>NC_054402.1:15184065-15836338 GCF_017976425.1 Toxotes jaculatrix | reverse complement strand
CTTTTGAGCCTGATTGTGCCATGTACAATATTTTGTACTAGCAAGAACAACAGGATGTCCTCATTAATCAAGTGCGTTCCAGTGAGCTCTGATAAACTTCACATCCAAGTCCCCATTCAGACCACATGCAAAGTGGTCTTAACAGGTACTTGGACACAGCGGCAATTATTGTAAAGATGTCATACAAGGAGGCACTTGACTGCTTGCAATGTAAGGGTATTGGGAGGGACAATGATATATTATGACACTATCAAACTGCATTATGGGAAGTGTAGGATTTGGGGTTTTTGGAGCGTGACTTCTGAGGACTAAGGGACATGATATCTTGGCTTCTGCTGCATCATTCTTATTTTTCAATCTGTCCCTTGTGAGTTTTTCAGCTTTATGAAAGCATAAACCTGAATTACTGAAAAGCCCCCTTAATTTCTGCACGAGTGTAAGAATACTTACTGCCAGACGATGACATCCTGCTGCAGTCAGATCTGAGTAAGACACAAAATGAGAAGCACATGAGCAATGATTACCTCACGGACACTTTAGGGTTTAGACTGGTTGGAGGAAAGACAAAAATCTGTCTCCATCTTGTGGTGGCTGGTTTGGAAACCTGGCCCCTCTGCTTCGGTCACCATGACAACACATTATCTGTTGTTAACGAAAGCTCAAAAAGCCAGTTTATGAGAAAACATCATAAAAAGTGCAACAGATACAAGATGCTATAGTTCGGTGGTAAGGAGTTGAAACAGCATCTGCTGCTTTGAAATGTCCTTTCTTAGTTTACTCTCTTGGACTAAATTAATTTCCATTGTGGCTGCGGTTAAACGGCGAAGCTAAAGTTAGCCTGGAGCTAACAGTTGTTAACTCACTCGGCAGTCTCAGCTCCGGAGTCCACGTTCTCATCGCAGATGGCCCCCTTTAACCCCACCGGTCCTCGAAACATCGCCCGGAAACACACACTTTCACATTCGGCCGAGTGCTCCGGACTCAAGGTTTGAGCGGCGTTTGCAGCAGCAGTCCGTGCTGAGAGTGAAAAGCATCCTGTTTGATTTCTTTCCACAGACTTCTGCCGCCCCCCCCCCCAAGAAACGGGACTCCGTGCTGGGACGCTGACGTCACCAGGCAACCGTACACCGTTATGTTAAAGAATAGGCTAAAATACAGGCTCTGTATGATTATGGAGGAAAAACCTGAAACATAATAAAACAACAACTAGAGGTGCCCTTATCGAAGTTTAGACTTTATACATCCTTAACTGACTTTAAGAAGTTACCGTGACTGAATTCTGGGCGAAAGGGACCAGCTGAAGCGGTGCTACTTTAAATCTAAAGCCGCCTTTTATAATAACATGGAGCAGATGGCATGCGTCTAACAATATGAGAAGACAAAGGAGACAGTCCAGACGGAGTCGGCAGATTTAAAAGTGCAGCGGACGTATGGAGGGGAGCCTCTAAAGCCTGAAAATTAAAGACATTGTTTGTTAAGACCTCGTTAAGAGCATTAAACTCCTCAGCAGCTCGCTTTTGGAGCCGCAAAAAGACTAAGACTAAAACTAAGATCCAAGTAAGTTTATAAATGTGTTTTGGCAATGAAGCCTAAAGTACACAAGATGCAAAATCAGCAGGAAAATAATTACACCTGTGAGGAGAAGGGACATTTTCAAGGGCAACAAAATCAAGAATTGTGTACTATAAATCTAAAATAATTGATTAGCAATTATTAAAACTAGTGATAATGATAATAATCCATTATGCCTGTAAGAAAAACCATTGCGATTTTTTCCAGTGCAGTTTGAATGTGAGTTACATCCATACAGTCTAGTGTAGATATCCCCAAAAGACTAATGCAGTCTAACACAACAGCCTGTAATAGAAGGGAGGCTCAAAGTGTTCATTAGTAGACAAATAAACAATTACCTACACACATTATGAAATAAAGTCACATAAATACAGATATAATATGCAATTTAACCACAATGTTGTGAAATACTCCAATAAATGTTTCAAGCTCTGCTTATTATTCTGAAATGTTTCATCCTGCTTCTTCTGACAGCAACTATAGTAATTAGTAAGTTTAGTTTTTTTTTGTTCCACTAGCTTTTACTTTGAAAAGAATGGTTTATTTAATCATTTCTCCCAGTGACCATTTTATTTAATAATGCCATTTAGAAAAAAATGAATTGAAATAAACTCAGCTACTATGAAAAAAGCAGGACAAGATGCTTTTCAATAAAGACGTCTTGGTACGTTTCACAGTCTCATGGTTGTGACATATATTGCCTGCATTTTTTCATATGATTCTATTATTTGTGGTTGATATTCAACACTTTGGGGCTCTATAATAACAAAGGTTACAATGTTCAGTTTTTGTTGAAATTGGTTTACAGAGGCTGTAGTTTGTGGTGCATGTGCTGTTTCTAAAATTTTTTCCAATCATTTAATGCTTGAGCCCGGCTCAGCCCAAATGACCACACAGTTTCAACAAAACAAAACATTTAACTAATTGTATTTTCTAATTAAGATTAAGAAAAAACAGTTCACTTATATCACACAATAATGTAGTAAACAATGTGTTTCAGAGGTTCAAAGTTCCTCTTGTGAACCTGGGGATTTTGACTGTGGCTTACCATTTACATTGAGCTTTAATTATGGTTAGAGCGGCAAGTATTTCTGAAGTTTGCCAAGGCCTTCTCATGAGAGATGTAAAAAAAAAGAAAAACCCATCCCTTCACTTTTTTTTTAATTCTACATTTAATATGATGAAAACAAGGCCCTGTACAATCCACCTTTGCAGTGAGTACAATAATTATTTTACAATTTGTACACATAAGAACATGGTGCTAGACTGGTTCCACCTGTTCAAAATGCAGTCGAGAATGAAAAAAAAAATCCTCCTTGAAACCTGCACCACAAGGAACCTTCCATTCAAAGAGAAGCGATCATTTTTTGGCCAATCATACAGCACGTCTGAAGTGAAAAATGTGTCATGAGAGACCAAACAGCATCTATAGAGCTTCTGTGTGTGTGTCCCCTGATTGATCCATTAGATAAAAGCATGCTGTGAAGCTACAGCTCTTGATCTCTCTAACCACTAGTACAGACCTGGCCAAAATATTGAAAATGGCATTAAATATTTCAGCTGAGTGAGGTGCACTTAATTCATATCAGACACAACATAACTGCAACATAAATTAAGCACTCTTCATGTTTTCTCAAGTACTCAAAATGTATTCTACTGCTGATGCAAACCAGGTCTGTACCAGTTAACACTTTGTCGTCTTCTTCAAATTTAAAATCCTCTGGGAGGAAAAGGCCGAGAGTGTCTGTCCACCTGTACAGCCATCATTGTGCCACAAAACACAAACATAACACACTGACATTAACATTTAAAACAGGGAAGTGAATTCAAATGTTTTCTTGGTCTCCATGTAGCCGCGTGTTTGCTTTAACATGTTGACGCTTGTTCTCGACAGCACGCAGTTAACTGGCAAACAGGCTCACCCAATTCTCTCCAAAGGCCACAAGAAACATTGTTTTGTACAAAACTAGATCCCCTCCATTCATTTCAGTCAGCAGAAGAAATCTAATATTGCTAGAAAACTTCCCCATCTTTCGCATGATTTTTTTTTTTTTTTACACAATTTATGGAAGAAAAGTTAAGCTTCCCAGTGTTTCCCAGAATCAATGATGAAAGTACTTCCAAGTTCATTCAAACGCATAGCAGTCCACAAAAAAACAAGGCTCTCAGTTTCTCTCAACTCGATGTTAGCTTTCATTGAATTCACTTGTTTTATGCTACGTAAGTGTACACTTTGCGGTCCTCTGGTGTTCGCGCCAAATATTCCCTCTCAATGAGTCCCTCAATGCGCTTCTTGATGACTACAGGACTAGGGAGGAATCGTGCTCGCAACTGCTGCGTGACCTGAGGAGACACAAAATACAGGAACCAGTGTATTAAAATCTCTTTCTATCCAAACATCATTACTCTCATTTTAATCACCATTATCATCATATTGGTTTATTTCATTTGCTTTCACTGTCTGTTCCATTACTGCATAACATTGTCCAATACTCTGGACAGGTTGTGGTCAAAGGAAAGAACTGTGTAGGGAATTTTTACTGTGTAAGTTGGGACGTTTGTTATTCTATTCTACTTTTCATTTCATCTTCAGCCTTGCCTCCTATGTTCCTTTGCTGAGAGCCAAAGAGAGCTCACTTCTTGTACACTGCATCATTTACCACTAGGGGGCTCACTGAGGAGAAGATAATGTAGCCTGTGCTCTGTGGCAATGTTCATTGTGAAAAAAGTGGAACCAAATGTAATAAACTATGGCCTGTTGCAGCTTCAGGCTTTAAAGTTATAGCTTTCCTTTAAAATCACAGCAACCCTTTGAGCTGACTGACCTCTGCTACTAGGACATTGTGCTGCATCTTCTTTCTAGACTTCATGATGCGAACGATGGCAGCTTCGATCTCATGCTTCCTGTCGTCGTCCACTTTCTGTCGCGTCTCCTTCCTCTCTGGGTCTGACTCCCCCTGTTTAGCAGCCACTGGGAGGTGCAAAAACAAAGAAAGTACATGCAAATGACAAGGAGGGATTAGACTAAGAGAATACACTTACTTCTTGCCAAGTAAGTGCTCTGAATAATTTATAATGAGGAAAAACATTAAGAGTTTCAAACGTTTTGTTAAATTTACTGCAGTACATGGTAATGTGACATTACAGTATTGAAACACCTCATGTCTCTGCACTGCAGTTCAGTGCTGCAATTTTCCTCTTGCTATGCATTTCAGACTATATTGTTTCTATTTTGTTTCTCATCAGAAAACTTCATGTGAACTTGATTTAGTCTACCTGTCTGAATCTTGACACGGTGCAGTTTGGAGGTAAACTGGTCATTGACTGTAAACACGTGGCCATTCTCAATCTCCTTGGACTTGGGCTCCTTGGTGAGGACCCTCTGAGTGGGTTTCCCACAGGCCAGCGACTGCAACGCTCGCACTAGCTCCCTCTCTGGGATGTCCGTCTCCTGCTGGATCTCCTACAGGGCGAAGAGATTAAATTCAGGTTTATGAGAATACAATAAGCAAGATGTAACAGACTGAGAAACTTTCATGACAAATGCTTTATCCAGGTGAAATCATCCATTCTCAATCATCAGGCTGTTGTTTGTGTTTTTATGATACAAGGGGAACATTGTGTAGAATTCAGAGGCATTAAACTCTGTACCTCGAAGGTGGACTTCTCTCTGTTGTTGAAAAGCATGAGAATGGTCATCTGGAAGGTGGAGACCTGCAGGATGTGCTTCCTGGTGTTGGAGCCTGTCACCTGGGCCCCTCCCACTCCGACCTCTGACCCATCCTCCTGTTGACATGTGGGGATGAAAGACCACAATCTAAAAACATGGTTCAGAATCGTTTTCCACAAGAAATTATTTTTTTTCGGGAAATTCCCCAAAACACTAGATTTCCACATTGTTCAAATAATGTAAATCTGCACAGTTATTACGTTGGTATTTTCAGTAAAAATACTGAGTTGTTTTTACAATTATTTGTTACATTTAATTGTGTTCATTTGTGTGTGTGTGTGTGTGTGTGTGTTACAAAGTGTTTCCAGCTGTACATCTAAAAGTAAAGTATTATTTAAACACTTTCACCGTTGCTAATGGAAAGTTTTTGTTCAAAACTGAAACTCACAAAAACGAGGTCACCTTGTTATTTTCTGTTGTATATTCACGTGACACTAAAGAATAAAGTTCCAAAATGTGTTAATATATTCTTCTTTACAGGTGGCACATACCTTTTTGATGGGACCGTAGAAGGTGGCATTTAGATCTGCAGAGCCCATATGGTGCTGCAGTGTGAGCTGTCTGCCGCTGTGCTTACCAAGGTAAAACCTACAAGCAGAGTGGAGTCACTCTAGGTTAACCTCTAAGAATAGAATGAGGAATAATTAAGCTGTTAGTACTTTCTGCAACAGGCCCTAGGAGAAGACCTTGACAATAGAGCATGGCACCAATTTATGGTAATTATATTTCTTGGAATAGACATGTTGAAGAACTGACAAGGTTTGTTACTCTGGTCAGCCTCCACTTGTAACAAAACATAATGTGGCTTAGTAAGACTCCTCCTTTTGGATCACAAAGAAAAACATGTCAGAAAAAAACATGCACAAATATAAGAAGCAAACCTCTAATTCTGTGCAAGTGTATTAACGGACCAACCTCCTAAAAACTTCAAATGCATGTCGTGGTGAAGGAGGAATATTGCACTTGGGTGTTGCTGATTGTGTTGGCCAGTATCCCGTGGTCAGGACTCTCACAGTGAGATCAACCCCTCCAAGTGACACCTGGAGTTAGAAAAACACAAGATACACAATCAAGTTTCGGTCTATGCTGTGGTAATTAAACCCTGTAGCTTAATACTATTGTACACTCATTTTAATGGTGCAATTAGAAGTTTAGAAACAAATAATTTGTTTGTAATCTAAAGCAGAATATTTTATTATTGTGAAATTAAATTCAAAATCTTGTCATTTTATGAAATAATTATTTAGTTAAATTTTACAAAATGGGTTGAATGACTTTTTAATATGCCTTTCTGGCTGTAGACTATGCAAAAACATGAACAAATGATTAATGGCGTTCACATTCCAAGTTCACGAACTATGCACTAAACGTTAATTGCACTTGAGCAAATTACAATGACAACCAGATGCAGTAACAGACATTGTAATGACAAAAAGCCATGTGACTGCACAGCACAACCAGAAATTAACACCATGTATTCCCAGGATATGGATAGTTAGGTGCATAATTAATTTAATGTAACTGAGCAATGCAGCAATGCTCAGTCAATCAAGCAGCCATGTAATGATCACAGAGAGCAAGTGGGCTCTTAATTTTGACAGAATGAATTGTGGCGTGTAGCGTCTCCTCACCCCAGTCGTCTGTAGATGTTGTCTAAACTCATCCATGGTGGTGTTGGAGATGCTCATATCCCGGAACATACCCTCCAGTTTAGAGGTGAACTGACAGCCGCACTCGGTCTGAGCAAAGAAGAGCAGGATAAGGAAGACGTTTAGCTAATGAAAATGCCATTTACTGTAAATGAACACTCACATGGTGGTCAACAAATCTGTTAATTGTCATTTTGTAACTGTGACAAGTGGATACAGCCTACTTACTCTATGTTTGCTCTATCTAAACTTCCTTACCATAGGGATTTAGACACACAAGACCACACAAGGTGTGTGACAGTAACACCTTTTAATATCAGCTGAATCATGGAAGGTTTCAGTGATGTGAAAAATTAAAAGAATGAATTTTTTGGATGAGCAGTTTTAAGCAAAGGAAAAAAAATAATAAACTGCATAAAATCATTTGAGCTATATAACCAGTTCTCCTCATCATTCAATAAGACTTGACTGAAATCTCATTCTCATCTCACTCCAAAGAAGGTAACTTGGTCATCTTGCACTCCTACTCACCTTGAGCTTTGAGATCATGTTTTTCTCTGAGTCATCAGAGACGCTCTTGTTGGTGAGCAGCCTGCGAGCCAGGTGCTGCTTGTAGTACCTCTCAAACACGTCCTTCTCCTGCATGAAGCGGAAAAGCACCATGGCCTTGTCCAGTATGGACTCCACCTCCTGCTCTGTTAGCTGCATTAAATAAACAAAAACATGACACACGTCCAGGTTACACCCATCACCAGTTTATGGGAGTAACCTACACCTTTATCAAACTGAGACCGAATTTCTCATCTCTGGACATGTAATAATGGCATTTCTTGTTTAGGTGATATGTGGTTTGGCATCCTGAGTAAGAAGGCCAGTAATATCTGTGGTCTATGTCTGAAAATAAGAGTACAGATTCATTAGAAGGCTCACCCCTTTTACACCTTTCTTCAGTTTGTCATCAATGAAGAGTGAGAGGTACTCAGGCGAGCGAGAGTTGAGGTTAAGGAAGTACTCAAAGTCGCCAGCAATAGTTTGTTTGAAGAGTCGGTCATTATTGAAGGACTCCTGGAGGAAACGGTCAAAACGGGACTTCAGGTCCAGCAAACCCTGCAGGGACAAGACAAGGATGATACAGCAGCAGTTTGCATTAGCAGTAGCTTAACACAGCAATTAAAGCTCCAACAGTAGCTACAGCAGAGGAGAGCCGATCTCGTCAGAAAACACGGAGGCTGCTGTCTGTTAGATGAGAGCAGGAGCGTAGGAGTGAAACTGCAAAACCACAGAAACTACTTTTACACAGGAGCTTCAAAAGTACTGTAGGATGAACATAACAAGATTCTCAAATACAGTGCCTTCTCTCTACTCTCCTGAATGACCTCACATGTTATTCAGCTCAGCACACCACAACAACAAAGTGTGGCTGAGGGCACAGACGGTCATGATTTGTGGCCACGAGCACAGGGGGTCAGAGCAGTTATCCTCTGCTGGGAGGTTATGGAAGTGCATTATGGTCAAGGCTTGACACGCAATGGTGCCCTACAGCCCACTGAGCCAGTGGAAATCACTCCATGATCTCTAACAAGGCTGGATGTAAGCACCAGTATCCTCTTCTCTCTCGTTCAGTGAAAGCATATATGTGGTGAGAAGGTTACAGTGTGCTTCAACAGAGCATGTGTACCATCTGACCTGTTTCCCATCTTCTTGACGCAAATTAATTGAAGGTTTCACATGATGTTCCTGCTGGTTCACAAGGTTAAGCAAAAATATAACTACACTGCAATGCCCGCTGATAACCGAGCATCTTACCTGGATGTAGTCCACAGGATTCTTTCCCTCTCCCTCCTCCGACACGAGAGCCTTGCCTTGCTCCCTCAGATATGAGCTCATACACTCACACATGGTCTTCAGCCCATTGGGAACTCTGCTGAACAGCTTGTACATGCACGCCAAATCTGCAGATGGATATGCATGAGTACACACACACACAAACACACACGCACACACACGCACACACGCGCACACACACGCACACACATGCACACACACACACACACACACACACACACACACACACACACACACACACACACACACACACACACACACACACACACACACACACACACACACACACACACACACACATCAGAAATCTATTTCTACCAACTGAAAATCAGCTGAGCTCTCCTGGAAAGAAGGTTTATTTGAGTGAATTGAGAGAACTAAGTACCAGTGAGCTGAATAATATGAAAATATTTTCTGAAGGCAGAAAATCAAATCCTTCTTACATTCCTCATTTTTCATTGTTTGTGATACGAGCAAGGGGAACACACTGTGACAGTATTACTGATCCAGTAAAACAAACATCTTCTGCAAGTGACAGTTACAAGGTTTATTAAAGAGTGCTAGGGATTTCTATTTCTCCGTTTTGTGGAGTGATATATAAACTTTCACTACAACTTGTGTGGATTTCATTTTCACTGATAAATGACCAACTACAGATGCTGCAGAAATGAAGTATAAAGGCCAGTTTATACATCTGTGTAGAATTGACACTGTAGCCTAACATGCAGCTCCCTACAAATGTATCTACATGTTATGGCAATTGAAACCGCCACAACTGTAATTGGCCCATTTAGTAGCATGTCTAAGTGACAGGAAAAGCACAGAAAATTCACCCTCCTTCTGCCTCAGTCAGTTCAGTGGTTGTAAACACCACACCATCACACAGGTACAAATGTTAACAACAGAGTAGGCTCTGGATCGAGCCTACGCAGAACTATTAACCGGCCTTGAGCAGCGTACGAAGGGAGCACTTACCGTCTGTTTTGCCGTTCTTGAGCATGTGGACCAGGCCTGAGTTCTCCATTTCTACGATGGTTTTCATGTGTTTGGAGATGAGTTCCCTTTCCACCACCTTGACAATAGGCTCCTCTGTGGACTTATCTAGGCAATGCATCACCCGCTCAATCTCCTCATTAATCCTGGCCTCCACCTTCTTTATGTACACACTGGCACTGTTTTCTGCAAGGAACTTTTGGCTCTCCATCTACATTAAACAAGAAACACTCATGAGCTACAGAGGACAGAAACGTTTTTATGCCATGAACAATGAACAGTCAGGGGAATGATGTTTTCTCACAAACCTGGAAAAATTCTGCAGACATTTCTAAGAACGGTGCCTCAAAGTCCTCTTCATAAACAGATCTCCCTTCAAGGCCGAGGATCATTAACATTTGGCAGGCATTTCTAATGGCCCCCCTGGAGGAGAGGAGAAGCAGGCCAAATGTTGAAGGCACACTCAGTAATGCAAAAGACAATAAAAAAAGCTGCAATTTAAAATGACAAAGAAACAATAAAAAACATTTCTGGAGGCTAATGTCACACGTACTATGACTGCCAACTAAATTTTGATTATTCATTCACTTAAAAACAAAAATACAAAACACTCTCCAGCACACAATGCCCATTAAATAAATAAATAAATGTTTTAAAAATGTCAGAGGCTTTGTTTCAATGAACATCCCAGCAGCTGTAATTGTAGCAGCTCTACATGACAGCTCTTTTATTGTTTATGCCAAAACCATGCACCCTGTCTTCCTCTGGTGAGACATAATGATTTATCATTTTCCTTAATTATTATTTCCTTCATCAACTATGAAGAATGTAAATTCCATTTTCTTCCAAGCTTATGTGCAGCTGAAATTAAAATGACCCTTCCGACGTCAGCTGGTAATTAATTAGACAACAATCCTGTGTTTGAAATTTTGGCTACCTGTCCACCACCTCCCCCTTCCTCTCGCGTGCGATCATATCCAGCAGGGTCTGTCGGAGGTGGTCTCTGATGCAGCCATAGCGAACCACTTGATCCCTAAAGATGATAAGACCCAGGTTGTAGACATTCTCTACATTGTTCTGCTGTACGTACACCCTGTCCTGTAGGACAAACACATAAGAATACAGAATGTTATCATTAGACGTAAGCACTTTTTTTCAATGTCAGTGTCTTTTGTGTCATAGTTGTGTTCAACAGTTGTCACACTGCAAAAAAAATAAAATCCAGCTTCTTATCAGTTCTGTTTTAATAACGTACAGTGTTTAGTTACTTCCTGATCCAGCCTTCTGTTTTCATGTATGTTTTAACATAACTGAAATACTGATAAGATAAATCGTTTATAGAGTGACATTTCCAAAGAAGACATGGTGTTCTTCATTCCTCAGTGATGATTCAACAACAAAACAGTTTCAGGTTCATTTTTACATACATACATTATCTGTTTCTGTGGTAATACTATGCAAATATGACCAGAGATCAACAGTGTACGTCCATACTATTGGACTGCGCCCTGCCCTCATGTAGCTTAGTGGACAAATCATACACTGACCCATGTCAGCGGTGCTTCTTGATGAGTGTGTTACTTTACAGTGGTCACAGTAGTAATGAGCAAAAAAACAGCACTGGGCGTGTGTATTGTTTTTAATGATGTAGCCCAGTCAACAAATGTATTGTTTTTTTTTACTGCTTTACAAATCCCTAAGATTTTTTTGTGTGATGTGACAGAAGAATCTTTTGTTTTAGTCAGATAACAGAACAAATAATCTAATTCCCCTCCAACAGCTGATGTGCATGAGGAATACCTGAAGTGCTGCATGTTTTTCTACAACACTGACCAGCATTCATTTATATAATGCTGTTGGCACTCCTCACTGATGCGTAGTATCATTCAGTTTGATGATGAATATCTTCTGTGAGCTATGTAAATGTGTTATGTGAGAATCTAGGAAAACATCAGCTACTCACCATATACATCAGGATATCTCTGATCATCACCATCGCTGTCTGGTGGTCATTCCAGGCCTGATTTAGAGTTTGGAGGAAGTTATTGTTTAGAGAGTTGAGGACATCTTCTCGTACCTTTGGGCGAGACACACAAACACACACGAGGAGGGACGCATTACAGCCTGTTGTGCAGCGTCAGGGACAACAAAATGCCTGACCATGAACAAAACAAAACTTGGAAACTTACTGTTTAAGAGGACAAATGCTCCTGAATCAAGCGAACACTTTCATCTGAGATTCCTTTCTCGTGCAGTCTTTTGCTGTGACCCTACTCTGCTGTTTCTAAAATACCTTTTCCCTACTAGTCAGGCGTACAACAGCTTGATAATAGTCACACTGCAGAGTGACTCAGCACTGTAAACCAATGTCTCTGTAGAGTAAGATTCTTAAGGGCACACTGACCCTTCTTTTTTCTTCTCCTTCTGAACACAGATGATGAATTACCAACTGCTCCAAAGGTTGCATGACATCAACCCTCACAGACATACTAACTTCTTTTACACATTCAGATCAAATGTTTATGTGCAAACCCATATATCTGAACAAGCCTTTAAATCAAAGACTCATTATGCGCACTCAGAGCTTAGCTAGAAAAGTGATTATGAGGTAGCTATACATTTTACAGCTTGTACATCTGTTCTGAGCTGCTGCTCCATCATGTTAAAAATACACAAGTTAAGAGTAAAATTCATATATGAAACAACTGTTTAATGCTGGCCATATTCATTATAAAATGATGTTAGAAGGACGTGATGCACAACTATAAATCATCATAATTGCAACACAAGTGTGATTTCATCCATTGGCTTTTGGCCAGAAAACTGTGTATATGGTTGTTGCTCTGTTTCTGCAGTCACACTGAACTATTAGAAGAAGTAAGACCAGAAGTTTTTGTAGAAAAAAGAAAAACATGATATTTTAGCGGAAAGTTTGGCTGTGGTTGAAATGACATGCATGAAGATGAGCAGGATTTTAAGCTCTACTTCAGGCCTTGTCTAGATGACAGACTGTCACCTCTTTTATGCTGGCTTCAAAATTCACCTGCTGTCCTGGTCAGTGCTGGGCAGCAAGTTGAGCTGAGAGTGTTAACTAAGTTAGTGTCACTGCTCAAAGAACTCTTACATCCTGATGGCAGAAAGCATTATTCTTAATGGAAGAATAATAAAACCAGCTGAGAAGCAGAGTGACTGCTGCATATGAATAACCTTGCAGTATGGTACAGTAAGGTCAGTTGAGGTTGAGGTGCAAAAGAACATTTTTTATCTTTGAGTTGTTTTCAAAACAAGTATCTACGATTTGTTTGTAGATTTTTAGGTGGAATGCAAACCATTATTACTCTATTTGAATTCAAAATGATATTTGGATCATTATTAGACAATAATAACACACCGGCATCAGATCTCTCTTCTTTGATCTGTTCCTTGTTGACAGTCCCTCACTGTTAATTTACTGAGCCTGCCAAGTTGAGAATGTGCATTTAATTAAGCTGTAAAACCATCTGGCTGGTATACAACAGCAGCCTGCTGAAATATTGCTCATTGGTATCTGCACACTGTAAGCTGCACAGAGGCATTCACTACAGATGTCACATGGCCAAACTTAATTTGTTGCTAATTACGTGCAACAAAAAACAAGTGACAGCTTAGGAAAAACATTCACCGATGGCTTCTCCAACTTATTAGCAGGATTTTTAAATGAACTAATCTCATCGTTACAGGATCAGCGTTGGATTGCCGTCCCCTTGTGCAATTTTTTTTTAACAGACTGCTTAGAATAATCCAGTTCCAGTAACATTTGGCATGTCTGCCATTTCCCTTGCAAGTGATTTCTCCAGGTAAATAAATCAATTAAATATCCAGTTTGTTGAAAATTGTGTTCCGTAAAGGAGTCATTCAAAAACGAATGCACTTCTGTCACACACAAGGCAAAAGCAGTTTTATGAAAGAGTAACCTCGTACAGCTGAGAACCTAGAAGACAATTACCACTCAAGGACCCTGCCTTCAAATCCGGGCCAGTCACAGAAATGAAGAATCTGTCAAAAGGAGGTTTGAGTGATCCTTAAAGAGTTTTACAAATCCCCCAGTAGACAAGACCGGAGTAAACCTCTGAAATTGTGTTCTCCACCTTTCTAACGTCATTAAAACCCTCTTTCATCCTCCCGATGCAGCTCATGAACGGAAATAGCTCATGTTTTCTGGTGTTACCTTTGTTTCACTTTTGTCACAGGCCAAAGAATAATGTGAATCTCAATATGAAATATGTGACAGATTCTGTTAAGAACCAAAAAGGCTACTGAAAAGAAACTTTCAAGCAGTTAGCTTAAATCAGGATCCAAAATTCAATCAATTTGCCTGATTAAACTTTGAAGGATCAATGCTTAAAATCATTGCAGTAACAGGGGCATTAACACTATCCACAGATCAGTTACTGTCACCGCAGATCAACTAATAATGCTTGCGTTTCTAAATGTAGACCTAGTTCTATATTTTTTTTCAACTCTATCTTAAATATTAAGCAAGTATCTACAGGTAATTAGCTATTACACACTTGAGTCACAAAGAAGTCAAATGCACTTTCACACACAAAAACAGAAGCACAAATCATGTTTAAATTCAATCTGTCATCACTTGACTTTGAGTGCCTGGCAAATTAACCGAGCTGAAGTGGTGCACCTTTACGGGAGTTATAATTTCTTCTGACACTGAAAATAAGCACATTGCAGTGATATTTTCACAAAAATTATCCTCATTATATGTGATGGCAGAGCATGGCATTTCAAAATACTAAGGGCTTGTATGGTTAAGGAATTACTAATGTGTTTACTACAGGATATGTAGTCCTAACTGGTCCCGCCAAAATATGCTTGAAGTTCTACAACTGTTAGCCTGTAATCTCCGTTAGTCTTACTTTGTTGATAAGGTGTTCAGTGACGACCTCCCGCAGGCCCGTGTACAGCTTCTCTCCATGTTTGTGGAGCACCATCGTGTACGCGTTCCTGTAAAGTTCCTCAAAGCTCAGGCCACTGTTATTCTTCCTCTGTATCTCCTGGA
This sequence comes from Toxotes jaculatrix, assembly GCF_017976425.1. Taxonomy (NCBI): domain Eukaryota; kingdom Metazoa; phylum Chordata; class Actinopteri; family Toxotidae; genus Toxotes; species Toxotes jaculatrix. The sequence goes on along the minus strand of NC_054402.1, from coordinate 15,821,496 downwards.
TGGCATTCTTCAGAAGGTCCCAGATATTGTTGACGTACTTCTCATCCATCGTCATCTGCAAAATGCAAAATTACTTGAATCAACACTTAGAGCTGAGGATCTTTATTCAAAATAAAGCCTCTTGATGCAGAAAAACTTTAACCTCTGTGTAGTTTTTCCCTTGAATTTTTTCTGCATTGGAAATATGGGCTAGGAAACAGGATACAGACTAAATGGTCTACCTGATTAGTCCTCATTAATAACCACAAGCTTTGTAAAGGTCTATAATATTCCTCAACTGTCAGTTCACATTTAATTATTTAATTTGTTACTGAGAATGAGAAACTAACAGGGCACTGCGTTATACCTGAGATGACGGTAACACTCCTCCAGCCTCTAATAACCTTGCACATCTTTGCTGTCTGTTCACACATCTGTGAACTTATTATACAAGAACACAAATGGGGAAGGTTACCTTTTGCCCTGATCTGAAATTCTCAAGTGATACTTCCTTCCTTGCTGTATTTAATGCCCTTATGAATCTCCGCTAAACATGTACCTTAAAGGATAAGAGGACAGAGTTGATATTTGAGCTGTGACATTAGGGTCTGTTGATAAAAGCAAAAAATGCAGGATGGTCCTGCAGATGCAAGTCTGAAAGAATTAAACGGGGCAAAAAACCCCAAAAACTGCCTTACATCAGAAAGTTCCTAACATGACACCTATGTTAAAGACTCCGAGAAGCAGAGTTACTATGCCAGCTCATTTGAACCCATGGACAAGAAACAGTATGTATTTAACACAAACTCACAAAAAACACTGAACTTCAATGTTACAAATGAGCTTTCCCAAAGTACTGCACTTCCAGTCTGGTGACAGAAAGGCAACAACAGAGTTAGTACACAACAATGAGCACTAACTTTTTATTTTCCATTCCATCGCTGTGTCGTAGGTTAAGAGACACTTTGCAGTTTCTCAAGAAATCCTGAGATAGTCTGATAACTTTGGTATGCTCCGTGGTAAAGCTGCTTCATTTTGATTTGGATAAAGCATGTATTCCTAAATGCTCGCTCTCAGTTTACCCTTTGACATCTTGCTTAACATCCAATTAATCCAATAAATTATTGGGATAGATAGATAGACAGATAGATCTAAATTATTGGGATAGTGGTTAGGAAGTCTATCCCAAAAAAGGTCAGATGTTCAGTTCTTGACATGTCCTACTGAAGTATGCCTGAGGAAGACTCAGAACTCCCCATGGGAATTAACTCTGTTGAAGCAAGCTCCAAAGTAGAGCTAGCATTAATAGTAGCATTAGCTCTATGAGGAAGATGTCAATTTAAAGAGATACATGGCAATATCTATACACCATGAGTATGGCCTGTTGTCATATATGCCAGTCGATAAGTATTAAATCTTTAAGGAACAGTTGGGGTTTTGTATTGCTGTATCTGTCATTTCCACACATTTCTAAATGTGACTAAACTAACAAAAAGTCCAAACCAATAGCAATATGACTTAAAAGCTGGCTGTTTCAGTTTGCAAAGTGGTTGGAAAACGTGTCTGATTTGTCAAGCTTTTGCTGACGAATAGGAAAAGCAGAAGGAATGAATTTTAAGGTACCAGGCACACAGTCTGGGTGAAAAACATGTAGTTCTGCACAGGAGTGAGCTGTTGTGCATCCTTATAACTACAAATCTTAAAAGCTTTAAATTATTTTTTTTCTGCATGCTTAAGGGGTTCACAATAGCCAAATGCATGCTGCAAGGGAAAACTTAATATGTGCCACCCTTAGTGAGGAGGAACAGTGTGTGCTCCTTCTCAGCAGACAAGCCCAAACACATGCATGTCAGCCCTGACAACAAGTCTCTGTCAGGACTCAGCCACATTCAACAGGCTCACATAAGTAAAGGTCCTCCATGTATTAGCACAAGCAAACTATGTGGCAACTGTCACCAGCACACAACTTGAAATTAGTCTGTTACTCAGAGGCTCTGGATAACGTACAGTTTCACTCAGCAAGTCACAGACGTGCTGAAATACAATTTTATGCAGAATGAGGTCAGTTCATAAATGAGGTCTTTCAATGACTTGCAGACAAAGAGAGTGCCAAGTAGACAAGGAGAGAAACCCAGCATCACAACTTCACCACTGAAATAACAACAAAACCAGGACTTTGAATTACCACTGGCAGAGCCATTAATGCAAACCCAGAACTAGGTTAGCTGACTTGTGTTTTTTTTTGTTAGCATCCAGTTACAGCTGTGGTAACGCTGATGTCTGTTCTTGCATGCATTTGGAACTCTATAGCGCGCATTTTAGTGCACAAAGGTCAGTTGGATTTCGAGCTCAGACCCCTCAACATGTGATGAATGTGACAGAGAAAGCCAAAAACAGTCAAAACAACAAGTGTCAAGAGCCAGTGCTAACGCTAGCCTCGGCTATGTCGACACATCCAGTCTGCAAGCTAAGGTTTGGGGAGTTATGAGATATTTATACGTTAAAAGCCAATGAAAGTGATTCATAAAACTTATCATCGAGATTACCAGAGCACAGACCCGGCCGAGCAGTCAAGACTGAGGGCGACTGGGCATTTGACGGCTGTACTTTGTTTACGGACAGGCAAGTCATATCTGATGCTCAGCTGGTTTAGCCTGCTAGCATTTAGCCAGCAGCCCAGACCACGGTGGTCGAGTCACCGCCCGTCGGGCAGGCAGAGCACTGACTGCGGCGTGCACTTACAGGAAAGGCCCGTATCCTCATTTTGGTGTCCTTCTTGGTGCTGCCTTTGCTGAGATTGGACATGGTTGCCTCGTCCGTGGGCTCCGTATTCATATGAAAGTGTTGTCCAGGGAGGGACGGGGGTGACTACTGGTTTATGGAGCAGCCGACGAGCTTTCACTCGACCTCGTAGCTCCGCGTCCCGGCACCGCAAGTTTATTGTTGACAGCCTAACGCCAAATCCGATACTTCTTCATGCAGCAATGGCGGACTACCTGCAGTTCTCATTGCGCAGAGCTCACGCACTCCAACTCACGCGAGAAATCAATAATATAAATTTCTCAACTTTACATGTACCTGTACTTTACAAGAACGTTTATGAAGTAAAAGTGTAATTACCACACTGTGAAAATATTGAAAATAATATAGAAGTAAACATACGTAACTATAATCAGGAAAATGTACAAAAGTACTCAACTGAGAAGTGACTGTTCTACTGTTATATATTGTCATTAGATCATTATTTCTGGTGCATTAATGTCCAAGCAGCATCTGACCCCTGCTTTTCATAGTAGATCAGTCAGATTATTATTTGTTTGGTCTGTAAAATTTCAGAAAAACTGTGACATTGTCACAGTGTTTGTTTAGTCCAAGCTGGGGTCCAAACCTCAAAACGATGTAAAATAATTACAAATGATTAAAATACTTACAAGGAAACAATGTAAATACTCGCATTTAAAAAGCAGGAATCATGAAATGTTTGACATCTCTGCTTGAAAAGTCCCATAAGCCATTATTTAAAAAGTTGCCATTCATTTTCTGGCAGTCAGCTAATCACTTATTAGCAAGTTGTTCAGCTCTACTTATTGATAGGAACAGTACTGTAATAAGAAAGTGTCATATTTTATAAGTTCTTTGTACATTTTAAATGGAAAAATCTAGCTGCTCTAAATGTGGTGGAGTGAAAAGTGCAATATTGTCAAAACTGTACTTTAGTATAGTAGTCGCACATTCCACCAATGAAATTAGAGGAAGTTTAATGGATAATAACTTTTCTTTTTGTCCCAGGCTAATGTGATTTGTGTGCAGCTGGGTTGGTTTGGGCTGTGTTGAGTCTTAGTGACTCAACTTTATTTAATTGTGTAATTGGGTTGTTTTAGAAAGAGAAACATCTTCAATCTGATTTTTATTAGAATGTCAGATTTAATGCTTTCCTACCTTAGATAACTTTCCTGGCTTGAATTTCTCACACACACCACTGCAGTGTTGCTGTTTTTGTTAAGATTTGTCTTATTTTCATTGGCATGGGACAATTTGAATGAATCCAGATGCTTTTAAGCAAAATATCAACTAAAAATCCAATTAAGGGACTAATGTTCAATTCTTAACTGTTGCATATTCCCACACAAATTTCTGTTTAATGTAATTTTACATCAGTTGGTTGGTTTCTGGAGCTCTTAGCAAAATATTATGTGGGCATGTCTTCTTTGTAACCTCATCCTAATAAAAGCTTCAGTTAATGCCGACTGTTGGAGGGTAGGAGTCAGTATGTGTGTTAATCTGGCCATGCTTATACAGTATCAGTATATGGGACAGGGTGACAGGATCAACAGAGATGCCACTGTGATGACTAAACCAGTGTCACAGAACCATGATGTCACCCACACACAATCCCAGGCAACCCAGTAATTTTATAATTAATAGAAACAAAAAAACATTACATGATAGCGTTGTTGAGGAGGAGGAAAAGAGATGAGATGGGCCTTTCACCAGATTTATTCCAAGAAAGAAAAGAAAAGAAAAAATAAATAAAATCAAAATTTCATTTGTCTTCTTGTCAAAAATGTCCTTGTTCATAACATCTGAAGAAGAACAAGACCACCAGCACTCAGAACTCAACGAAACAAATAATTAACAGATGACTGGATTTAGTCCTCAGTATAAGCTTCATTTATACATTTTAGATTAGTTTGGGTTCTTCTTTGTGATAGAATATCATATGTATATCCCAAATAAACATATATTTTTTTCTTTCATCCCCTCTGTCTAAACATCTAAGCATGGGGTTGTTCAAAAATGGCATGAAAATAATAAAGAGAACAGGATGCAACCACTTTAAATACATTACAGAATTGAAATACTTCCCATTGTAATAATGACAGACAATCAAGTAACATTTTCTTTTAAAACTTTGATATTTACAGCAATTATATTTTTGCCACTTTTAACAATTATGTCACAGGTGATCATTACAATGACATTACATCACAGGTTAAAGTCCTGCTGCGCTGTGATGATGGGAAATAGACTGGGTTCATACTTCCTGGATGAGCCGCAATTTCAGACCTGGTCTGAAATGAAACAGTTCAGACCTGGTCATGATGCATCAGAAAAGTTTTGTATGAAGACAGCCCTCACCAACACGCTGACATTAGAGAACAAAAATAGTATTTGAAGTTATGTCCGTTTTTCAGTTTGCAGCTTGGCCAGGAAGTAGAAAATGTTTGCTTGGCACATTTAGCCCTGACTTTAAAAAAACAAACATAGGGACAGATACACACTCAGTATAGAAAACTGTCCTGGGTCAAGATTCCCAAAGGCATTGAGAGAAGCAAGCAGTGTTTTTTTTTTTTTTTTTTTTTTTTTTTTTTTAATTGAAACATCATGATCTAACTCTGAAATGCTTTTGGGAACCCAGACTGAAAGTAATAATTTAACAAGAGGCATAGGTATTTACATAGGAATCTATGCAACATCACAGAGGCAGACACTTCATATTGCACATGAAAAAAGGCAGGTACATATGAAACAGTGGTTTAAAAATAACAGAAATGGGAAAACCACATGTGAGAGAAAGAGCTTGAGAGAGAGAGAGAGAGAGAGAGAGAGAGAGAGAGAGAGAGAGAGAGAGAGAGAGAGAGAGAGAGAGAGAGAGATTGGCTCTTCTACAAACACATCTGTATGCCCTTTAAAAACTTTTATAGTAAAAAATATTCACTTCATGTAGCAAACCAAGGCAGATCAAACGATTTCATCCAATCGTGCTAATGCATTTCCCACTGTAGGTATAACATATACATCAAACCATTTTGGTCACCAATTAACCTTCCTCTCTAATGCACCCTCATGAGACCCTTTTAAAGAAAATTATTTATTTAAATCCTATGATTGCAATATTTTTCCTTTCATCTACCCTCACCAGCATTATCAGGGCTGCATAAAAGGGGAGAAATTCTAGCACATCACTTGAGGTTTGTGTCTGCCTTATCTCTGTCAACAGCAGCTCTGTAAAGACTGGTTTTACCAAACATTTCTCTCTTGCTCTTAAACCAACTACCTCCAGTCCTCTCTCCCGCTCATCTACTCACCCACATGTTTCATCCACTCATTCGCTCACTTACTCTCACCCCTCCACACACACACACTGCCTACATACAGTGGGGTCCATTACAGAAGTTTCTCTTTGTGTAACTTTTCTGTGGTCGACTTACCCTAACTCTGCAGCATTTCCTATTTAAAACATTGTAAGGTAAAACTGAATATGGCGCATTTTAACACAAAACCCCTTGGCTCCAAAATGTCAGGTTTCCTACGAAGCACAATCTGAGAACTTAACTATTAAGTTTCCAAAAATTTCCTTTGAAGTGCAGCAAAGGTGAACTGTAGATGTTTTCAAGAAAGAATAATTTCTATGATGGCTACAGCTCTAGATCTTTCTTGAAAACAGTTTTTGGCTGCACTGACAACTGAATAAATGCTGTTGTGTCTGCCGAATATCCTCTGGTGGCTGTATACATAACTTAAAACAGAAAGAAGTGAAATGACATGACATCTGAGGTCTTTACACAGTTATTTCACAAATATACATCTTCTGAGCATGGTGATCATTCAGTCAACACTTTGATACTCAAACTATAACAAATATACAACATACATACTAAACAGACGCTTTATTTCAATTTTCATATATTAAAAGCTCTAAGAAAGGCAGCAAAGATGCGCAATAAGGCAGATCCATATGACACACTCGATGAGACACTCCATATAACACGCTCTACTCTGGCACATTTACACTAACAGATGAGATGGATCTTTTAAAGGGCTTCGGTTGCTCTATATTTGAAGTGGTTTAATGAGGAAATTCGTAAACTAAAAAGAAAAAAGAAATTGAAAAAGGTGCAAGGGAGTGGAAATAACTAACAAAAATAAACAGGTTGGATTTAAGGTCAGGTGGCCTTTGTTTGAGGTGTAAATGCATACTTAATGCAGTGGCAATTAAGATGCACAGGGCATGTGTCGTTAAAGTTTTACTCATGGAGTGAGGGGTCATGACCACGGACCTGTGGAACTTTGTAATTGATCAGTGATTGTCAAATTGTCGCTTAAACAACCCCAAAATGTGGAAAAATGAGTCAGAACACATGAGGGTTAAAATGTTGTCTAAGCAAATGAAAAAAATCTTCCCTTATATATAACTTCATGATCATGAATGAATTAAATACACTTTGAAGAACCGAGTACAAAAATCTGTTCTTGATGGTATAAAAATTAATTTCTTAGCCATGGAGAAATCAACACTGACCCAGATAAAAGGAATAATACATGAGGTGTCCATACAGCATGCATTCATAAGCATCAGGTGAGGGACTATGGCAGCTGTTTGTGTGTGAACAAAGCTGAGCCATTTAAATCAATATAAGCTATAATGAAACATTTTACAGAAAGTATAGCACTTTATGTCACTGTTACATGTTGACGTAGTCTTTTTCCATAACAACGAATTGTTTTCTTCTCCATTTTGTGTGTCTACACAGTATGTGCATGTACATGTGTGTCAGCGTGTGGGTGTGTGTTTGTGTTTTTACAATCTTAATCAGGATCGGTACTGTATGAATGAACCTGTGGTACAAACCTATTTTTCCAGTATAGCTGCTGAAAAAGATAAAGTCACCACCTTCTGCTTTCCTGAACTGGAGACACAAGCAACAAGTAGTATCTAATCAATGAACCGGCTCAGATGGATCCACTCCTTTCAAATCACTTGTCTGATTCAATTGGTTTGAAACTTGGTCCAGTCCATTCTGCATGGCCTGCTAAGCATCTAAGCGATTGACAGCAGAGAGACCCCTCCCTCTTAGGTCGCTAAAAAGGTATCCTCAGCCTCTTATTTGGACCATAGAAAACTTCAGTAAACCGTCGGCAGCCAGCTGTCATCACTGACCCCTTCCTCCATCTGCATCGTCAAGGCAACCGTTGAGGCAGTGGTCGTCGCTCCCGAAAGCACCCTGGGACTGCAGCAGCTCATATTCCTGGTCCAGGAAGTCTAGGCTGTTGTTGCTAGGCAACCCACGGATGGTGAACTTGTGGGACACTTTGGTCCACTGCTCCCGATTTGCCGCCACTCTCTCATATAACTCAGTGGCCCCAGGAAACAGTTCAGATAGCAGCCTAAATGGACAGAGGATAGTAGTGGCACATGAGTTAAAATAGAGTTGTTTGTTATTGTAAGACTTTGTGGAGAGAGGCTTCCACATTAGTACTGTAAATTAGACCCAAATAGCTGTAAATGATAATTCAATTACATATTCTTTTGATTTCTTAAATTTTTGCATGTTTTCTTTTTAATTGTGTTAATATATGGTATCTTCTTTTTACAGAGCATTTTATTTTGGGAAACCCGCATTAACGGGTTTTATGGCCACTTGGGGGCAACTGAGCAAGCTGTAAACACTTTATAAAGTCGATATGGCAAACGTATTAGCAAACAGTTGCTTATTTACACATCTAGCTGCATTAGCATTCATCTGGAGTCGTGTTTGTGTACACCTAACGAACACAAGGTCGATATTCACTCATTTTTCTGCGTTTTACACTCCACCAGCTCCTGAGGGAAATATGAGGCTCTTGAGCAGCTAAATGTTCCACTTTGTTCACCAGCCGGTCGCTAAATGTGCGTGTCTGTCATTTGGTGCTGAGTCTATTATGGGTTCTTAGAGCTTTTTCAATTAAAGCAGTGGCCTGCAGCTGCTGAATACAGTGTGATGATGATGATGAGATTGGTGAGAGTGAACCAAAACTATAAAGTTGTGGGCCTCAAACAAAAACAATAAGCTGAAGGAAGCTAAAACCTCTCCTAAGGCAAAGCGATATATGGCTAAGGCTGTCAGGGTAGGAAGGATGTGATGTTTTAGTTTCTTGTACTCACTTGTAGATTGGCATGGCAATATGTTCCATGAAGCTTATCTGTAGTTCTGGGATGTATGCTTTTTCTCTGTCCATCATCTCACTGGGCCTGTTCCCCATGGCTTTTTCCTGTATACACACACACACACACACACACACACACACACACACACACACACACACACACACACACACACACACACACACACCCACAGTAAAGACTTGAGACTCGAGCTCACCATTGCTTAAAATCACACACACCTTTAGCACTTGCTAAATAATTTTACATCATTTAACTGTCAGAGTGCTCTGACACATACCAGATCTCCTTGAGAGAAGAACTCTTTATAAATCAGCTCCTGTGGACACATAGAGACATATGTTATTGGACATATGGTTTCACTTTCACAGTGACACTGATTAAGTACAAAATACTATATTCAATGCAAACCTGGTGTGTCACAGTCTGGGATTTTAGCTTTGGGAGAGAAATTCTCTCTATTTGCAAACATGACTGTAACTGGATTATGCTGAATCACAAAAATGCTGTAATCAAAGATAAAATACAATTCCCCTTAACTGCAATTCAATATTTGGTGTGATTGCTGTTTTTCATTAATCCTTGTGTATATTCTCCCCACCAACTGAGAAGAATACAAACCAGACATCGTAGAATAATATCCTGATTTAAACAGAAATGTGTTTTCAGATTTTGGGAGCAAGGATTACAGTGCATTTGCTGTAGGTGTTAGGTATTTGGAGATTTAGGGTGTTGGATTTAGGACAAGGGTCAGGGGTTTGGTGTTCAAAAGGGGGCAGGCCAAGATTAAACATAATCCCGGAATGGAGAGCAGTTTTACAGAATAGAATATGAAGGAATATAGACCTATCTACTGTTCAGCTTTGCATCTCATTGTCTTTATTGTCCTAAAAATAGGCCAGTTTCACTGTACAGTTACTGGGAATTGGAAATCTTTAGGAATGGAGTGATGAAAATAGGAGATGCTATAGCACTATGAAGAACCTTCTTACTACTGCACATCAGCCAAAAGAGACTGTATGAACTGTCTGAGACTTCAGTCCTGTTACCAGTTTATGTCAAACCTTTTTGCTTTTGTTTGGATTGGGAACAAGGTCTTTTAAATGTTTCAATTGTATTAAACTGCTATAATTACCACAACAACTTCCACGACTACACTTTTGCAACTTGTACCACACTAATTACTAACTATTAGTATTAATAATTGTTCACATTATATGTGTTATTGTTCTAACAATGGAACACATTTACATGATTGAATATGCTACAGTATATTTGTCAAAAGGTGTAGAACCCCTTAGTATGAGACCATTTACCTAAATATCATTGGCTGATCATGTACTGTTATGTAATTGCTCAAACTTAATCCTGATATTCCCTAATATGGTGATAAATGAATGTATTTGCCAAATTATCAAGTCAGTGTTCTAAAAAACAAAACACATTTTGCTAAATTTGTGGTTGCACTTCACAGACTCAGTACAGACAAAAGCAGGAATTTCAACTGACAGCAATCTTGCGGGTGGTTTTCCAGCCCTTGGTTTGGTCTGACAGGTCACACGATGTCATCAACAGGCACAGCAGCATAGAGCGGTGGGTACGGCTTTTTGGATTGTATCCATCTGAAACACACATATGCCAAAAAAAGGAAAAGTGAAATAATAAAATCACCTCAAAAACTTCACACCACCATAAAATTTCAGGTGAAACCTTTAATTTATTAATTAATTTATTTTCAAAACTGATTGCATTCTAGTGTCCTGTACTCAAAATGCCCAGCCACTATGTATTACAAGGAAACTATGTTTAAATGGAACCTTGACACTGCATATTTCTACTCTGTGTTTGGTTGAACTATTTTAGTCCATGATTGACAAGTTACACACTCTGTGGTGTGAGGAAGTTGCTAACTCATTTAGAGGTTTTTAATGTCCTTGAATCACTTTAACAACTCAAAATTGATTCCACTGAGGAGACATCCACTCAGGATAACTTATAATTGGCTGCATTGAGGCGTAACAAACTAATGACCAGGAGGTTACAGCCAATTATATTACATAAGAGTGCAGTAAGCATTTGCCCCCTATAATAGGGTAAATAGTCCAATAAAATATATGATTTTTAAGAATGTCAGTGATGAATAGTGCAAGATTGACCTCAGATCTTAATAATGAGTAAGTCTTTTCATGAAGGTATAGAGGCAATATGTGCCTTTTGTGTGATGCCAAGAAGGGAGCCATACTGAAGAAGAAATTGATTTATAATTTCACAGTTTGTACATTGGTCAGCAATTATTGAGCTAAAGAATGGACCCTAACCCTAACCATAACCACACTACTTGTGATTCATCACAAATCAAGAAAACTGTGAATTAATAATAATAATAATAATAATACAATATTTCATGCTAAAAGCTTTAAATATAATTCACAGTTTTCTTTTGTGAAATCAGCCTTTTCTAATCTACCGATGTAAAGGGCTGTGAGTAAAAAGCAAAAGCAGAGATGTGGTTGTGCACACTGAACTACTGTGGCGTACTATCAGCTATCTTCTGCAAGTCCTTGAAAATGCGAAGGTGGTGAGCCAGGTCTGTCGCCAGTATGATGTCTCTCATCAAATCCAGCATGCGCTGGTAGTCCTAAAATAAACACATAAAAAAACTTATCTTGTACACACAGTGATAGCAGAGTATCAAATCAAAATGAAAGAGAGAGAAATGAGAGACATTTGTCCAAGTTTATATCTCACCTTTCTGGAGAACTTCTCAAAGATGTTGCAGCCTTGAGTGTTCAGAATGGCAATGGCCTGGGCGAAGTGATGTCTCTGTCATGGCAAATAAAGCACGGTGGAAAAACGGTTGCTTCTAAAGTGAACTGAGTCATTTTGTAATGCAAAAAGCAATACCAGTTTACATGCCTCCTGCTGCCAGAAAGAATTAGTTTGATTTTGTACTAGAACACAACAACTTTAGTAGTTCTCAGAGAGTGCAGTTTATTAACTATGACAGAACAAACCAGAATAGCCAGCAAAGGCAATTGTGTTTATTCAGCCTACAAAGTTAAATTCTACAAGGTACACAGCATAACATATACAGGAAAGCTTTTTAGTGACACAAATACCCCATGTTGACTGAAAACATTGTTAAAGCTTTGAAAAGTTTCTAGTCAACTCTCCCACATCCTTTCGATGCAGTGCAACTGGTTGTGAGCTTACCTCCATCACAGATCCCTCGGAGCTGTAGAGAGCAGCCAGAACAGATTGCTGAAAATAGAAACAGACAAATGAAACACAATCCTTTTAGTGTACACATTGTATTGATTCAAATAAAACAACATCCTTCACTAAAATACACTGACTACTTTTTAACTTACTTTACTTGTTGGCTTGAATATGAGTTTTGCAACAGAAACCATGAAAGAAGCTGATAAAAAGATGAGTGAACTTTATTGCATAATGACAGTTGATAACGTGCGTGTGTGTCATTTAAGTGCTGCAGGGTTATGCATGATTACAGTGGAACAGAGCGGCATGCTCTTAATCACAATGACATCTAGTGTCTGACTGGGGCCAGTTCACAGACAGAGAGCTGCAACTACACACTCTGATATCATTGAAAAACACCCGGAGTCTGGATCTTACTGAAGTGCTTCACCCTGAGCATCTAAGAGTCAGTTTTTACTGCCATTGTGCTGCTCTACTGCATTCCACGTGTTCGGGAAGATTAATGTTCTTATTCATTTCAATATCACAGAGATTCAAAAAGCCCTTGTATCTCTTAAAAGCAGGAAAGTCACCAGGACCTGATGAGCTTCAAAGCAAATTCTAAAAGAAAGTCAACAATATTCTCTCACCGTACCTACATAGAATGTACATACGGGCCCAGTCAGATGGCACTCTACCATCAACCTTAACCAAAGCAAGCCACAAAAAAGGAAGAAAATGCACAAGAAGTAGGCTCACATTGTCCAATCTCTAGCTAAATTCGATCAAACTGAATGCTTGTAATTTTGAGCATAATTTTCTAGCATGGATTAAACTCCTTTACTAGAACCCAAAAGCAAAAATTCTCACAAGCCAGGTATTTGATTAGACCCCCAAATCTACGGCTACGACACAAAAGAAACGACAAAATTCAAAATTCATTGTATGCAGGTGATATTCTCCTATGCATAGCAAAACCACAAACCACAATATCAACAATGAAAATAAGCAATTTTATGTATATTCTAGACTTAGGACATGTTCTTATTTAATGCTGTGTTTTTCCATTTTTCACTTTGTGTCATTCCTGGCACTTCATCGTATGGCCACTAGTAAAGCAGAAATGCAATCTGTGCTCTCACCGAGGCGACTTGGAAAGAATTGTTGGTGCCACGATGGTCCAGGTCATGGCACAAACAGGAGACAAAGAGAGCTAAAATCTCTATATCCCTGAAAGGACAAGATAGTGGGCAAATTACGATTATTTTAGTGACATAATGATGCTGAGATTACATTTCCTAAGTGTTTAAGAGTGGTACACTCACTCGAGGTAGTTGGACAGCCCTAGGTTTTTGTAGAGCAGGTAGCAGAAATGTGAGACAGAGAAAGCGTGCATCCAGTTGTGGTAGGGAGGGTCTCTGTAGCCTTTCTTCACCATCAGACAGAACCTGGCACCAAAGCAGTAGTTTAATTATACATGTAGTATAAAAGCACTGCATCAAGTGATTTCATCATGACCTGTGGACCTGGTTTGTTCTTGTTCTGTGTTAAATTTTTTCAAGTAAACTCCAATAATTTTCCTCTCTACTGATCAATTCTGACCCAAATCTTGTCAATTTCATCTCTAGAGAGCAGGTTACATCTTTCTTTCCAAGGTGCTGCGGTTTGTAGTTGACTGACAGGGTCAGTAAAAAGAATAATTCATAATCATTCAAAGACAATCAATTTATTCATGCAGGCTACTAAAAGTAGTTGGAGGACACACACATACACACAGGATCTTATATTCAGTATATGAATTGATGTTGTTTTCAGACCTGGCGAGAGTGTGCAGGTCAATCTTGTATGTGTTGATGAAACCCATATCTTCAAACATGCTGAGGACGCACTGCAGACACACAACAGGATCAGTTACAGCAGTTTTCTTTCTGTGTTTCTGCCTCATCCACACAGTGTCTCTAATCTCTCTCCCTTTCTCCCTGTGGTTCTCTTTTTTCCACCTTTTCTCTTAACCTCTGGTCCTTACCATGGGTGTGGTGTCGTCAGGCAGGGAGCGAGGCGTGTACGTGAACTCAGCGAAGCAGGGGTAGATCTCCTTCACTGGTTCAATCCCCGTCACCAGCAGCTTAGACACCTCCTCCTCTGAAACCTGCAACATACACATATTGAATCATATGGAGCAAACGATATAGACTGTGCCGGAAAATACAATGTGTGTGTGTGAGAGTGAGCGAGACGTCAAGGTGAATATACCTTCATGTGGTACATCATCATTTCATTGGCCAGGGTGGATCTGAACTGAGCTTCGTGGACCTTCTTGTACAGCAGAGACTGGGGACACAAACACCATATTATAGAAAAATCGTAACAAATCAGTAGTTTTCAGTGGCACAGAGATCTGGCTACAATATGATGTACAGTTCAGTTACAGAGCCAGTAGTAGAGGAAGGAACTTTGGCATGAATGTAATCTAAAATTCTCTTTTTCTGTCTTTCCTTTGTGAAAAATAATTGGGTAGACTGAAATTGTGTCATGTTTATCTACTTGGGCAGAGATTTATGATTAACAAGTGCATTTTAATTTTCATAAGGCTTTTCACACTATCACAGCTTGTCTAGTGTACGAAACAATAAAACTCACAGAGTGCTGCTTACATTTCAGTACATGAGGGAACTGCTTTTTACAACCCACAGAATACTGTACACCATGATACAGAGTGTGCACTGATAAATAATGTATTTGGCCATGTTTAAATGATTAATGAGCTGCCTAGAAGGCAATTATTTTTTCAATCAAATATCTTTATAGTTTGTAGATAAACTATTGAGTGCCTGCAGTCATTCAAAGGTCAGAAGCTCCAAGACCTACTTAATAGGAAGGTCAGTTGGAAATGTAAAATATCACACAGCTGTACTTTGTGACTGTGTCTATATCAATAAAACCATAATAAAGCTGAGTCCTTTTTTTCCTCTTTCTGTCTTTGTTTCTTTTTTCCTTCCTTTATCTTGGTGTCTCTGCTTTAATTTAGTCTCCATTACAGTGGCTTTCTTAAGGTGCATTATGTGAAATCAGTTGTAAACATGTAATTATCAGTTTAAAAAAAACTACGTCAGTCAATTATTGATTTCATTCATTTTTAAATCCTTTAAATTATTCAAATAAATTGCATGACTGCCTGAGGGCACTGTTAGAGGCAAAAGAAATCTATCCAGTTTCAGAGGGTAAATCAGTTTTAATGAATGTTTCCACTATGTTCCGGTAAAGGTAAAAGGGGCTATAATAAAGAAAAATATGATGACAAAGTTTTATGATCACATTTTGAAAAACCTGCTTTAGAGCATATCTGAAAAACATGCGCATCTGACAGTATAATTGTTGGGTGTCGGATGAAATCAATGTCGACATTACAGTCTTTCAAAAGCTTTGTAAAAGCTCTGGAGCTCTGGATGATGACAACACAACACAGAACAGATTGCGCGCTCTCTCCTTTTTATGATTATCACTATTGTCACAAACTTCATCCTCTTTCTGAGCTACCTACAGCAGTTCAGGTGAATGTGTGTTAATGGGTTTGCAGCAGTCATACAATGCCTATGAACTACACCTTAAAAGCCAGTCTGTCCCATCACAGGCCCAGTCTCTTTTAAATTCCCTCGAGACTTTGCTCTAATCTGCTTTGACTGAGCATTTTACTCCCACTGAACTGATCCCATTTTGCCAGACGGGATTGATCTTTCTAACAGCGCTAACAACAGATGTACCGCACTACTTTAAGGACTAAGAGACTCCTAATGATGGATATACTGTAAGTGCTTTCTTTTATTCCTCTCCTTGCAGTTAAATTTAGTTAATGATTATAAAGCTGCGTGGAGTTTGCAGAGATGAGATTATTACACACATTCATTTTTTGAGCTACGTTTAAAATCAAGCCGAGTTAATGACCTGGGATCGTTTACAATGAGTCAGTGTGTATCAAGATGAGTATGTAGCTGCAGAAATGCTGTGTAGCTGCCTTCTGCTCTAAAGTGAGAAGTTTAAGTTGCTAATTAATTTGCAACTGCTAATATTTCTCTAGCAATGGTGTAATTTATTTGCCTTATGCTTAATATCTTTGGTATATAGCTTGGCTTGTTTCTCTCTCTAAATCTAATCATACACTAAACAACAAGTGGACAAATGGAGTGTGTAGACTGGCGTGGTGACAGCATTTAATAAATACACTAGGAACAATTCAATGCCTCGTCTCTGACCAGACATCTGCGGCTACTCAAGATACGAAACCAGAAAATGTAAAGGTTATAGAGAGTCAGTTCCCAAGACTTTCATTCAGAGGGAGAACAGACTCACATGGGCAATGCTGATACCACAGTAGATGGAGAAAGCTGTGGCCAGATCCTCATCGAAGCGGTTGAACCACGGCCCGTTCATTTTATTCACCAACTCCGCCACTCCAATCACCTCTAGAGGAAGAAGGGTTTAAAGAAAGTCGAAGAGGAGAGACGCAAAGATGGAGAGTAGAAAGGCAAGGAAAGGAGTGACGAAATGGAAGGTGGGACGTTGGGGGGTGGAGGGTGGGGATGAGTTGCGGAAGGAAAGGAATGAAGGATGCAGAGATTGATGGAGGGAGAGAGAGAGAGAGAGAGAGAGAGAGAGAGAGAGAGAGAGAGAGAGAGAGTTGATGATGAGGAAAAATGGAAAGTGGAAGATGAGAGTCAAGGACGAGAAAATGAGGCACAGGATGCAACAGTCAGAGGTGCAGAACAGACATTGAGTCAAATAGGTCTGCTAACCTAAATTAATTTCACACTGGAGCTGAACCTAATTGCACATAAAAAGATCTGAATTTCAACAGCTTTCTATATGGAGACAAATCACACAGGATCTGAAGTTTCTCTGCTTGGAAAAAGCAAGAAATAAGGAACGCCATCAAAGTCTGGGTTTTCTGTAATTTCTAAGTATGGAACACGGTGAAGATGGCTGCTGCTCCAAAGTGTATAAAGTGCACTTTGGCACAGCCATCATTTAGTCACAAGGATGTGATGTAACAACATTTTGTGCTATTTTGAGAAAGCAGCTGTGTGGAAGTGTAGCCTTGTTTTTGAAAGAAAACAGGAAGAGAAGGTATGTAACATGGAGGACAACAGAGGAGCATCTGCCAATGATGTAATAAAATTAAATCTGACAGTGTGACAAAAAGTCAATACTGGCCATTATAACATTATCAGTAGCCTTGCTATCGCAGTATTGATGCCTTATTAGACTCTACATAGGTAAATGGGCGCCTCGCTTGTCAGATAACAGATGTTGCACAGTGTGTTAGTGTAGTCATTGGGCGAGGTGGTTCGTTTATTGATAAAGTTTTGATTGAGGATCAAAACATTTTGGCAGCGTATTGACTTTTGGTGCATGCAAATCATTGAAGTCAATGTGTGTGTGTTGAATTTATTGTTACCGTTGTTTTCATCTTTGATGGGGAAACAGAGGATGTTGCGAGTCTTGAAGCCGGTGCTGTCATCCACGCCTCGGTAGAAGAGAGGATGGGAGTAGGCGTCCTTAATGTTTAGGATCTGACCAGTGGTTGCCACATGGCCTGCGATACCCTGGTCTGCTGGGATACGAAACTCGTTCTGCGCTCGCACACACACACAAGGACACATGCAATTGCTTATGTCATTTAGAGACATCGATTACTATCATTTTTGCGTTTATCTGGTGTTTCACAATAGAGACGGAGAGGAAACACGTGGAGAAGAGAAAGAAGAGAGATGACATGCTGTAGTGTTGCAACTCAGGGGGTGCACTTGTGGCTCACAGGTGTCGAATACTGACAATGTAACTGCAATGTCCTGTGTTTCAGTCTGGATGGAGACGTTTACTGCGTGTCATTTGTCATCTCGCTATCCCTTTATTTTCTGTCAGTTCTCCACTGTCAACTCTTCAATAAAGGCAGTCACATGGTGTACATCAGGAAATATACAAGACAGACAAGCAGCATGGTGTACCTCTTCGTCACTAACCACGCCACCGTCAAACACCTTCGCCACCAGCTCATGACTGACGCGATCCAGCAGGAACACTGAACAGCTAGAGAAACACAGAGCGACAGAGTTAGAGGGGTAATGGAGAACAGAGCAAAGCAGAGAAAATGAGAGTGTTTTATCTCATTTCTTCACAGGTCATTTTGGAACTTTTATTAAACGAGGCAAGTCGGTTAAGAACAAATTGCCAAGATAGCCTTTGAAAATGGAGATAAAGACATTCACACTACACACACACACACACACACACACACACACACCACACATTCTCTCTCTCTCTCACACACACCCACACTCACGCACTGACACACACACACACACACACACACACACACACACACAGTGAAACACCCATTTGAAGATGAATCAGAGGGCTTACATCTCTGCATCACTGAGGTTCCTGGCCTCCACTATAATTTCCTGTAACAGCACTGACACATCATCTGAAAAAATTAGGGGGAGAGAGAGAAAGAGAGCAAAGGAGCGGGTGAGCGAGGAAATAAAAGGAAAAGAGAGGAAATTAAAGGAAAACAGCAAAGCCCAGATAGACAGAAACAGAGATTACACCATGAGTACCGGTGGATCAGCTGTACAAGCTGATAAGAGCTTTTGTAATCAACGCTTCGGTACAGTGAGAGGCAATTTGCTCTACCAGCAGATCAATTTTTTGAAGCTGCAATCATGATGAATCATCGGTGACTTATTCTACTGTTGGTGCTTACTGTTAGATAAGAATCTAAATGCCTCGGTGTAATTATAAGATAGAGAGGTGGAGCCATCATTTTTAATGCCCTTTTGATTTTATTGTTATGATCCTGGGTGTAATCACCTTTAGGTTTAGGTAATATCTCATTCAATTACGTGGGCCATTTGTTTCATTAGGCGATCACTTACAGTAAATGTCGGCCATTAACACAAATTGTCCTACAACATTCTTCCTACAGACAGACAGACAGACAGACAGACAGAGGAGGAGAAACGTACCCAAGTGTGTGAAGAGATTCTTGGCCACTTGTAAGAGTGCCTATGTGTGGAGAAACAGTGGACATGAAAAGCTCTTTAAAAGGCAGCTTCATGTATATTTATGCATGCATACAGTGCATGTGCGTGTGTGTGTGTGTGTGTGCGTGTGTGTGATAATGAGTGGACATGTGCAGTACCTGGCACTCCACTTTGAGTTTCTGTTCTTTCTGGAAGGCCAAAGTTGAAGTGAGGACCGTTGAAGTGTAGCAGAAACAGTGCTGGATGGCATGCTCATCTGCCTCTGTGTGTCTGCGGTGAAGAAGACACACACACACACACACACACACGGCCAAAGGATGACTTTGAATTTAGAGCTAATAGACTGCTGTGGCACCTTGGAACCGTTATTAGCAAATATTAGATATTCATGTTATGCATATTTTGTGCTATCTTGTGTTGTTAATCCATTTCAAAAACATTTAAGGAAGTTGAACTGTAATTTAATCATTTATTTATTATCGTTCATCATTTTATCATCATCAATACTTCATTTCAGAGGGACATATTTTCCTTTTTACTCCACTCTATATTTATGTGACGGCTATGTTTATTAGTTACTATTCAGTTTAAGATTTTATACAAAAAACATTCAGAGACATTTAAAGTTATTAAATATAATTATGAACTAAAAAGATAGATGAAAAAATAATCGTAACTGTGTAAGAATTAATTTAGGCAAAGTTACTGTAATACGAAATGTCTAAATGTCTGAAAATGACTGAAAACTGAACCAAACTCTTTTTCTTGCAGGTAGTAAATGTGGCTGTCACTCTCCTTTAAAATTAAATGATGTGTGAACTTGACAGCATTGAGCAGGCAAATGAAGACCGATGAATAAAATTATCTGCAGTGACCACGGTGACGTTAATAATTTCCTGCAGTTACCTCTCTCTGCCTACAGAGGGCAGTGGCACATTATTGTGTTGATGTCAGGAGCAGTGTATAGTTCCAGGGTTTTATTTCCCTGAGCTTAGACTCCCAGGAATTCTAGCAAAGGAGGCAGGATTTGTACCGAGCTTGGAAAAGGTCTGGAAAGCCCAGTATAAGGGCAAATAAGTTCACTCTCCCAGAAGAGGTACAAATCCTTTATGGCTGACATTCAGGAGAGTTACACGGAGCAATAGTCTTCTGTCCTGTAAGTCAGGCTGTAGAATAATTTTCTGTGGTACTACCTATTTTTTTTTGCTGTTATGATAGAAATCAGTCTCCATTTCTGCAGCTAGAATGAAAACCAGCAAAAATCTGTTTTCAGAGACCAGAAGCACAATAAACTTTACACAAAGAAACTGGTATTTATGAAAAAGACTGTAAGTGAGTGAGTATGTGAATGTGTGTATACTGTTGAATCTTATGTGACCAGCCATGTGGTTGGCTGCAGTATGTATACAGCATATAAACTTCTTACACTGCTGCTTAGAATGCAGGTTTATCATATAATCATTTTTACTCAACTGCATTATCAACCTGCTCTATGCATAAAAGAAAATTCAATTATGTTTGTGATGGTGTGTGTTGTGCTCTCATCTGCTGGCACCACAACTGAGTTATGGACCTGTTACTGGTGCCACAATATGTTTTCATGCACCTGTGTCCTAGAGTAAGAGGCTAAATTACACTTGTTTGGTTCCAGGCAGGGAGAAGTTCCAGCAAACTCTGCATATGAATGTGCAATCTAAATGACAAGGCCGTGTATCTTTACAGTTTTTCTCAGTTGCTTTGGTACATTTCTCAGAATAGAACTGAAATTCTCAAAACTACTTGTTCAACCTCCACATCATCTATTCGTCCTACACTGCATTGCAATGGAAGACATCTGTTTCAATGCGGATGAGAATCTGTGGCCCTGCAAAGAGGAACATCAGGAGGCATAGAAAGACTATATTTTTTTCCTTTTTGTGCTATGCACTGCTGTAAAACAGTCTTGTCTTTTTCTTTTCTGCATCTCAATGGCATGGTCTGTCAACAAATTACAGTACAAATAGTGAAAGTACAAATGTGATTCCTGTCCAGTCTCTTGCAATCAATCTTCCCTATGCAGAAATGTGCAACATATGCCAAACAATGCGGTGCAGTGCAAAAAGTGCAGCCTTGTGCATTTTCAGTCACTGTCATCAAAACTTAGCCATAGTTTACATCAGAAAATACTTAGACCGTTATACTGACAACATGACTGAGTATTTCGACTTTCTTGTTTATAAACAATGATGTGACCTGCCAGTCTGATTGGCACTGACATGTTCATTAACATACGTATGTACTTTTGAGAGATACACTAAGGATTTTGAACAAGTAATCCACTGTGTGGCCCTGTTTGTGCAAACTGTTTTTCAAGAAACGCACCTACTGCTTTGCAAATGTTAAAGATGATTCGTGACACGTACCAAAGCAACTGAAAAAACTCGTGAGATATATGTCTCTCCTAAAATCTGGATGACTGAGCTCAAAGCATAGGATAGATTTATCACATTTTATGCACAGTTGCAACCATAATCCTGCTGCTGTTACTATGGTAATGAGATGCCAGCTCTGTCATCAGTGCCACTGGCAGAGGGAGAAATTATAGGACACGATCCCTTCTCATCTATCTTAGTCTTCAGAGAGGAGAGAGAGCATGCAAAGGAGAGGGATTGTATGTGTGAGCATGCATGTGTGTGAAAAGTGTGTGTGCTCACAAGGTAGGTGTGTGTGTGTAGTGGGTTTAGAAAGAAAAACAAAATATAAAATACACTAATCTCCAAGCACTTTAACATAAGTGGAGACAAGGAGAGGGATAGGTAGATAGATTATATAAAGACATTTAAAATACAAATGTCAGCAGCAGATCAAATGTTGAAAATAAATAATCCAAAAATAATTTTGCTCACACATCCAAACTGTTTCTTAAACAAGCAAACAAACACACATACATACAGCTGGGGTGTGTTTTTACAGACTTCTGTATTCAGGAGATAGAGGCGTAACTCCTGGTAGCGCACACACAGACACACACGCCAAATGCCAAGACATGGTGCCAAACCAGACAGCCAAGCCACTGGCCACTGTTAGACTCATGACCTGACTCTAGATATTACCACATCACCATCTGCATGGTCACACACAACCAGAAGGGGTGATCTGACACTGGCTCCAAAGTGATGGTATCCGTTCATGAGGGGCTTGCAGCATGTTCTGGTGGTTAGTGGTAGATTTCAGTGGGAACAGCAACACACTCTCCACTGCTACAGACCCAACAAATCTGAGCCGTTAGGCTCAACCAATCAGGCAACCCACCCCAACATTACTGTAAGCCACTGTCAGATAAATCTTTGTATCTACCATGAGTCAGCACTTCAGGATTTAGGAAAAGCCAAATCATCTTCAGACTTAAAATCCAGCTTTTTAGAAATATGCTTCAGCATTAAGCCATCAGTGACCAAATTAGTGTGATTTCTGAGCAGCTACCGGGTTAAAAACAGGATTTCAGTGAGTGTCTCTTGAACTCTGCTGCTCTGCATGAAATGCTTTAGCACGACCTTATGACTTACGAGGGGGGAAAACAGCACATAATGGAAAAGGAGAAAAGGTTAATGATAGCTTGCAGTATGAACATAGCCTTTCACATGCTTACCTCTGGCCACCTTGCTTGTTGAAGGCGCATGCTAGTGCCACCACCTGACCAGTGGCCCTGCTGACCACTGGGACACAAAGCATGGAGGAGATCTCGCAGCCTAACATACTGGACAGCTGCCTTCGCTCCTCCTGAGAGGAAGAGAGGTAAAAATATTAGATGCAGACAGACAGACAGACAGACAGACAGACAGACAGATAGATAGATAGATAGATAGATGTGTTCTTACAGCACTGATGTCCTGAAGAGTAATTGACTTCTTCTTCTCCACAACTTGACCAAAACGTCCAAACATCAGCTGAACAGACGAGAGAAAATGAGAGAGATAAAGACAGGGTGAGTGAAAAGGAAGGGAGGAAAAGAAAAACAGTGCAATGAGGGCCAGAGAAGGGGAAGAAAGCAGAATTTTTGAAAGAGTCCCTGGAGATTTTTATAGGGGTAAAATATATAAATAAAGGTTGTTTATTCTGAGGGAAGTCTATTACCACCCTTGTTAAATTAGCACAAATAGCTCATCAAGGGTATGTTTTTTGTGTGTCCTAAATTCTCTCTACACTAACTATTATCAAGATTTCACACATCATTTAGCCTGGAGTACACAGTCTATTCACTCCATAATGGAAAGCCTGCTAAAAATGCAACGTCTGCACTGCAACCAGGGACAGGAGACTTACCTTGACCCAAAGGAAATGATTACTTCTGCTGCCCAAACTTCCTAATTATAGCCACTGCCAGGGATTCTAAAAGATTACATGTGGGAGGTTTATTCTATCGTGTCAGTTAAGGGAAACCTACAAGAACGGCTTGTACTGGCATTCAAGGGGCAATGTGTAAGAACTGGCCAACTGTCGAATTCATACTCCAAACAAACAGGGGGCAGCATATTACCAGAATGCTGGGGCATCCAACCCTATCTTAAAAGACAAGGAAATGGACTCTTTGGTCCCTCCTCTCCTCTTTCCATGTGCCACAGCTGAACTGGCCCATGGGGATTCAGGGACAGATCCCAGTGGGCTGCTGCATCATGGACCATCAAAAAAATCAATAAGGTTTGATTTTCACACCCAGTCTGCCCAGTCAGAGAGACAGGGAAGATGTAGTGGCGGCAGGAACAGAGGGCGAGCCATGAGAGGTTGAAGAACGTGAGAGAGAAGGAGAGCAGCAGCATCAGTAGCTGAGATTGAGGATGGAGTAGAGGAATGTGGCAGAGGAAGGATGGCTGCAACACAGGTTTATAATCTACTCTTAGTTACTACTTCATACTCTCATGTTAGACTGAGGGCAGACCGGATGTTACAGTGACTCACTATTGAGGTACAAAGTGGTATTACAAGATGGGATGGATCGGGGGTAGCTGATTAGCGTGCTAACTGCGGTAGAAATCTCTGCAACACAATACACAGATGTATTTGGCATAATGTCAAAATGTTATTTCTTCACATTTTGTTGATAATCTTACTTAATATTTTTGAATGTTTTAAACTAAAACATCTTTTTTAATATGTTTGTAGAAAGTATTTAAAGTAAAAATATATGTAAAGTATGTTTGTTAAAAAAAGCTCTAAATATACCTTAGTGTACAAGGCCACCCTCACGCCCCCCAGTGTAAGAAAAGAAAAACAAGTCAATCAATGAATGAATGACTGATGAAGGCATGATAAAATAAATTAAAAGGAATAATGAACGCACACTGGCAAATAAATGCAGTGACAAAATAAGTGAATGAATATTTATTTATTACAAATATATTATTGTGTTTTTTTGTCCTCACCGGGAAGCTGATCTCCTCTTCCAGGACTTTGTCTCCAACTACCTGAAGGTCACAAAAGTCACTGGTTATTGAAATGTTAATGTCCAAATTACTCTTTGGTGAATGAGTCATTGCTAAAATGGTAGGTGGCTGTGTGTGTGTTGCAGAGGAGAGTGAGAGAGATGAAGAGAACACTGTGTGAGAAAACTGGTGTGTTTGTGTATGTTGCTTTTGTGTGGTATTTCAAAGAGAGATTATGAAAACAAATGTGTATGAGAGTGATAAAGATGTGAGAGAGAATTTGTGTGTGTGTGTGTACCTGGCAGAACAGCTGGTGGTTGTCCTCGGACACCAGCAGCAGGCAACAACACTGCGACCGAGTCTGCTGCTGCAGCTGAAGAGAAACACACACACAACATATACTGATATATACTCACTCTCTCTCTGTCAGACTCAGATTGTTTTTAAAGCCTCAGTTTAAGATTCTTTGGAGCGTAGCCTAGGTGTGAAGATGAGATTAGAAATCAGACGAGAATGAAAAATGACTGGAGCAAGGGTGGGGCAAGAATTCGATATTATCCTCACTGTCTTGCAGTAGCAGCAAATTGAGACTTACAAGTGTGATACAAGTTTCTATAATTCACAGAAAATACTAGTTAAATATTTAACAATAAAATCTGGAATCAATCTAGAGTTTTATTAACTAAAACAGCATGAGTGAGGGGATTTATTGAACTGCGTTTTCAATACATTCTGCAATGAACAAGGATTTTCTAAGACAGATATACAGTTTATTATTGTCATTTTTTATTGAAGAACTGTACATTTATATACTTCATTTTATTCATATTCAAAATAATATAACTATCTTGGTAAGTATGTGCATATAACTAGGTTGTTTTTTTTTTACAACAAAGATCTTGGATTCTTTCCATTTCACTCATGAAATCTTGTATTTGATAAGTGATTTTCTCATCAAAACATTCATAGCTTGTAAATAACATGAAATATGTTATCACACTGTGATTTTAGCACAAGATTGAGGCTTTCCTTTGAACCAGAAAGCACAAAATCCCTACATAAACAAGATAAAGTCATGTTTAGGTGTCTGTGTGTGTATAAATGAAGGAGCGTCAATGCACTGAACATCTCTGCTGCCGTGCTCTGCAAGACCTGCAGAGTTGCAAACAATAGCCTGCTGCTGTCTGTGATGGAAAACACTTCATTCACATTCATAGCCTGAAATACACTCTGAGGTGCAAACACGCACACCTTTGTACACGCTGACACAAATACTCACACACCCACACACAGTCGTCACACAATATTCTTCTCTGTAATCCACAGAGCTGGATGCAGAACAACCAGGACAGGAATAAACACCAGCCACTGCCAACACATTGCCCCTCAGTCACACGCACAAGCACTCACACATGCACGTGCATCACAAATGCACACACACATAAAGTATGTCACTGCACCCACATATAATAATAAGCCCCTCCATCCCCTTTTTCCCAAATACTGTTAATCCCATAAGAACCGCCCCAAGCACTTCCCACCAAGCTGACGATTCTTCAGAAAGCAATGATCTCCTGCTCCTTTTCCTCTCCTCCCTTCTCTTCTCCCACTCCCCTCACTCCCTTTTACAACTGTAACAACAAACAGGCGAAACAAATCATATCGGATTCAAAACACATCTTAAAAACCCTGCGGCCTTTTGCACCATCTCCACCTTTCCTCCAAATGCTGGAAAAATCCTACAGATGCAGGTTTGGAGGTATCAGAGGCTGACGTTTTACACGCATGCTGCACTGTTGCAGTAGTGTTGGTTTACTACATAGAGCTAAGGTCAGGTAGGTGATAATAATCAATCACCATTCTCAGATTGTACCAGTTCTGTAGAGAAATGACTAGACTTTTTTTAAAAAAAAAGATCAACCAATTTTCACTTTTTTGCCCTCATGGACCCAAAATGATGTTTTCCACTGCAACACACTGATCACTGCAATTAAAAATACAATAAGCTTCTCTTCTGACATTGACAGAAGACATAATTGAAAATGAAGAGAAAAACAGGAAAAAAGGTGAAAATGAGCTGCTGATTATTCCCCCGAGTCTCTCTAATTAGTAATGATTTAGTGAGAAACAATTTAAGCAAAACAGTTAAGCTATTACTATTAACTATTAATGAGATTGTTAATCAGAGTTTTGTCTTTATATAAATTATCAAAAAAAAAAAGATAAATTCAGAGAGTTTTTGTATTGTACAGAAAAAATTACAAGCCTAGCCATTAAAACACATTTTGAATATCTGATTCTCTAAAAATGGAATCCTATCAGTATCATAACAGCTGTAACTAACAATTATTTTCATTATCAACTCATCTGACAATTATTTTCTAGATGAATCTATCAATTGTTTGGTCTAGAAAATGTCAGAAAACGATAAAAAATGTCAATTTAAATGTCAACACTTTCAGAAAACCTAAGATTAAGAGACAAAACAAAAAAAAGCAGCAAACAATTAATGAGCTGGAACCGATAAATGTAAAGTATATACAGTAAACTTCTTGTTTTAATAAAATTTGATGTAAAAGCTCAAAGTCCTTTATATTCAGGAGTATGAAAAAAAAGAACTGCATGCACATGCACCCATTAGCCTACTCTGAACCCCTGATGGACTGAGGCTTTGTGCCTTTGATGCAGTATAACCTTCAAATCTCCTTCTCGCTCTTGATTCATATCCCCCCTGCTGTATATTTTGTTTATCTGTGAATAATTTCATACATTTAAATTGTTGTCAGGGTTCTGCACATATTGTAACTGAAGCCTGTTATCTACTCTCTCTCTCTCCTCCCTTCCACTCCCACATCCACAGCTCTTCCTTCAGTGCAATCAATCTCTACACCTCTCCCCCCTGGTTCCCTCCTTGTTATAGAGAGTATATCATATATATGGTGGGGGACTTTGGGGAGACTGATGAAGTAATTGTGTGATAAAAAGCTTGTGGTATGAGTACTGACAGGAAGAGGGGAAGGACCCTGTGGGAAGGATTTCATGTTTTGCATGTACTGTGTGTCTTTAACTGTGTGTATGTGCATGTGGGAGCGTATGAGTGATCTCAGCCACTTACATAATTGATGACTTTGAGCTGGAGAGAGGCTGCATCAAGGTCATAGAGCTCACCTGAAAGAGAAAAGGGAGAGAAAGAGAGTGAGAGTGATGGGAGTAAAAACCAGAGAGGAGCAAGGGCAGATTGGCATTAAGAAAGGAGGGGGAATTCAGAGCATGTACGCAAGTGGACAGAAAGCAATCCGGGGAGGGATGCATTGAGACAGCGAGGTCGTGGAAGGGTGAATGGGAACCAGCTAACAGAGGGACTAATAATGAAGACAAGACTAGGGATGGAGGGATGCCTGGCCTGCAGATGAAGATAGAAGGAAAGAGCTAGACAGAGAAGTGCAGAAGCGAGACAGGAGCCGGAAAAAAAAACTGAGGAGACAAAAGGCAACTCGTATTTGTTGACAATTACCAAGGAGTAAACAATGCTGATGTATGTGTACGTGCGCAAGAACGGCATTAGCCGAGTCCACCTTCATTATGCATGAGTTTTTAAACAGTGTTTTTGCAAAGCATTCTGTTTTCACACAGGAGCTGTCACACATTCCTTGTGCCAGTGACAGAGTCCATCTAAATTCATAGAGCCTTTTATCCAGATGGGCTTACTCTATTAACATACCTCGCCTCTCATATACCAGCATGTGTGTGTGTGTGTGTGTGTATGTGAGATTATGCTTGCCTCAGAGTTTTGTGTTTGTGTATACAAAGTGTAGGAAATGTAAGATGAATGTGTGAGGGAGAGTGAAAGAGGGATAAAAACGAGAGAGATGTAGGAGGTATCTAACGTGATTTTGCTTTTGTTAATCAAACATATCATCTGTGTGTGTGTGTACACGTGTGAGCAGGTGTGTGTATGTGTATGTGTGTGTGTGTGTGTGTGTGTGTGGACATTACCACAGAGTTGCAGAATGTTGCGGTCCAGCTCGCAGTAGTCCTGTTCTGAGACGTTGAGGTGCAGTAGTGCATTGTGGGACTGTATGGGTGAGGGGCTGAGGGGAGGCCTCTGGTAGGACGTCTGAATAGCCTGGACTCGCACGCATGCCACTGAGGCCTGTGATGTCACGCAGAGACACAGACAAGTACCAAAGTCAGCTGAGATTAAAGACCGAAAACTGTTTGATGTCATTTTGTTTTCATTCATCCAGCCAACAAAAATGAACAGAAAGGCCCCTGAAGTTAACATCACCAGTCTCACACAGGAATCCCTGCTGAGCTTGTGTGTATGATCACAACACACACACACACACTTTTGCAGAGATATCTAGAACAGCCAGTCACCAGATGTTTTTGAAGTCCAAGCACTCGATGATGGATTTCTTTTACTGATATTAATTTGGACAATCTTGAGAAAAAATAAAGAGGCTTTCTGGATTTATAATGTTAGAAATTTACTGACTGATAAGACGTTTTTACGGCTTATGTAACCTTTTGCTCTGTAGTTTAGGTGCAGCATCCTTTAGAGGTCATCTATAGTTCTGTTTGGATAAAACCCAAGGATTTTGCCTTTGTATAGTCTGTGCTTTAACCGTTTTGTAAAACCCCATGATGACGGCCCGATGCTGAAAGGTGTTGGTTAAATGAAGAACAACCTCTTCCAGTGAGTCAGTTAAAGTTGCCAAATTTCACATTCATAACAAAGACAGATAGAGAAAGACAGAGCTCACATGTTTTTCCACCATGCTAAGATGCAGTTCATCCTGATCAGATAGTGGATTACAGCCAACCTGCAACAAACAAAGACACATCAGTGTAAGTCCAGTACATGAGCTGGACTCTTGTCAGCTGAAGTGTCTCTGTGGCGCTTCTTTCGTTTGTGTATGTTAAAATCAAACAAACCCATAAATGTTGTTCAACCATAAAAAAAAAAAAAAAAAAAAAAAAAAAAAAAATATATATATATATATATATATATATATATATATATATATATATATATATATATATATATATATATATATATATATATATATAAATTGCTACTGATATATATACATAATCAGTAGCAATTTAATCAATACATTGGTTTGCTTTACTGAAACCCTGCTGTATGTCCTTGACAGCAAGGACTTACCAGTAAGACAGCAATGGCCTTGTCCTGGTCCTGGCCCAGAACGGGAATAACAACAGCTGAAACAGCGAGAGAGACAGAGAGAGGACAAAGAGGGAGAGAGAGAGAAAAGAAAGAAAAAAGAAAGAAAAAAGAAAGAAAGAAAGAAAGAAAAAAAGAAAAATAAGCATTCACAATACATAATGCATTGATTCAGGAAAAAAAAGACTCTTGTTCTGCTCCTTTCATCGCCCTTCTTTAATTTTCTTTCTGTCCTTGTCTTGCTCTTAATCTTATTTGTTCCTCCTCCATGTTCTAATACTAATAGAAATATGCAGGGGAAATGAACATGGAAAAAAATAAACCTAATGTCCTTGTATAACACTGTTTATTATTTTCTTTCATTTGCTGTTCTCATCGATGTAGAGCAGATAGCAACAGCAGAGCCTTACGGACAAAATAAGTTTGATAATCTGGTGTTGTGGTGCAACATACAGAATAATGTGTTTGCCGCATTGGAACCAAAACTGACTCTGATTTCTGCTACAGTACTGAACGTTCAGTGGTACTTATTGATCTGCAGAGTGCAGAGCAGTCAGGCATGTGTACTTTAAGATATCTCTGTGATTACATCCCTCAAGGTTATTCTCTCATTTCTGCTTTTGGATAACAACAAAAATGTTAATTTGAAGAGGAATGTAGTGTCTATTCACTGTACTCCATTCGAGCTCTTGGATGCTTTTTCTTCTCGTCATAGACCTTTCATCACTTTTTTTTGGGTCTCTTGTACAATTCTGTTGCCCACACAGCTCCATACCTCTCCCTTGGCAATCATCATCTCTTGTTCACTACTTCTCTCTCTACCTCCTTTTGTTTGTTTTTGCCTCCCACGTTCTCACATCTCTCTGCTCCTCTGCATGCACAGGCGCACGCTCACACATCCTCAAACAAGCACACGCACACACACACTCTGATGTTGGTCCATTTGTCTGTCCACCAGCATCATTCAAGCTCTCGCTACACCCTTCAACACACACACACACACACCTCTTCTGTGTGCTGCCAACGGCGCTGCGAGGCAAATTCTGTATTTTTCTGGCAGTTCGGATGGAGGGAGGCCGGCACACTGACATCGCTTCAGCTGGTCCACAATGCTCCTAAAACAGACAGTTACAAGTTGAGTTTGACTCAAGTTTGAGAAAGACTGTTACCTACAGCACATAAGTCAGAGTGAGAAACAGAGAGAGACAGTCTGTCAGACACTGGGGAGACAAAGAGGAAGAGGGAATTTGGAAGACAGTTGGAACAAATGGAAAAACAATCGCCGGCATTACAAAAACAGACGTGTCACGTTCATTGACACTACCCAAAATAAAAAAAAATTGTGAATAGCCCAGTTATTCATTGTGAAATTACATGAACTCAATACAGCCGTGTGTGTGTGTGTGTGTGTGCAAGTGTTGGCCCAGTGTGAAGCCAGGTGTGATGATGGCAAAAGTGTAGGTCTGTGTGTGCGTGCGTGTGTGTGTTATATTTGATACAGAGGGCAGCTTTCTTATGCTAAAATATGAGACAAGGATTTATTTATTCTGGACTGACTACTGCCAAAGACACACACACACACACAAGCAAAAGCACGTGTGTGGCAGTGACACAGCACACTTCAGTAAACACATACATGAGAGTTCCATGAATATGGAAATAAATGACAAACAGAAGGGAAATAATTTCACTCATTCACACAGGTAAATTTATGATCTATGTGCTTCACATGATATTCTGCTAAACCCTCCAGCAGCTACTCTCCCCCAAATTAATTCAGCTCACTGAGGAATACTTCAGTCATAAAATCATTCGCATTGTGGTTTACCACTGTGGAAAATTCAGTTGACCTTTGTTTAATGTCTGTGTTCAAATAAGCTTTCCTGGGCATGGAAAAAACAATTAAAAGAAAAAAAAACATGGGCAGCAAAAACAATATTGTTATTACATGTTATCTGTGCACAGATGACAATTTATGTATTACATGATACAGCTAAAGCTGGCCAGACAACAGAAGTTAGCAGCAGCAACAGCTAAAACTGAATTACATATAGGTAAAAGCTGGAGTAGTGGGGGATGTGTTTGCAGTTTGCAGTGTGTGTAGCAGCAGCCAGTGGCAACAATATATAGCAAAGTAACAGCAAAGACTTGGAGGTGGACATTTAAATGGACCACCCAGGTACAGTAATGTTGGTGCTCATAGAAATCAGCTGGTGATTAATTGATCTGGGTGGTGCTAATGGCTTCATGTTCCCAGTCTGAACCTGCACAATGAACTCCATTTGCCATAACTGCTTAACCATCATTAAGAAACACTGTAGTTCCTTACAGCAGATGTGGAGCTAATGTGCAAAAACATGAAAAAAATCAGACTAATTCTGGATCATTATGTCTTTGTACTGCATGTAGTTATTAATGTATTGCATTTAGTGTTTTTTTCTAAATAGTTTTGCAGATGACAGAGCTCTTGAGCTCTACTACAGTTTTTTGGCCCATATGTTTGTTCAGTCATGCATTTAATAATACACAACTCTGTAGGGGAACTGCAGTACCTCTGCACGCACTCATAGCTCACAAAAAAACTATTTAAGGCAAACACAGCGGGCCAGACATTGCGGTAGAGGTTGCATGCTTGGTCGCTCACCTACATCATGTATAAATACATTTTCCAGCTGTGGATTTGGTATTAGCAGGTTGTGTTTCCATAGTTAAGCAAATATGATACTGAAAAATTACACTACAATTACAATTATATGAACATGGGCTATTTCTATTGAAAGGTAGACCACCCACACCCAGTTTTTTTGTATTGTAGTTGTCGTCTGCATTGACTGAAGGGCACGTTCATGTCAGGCCAATTACTGATTTATAAAAGATTTTGTGCTTATCACTTACAGATTTACTGTGCATTATAAGTCATGTCTGATGTTTTATAACCTGTTTGGCTGACAATGAAAATGGTTTTCAAAGTTACTGAATTAAGTTACTGAAAAACTTTAATGATTAGTACATAAATGTGTGAACAAAAACCTTGGGCTACGCGCATCTTCCCGACAATATTTCTAACAATGGTTTGTCCAGCTGAGATATTTCAGTTATCTTGCACACAACAAATAGTTTAGAGGATAAACAATCATGAAAGATGTCTTGAACTTGTTTGTGCATTTTTTGTGTGTCTGTGTGTGCCAAGGTCCAACTAATAGGCTTTTATGTATTAGAAAGTGGGCTGGAATGAGGCTCAAACAACGTGGCCTTCTGCCTCTCAGATGGGTTTGTTGAGTGTGTGTGTGGGTGTTTGTGAGTGTGTGTGTGTGTATGTCTATGTCAAGGTCTTGATAACAGGCTTATATAAGGTGAATTGTAGGGAGAAAAGTAACAAAGTGCCCTGTAGCTCTTTTAATATCCCCACTACCTCTAGCCTGCATGAAGCCCAGGTAAATGTGTTTGCAAGTATGTGTGTGGGCGTGTGTGTATGCATGCGTGTGGTCTGTGTCTTCGTGTCCTTGCGAGTTTGTGTCTGCATAAGTATGTTTGTGTGGCAATGAGGTGTTGGAAAAAGGGATCTTGTCTGACAAACAGACAGTTTCATCAATAATGTAGTGTTGGTTTTTGCCAGCGCCTGGGCGGCAGTCGCAGCAGCACATGGGGTTGTAGAGCTTCAGAGAGCACTTAAGGGAGGAGAGGATCGCCGTGTCTCACTGAGAGACCCCGGGCACTGTCACCTCGGCTATTAGCCCTGCGACGCTTCCATGGGGAGAGGGATTGAGGGTGAGAGAGAAAAAGGAGAAAGAGGACCGTCAAGGAGGAAAGGAAGGGGAGGGGGGGGGTTGAGTAGAAGGACCGAAACACAGCCGGCTTATTGCTTCATTGCTCTTCAGGGAGAGAGCGGACTGAGAGGGAAAAAAAAGGGCAAAGTCAGACTGATGCAGTGAGGTGGGAAAGTGGAATAGCAGATGACAGCAGAGGGAAAGAGTTGGCTAGAGGGGGATGTGTAATAAGAGGGGAGAAAAAGTGAGATAAAGGGAGAGTTTTAATGAGAAGGCAATAGAGATGGGAAATGAGAGAAGAAAGTAAGAGGTGATAAAAATGAGAGGATAAAAGAGATGGAGAGAGTGCGCATTGTTTCTCGATGATGAGATCTCTCTCTGTGACACTCCTGTCTCTGTGCTGATGATGTGATTTTGGGCAGAGCGGCTCATATTCATTCAGGTGACACCTGCTTTTCACACAGAAAAGACAGCCGTCTCTGTTTCCCCTCCTCGTCTCGCCCTTGTTCTATTGCTTTTCTGGGTATCGCCGCCCTCAGCATCGCTGTAGCAAATCAGCGCACAGCGGTGATTCACTGAGACGAAACATCTGCGGCTTGCTGTACAGTGACACGCACACACACACACAAAAAACACACACCTGATCTTTCCCTCCAGTGGCAGTTCATGTGGCGGGTCGTCAGATAGCAGCCTCGAGTCTCCCTCCAGCATGTAGACACATACACACTCCTAGAATAAAACACACACATTTATGTGCACATTCACTTGTAATATTAATCAGATTTTAATTAATTTAATGAGTGATGAGCCTCATCCATTTGCTACGAGGCCTGGGAGTGTGTTCCCCATGTGTTCCCCATGTCAGGACAGAGGCGTTTAGCTCCACTACGCTGAATTTTTTTTTTCAGGTAATAAATCAAGAAATTTTCAGTTATGTTCAACTGTTTGTGCAAATTTGTGTGTGTTTGTGTTCAGATACCGTGCTGGGTAGCAGCTCCTGTATGCTGTCTCGAAGGGCCACTCGCAGCGAGCGCGAGTCAACAACCGCCGCCAGCCGAAGCAAAGCATCCTGAGGAGGGAGACAAACAGATGCCCTGATGTCTGTTTGGTTGTTTGTTTATGATCTCAATGTGCTGCTCCAAAAACCTGAGGCTTTGGCTATAATTTTCTTTTTTTTTTGTGGGTACAAGGTTTATGTTGCAACAACTCTTCCCCAGAAATTTAGCTTGGCAGGCTGCAAAGGCCTCTGAAACAATATTTATACTGTGTCAAACTCAGTGAACGCATGGCAATCTGTGCCTGTTGGAGACACAAGTGAGGCACTTAAAAATGAACTGAACTCAGACGTCGCCAGGGATTACTAGAGTTAGTTTTGCTCTTCAGGACACTTGATGCTTTTGTTTCAGTCTGGCACTGTGAAAACCATCCAACCACTTGACAATTCATTTGCAGCGTTCTGTAGGCAAGAAGAAGCAGATTATTTATGAAATGAAAGAGCGTATGGCGGTACCACCGGCAAATATCTCATGGTTTACAAATCACAAGTATTTACTTTCCTCACTGAAGCTTCCTTTGAAGATTTGGTGGTTATCTTAATTACAGTCTGCCTCTGATCGGTCCGATCAAATTTAACAAGAGCCAATGTATTTTTTTTTTTTTTTTATCTCTTTTGACTTTGATAAACTATCTTTCCACATAGAAAATCAGTACATCTGTAAATTTGAAAGACAGTAGAAAGGGTGGAGGATCTTATCTCAGCTGATACCAACCAGAAGGAAGTGACCTCTCTTCAGAGTGAAGTCTGAACTAGTTCATTTCACATGTTGTGGGACTACATCTAAAGGCAAAAGTGTTTATAGCTAATCTGAATGTCCACACTTGAAGTTGGGGCGAAAAGCCTGCCATCATAGAGAGGTGAGGCACGCTGAAACTACAAATGGAGATTTTGTTGTTGTGCTCACAAAATGTGGCAGGAACTAATACAGAGGGCGTGAGAGAGAAATTCGAATCCTGTCTACGTTCTTCCCTTTACACACCCAGCCTGTTGCTGCATGAAGTGAGACAAGCTCGGCCAATTGTCAGATTTGTAAAGAAGGAAATGGCCCCTCATTTCTGGTGTAGGGGGAGGGTGTTTCACATGCTGTGTGACCATGCGACAAACACTTGATTTGAAGCATACTAATGCCTTAAAAGGGATGATATAACACCAAGGTGGGAGCGGTTTGTTTTCCTTTCTGTCCTCCAAAAGCAGCCTTCTAGTTTAATAAAGATTAGGTTTGGAAACAGGGTAGAGAAGAAGAGGAATAGGAAAACAGGAGAGCTGATCTGAGATAACAAGGGAGCTTATATTTTAAGGTCATGCAAGATTGAGTTTGTGCCTCAAGGGTTTTTACATTTTCACAAATATTACAAACGAGGAACTTTATCAGATGAGCTCTCGTAACATCCCATGCAACTGTTGTAAATTCATGCCATAAGAATATTTACACTCTGTGTGCAGTCTACTTAAATCCCTACCAGTTCCAGTTATCACACTGCATTATTACATGTAACTGCAGTTTAAAGAGGCATCTCAGTGGGACTTCAAAATCTGATCAAAGCATAGAAAAACACTGGAAGAAATCGCAAGGGCTTAAGACTTGAAGCTTTTAAAGCTGTGTACTGAATATAAATTGGAAAGAAGATGATAATGTTGAAAATATTGCCCGTGACTGCCAGATCATCCTCTTCCAGTTGTTCTGACAAAGCTGTTAGTCACACAGCGAAGCCGGAAGGAAGAGCATCTTGTTCCTTCTTTGAGAGTACAACACCACAAAAGTACTGCGAGCTGCGCCTGCCGGGGCGGCTGTGTGTTCTACTGAGGGTGTCTATTCATCACCTTTTCTTTTATTTGTCTTTATCTCTTCTTTTTGACACCCTCCTTTTACCCTTTTCTCTTGCATCTCTCACGTGCGATCAGTCTTATTTTTCACTGGGCGCAAACATGAAAGACAAAGGAGAAGGCCGATGGAGAAGGAGAAGAAGGAAGTGTTGCTCGTGGGTGTTTGAGGGGGCAGGAGGGTCAAGGAATGACAAGAGGAGAGAAGAGGAAAAGGGAGTGATGGAGAGAGAGTGGAGAGTCATGTCATGCCTGAGCACTCAGTGTTGTTTATTACATGTGATTAGACATGATTAAATGCGATTAGTTTTGATCACTCAATCAGCCTGCCAGAGTGCTGTTGTAATGAAGCTGGAGCTCTGCCAGCCCACGTGCTTGTGTGTGTGTATGTTTGTGTTCGAGGAAAAGAGAAAGAATTTGAGTGTGTTGCATCTTAAGCCACGGATCATGCAATGCTTGTGCAAATCCCGATAAGTAATGTTTGATCAGAAGTAGATCCGAACAGCAGACAAACAACGGCTGTTTCTGGCTTCCCATCCTCCCCGCTCTGCTGTCAACAACTTGTCAAGGATAGATGCTGAAATCTGCCATCCTCTTCTTTGTGTGTGTGTGTGTGTGTGTGTGTGTGTGTGTGTGTGTGTGTGTGTGTGTGTGTGTGTGTGTGTGTGTGTGTGTGCATTACTAGCAATAAGATGTATGCCTTGGTAAATGTCAGGCTCTGTCTTATGACCTTTCACAATCATTTCTCGCCATAAACCTCAAACCAGCTGTTATATTAATTTACCTGCTTCTCCACCCATCATCACACACACCTACACACACATACACACAAACACACACACACACACATACGCATCCAGCCACCTACTCAATGGTCTCTGACGCACACACTGAAAAACATTGATCCATTTCTTTGGCTAAGAAAATAATCAGAGCTGTAACTATTAGCACCCTGTTCCCTAAATTTAATTTTGACATAACTGACTTT
The DNA here is from genome assembly GCF_017976425.1 of Toxotes jaculatrix. Classification (NCBI taxonomy): domain Eukaryota; kingdom Metazoa; phylum Chordata; class Actinopteri; family Toxotidae; genus Toxotes; species Toxotes jaculatrix. The sequence goes on along the minus strand of NC_054402.1, from coordinate 15,784,109 downwards.
TTACCATGTTTTCTTGAAATCTGCACATTAACTTTCATGTGGTAGCTGTCAGTTGAAAGCCCAATGTTTCAGAAAAGTCAGCTTTTCAGAAACAGAAATGAAAAGCTTTGTTTTTTTAATTGAACAATGTGCTTCTAGAGATCATCCAGTGTTTTTTATTTTTTTTATTTTTTATTTTTTAGGGTCACTGAACCTTCCCAGCAAGAAGAATTACACAGAGGAAAGTGTAATCCTTTAATTAGTTCAAAACTGAAGCACAACGGTCTCCAAAATTTGAACGAAAACAGCCATGTGATTTCATTACACTAACGCGGCTTGTTTTTCTCTAATGCCATTTCAATTTATGTGAATTTGGCCAAAGCTTTTATCTGAATTGGTTTGAAAAAGCCATAACAGAGAACATTGTTTAATACGGGAGACGTCAATTTCCCCTCTGACCAACGAGATGCTAGGGCTAAATCAGCGATTCAGGACAACAAGAAGGGCCATTATCATAATAGTACACACTCATTATTTTGATTTAATTAATTTGATTTAATTTCAGAAATACTCTCCTAGATTCCATATTCATTCTACTCATTTCATTACTGTCATTCACAATTTGTTACAGCAATGCACTCATCTGAAGCCAGATATAATGCTCTGCTTAAAATGTTAATTTTCTGTAAATATCAAACTAGTTCTAGCTGTTACTTGAGGGACTTCTTCAAGGACCTTTATTTGCTCTTGTTTTACACATTTTATCCAACTTTTTCCTGTGCACCTCTTTAATATTCCTCCCTGGATCATTTTACTTGAACCCCCAATATTTTACACCGATCTCCGGGTTTCTCTTCCTCTTCCTCCCCCACTCCTCCTTCCATCAGTGTGCAGTCTTTGCTGCTGTCTTGATCTGCAGCCTTCATAATCACTTGGAGCACTCTGACATTTTGAAGGCCACTGGTGATCAACATAACTAAACACAGACTTCTCTCTCTCTCTTTCTCAGACCCCCCTCACACACATGCACACATGCACACATTAAGTATTTCCCTTGTCACTTTTAAGATACAGTTCTGCTGGTGTCAAACACTTGGGCTGGCCAGTTAACCTCGGATAATAATCAAACTCGATGGATCCTCTGTTTACCATTTGACATTTTGCATATTATGCTACCCACATAAAACTGTAACTGGCAGAGATAACTGAGGACAGTGGAGTATGGATTACTTACAGGCTGCCATCAAGAGCACAATTAAAACAATTACAGTATAATTAGCTAAATGTAATTATTAAAGATTAAAGATTTTCTATATCCTCTGTCACACCTTTCTGTGTGATTTGTACTTACTGCAGGTTTTTAACTGTAGAAAGGTTTTTAGTCAGAAAGGTACAAAGTGTCTGAAGTGTGTACTCCTCTCCTGCAAGAGCTATGCTCAATTTGCTCCTCAGGAGGGCACTTAAGCCTAAAAGTGTCTGTGACACTGCTCCGTGCCCGGTGTAAAAAGCTGAGAACATAGCAGTCAGCCCACAGGTATAATGGTATGGAAATGAGACTGTAGTAAAGCCAAATTCGACTACTGAACAAGAAAATACCAAACTGCTAATAAATGTATGTAAAAAAAAAAAAAAATTACAGGTCAAAATTTCACCCTTTCATTCAGTCTTTTTCCTGAACTACAGCAGTCATAAATCAGAGTTAATAGAGAGGGAGGCAGACATTTGGAGCATAACTCCAGGAGGACAACTCACTGAAAAGTTTAATTAAGTCTACATGGACAGAGCTGTAGCTAGCAGGATAAAGCCAAATCAGCTCAGTATAATGTCGAGATAATTTCCTACTGAGCAGAACTAGGCCAGATAATATTTGCACATTTTTAAGGTTTATTTTACCCTGGTGAGCAGGGACTTTTTGGTACATAGAAGCACATACCGGTTGATTTGTATGTATTTTATATGCTGTAGTATTTCAAGCTGATTAAAACAAAATGATTTCCCACTGCTATTTGGCCCAGCTCTGCTCATCAGATCTCGTGTTCTCTGTATTTCCACACTCTAATGCTGAAAGTGTAATTGCACCAACATTTGTACATACAAATGTACAAATAACAAATACAGTTGTATTTGCTGATGCAGGATCTGCTCTCTGAGGGGCTCTTCATATGAATCTAGAAGTAGCAGCAGCAGCAGTGAAAGGTTCAGCAGGAAGTTGATTTGAGCCCCAGAGGAGCACAACAGTGAGATGTGGGATATGCATGATGTAAGATGCAAGAAAATGGTACTGCAAATATATTCGATAAACATGAAGAAAGAATAAGGGAGGCAGTGGTGAAGTGGCGAGACAGCTTCGCCACTTCAGCAGCTAACAGTCACGTGGCAGGTAAGAGTGAATGAATCAAAAGATGATGAGTTAAATACTGTAAAATCTCAAATCTGTTTTTGAATTTACCTCAGTTGACGAGAAAAGTGCCTGTAAATGAGCCAGGTTATGCTCACAGACAACCTGACTTCCTACTGTTTTATATGCATATTTTGTATTTGACAAAAAGTGAACAGGGCAAGTTTTCAGGGCTTGCAGGCAACTCTCATGACCACAATCAAAGGATGGCGTATGCTCAAGTCAAGTCAGGTCAATTTTAGTTCTATAGCCCAATATCACCAATTTTCCTAAAATTGCTTTACAAACCATCAAACGTCCATCTTCAGACATTTGGTTATGACAAGAACACCACCCCCCCCCCCCCCCCCCCCACCCAACAAAACAAAAACCCTTTAAAGGAAAAAAACAAGGACACTTCAGGAACGGGAACAGTAACAGAGAAGGGATCTGTCTTCCACAGTGAGCAGACATGTAACTGAAAGAAACAATAGAAACAACAATGGGAAAGTTACACTATGGAGAAATAGAACAACATTATGCAGGCAGAAATATATCAAGAAGAGCGAGAAATATTTTTCAATATCACTTTAGAAAGAAGCCTCCCTGTTTTCCAATCTGCTCCCGTTTGGCTGTTATTTGAGACCAGCTGTTTTTTGACAATTTTGGCAGATGGCATCGCTGGAAAAGATGAATGACTGGCGTTTTATTTAGATCAGATGTTGATCAGCCCACGTGACATGCATGACTTATAGGTCCTGTCTTTGGAGCAGTAGCCATGACTATCAGAATAAAATCTGAGAATTTTTCTTGTGCACTTTAGTCTGTCTCCTGTGGAAGATCAAAAGTACAATGATCATTACAGTAAATCACATCAATTTATTTTCTTCTACTGACCCTCTTCCTCCACCATCAATAAAAATCAGCGTCTTCTATATTCTGTTTCGGATTAAAGACACTGTGAACTGTTCTTCAAGATTTCTGTCTAAATATGAAGATGTATTGGGGAAAACCTCCAAAACCTGGTTAGAGATTCTACAGTCTCTTCACACTTCCTGTGAGTCACTGTCTCAGATGTCAGTTGTAGGTAAATTTCATTCATTCTGAGCATGGGAAGCACACAATATGAGTTATATTCCCCATTATTCAAGAGATGAATCCCTCTTGAGCTCTCAACGGCTGAGTCAGAGTGAACTTATGTGATGTAAAAGAATAACCCACATTCCCATTTTGATTTATTATTGAGGAAAACATCTGGAACAAGGCCTTTGTTTGAATTTGCAGTGACACAGTATATTACACCTATGTACAAGCATTTTACAAAACATCTTGAATGCAAAACACCCTCGTATCACTGAGTGCTTGATTACACTCATGAAGGTATTTAAGGTAACTAATTCATTTGAGAATCAGATTTGAGATTGGGCCAGTTAGCTGAATACTAATATTCTAAATTGGCCACATTAGATAAAGACCTAGCTTAGCTAAAGACTCGACTGGGGGGATTAGTTTAAGGAGCTAATTGGAGCCTTCAGAAATATGGGAGCCTTCACTCTCATATTTCTTATCTGCTGCATTGTTCACAGAGCCATCTAATGCCGTGAATCAAGCCAATCTGCATTTCAAGAGGTTCAACCTTGATCTAACAGCAAGAAGGTGAAGGGTAATGGCATCCCACTTGCAGACGATTAAAGGCATCCTCCTTCATGCCCATAGATTTTTATGTAAAATCAAGTTTGTTTACATGCTCTGACAAGCCCCTTGGTGCTTTTCAGCAAATCACTAGCTCCCTCACTCCTTTATCTGCTATATATCCACTGGATGTTTAAGTCGACAAGGGACGCACTGTTGACTCTTTAACATTTTGAGTTAAGTGAATTACAGATGTGGATTGATTTTTGCCAGTCCTCTGTCAGTCGCTTCAGGGATAGAACGGACGAACACACACACACACACACACACACACACACACACACACACACACACACACACACACACACACACACACACACACACACACACACACACAGGTACACACCCGCAGTATGGCCAGAGGGAGGCTGGTAGCGTTGCAGTGGGTCCTGGCTGTTATTCCAACAGAGCTGGGTCTCCAGTAGCATCACTAACATACTGGAGACACATGCACTGTAGAATACAACCAAGCCATGAGGACGGGCCCCGCCATGCACACATACACACACATGTGCATACACATGAACGTGCATACACACACATACACACAACGTCCCAGTGATATTTTAAATAATAAAAACCAAAGTGCACAAAAATCAGAGATGACAAAAATGGATGAAAATTTTATCTAAATCAATGGAGGCAAAGTGGGAAGACAATTTAAATACTTACACACACACACACACACACACACACTCGTAGATGAAGGACTGGAGGTGTAAAACAATAAAGTGTTGCTGCTATGGCGATGATAAGGCTGACCTATCATTGTGTGAAGAAAAGGAGAAACAGGTACCACATGGTGCTGCTACTTAATTAACCAATTTGTGTGTGTGTGTGTGTCTTTGTGTGTGCTTGTGATTAAGACAGACAGGATCTTTGTGGAGTTTTGAGTGGAATTTATTAAACTGAGACAAGCCAACAGACCATAACTCATAAATGTTTCCTCAGCATGACTCAAGGGGAGTAGATGATGGACAGAGAGAGTGAGAAAAAGAAACTCAGACCTGAAAGAACAAGCAGAGAGGCAGCAACTGACAGACCAAACAGGGGAACCCAGTTCTGTAAAGACAGAAAACTGCCCACTGATGAAATTCACACATTGCTCAGAGGAGAGAGACGCACTGAGACATTGCAAGAAAGTTTGGAGAGAGGCCAAGAAACAGAGATACAATGGAGATGAGGTTTCAGCTGTCAGAGTATATCTGGACAAATTCACTCCGGTCAATCCAATTTGTGTTTTGTGGTTACTGTACTCCAGTATATCACATATTTATAATGAAAATCAAGCATTCATATCACACTTTTTGGTAGTATCATTAAGACTCCATGTCTTAATTAAAGCCCATGGCCAAATTTCATATGAGCTCATCTATAACAAATGCAACAAGATTGATTAGAATCAGACCCACATGCTGTAAAACTTGACAATAATATTCTGGCTGTAATGAACGTCTGCCAACTCCCCTCTCAGTCAGTCTAAGGATGTTTTCTCCAGAGACAACAGAGGAAGACAGCTGTTCTCATCTGGTCTCATCCATATTACATTTTAATTAAAGAAGAAAGAAGTTAGGAGAAGTTAGAAATAAAGCCCAGCAGATTTGTGTAGCCTTTGTGAAACCTCTTAGATCATTTTCCTATTAGTTAGTCCTCAATTCTAATATTATAAACGCCTTATCTGCCACTTTTTCTTACTGGCTTCTTTTTAAAAACACATAACATCATGGGTAATGTGATCTCTCTTCTATATGCGGGTTTCCACTGGTGCTCTTACTTGCAAATTATACAAATCTAATGCATGCACACAAAAAAACGTGTGTTGTAGGAAACAAAAGCCTCTGAATGGCCGTCCACATTTCAGAATTGTTTAGCACTTCAAATACATTGTGTGTTGTGCCTATTGATGACTGTTTAGAGGTTAGAGAAACAATTGACCAGTCACGGTTTTGTGGGCATGATTAAGAATGAGGATGACAGACCCGGCAACTTGCTACATTCATGAATAATAGCAACAAAAAAAATGGCGATAAGTGTGAAAGAGGGTGATGCAACTGTACCAGTCGTCCTAATCTGTCCTCATAGATTTATGTTAGCCTGGTTAGCACAGTTAAACATCCTTGTTGATGGGGAGTTAATGACCATGTGGTGCCAGCTCCCTCTGTGTACAGCTGTTTCTTCTTGTTGATGAGTGCCCATGTGAGTAAATGAATAAGTTCCTGTGGTGTGTATTTAGACATGTCTCATGTCTCCTTTTGTTTCAGGCTCTGACTGAGCAGCATCAGCGTCCTTTGTACTAGGTGACTCTTCCTCTGCTATCGCCTCTGGTGGTGGCTGTTGTCTGTGGTGACTAAAGCGGGACTAACGTTTCCACGTCCAGTCAGTGTCATTCCTTCAATTCCTGACATCTGAAATGTCTGTTTCAGTGCACATTGTTTGTCTTTTTGTTCTCAAGAAATAATTGTTTTCATATGTTAGGTGATAAAGTGGTTACAGACTCTCCATAACTTAAGGTTCCTAAAACATTAGAAGTATTTTCTTTCATGTCTCTGCTATATTTTGATACCGTCTGATAATTTACAGTATAATATTTTGAGTAATATCACAGCCTTGGCTCTGTGTTTGCACCTGATGCAGACTGAGTAGTGATGCGGTAAAATGCTAAGCACCTCGTCTAATTTAAAAGGCTCTGATTGTCATCAGTTCTCACCGAGGGACCGGCCTCCTCTCAAATGTCAACGACTGCCAATCAGGGCTGTCTAAATATCATGGCCGCTGAAAAGGTACCACGTGAAAAAGCAACAGATGTGTCGTGTATGATAGAACCTTTGTTACAGACAATGACACCTAAGCTCATCTCGTTTTCCTCTCGTTCGAGCAGCGCTGCCGCGAGGAGGTATTCAAAGCTCAAGGCAGGAAAAATGGAGACTGATGGGAGCACCAGAGAAAAACACCAGTTCTCATTCACACAAATTCTGGCAGAGAGGCCACAATAATGGTCTCCCTCTTTCATCCTCACCTTCTTTTTCAATTGTTTTCAACCTTTAGCTCATCTGTACCTGGCTCACACTCTCCCTTTTTGTCACTCTGTTCCCTCTAATGTTTAGCATAGTCTCTAGCACAGTTTCCGCCCCCAATCGTTTTCCTCTGTCTCTTTGTCACCTATCTGTTTCTCCATTTGTCCCTTCGTCCCATCATGTCTCTTTCTCTGTCTCTCTATCTTCCTTTCTCTCTCTCCGCTGCAGGTGTTTGACAGTCACACTGTTGTTCTATTTTAATCTGACTCTTCTGTTCAGGAACAGACACCCACATGCTCTCGCCATTCTCTTGGCTCCATTTCGCTCTCTGTTCACTCTTTTTTTCTCCTCCTCTGGGCTGTTACCCTGCTCAAACTTCTACTTTCAGCTCCATTTCTCTTTCTGTTCGAGCTGATGTTTTTCCTGTATTGCTCTTATCATCCCTCTGCTCCCCCACATCTATCTATCTATCTATCTATCTATCTATCTATCTATCTATCTATCTATCTATCTACTACCTACCTACCTAGGCTAAAAGGACTGTTTGCGCTAACCAATAATAATGGCTTGTTTTTGGCTAAAAAAAAAACTGGGCACACTCAAACAAGGCAACAACTGTTGCTGCCTAGGAAACTGCAGGCATAGTAACCAAATCATGCAGTTCACAATGAAGCACTTGCTAATGTCACACTGCACAGCTCTGTGGTTCTCAATGCGTCTTGCCTCGAAACTCTAGCTCCACTGGTAGTTTGTTAAACTGAGATCTCTTTGAAATTTCTTTGGAAGCATTTCTGTACTTAAAACCAAGATAATTCCTCATTCATTTCGAAACTGTCCTACTAAGTGCTACAGAGTGACTCAGGTTTACATTCAAGTTCACAAAGCCCTCTAGAGATTGTAGTAATTATAACAGATCCTGCTGTTTTCCTGTTTCCAGCCAACGTTGTGCTTTTTTTTAGTGTGCCCACAATTCCTGAACTTTAACTTAAAGTTTTTATTATTGCAACCATGACAACTCAATGTCTCCCTTTTCCTTGCAATTAGTATCAAATTATATAGTCTTTCCCCTAAACTTTGTAAGCATTTACAGTTTCATATCTGTTTCCTTGTTGTTAATTATAGAAGCCTTTGAGGCTTGTCTGTGAAAACAGCTAATTACAACCCATAGTTGTGTTTTATTCTTAGACAATCTCTAGCACAGGGGTGTCCAAACTGTTCCACAAAGGGCCGTGTGGCTGCAGGTTTTTGTTCCAACCAAGCACCAGCACACCAGGCTTGACTCATTTAATCAACTGATCTCAGTCTTCTCTCTCAGGGGTGTCTTCTCTCAGACACCCCTGCTCTAGCGGCTTTAGTAATTATGACAGGAGCAAGGAGAAAGTCAGTTGACGTAGTATAAAGAGCGATAAAGTTCTTGTTATGAGGTGGGTTGGGGTGGATGGGTCGACACAGGAGACTGCTGTTTCTTTGATCCATAGCTTTTCCACAACCTTCACAGTGTATATTATTGCAATCATGACAATGAAGGTCCTCTAACCTTAAGGAAGTACTTATTTTGACCCAAACCACGATCGTTTCCTAAACCTAACCAAGTAGTTTTTGTGCCTAAACCTAACCAAACTGTGAGCGTTCCATAAGCTTAACCATGACCACTGTACCATGATGACATGGGTGGTACACCTGCCGCTGGTACACACCTATGGGTCCTATCAAATGACCTATGGTCACTGAGTTTGGAGGAGTTGTTGAAAGTAAAGTGCTACCAATGTTGCTGAAGCTCCAAAACAAATTTGCATCCCTTTGGTTCTATATTCGATGCTGCACAACTCCAGTTTTTGCTATTGTTGTATCTGCTTTTGTGTTTTCTCTAGATTTTTGCACCAGCTGGATCTACAGCAACCGGTCGCTGGAATCAGTTGTGTTTGAAAATAGTTGCAGGGCTGGAAAGTTTTGAACGTCTGAGTTTGCAGACTGAATCTGTGTTATGTCACATCACTCACAGGGACATGCAGGGGCTTCAAAGCCACTAGAAGCCACCCATGGGATTTGTCTGGCAACAAGTAAAAGAGTCTCTTCTGAACCCGTCCTTAAATGTGAAGTGGGCTGATTAGCTGTAAAGCAGCTGTTACTTATAAGTAACAGACCTGATGAAAACTGAGTAATAAATATAAAAGGCTTTCAGGTGAAACAACACTCAGCAGAAATGATAGAAACTGTTAATCCTCTTGCTGTTCTGGGAGTTTTGTTTGGATGATGCCATATTACCACCTAACACGAAGCCATCACAATATCTTAAATGCAGCCAGTGAACTTAATAGAAGCCTTTATAAGCATGTTCACATTAACCTGGTAGCTGTATAGTAAATGGAGCCAAAGAATCAACTGTTCTTTGCACCACTGTGCACCTACCTCATCAGACTTTTATGGAATTGAACTGTTAACATTGACATCCTTTTCTAATCGGTCTGTTGTTTTCAGCCTTGTTGTTAAATATTTCCAGGAATTTGCTCACAGCCAAAATCTCCGGTAGCTCTCAACACTGACTGCCAGGACATTTGTGATGCGACTGGAGTTGCTCCCTCGCTCTATGTGTGTCTTTTATTCTGGTAATTGTCAAAACTAAGGACTCCAAGCTTTCATTTTTTTTTTTGGACAAGAAATAGGAAGTCAGGAATGCCTATACACATGCAGAGAGAGAGAGAGAGAGAGAGAGAGAGAGAGAGAGAGAGAGAGAGAGAGAGAGAGAGAGGGAGAGAGAGAGAGAGAGGAAAGCAAGATTGATTTCCTGTGTTCACACACTTGTTATTTTAACTGCAAAGCTTTTCACCCGACTCCAGCCTTCTGTTTAACACGTCACTGAGTCAAAGGCTGTGTGTGCGCTTGAGATGTGAGACCCCACTTCAAAGTGTACACCTGTGGCAGCTATTGCACATGAATGCAGCGAATTAAAAATGAAAATTTATTAAATTGAATTATAAATACAATTAGTTCACCCACACACCAGTAAGACACACATACACACACGCAGATGGAAATATGCACAGGTGCAAGCTCACAAACACGACTGTAATGACTGAATAGCAAAAACATGAAATCAAACACAAACATACACGCTTGTAGATTCAAAGAACACACAGATACCGTGCATACACACACAAACACATACTGTCGAAGGTGAGTGTGTTGATCTGTTGGTTATACTGTCTTACACCCTTAATGATATTCAAAGGCTTTGTGAGTGTGTGTTTGAGTGTGTGCACTCTGTGTTTTTGTTTGTGCATGTGTGTGTGCGTGCATTATGCCATTGTTTAGGGGTAGAATAAATTTCCTGTTAAAAATTCCAGGATGGACTCCCCTCTGGGAGTTTCCTTGTTTATCTGCTCAGGAACGAACACACACACACACACACACACACTCAGGGCAACACAATGCCTCAGACTCCTGATGTTCCCTCTAAGTCTCCTTGACATTTTGTTCACCTCTCCTTTTCTTTTCTTCCCCTCCGTCCATGCCTTCTTCTTCTTCTACTGGGACATCTCATGTCCCTTTGCTCTCTCCTCTCCTTTCCCATGACCTCTTTTCCTTTCCTGTGTCTTTTCCCCTTCAAAAAAATCTTGGGTCACCTTGAGCAGTGTGTGTGTTTATGTGTGTGCGAGTGTGTGTGTGAATCTGTAGTTCCCAGGAATACTGAGTGTACATGGCCTGCAGCTGTGGGAGGACACCTCAAGTCTCTGAAACAAAACGCCTTAGGTGATCCTAAAACGTGCATTCATAAATAGTTTGCAGTTTAATTTTAATTTCATATAGTTCAGGGCTGCGAGTCAAGGTGTGTTTGCATTGATCGGAAGTGTCTGTGAGGATTGAGGAGGGGGGGTCACGGCGGTCGTTCCTGTTCATAATGAACCATAAATCTTCTTTTGGCTCCTGTATACTGTGTGTGTGTGTGTGTGTGTGTGTGTGAGCGTGTGTGTCCTGAAAACGGTTGCTAGCTAAACATGTAGATTGAGAGGAGAAAGTGGTTTTGCGATGAACACAGGTACAAACGTGTTAACGTGTAAACTGAGGTGTTGCCCCAAAGGCGCGTCAGCTATCATCGTCCTTATCAGTGGGACAAAGTCAACAAACACTTTTCTTATATGTAGGTTTTAAACTGTGACACCTCATTTTTAAGGGTGAAAAAGACAAGATCAGTTACTAACAGTGTAGATTTTCATATCACTGAAGCTGATTTATCATTCAGGCCTGTAAACTGTATTTTCCTCTTTGGTTTAATACTATATTTCTATTCTAAAGATAACATGGAAACTCATTACAAACAGTCTGCGTTTGTCGAGGTCTGACGATACCAGTGCAGACTGGAAGGAAATTAATAATTTTGTCTAGAAGGGTATTTACTTCATACCATGTCCATCTTCAGTGTGTTTTTGTGCAGACAACAATTTTCTGTACAAACATTCCATTCATGCATAAAACATTATTTAAGTAGAAACATGATTAAAACATCCATCCATTTTCCTGACTTTATCCTGGTCAGATTGCAGGCGCTATCACACACATAGACAGACGTACGGATGCGTAAAGGTGATTCAATTGAGCTGAAACCGATTATCGATTAGTGGACTAACAGAATATTAACTGGTAACTATTTAGATAATCAATCAATCATTTAAACATTGCTTTTTTCAGTGAAGCAGAAATATAAAACATTAAAAACATTCCAGCTTCACTAGTGAGGACTTTCTTTGTTTTATATCACTGTAAGTTCAATTTGGTCTGTTGGTCAGACGAAAAAAGACATTTGAACTGACAAACTACAATTCAAACTCACCTAACCTGAATGTCTTGGACACTGGGGCACAAGAGAACATGCAAAGTCCACACTGAAAGACCAGAGCAAAGGATTCAAACCCACAACCTTCTATTGTGGTGGCAGTGGTACTGAAAGGAGCATCATCTAAAATATCTATGGACTGTCAGGAGGTGTGTTTCCATCCCTTTCATCAAATCTTGGTATTTGGCTCTAAGACAACTAATACTGTAATATCTACTGTGTTACATGTAATATATTCATAACATAGAGGACCTACTTTGTAAAAGAAAGTAATTTTGTCAGTTAAGATTTTAATTTATCTACTATATTTAAAAAATGTTCTATTTTAATTTTATTCCATACACAGTTTTTTTTTATGAATGGCTTTCATTAAAGGACACTCATGTTATCCCATCTGACAAACACACTGAACCATAGCGTCTCATTATACAGCACTCCTGGCACTGGCACAACTGACGTACACCCTAGGTTAGATGAAACACACCGTGCATTGTTTCATTTGGCAAAGAGTGTGATTCAGGAAAATAATTATAACCCTGCTAGCATGAACATAATATGGAGCAAGCTCAGAAACAGTAATTACAAGCTGGCAAGATGGATCTATTAATTGAAGTGAGCTAATTTGTTGCCACTCTGGTCTTTGGATAATTAAACAATGTCTGTGACATCTGAGAAGACGGAGGGTTCGAGCAAAACGAAAGCGACTTATTGTGTTGAATTCTTAAGGGGGATGTGTAGTGGTTATATGTCTTTAAGTTAGTAATAAGTGATGTTTACCTAGCATTGATTCCACTGTAAATAGTACTCACACTCATCTGGGTGTGTCTGATAAGTAATTACTAAGTCAGAAGCATTGTGGCTCAGTGGTTAGCACTTTGAATATTCTATGTATTTATGTGGATTTTGGTTCGGTGCCACTATGAAAGACAAGCAGACCAGGTGAACTGGAAAGTCTAAGCTGCTTGCAGGTGAGAATTTGTTTGTCTGCCTGTGCTGTCACCCAGCAATGGAAAGGCAACCTGTCCAGGTTTTTTATTTTTATTTATTTATTTTGTGCGTTCATGCTTTTATCTCATCATGTCAGGTCTTTGGTATTGGCTTGTTCTCCTGCCTCAGTCGGTCAACAATGACCTGGCTGCAGCTGCTGCAGGATGTTGCTGCCAGGATTTTGACAAACCCTCTCGCAGGTCCCACATCATCCCCCACCCCCCGGGACTGGCCTCTTTTCACTGGCTCCCGGTGAAATACAGATTTGATTTCAAAATGTTTTTCTTTTCACACAAGGTTTCATGGTCGGCCTCTGGCCTTACTTTCAGTTATTGAGTCCTCACTCGGCCTGATGGGTAAAGCCCACCCTTAAAATAGTTAACAATAGCGACTGTAGCTTTGGAATTGTCAAAAGCCTTCCTATTCATGATAGCTTTGCAAATTTTGATCTTAACTAAAAAGTGAAGAACCATATTATTTATTATTTTACTTTCTTTGTGCTGTTAGCTTGTCACACAATACCATTTTTTATATTTTTTATATTCTCATAAGTATCTATACTTACTTTGTATATGTTGCCATATTTGTTTCATAATGTAAAGAATATTGTGACATATATCTCGAAAGGATGCTACACAGATTACTTTTTTTAAATGAGACTCTTCAAATTTCAGAGACAGAGGGATGTATTCATTATTCATGTAATTATGATATTTTTTGTGGAAATTGTACACGAGCCAGTGAGGGACGATGAAATTTAATTAAATTCATTATTCACCAGCTGCTATTTGAGGTCAAAAGATGAGCTACTTGGCAATAATTACACAAAACAGTATTTTGCTTCATTAAACCTTTGTCCTTCACAGTCCATTATGTTTTTCACAGTGAGTGAAGTTGCCAACTCCCGTTCAATGTTGCCAATCTCCTGCTGCCCATGTATCATCTTTTTGTGAAGCAGCGAAGAAGAGGAGGAGAGAGAGGAGAGGAGAGATGGGGTCGTGGAAGGTGAAGGTGACAGAGGGAGAAGATGTGATGAAGATATGTGAGGAGGAAGAGGAGGAGACAGCGAGACCTATTTCTAATGAGGCTAACTGTGTGCTGACAACAGGGCACCAGACACTCAATCAATACTCGCCCCAGAGGTCTCATACACACAAACTGCATGACAGTGTATAGCTGCTGCCCAAAGCCATAATTCTGACTAAAGGATTCCTGCCAAAGACACACAGACTGGACAGGAAGCCTGCTGTGGCAGAACATAAATTACACAAAACGCTCACTCACTCATGCGCACTCACACACACAGATACAAACACACACACACACATCCCAAACATACGTCAGATTATAGGCCTACATGGTCTGACAATGAGGCAGTAAAGAGTAGGAACAGTTCACATGAACACACTGCACACACGCATTGCACCAGCTTGAGGGGTAATCTACTGTGGCTGAACCAGGCGGCGACACTGTTCGTTTGTTAAATTGATTGTGTCATCCGTGGGAAGATACGCATCTGCTTTGTTAAGTCTGTCACATGTTTGGTTTCATTTGTGCAGAGAGCAGGAAGTGCTTGACAAACTGTTCATGTGACATTTAAATATGTTCTGCTGACTAAACGGAAAACTTTAATATATTGAATTAGACTGAATTAAATGAAGCGGCCTAACACGACGGAATGTTTCAAACACTGACACACACACACACACTCAGACGGTGGTGAAGTCCACTTAGCTGATTGGACTAGAAGTGATTGATAGGGAGTTTGGTAATGGATGGCAGCTACTTCACAACCACACGCAATCACAGATACGTGCAAACACACATTCACACACACACACACACACACACACACACACACACACATTGACGCAAACCAAGTGAAATAGTAAAAAATAATATTAATATTTCTAGTATATTACCCAAGGCTCCCTTATCAGGGACTTGCAGAAGTCTACTTTGAATTTAAAAATAACTACATCTCCTGTGTGTGTGCGCGTGTTTGTGCATGTAGGTGCATGTGTGTGTGTGTGTGTGTGTGTGTGTGTGTGTGTGTGTGTGTGTGTGTGTGTGTGTGTGTGTGTGTGTGTGTGTGTGTGGCAGTGACATTGTGTTTCATTCAGAGAAGGCATACAAAATTATTCCATACTCTGGTCACAGTTGAACAGAGTGTGCAGACATCAGCACAAATGCACATTTTATTACACAAAACACCTGCTCAGATGTAACACGTACATTTCCAAACACATTTGACCTGGTAAATGCTGGTAAGACGCCATTTCAGTCCAAACTTTTAGGCTGCTGAAATTGCATTTTCACATTTCACGTGTCTAAGATGGCACAATATCTGCTGCTAGAAAACAAACGTATCATCATATACTCAATTTAATACCAGTTTTTTTTTTCTAGTTTGACCACAATTCACAAGAACTTCATTCTGGTGTATTTCCTCTGAGGGGGCATAGTCAGAGATTATAGTCAGGCCATTAATTTTCTGCCACAAACATGCTCACATACACTCAAGGTCGACCATTTTCACTCTGTTATTACAGCCTTGTTACTTACCTGTATTAATATCAGTGTGTCCACTGGCATGTGTGTGCTCTTAGGTATGTTGTGTGCTACTCCAGTGTTTAAACTGCATATATTGTCTGCAGGAACAGTGAGGTTAATGTGTTTGAAGAGCGACTGCACAGCTGATTACACACTGGTGTCAAAGGTGTGTATTATGTGTTCTTCTGTGTGTGTGTGTGTGTGTGTGTTGGTGTGAATCTTTCTCTAAATACATGCGAGGACAGGTAATTATAGTACTATGTTCGTCACACACCCGCACAGGCACAAGTGCATAATTTGAAGAAACTTGAGGGGAAAAAAACTCTTGATAATTTGAAAAGACGTGAAAGAAAAGGGAGGATTTGAGATTCAATCAGTTAAATCTGTGTTTTCTCAAAGTAGATAACACAAACAAATACATGCAGTAAGGTATGCACATTCTAATATGACTAGATGGGACGGTATGACAGCCAAGCCCTGACCCTAAATCTGAATCTTGACCTCAGCTGTGATTGATTCACCACTAAGACTGACAGAAGTCAATAGTGTAGAGAGAGTAACAACAGCAGAGAGCAACGTAAGAAAAGACTGAAAGGACAAAGTAAGGGGCAGAGAGAGACAGAGACAGAGAGAGAGACAGAGAGACAGAGAGAGGTGGGAGAGGACAATACAAAAGAGAAGCAGGTGTAGAGATTAGGAGACATGAAACAAGAGACGAGGTGGAAAGAGATGGGCATGAAGTGATTGATAGACGGCAGACAATGAGAGAGAAAATGAATAAAAGAGGAAAGATTGGGCGGGTGAGGGGCAGCGAGAGAGAGAGAGAGAGAGAGAGAGAGAGAGAGAGAGAGAGAGAGAGAGAGAGAGAGAGAGTGTCGATGTAAGTTAAAAAGATAGATGAGGGAGGGAGTGATGAAAACATGGGATTAGAATACATGGCAGGTTCAGATGGATCAAATTGGGGTGGAAAAGGTTACAAAGAACAGGGCTGAGGTAACAAGAAAGAAAGAAAGAAAGAAAGAGAGAAAAGAAAGAGAATGATAAGAGGAAAATGAGATAAAGTGAGATAGAGATGCTTTATGCGCCTGGTATTAACATGTGATCTTTTTCTGGATTTGTGATCTGGGTGGTGACATCTGATAATGAGCCTTTGCTCTACACCTGATATTAAAGGGAAACTCCACAGATTTTACACATCAAAGTCTGTTTACAGGTCCTGAGGAGAACTGCTGAGTATGTGTGTATAGTTGTTTAAAAACTTTTGTGGCTGCTCCTTATCTACATTAGCCACAGTTAGCACTACACACCCGAATCTCTGACCAAACTGTTGGGTTAGGTTGTGGGTAATGCAGGTGTCAGGTTTTGACAAGGAAGAAGAATGCACAGAATAAAAAAAAACAATATCTGTGGTTCTGCTGCATCAACTTTGATCTTTGTTTTCTAACTGTACATTGTGAGTCCAGCAATGTTTTTGGAATCCAATGCTAAATCGGCAGGGTGTTCTTTGTATCTTCTCCCCTCATTGTGATCTCTATATTCTGTATTAGGCAGGAGAAGCTGGCAGACTTTTCTCAGCAGAGGAAGAGGTTGTCTGTAGCTCAGGTTTGCTCGAGATAACAGGACGTATCGTTAAGGATAAGATGACCTTTCAACTTGTTGCATTTAAACCTGGCTGAGATCTGATCACAAGTGGTCTAGTTTGCATATGGCCTAGAATGTGGTCTGTGTGGATGCACCTTGCATACACCTAAGATGACAGTGGGATCTGGGTGACTTTGAGAGAATAATGACTGAGGGATTAATGACTGGAAGAGTAATGGCTGCAGGCAGTGAGCCAGGGATGTAGAGGTGAGGCGACAGGTGCAGTTTGAACTTTTCTGTTTATCTGAATGTCTCAAGTTGAACTCTTACACTCATATCAAGAGGGAGATAATTATTATTATGTTAATGTAGGATAACGTGAACCTTGTGTTAATCCTGTGACACCAACATATTGCTGAAAAAGAAAAGGATGTATAAGAGCTCACGAAGATGCCATTAACGAGTGGAAATTATAAAAATTTACAACTATGAAATAATATATCTTTACATTTAGTGAGAAAATCCGCCATGCCAACTACAACTTCCCCCTACTGTCTCAACTCTCAACTATTTATAATCTATAATCAGTAGTATACCTTTTAAATAATTAGGTTGGATTTCACATACACACCTTCACTCTAATATTTTACTATTTACTATTATACAAAATCACATCAATTTATGAGCCAGGTTGCTGTTAAGCTATGGCATCACTCTCCTGTTACTTCTACGGCTACTGAAGTTTCAAGCTTTTAAGCCTAACCAGCAAAGGGACACTCTGACTCTGTAGAGTCTAACAACTGCTACACTGTGTCACTAAGGAGCCACATCTTACTGCCAGAACCTTTAAGCTGTACTGCAGGAATCGCTGTTAGGGTCAAGAATGTACTTGGTCTCACAGTTGGGTGTATTTACATAATTTTCCCCTCTGCAGGGAGGTGTTTATAATTTATGTCTTATTAAGTAAAATAAGTAATTTCATTGAAGAGTGCAGTGTATGTGTGTGTGTGTGTGTGTGTGTGTGTGTGTGTGTGTATGTGTGTGTGTGCGTGTGTGTGTATTGGGGCATCTTTCCTCCAGTCCAGCTGGTATGTGACAGTGCTGTCATGGCAACAGGGGAAAGCCATCACAGCCAAAATGTCTGTTAGCAGACTTGTAGATATGATTGTCCTTCTGTCCACCCCTTTTTTGGTCTCTATATCACTCCGTTCATCTGTCTATTTCTGTCTATTTCTATTAATCTGAGATCTGTTAATCTGCCCATCTGTTGATCTGTCTACCCTTCCATCAGTCCCTCGATCAATCTTCCTGTGCATCAGCTTGTCTATCGATCCATCCTCTCCCTGTTGCTCTATCAATCTTCCTGTTTATCTGCAATCTTTCAGTTCTTTATCTTTAGTGATACAGTAGGTGTGTGCATTGATCTCTTACCTTAAAGAGAAACATCCAAGAGCATCACCAAGAGGAGGACATAAATGGGAAAGAGAGAGAGAGAAATTGTTATTATTATTAATAATAATAATAATAATTTGTAATTAATAATTTGCCTGCAATTGACTGAAATATGGGGAAAAAAATTTATCAAATCCGATTCAATCAATTAATTTCTCATAAATATTCTGCATAAGAAAAGGATTTTGGATGGATTTGGATGAGGAATAAAAAAATTATTCTGGCACAAAATGAGAAAAGTAAGGCTCTTTAAAACACAGCATGAAAACAGGTCTGTTGTAAGTCAAATCCCATTGGTTAAAAAAAAATAAAAAAAACAACATGACATTGTATAAATTAAGGTTCTCTCCAACAAGCTTCGTTTTGGTCAAAGGTCAAAGGCGACAGAGCAGTAGGTCATCATGTCATCACACACACTTCCACAATAGAGGAAGCACCACCCACTTCCCTTTGACCTCGAGGTACACATGTACGCCTACGCACACAAACACTGCCTATAAACAGCTGTGTAGGTAATTACGCTCTGCGTGTGAATATGTGATTAGGTGGTAATTATCATTACTAAACCAAACGTGGGAACATAATTCTGAAAAATGACAGCTTTCTGGCATCTTCGTATCTGTGTGTGGGCGTGCACTTAGATATATATGTTTCTGTGTGTCTTTAATTGTTTAATGCACATGTGTACACATGCTGTTGCATTCATGTATATTTTTCTATTCTTTCTGTGCACATTTGTGTGCCTCTGTGTGTGACACTCACTTCACTTGCATGTTTTTGAATCTCTTGATGCAGCTTCATCATCTAAAGACTATTATATATCTGTGTGCGTTTGTGTGTGCGTGTGCATGTGCGTACTGCTCTGCAGAAAACTCAATATGGCAGGGTCAGCTCTGCAGAAAATGGTCCATTGAGCAGCAATTGCATTCTGCTGCCAAGGACTCTCTGCTTGACTCCTGCCTTTTCTATGGAGCTTTACGTAAAAGCGCTGAGCCCACACACAAACACAAATACGCTCGCACGCGCCCATGTGCGTGCGCGAACATACACACACACACAGACACACACTTGTGGAAGAGAGGATAAAGGGAGAGACAGAGCAAAAGTGGAGGAGGTGTGACTAATCTTCTCTTCCTCTGTTTGGAAAGGCTGGAGGAGATGAGCGAGTGCTGTAAAATCATTTTGACGGGGAGGATTAAGACACTCATATACGCATTTACACACACACACACACACACTCAGGTATGCTTTCTTACACCCACACAGGCCAACACCTCTAACACTGATACACACATTAACATACACATATGGACAAACATACACAGGTACATCCTTACTGGCTCGCACTTGTGCAGCCATTCAGCGAGCCAAGCCCAGATTTTCTCTCTTACATATGCTCTAAAAACACCTACACACAGATATGCTCACAAGCTCCTACACAAAAAACAAATATATAAAAGATTCCTTTACACCTGGCATTAACATGGTTCTCCCCTCCAGATTGTGTCTAGATCTGATGTTGCAGGATTATATTAACATCTGCCACAGGAATCAGATTTTTTGTTTCCTTTGCCATAATGCGGTTTGTCATACCATCGTCACTTCCCCTTGTTATAACAAAACCCTTAAAGACTCCATGTCATTCAATTTTCTAGTCTGGCACAGGATCAGAATAATGTTCTTCATATAAATGTGGGTTAGTTGAAAACTCAGTTCAACCAGTTAAACTGTGTAAATTTGAAGACCAAATCAAACCAAGCAGAAAAGTCACAATATTGCGGGCCGTTTTTGGCTGACAGCGGCAGCTCATTGACTCCAATTTGCTGATGCTGCAGGCCGCCCTGAATGGATGAATTTCAGTAATTGTTTGGTGAAGTCATGCTGTGATGAGCTCACAGGAGTTAGACTGACACTACC
Organism: Toxotes jaculatrix; assembly: GCF_017976425.1. NCBI lineage: Eukaryota > Metazoa > Chordata > Actinopteri > Toxotidae > Toxotes > Toxotes jaculatrix. The sequence continues at coordinate 15,763,726 of NC_054402.1, read as the reverse complement.
TAGAAAAATCACAAATGAAAAAGAAATGACCCAAATGTTTACAGGAAGTCCTAAAAGGCCTATGACAATGTCAAAGCACCAAAATCGGATGTTTATATTGAATGAAATCTTGCACAATCTTAAATGGCTGCATCATAGCAGACACTTTGATTTGTCACAGCAGAAAATGCACAGGTGTTACTAACAACATTAAGGATGACTTTCTATTATTCAGGTGTCCCTCTGAGCTGTGACAGTGGCTGAATCCAAATGTCCACCTGTCCACCACACTTGCAGACTGACTAACTGGCACATTCCCCCAAAGTCCACAAGCGCAAAGTGCAAATACACAATTTATATTGTCTGCAAGAGCGCTAAGGTGGTATGATGAGACTTTACTTGCATCATGTAGAAACAAAGTTTAATAATATAAAAATGACAAAATGTGTTGAAGGAAAAAGATGACACTAAGATGAATAAAAAAATAAACAAAAGTGGCAGTATAAAAGCCATGAAGTGCAAGATCCTCCTCATCAGGGGCTTGTGCAGCCTTGTAGTCTTAAAACCTTGCAAACCTGACATCATTTAGACATCATTGAGTCCAGAAGATGGGCATTTGGATTCAGACATCATGACAGTAAGCCAGCATGCACAATTCAGCCATCATTAATTTCATAGCTTACACCTGTGCTTTTCTCACTGACATGTCGAAATGTCTTCCATCAAAAAGGAAACGGTTCAGATGTCTCGTGTTATTTGATCCCAACTTCCCTAAAAGTCATTATGAAAACTTGGCGAAAACTGAAGATAAAGTTCTGTGGGTTTGAACGTTTGGCCACGCAGCGTGAGTTTATCAAGTTGGACCGACTGCTGGGTTCAGCAGATTTTAGAAGGGTAAAATGACAGAAGACGCAAGTATATTCACAAGCCCTTACTCTCTCACACACACACACAGGGACATGCACACTCTTGCATCCTGTCCATCTCTCAGAGTCACAGAGAGAGGGCTGTTGCCAGGATACAGAGGTTTTGTGTCTGTTTCCTGTCGGATCAGTCAAAGGAAGAGGAATAAAACTTTCTGATCAACCTGTCACTTACTCGTCACTCTGCAGACTTTGATGTTCCATCTGTGTGTTTTTGTCAGCGTGTTTCTCTGCAAACACAAATGTGTGTTTAAGCACATTTGGTGCAGTCCTGCCCCTCCCTCTACCTCACATTAGTGAAATGCCAAATACAAAATTAACATTTATGCTATGTTCCCTGGCATTGTTAACCTAATTCTGCTGACATTTGCCACATAAGTCAACATTTATTTAACAAATTTTCTACCTTTGTGTGGCTGTTATTTCAGAGTTTTATGATTTTTTTTTTTTTTTTTATAACTCGGCAGATAATTCAGGAGGGAAAAAAATTAACAAACTGGTAATGTACATCTGCTCCTTTCTGTGTTTTATGTCAGATTAGTGTTGGAAGTGTACACTGAACTAAATGAAAAACAGATTTTTTTTTTCTTGTCGCAGACAACATTTATAAAGATTCGGTGCACAAAATATCTCAGACCCCTCTCAGATAGAATTTCTTTCGGGCCTCGACTCTTAAGCTCCCTCCATATAAATTACGATGATTATTTTGGAGCTTACTTGGAATCTAAGCTGACCTGACCTGAGAGAGATGAAGGAAAAGGAAAGTGAAGATTGAGTGATGAGAAAAGAGGATTGAAAGGTCTGCTGTTCTCATTTGTGAAAGCGTTACAAGAACATACATTTTATAGAGAAAAATACACACAAATATACATACAGGTATTTTATGTGCTTCACATGCACACACACGAGTATGTGGAGTGTTTCCACAGAATTCTTGTTTCTAGTGTTGGTAGAAAATTCTGTACTTTTTTTAAACATCAGGGTATAAATTCCTCCTTGCTTTTTTGTGTGTGTGCATCATACACCTTTCTGGATCACACAAAGTCAGAGTAATAAAAGTAACATTTAAGAATTTATTTTAATGCTATTTTTGCAAAAATGGGTGGTACTTGTTGTTTAGTAAAGAGTTATAACAAACAGTAAAATACACAAGCAATGCAGTGGTTACACTAAAAATGACTAAAATTTACTCAAAAGATATATTAATAAGGCTTCACCTTTTCCTTCATTTATCACATCTCTTTTTAAAGGTAGAGTATGTAACTTTTCCACATAATTCCCTAATTTTAATCAAGGTAATGGTGCATTTAATTAGGCCAGCTGTCAGTGGTGTTATATCCCCCACACTGAATGAAGCATGAGTGCACGTGGAAAAAAGAGGAAAAGAAAGTCATCATTCTAGGTAGCCACTGTTGTTTTTTTCTTTCTCTTGTTTTGCATTGCTCACTTTTGATGAGCAATGCAATGATGAATCAAAAGTGAGGTATTTATTTTGCTGCATGTTCTGTCGCCTATTCATTAGAATGAAATGACATAACATGAAAAAACGTGACAAAACATAACGTGAATGAAACTTTATTACATTACTTCATCTGTGAACATGATTTCTGTGTCACGTCAGACAGATGTTTTGATTGAGAGACAGTGGCAGAAGTTACATACTGTGAGTTTAACTAGTCCTAACACACCGTGCCTAACCATGCCTGTACTGATAATATTCATTTATAGTTCACTATAGGTTTGTTAGGCCATGTTCAGACAGACAGCAGTACTGCATAAAAAAAAACAGACCACTCATTCATTTCCATGTGACCACTGCACCGGGGATCTCAAAGTACAGGGATCTGGTAAACATCACCAAGTTGTCTGACCAAAAAGTTGAACCTGGCTCAGCTTTTGTTGGCAGCTCAGTGCAATGTCATCTGGCCCTGTGCTTTGCTGGCCAGTCAAATACATGCGAGTGCACATTCCTGGTAGATAAGTTGTAACCTGAAAGGTGGACATCTACCATTTACCCCGCAACCATTTCAAAGGAAGGTAAAGTAATTGTCACCTCTCCACGGCACTAAAAACCGTCCTCAAAGCTTTATAAACTGTTATGTAATCTTTTGGCCTCTGAATGTATCACTCTAACTGGTCTTCCTAGAATATATTTCATCATTTCATCAGTATCTGAAACAACATGCCCCCAGCACTGCGGCCCTTTGCATATTTTAAAGGCAGGGTTTTTGGTGTGAATACACTGAGATGTGAATTCCTTTGTTTTGTAGCTGAAGTAAAAAAGCATACAAAGCTTCTGTTTTTGCACCAGTTGTTAGAAGATGTTGTGCTCTGGTTTTTGCTGTTTCTGTAGAAAAGCTGTATGATGGGATGAGTCAGACTTAGTTTGAGACAAGGGACTCCAGAAATACGAAGATGTCTTTTGTACTGGATCAGGAGGGGGTCTTCCTAAATCTGCTCTGCAGGCTGTTTTGGGACATTTCTCCAAACCAAACTCTAAAGATATTTTGGGTGAATTTAAGACTGAATGTTTATATTTCTGTCATTAAAGGAGATCAAAATGTTTCAACCAGATTCTAAAGAGTGTATTGAATTTGTGTAGATCTCCTTAACTGGTTTAAACCTGAAGTGAAAACAGAGCTCAGTACAGCTCTCACTGCTCAGATGTAAGCATTACTGTGACTCAGAGGTCAGGGTAGTTCACTCCACTCACAGAGGAGCTGCTACTAATCTTTTACACCCACATAACCCCCACTCGCTTTTAGATCTCTGTGCAAAAGAGGTAGCGACACAGAAGGCAAAATTAGGATCTGCAGAGCAAACTCAGGAACAATCATTTACATAATAACTGTATCCATCAGAATGCTCCACTGAAAGGAAGAGAGTGCTGATTAATTCCTCCCTACACCTTGATTTCTCTTTGTTTGACTGATACTCACAAAACACACACCAGCACTCACACACACACAAAGATCTTATTATGCTAAGTATAACCTGCCATAATCACATCCATCATTCCTCACTCATTCCATACATTTCTCCAATCTTGTTCTCTCCATTTCTCATTCCTGTTCCCAAGGTGTCGGCAATTTTACATCCCTATTGGCCGTTTCTAAGGTTACTGAGAGATGACTAACTGTAACAGGTGCCCTTTCTCTATCACAGCCCCCCTCCTGTTCCGTCTTCTCTGTCTACTGGTATTATTATTTTTTTGAGGGAAAATATTGATTTTTTTTTTTTAACAGGCATTTTAGCTTTACTATTATCACTCCGTTTAGCTGACGCTCATCCAGTAAGTGCTAACAGCATAACAGCAGTTTGAGATGCCTTGAAATAGGCCAGTACAAGGTACAGCAAACAGTACACAGGCAGATGGGAGTCAGTTAAAATATCAGGCAGATCAGACTCACAGTACACACAGTAGTATCCCCAAACAGCAGTGAAAAGAGGACTTTGAGATGGTAAATAAAGTGACACTGGAACAAGACATAAGCAAACACAGCACAACTTCAGACACTTAATTCTTTCAAACAGGGAGTCTGTGGTCATTTCTGTGATTTTTGTACAGATTTAGCTTTGTTTATCATAAGTAGCGGGCGACATTCATATATCATATCTACATGATCAATATATATACAGTGATATAGTATATTTTCTGAAAAGTCAGTTGAAAAACTGTGCCACAATATATGACTCATTTAACTCAGCTAACCTGAGCTCTTTATCCCATGTTAAGAACATGTGGGAAGAGGACTCAAAAACCACTAATGGTATTTGCTCGACTTAGTGCACTCCATATTTGTAAACAACTCGGTCTACTCCAAAATTCTACTTAGAGTCCATTATTCCATTGCCAAATTAGTGAAAATGTTTCCGAATCATAAAGACATTTGTAGCGACTCTACTAAGGGCTCTCTAAAAGATGCTTTTGCACAATCTAAAAGCTCAGTCTGGTCTCACCAAATGGCGCATGAATAACAGGGCAATTTCCTTGTCATTTTGAGTGTTATCACTGTCATTTAACACAACGTCATTTCTCTACTGACTAACCCCTTGCCCTCCCCCTTACCCTAACCAAAATGACGTTAAATGACACATGAAGAGCTTAAAATGCATAGACGTGACACGCAAAATTTTCCTCAAAGTAGCACGCTATCTAAACACAATTCCCATGATAACACAAAGGAGTCACACAAAATTATGGACTATTGTGTCTGATGCTAAAGGCAGCTGATCCCTTCATATCCCCTCCCTTCCCAAATGTTTCCCTTTCATTTTATTACTTCATTCATCTATTTACTTTATTTATGTGATTATTATCATCATGTTCTTTGTTCATGTTTTTGTCAAGGTCTTATAGCAAAGAAGCTGTTTTGTGTGTGTGGTGAGATGTGCAGTATGTGCCAACCCTAGTCATCATATAAAACCCAGAATTATAAGTATGACTTATTTTTCTCTCATTTTGATTGACCTGCCATATACGATCTACAGAATACTAGAAGTGGGCACTTGCCTCAGCTTTTAATGCCAAACTGCCAAAATTATACCTATAATTACAAAACCTGTCTTTTCTATCAATTTATTATGCAAGAGACATTTTCACCAAATTTCTAGACACGACAGCTACATTTCTAAGTAACAGTGAATGAGAAGTACTTTCAACAGGTTTCCTCTGTTTTCTGCATTATGAGTGAAGTGTTATTCATAAGATGTGAGAACTGGCTGTTTGTTATTACTGGATTAAGTGGAAGCAGAACATCTTCCCTCACATAGAGAATACCGTTTATGGATGTCACACTGCTCCCTCAACTCCTTGTCTGGAAATCAAATAAATCTAATCTGTGTATGAGTGTGTGTGTGTGTGTGTGTGTGTGTGTGTGTGCCTGTGTGTGTGTCTGTGTGTGTTAACGGCTACTCTATCCAAACTTTGTGCACATTTTACAGCGGATCTTGTGTATTGTCCATGAATATCTCTCAGCTACCATGAACAGCCCTGACACTGTCTCTTCTCTCCCTGCTCCTCCCCTCTTTCATCCCTCTTTCGCGCTCTCATGCGCCCACTCTCTGCCACTCACACTGATAGACACAGAAAAACACAGATGAAGTGAAATGAAATGAAATATGAAGAGAGGATGGGACGAAGAGAATAATAGCTCCTGTCTCAGTTTGCACATACGCCCAGACACTTTCTGTTTAAAAAAAAAAAAAAAAAGACCGGTAGCGTACCAGCATGGACTGCTGATTCAGATTATCTCGTCATATCAACCCTGGCCACACTGCTCTGTCTTTGCTACGTTCCCCGTAGCATTGGCATATCTTTGCATTGCATTTCCCCAAACCTCTCTCACACACATATATACACAAAGACAGACTACTTTCACACTCCCTGAGGCCTCCCTCAAGCAAAAATATGCAGTTCATTGTTGTATCTTGGCCCCCTGACCTTCCTTTCACTTGCTCTTACCATATCTTTTTAGGTATCTCTATTCAGTGTCTGCAGGTAAGAGCATGTGTAGCTGAAGACTAAGCTTTAACACTGCTAGCATGTATAAAAAGCAACAGAAGGTCTGACAATGCAAACAGACAGGGGAGAGAGAGAAGATGTAGCGTTGCATTTTCCTCCGTGTTCCCTCAGATTTGCTTTGCCCAGTTTAACTGCTCGTTCTCTCCTCGTTGTGGGGTGGGGTTTTGTGTCTACTGCTGGCGTATTTTCACGCCTACATGCCCTTTGTTTGAAGAGGATTGTGCTGATCTTGTCCCCACAATTTACTGTGGGCTGCAGTTTTACTTTCACTTTGATCAGTGTCAGCATGTATCATTATGGAACGGTGAACAATGTACCCTGAGGTTAGGAGACTATTAAGAATCTGACAAAATAATTACATTGTAATTTCCCTCAAAACTCATGCCCACATTTTGTGGAGCAGTTTTCTAGTCACACTGGTTTACCTTGGCTACATTTATGCCTCTAACTTTACCCACTAACTTTTCTTTTGTAGTGTTTTTTGTGTCTATGTCAAGGGTCAAAGCTGTGATAAAAATGCACAACAGGAGAAGTTAGTTGTGAGGTGTGTGCCCAACATATTGATGTAAATAGCTCTGACATTGCCTATGGTTGTGGTTTCCATTCTAAAATTCTTCATGGAGCCTTTCTGTCTTTGCCATTACCGTCTGGATTTTACTGGAGAGACTACAATATGACCTCTATTTAGTTTTTAGATTAGTTTTTAACAAGACTTTACGGTCGTGTTAGCAGCTCTGGGGCACTTTGAGATAAATGCTGGTCAGCATGCTAACATTCTCGCAATGACAATGGTAGACCATCAAAACAATGGTAAATCTAACATGCCAGTATTTAGAAGGGATAATGTTTACCATGTTGACCATTTTAGTGTGTTAGCATAAATTACAGCTGCACTGATGGGTTTTGCAGATATTTGGTTCACAGGTAAGTGAAAACTTTGAACTGCTGGTGGGGCAAGATGAAAAGTCGGGGAAATGTCAGTGAATGTCTGCACCAACTTACATGACAATCCATCCAATCGGTCTTGACACAAACCACCTGACAGGCCGACATTTCCATCCCTCAAGCCCAACAAGTCCTCCAACCTAATCCACTATGAAGGTCATTTGTCCCTACCTTCAGATATGACTTGCAGGAGTAGACCAGTGACAGGTGTACTGGACATCATGATAACAACAGTAAACGTGGTTACGGTTGTGGAACGGTCACAGTTTAGTTAGGAGTAAGCACAAAAACTATTAGTTCAGTTTAGGAAAAGATCATGGTTTTGTACTTCATTAAGTTAGGAAGACTTTCATCATAGTGGTTACAATAATAAACATGCCGTTAAAGTTGTACAACGATGGTCGATAAAAAAACACCTATTGGTTTTAAGTGGCTGTTTTGTTGACCCATCCATTTATTCACCCCAACCTCTTCCTAACGCAGACTTTGTCGCTCGTATACTGCGTCACCTGACTTGACAAACACACATCTCAGAAAAATGCTTAATCAATAAATCTCTGTATCAGATTAAAATGAAATGTCATCAAATTTATCATCAAAATGATTTATAGCATCTGCTCATTTAATCTATTCATATAATCTCCAACACACTGTCACACGTTCAGGTATGCAGATATATTTTTCAATTAATCTATTTAAGTATCATCTAATTGTTTTCCAGCTTTGCCCCCAATTACTCAAGCAAGCTCTTCTGACAGCTGCTCTGTTGTCCTAACAAATTTAGGAATCTAAATTTTCTACTTCAACATGCTGGGTTCATTTAACTGCTTTTGGGGAGCACATGACCACCCCCCCAAAGCGGTTTAATGAACCTCTGCGAAACCTCATCATTTGTGGTTTTTGGTTCCTCCCAAAACAGCCGTGTTTCACTATGGTCGCCCAGCGGGGGGTGGACAGATGCACTAAAAGGCAAAGCGAGACACAAAGAGAAAACAGAAAAGCGAGGGAGGGAAAGATAAGAAGATATGTGTAGGAAGACGGGGGGTGGGGGGTGCTGGCAGGTAGGAAAGGGTCAATAATGTTGGCAGGGACAATAGGGGAGATCAATCGGCTCAGCGTTGTCTGAAAAGAAGAAAGATTTAATTTCCTGGTCAAACACGCATGAAGACGTTTAGTGGCTGAGGGTGATGGCCCGATGCCTCTAATATTATTTTATCAGCCTCGGCAACCAAAACGTACACACATCATCCCACCAGGGCCTCTTCGAGCAACTCATCTATACACACACACACACACACAAATGTATACATGAAGTCAATACACACTGCACCCTTTGTCTTTCTCACTTGACACACGTACACAAAGACACTGATGCTCTGCATCACTTACCCCTCTTTTCTAGTGCAAACTGACAATTTGGCTCTGTCGTTTCCTTGGTAACGCAGAAGAGGATTGCCTGTGGAGGCATGTCGACATGTCTAAATATACTCACTCACTCACACACACACGCACGCACACGTGTGTTCGCAGATAAACGCACACTCAGAGCTATGAGTAGATGTGGAGATTTCTCCTCTCAGACAAAGAAGATGGCCAGTATTTGGCCGAATCCATCCTGTTTGACTTTCTTAAAAGCATCTTTATTCTTTGCATCTACTATCCACGTGTGTCTTCGGGTCCAGGCAGTATCAGTGGTGTCTAGGAAAGGTCATGTTCTTGTTTGTCATGCAGACAGACCTCCCAGTTGTCAATTGAAAATTAAATTTGAAAGGTTCAGTGTTTCTTCCTGTGTGTCCTGTAAACCTGTCTACCTGTAGAATCTGACTCTTAGATGATGGACGTCACCATCTTTTGGACAAGTGTCCACGTTGCGGTGTCTTTGTTGCAGCTGAATTGCAATGTCATGAGCAGCTCAAGTTACTGACATTTTTTATTGTTTTAGTGTAACATTACTCTTTAAAATGTGAGACGTGTGCCCCCACGTCCACAAACCACCTCACCACTGGGCAGCTTTACGTAAATATGGCAGCATGATTTAACTCCATTCTTCTAATCAAATAACCCAGAGAAGGACGCAGAGAGAAATGGACACATGACAGCAACCTGACATCCAAATAATAACAACACAACACCACCTCCTCTGTCTTTCTACATCCCTCTTTCTTCTCCTGTCCTTTGTACGTAACCCTGACCTTCTTCTCTCCATCTGTCTTTGACTTTGAGTTTGATGACTTGAATTAAACAGTCAACCTAATCCCTGAGGGGACGACATAAACTCTCCTCTTTTCCCCCCTCTTTACCATCCTCCTCCCCTTCTACCATCATTGAATACCAAGTAAGAAAGACAGGAATAACTAATATCCAAAACATTTGCTTTTTTTGGTAAATTAATATGTAATTAATTCAACTTTATCCTGTGAGCACAATTTAGTGAGGAAAAAGTCGCTGTTACATGTGCAGTAATACCATCTCCTACATTTAAACTGAGGTGTGAGAGACCAGGGTGAAAAGGAACTTGCACTGAAATCAGTGTCATAAAATAACACTTGCCTGAAAGGCAATTTCAATTTCTACTTTCACTTCAGTCTCCATTGCATAAATTGTGCATTAAATGATTCTGTCTCGCCAGCTTCCCGTTTCGCTTACAGCTTGAAAGAGACTATTTCTTGGTTACACACGTCGGGACAGATAATTGGAAAGTTATGATACAAGATTTTGGCAATTTGAATCCCTTAAGAATTACAGTTAATTTTCTGGGTATTTAGTGTGAGATTTTTACTCTGATTGCAGGGGATTTATTACAAGGCAATTAGCCTGAATTTGATCGTGTGTCCAATCTATGAGAATAGAAAAATAACAATATAGTAAAGTTTAAATAAGTTATATACGCAACAAAACGTATGTGTCACGCTGAGGTGGAATGGTACTATTTCTGCTGCTCTTCAACCTTTCCATTTGTTTTTTGGAATCATATTATGAAAGTATCACCACTGTAAAATAGGGGCAATTTAAAACAAATTGACACAGTGTCATTAGTCATGTTCTCACTTGTGCATGTATTGGAGTGTGTGTGTGTGAGACAAGCGGCAGCTGTGGCTTCTGTTAGCACTCCCTGTGATTAAATCATAAATACTCAAAGCTTTGAAAGAGACAGAGAGCGAGGGAGAGGAAGAAAAGGAAGAGGAGGGAAGACAGGAGTGAGTGTAATTGCGTTCTCTGGGGGTGCTCATTTGGATTGTTGAAACAAGCCCTGAGCTAATGTATTTGTGAGTTCAGACAGATCGTTAGGCTAAGGTACATTCCATGTCACTCGGTTTCTTTCTTGCTTTATTTCTTTCTTTTTTCCATTCTTTCTAGGTCAAGCAAATCAAAGCCTGGCTAATGCTTCAGGCAGAGACAAAAGTGATTGAGTGAGTGCAACTGAAAACATGTTATGAACAAAATGGAATGAACTTGCCAAATGCAATGTTTTTTTCCTATTGAGTAGAACTCTAATAGCTGTTTCTGTGTCTGTGGCGCCTTTCAGTTTGCAGGTACCTGGTCACCATGCAAACACAGAGACATTCATACTCTGGAAGGTGGATCGATGGCCCATCTGCGCTTTCATAGAGTTTGTGCCAGTCGAACCATAGCGAAAGCATAAAACTAAGCATAACACACACAACTGTGTAACAGCGAACCACTTCATGTCTCTCTCTCCCCTCACCTCCCACATCCACTTCTGAGTAACATGCGTCACAGCTTTGGATGTAGCTGTCTAATGTTTGATATTTCATCTGAGGCGTCAGCAGTGTTTCTTGTCCTTGTCCTCTCTCTCTGAAGTTTCCCGATGTGACACTTCTCTCCTCTCCCCCCTACATTTAGCATTTCCTCTCTGCCTTTACTGTTGGATCTCTCGCTTCCTTTCACATATACAAGACCTTTTTTCTTTGCACCTTTCTCTTGGCTCCATCACTCCGCTGACTGTGCAGAAAGGCAGGATGTGTGCCAATTTTGTATCACTCCGCTCTTTCTTTTCACTTTCCCACCTATACTCCTGCCTGCACCTTCAAACTACCCCCCCCCCCCCCCCACACACACACACACACACAATTCCTTACTCTTTCTCTCTCATTTCCTCTCGTTCTCCTCATCTTCTCCTTGTTCTGTCCCTCCCTGTGTCCTCATCCCTCCACTCGTCTCCATCAGTGCTTTGATTCTCTGTAATTACTGCCATTACCTCTGAGATGTACATTTATTCCTGCAGGAAAAGCTAACAGGTACTTCAAGGTGTGTGTTTGTGTGAATATACAGCACTCATTATCTCATTACTAATTCAAAATGTGGTGCTGTACATCCCTGCTTTAATTCACAAGCTGACAACTTACATAAAACTTGATATAAGACAATTCTGAGAAAATATGTTCAACATTTTTTTACATCCAATGCCAAATGTCTACCTCACTGCTTTCAACATTGCTCTCTGCAACATCTGTGCTTGGCAACCTTGGTATGGTTAAGGTTAGGGAACGATCATGATTACTATAGCTCTATGACTGGAGGTGAATTTCAGTCCCCTGCATAAAAGTCAGGCATACTACACACCCAGTCTTTTACTTCCTGCATTGATACTGAGGTCTGACACTGGACAGTCAGAGGTACATATTGGGCTGCAAAAATGAAACAAGCAGAAATAAGTTGTATTTTGTAGTTTTTGAATTAGTTTTTTTTTTTTTTTTTTTTTTCCAGAAATGCTTATAAATATGAATGGGGCTTTGTTGGGGTGGATTTTCCACATGGAATGACTCTTTCAAGTGTCAAAAGAAAATGACGTCTCTGAACTGAGAAACAAAATATTAATTAATCACAATGTAATTTCAAACAAAACAATCTTGAGAAAAAACAAGAAAGCAAATAGGAAAAAAAATTCCAATAAAGGAGGAGCTAGCAAAACAAAGTCGCCCAGTAAAGGAGGCAAAAAATCATTTTAGAGACAGCTGTGACGGGTGGAACAAAAGACTTTAGATTGTCTTTGAGAGTGCTGAACAAAGAGTGCACAAAAAGAAAGAAACTGATACTTAGATCATTAGAATTAGTTTATTGAGCCACCAGTTGTGCCTATCGCAGGAAACCCCCCCCACCACCACCACACACACACACACACACACCCCACACACATCCACACACACACACACACACACATCCACACACAAACACAAAAGCAATGTGTCTTATCTGCCAGGATGGGAGAGAGCCAAAGACCCAAAAGGGACTGAAGTCTCTGGACCCAGACAGAGAAATGTATCACCGGGTGCTTCATCTCCCTGTTGGTGATGGAAACGGCAGATACAGGAGGAAGTAATCGAGGCCCTGTGGCTGATATTAGCAGTCACTGGGGAGCCGAGCCGGAGGTGAAACTTTGCCTGTTTCTATTGTAAAGACAGACATTACAAGCTGCTCCCTGAGGAGGGCCATATTATGGTTCCCTTGGTTTGTAAGAGACAGAAAAAAGGCTAAATGAGAGAGAAAGAAGAGGAAGAGCAGGGAAAAGCCAAGCAGGTATTTGAGTCCTGGAGAAACGGAGAGCTTTAAAGAACCATAATGATAATCCTGTTTCTTTACAAACTAATGACATTTCTATTCATAAACACTATAAAATGAGTATAAAGTATTACTTTAGGGACTTCATAGGACTTAGCAGTTTCCACACAACCCACACCTAAATTGTCCTTCGGCATAAAATCATTTTCTAACTCATCTGTTTCACTTCAGCACTTCAGCATATTTGTATTAATGACAGGTAAAGATTTGCAGAGAGAAATCAGTAAAGGATAATGGTTTTTACCTGGATTCAGCTCATTTGTTTGATCATTAAGAGGAAGTGTCTCTGATCTATCAAACATTTAAAATGCATCCATTTTGCGGCAGCTCATTACCTTGATGTCAATTTCACTGTAATATGAAAGATCCTCTCCGTGCTTTTACTTTGCAGGACTCGAGTTACGTTCTGTGCTTTCGAAAAGCGCCTTCAGTTTTCAAGAAGCAACAGTTTTCAAATGACAGTGTCCAATCTCTGTCCACTGCTTCTTGCACAACTTCTGTCATTGCCTCTTCTCGTCTAATCGCCACATTACTCTACATCCTTTCCTCCTCCTCTCACGTCCTCTCTGTACTCCCGTCCATGGCTCCTTTCCTCTTTTCTTCAACCCCTTTTACTTCCTCCCACCTGTCAGCTGTCCTTCCCTCTACTCTCTTTGCCTTCCTCACCCTCTCTCTCTCTCTCCTACTGAGAGAGGGACTGAGTTAATGTGGCAACATGGTATGATTGCTGGACCACCCTCGCCAGACTGGCAAAGACCACCTCTACTAAAGACCTCATTAGCCCTGGCAACACTGATACACACACACAGCATTGTACACAGACATAGATATCTACACCAACGCAAAATGTAAAAACACACATTAATACAGAGCTCCAGGCAGGAATGCTGATGTTTTATTCTATCACCTAAGTACATATTGGGTAAGGAGTGAATATGTGTTTGTATTTGCATGTTCTGGGTTCTGGGTGTGTTTTTGTCTGTGTGTGCTCTTGAGTGTTTTTTTTTTTTTTACCAGTCTGTTTGTGTACATGTCCGCTTATGAAAAATGTGTTAGTGTGTGTTAGTGTGTCTTTTTATAACCTCTGTGTATTGCTAGAGAATACCTTCACACCCCGAGCCCGACAGATGCTGTGGCAGCTACTGTTTCGCTGTGCTTCTCGCTGGCTCGCTCTTGGCCTCCAGCCCACTCATAGACAAACACAACCACAATATACTGCACGATCACACTCACACATACACACACCTCATTTGTGTCTCATAATTCATACAGCCGTAGCCAGAGGGATAGACTGGGGATTGAGGAGGCAGGAGAGGGAAAGGAAGGGATAAGGAGAAAGAGAAAATGGAGTGAGGTTATTAAAAACAGATGTATTTACTGATATATAATTGCCACCTGAGGTTCCACTTTATTGATCTGCCCTCCTGTCTGTCTCCTTCTTTCTCCCGCTCCTCTCCTGCTTCCCTCTTTCTCCCTCTCTTCAACGCTGTCTGTCTGAGTTGTGGTGTCAGATCCCTCATCCATATTCAGTGCTGAGGCCATCTGTGAGCTTCCAATATGCATGGACCAGCCTGCTGTCGTCTCACTGCCAAGCTCACAGCCAGCCACTGATATTTTGCCATTTTGAGTTAAAGTACAGCCCATTTACTTCTGTCTATGCATTTTGCAACGCATGTCACACCTAATTACTTACGCCCCACCTCAATCCCACCCCCAGCTGATGGAGACACTCTTAAACAAGATGTGACAAAGTCTGTAAAGTGACGTGTGATTTCTCAGCAGACACTTGTCAGGTGGTTGTGTTATGTCGCAAATGACTGTAAAGTTTTGCTCCTATCCTATACTGTATTTACTGACTATCATTCCACAGCATGTTTCATGTAGTCAACAAAAAATATTCCTTGGCCTAGCGAGAGGTTGCTGAATGTGTGCACAGATCAGAAAACAATTCAGATGCAGTAAAATAACAAAGATCAACAGCAGAGCAGAGAAAATGACAAAATGCAGGCTTTTTGTTAACATGGATTATGTAGCCAGGCCAATTTTGAAGACTGCAGAAGCTGTTTCTGATACTGCACGAGAAATAATAGAATCAGATGACTCCTTGTGAATGAGGGAAAACAAGCCCTGATATCTCCAGTGCTTGTGATTGCAGACTTCAGCACGTCTAACAAGTGATCCAGCAACCGCAAGAGCCAGCGTTAAATCACTCATGGTAGAGAACCACTACAATAGCCTGACTTCTCTTCCATGGCATCAGACAATACAGACACAAGCACATACATACATACACACACACACACACACATTTTCTGCAAAATAGTAGCAGAACAGATGCCTGAGTGCAGCACCTCATGGGAATTTGTGTGCTATTTTCTAAAAATCTGGGAAGTAAAATGAGCATCTCTTTTCTTCCTCTACCCTTGTTCTTCAACTGTCTCCTCCACCCCATCTACATACCTCTGGATTTCCAGTTTTCACCCTGGAAAACTCTTTTCATGCCCTCTAACTTTTGCTCTGTCCTTTTCACTCTTTCTCTCATTTCTCCCTCGATTCCTCTCCGTCTCTCTGCCAGTTCAACACGTACCCACTTTTCTTGTTATGAAGCCAATTAGTGTAACTGAAATAGTTTCCATGGCGACAGAGGTGCTAATAATAACAGACACCCCCACAGCAAGGGGTGGTGAAGAACACACACACACACACAGCGCAGGCACATATGCATGCACACACACACATCCACAAACACAGTGTGTGATGAGAAACACAGAGCATATACAACAACTAGCAAAGACAGGGCGTTCACTAATTTAATGTATGAGCTGTATGTCTCTGTGAATCTACCATGTATCTGCAGGATTAATAAAATTTGCAGAAAACATATTCATACATGTTTTCAGTTGTTACTAGGAGCTGAGTAATTCAAGGGAGGCAGATGGGGAGCTACAGAGGACTACAAGGAGCAGTGTACAGTGTGTGGTGTAACATGTACTCCACTGACACTGATAGTCCGTTTGATCTGTGTGATGCTAAGTTGACTTCATGTTGAGCATGGCAATATTACCAATCATTCAGACATTTTATTTTTTTGACAGGGGACAATCCTCTGTTCATAGACTATTAATTTAATTTCATTAGGTACAAATAAATAAATTTAAAATTAAAAAAACAAACACATCTTGGACCAAAGCTTGATCCATTAACTTCAGTGCTGACTGTCCTGTTTTTATGGCTGCAACTCAACAAGCTGGATTCAAACAACTTCTGCTGACAAAGTCTGCTCAAACTTGCACTTGGACACACAGAAAGGAACCCTGATGGCTGGCTGGCTGTCAACATGCTTATACATTTTGTGCCGGGGTGAAAAGAAATTAACCGGTCAATAGTCTGTATTTGTACTCCAAGGAACATTGCAGGCAAATGAACAAAACAAACTCGCCAACCATTTTCATGCCGTAGTGAATCTCATTAAGAAGTCTCATCATGCT
Source organism: Toxotes jaculatrix (assembly GCF_017976425.1). Lineage (NCBI taxonomy): Eukaryota > Metazoa > Chordata > Actinopteri > Toxotidae > Toxotes > Toxotes jaculatrix. The sequence goes on along the minus strand of NC_054402.1, from coordinate 15,747,287 downwards.
CACGGTGCAAACTGAATCTGATGTCTGGTACAGTAAAGTTTTACTTTGCTTTACTCTGGAGCTGTCTGCTTGTGGTGCTCTGTGTGTAGAAAATGAATTAAAAAAAAAAAAACTACAAACTGATGTAATTAGTTAAAATCAATGATTCACTGGACTGAACAGCCAAAGAGCTGCTCGTAATGTTCTTCTGACTAGAGCCAATAGTGCTGAGCAGACCACAAAAACTACAGGTGAATGCCAGACAGCCAACGGTCAGCTTGGTGTTTAAACTGAACATCCAAGTCCAAATACTGTTAAGGGACCGTTTTGGAAATTTCAGAAGCAGATAAAATTACTCTCATGCTCCAGTTCCTTCCTGAGTGCATTTTAGCCAGTTTAACCGAAATTAAGAACAGAGCAACGAACACATTGTTGAACACTGAATTTAATGGGAATTTAATATCAGCTGTGTCTCTTTTATCACGGCTGCTTCTGGGTCTCACTGCAAAAAAATCTCACCTCTGTGAAATCTGTATTCAGCATAAGCTCACCTCGGGACCCTTTTCTTTTCAGTGCTATTTCTAGAGATCTGTAAGGCTTTAAAAGCTATTGATCCAAAAACGTCACCTGGGCCTGACAGCTTGGAACCCAATCTTTTAAAGGTTGCAACTGATTATATTGCTGAACCCACTGCTAACATTTTTAACCAAAGTTTTCAGACCAATTTCTTTTTAAGAAGGAAGCTGCCTATGTGCTCCTCTTATTATTAAAGGCTGGGCACTCATCACAGCCAAATACCTGATTTCCATACTTCCAATCTTTGACAGGATTCTCAAATCTAAAATTAACTCCTAATTTAAGCTGACTGAAAATTAATTCCTTATTTGGCATGAAACTCAGGCCATAGCAACATTAGAGCGGCTACTATATGATGGTAACGGCTGATATTATCAATGCTGTGTGCAGTGGGCATCCAGAGATCTGAGTATTGCATTTGGTTCGACCAGTGAGCAGTTGTAAACTGGTGCTACATTACTGATGGGTTTAGGAGCTTCCTTCCAGACAAAAAAAACTGGTGTATCGACATAGAAAGTCGCAAATGAAGCTTCCTGGACAACACTATTGACTGCAAGGTTGAATTTCAGCCTGTGTTTTATTTTCAGTTTGATTAAGAAAATGAAAACAAGGCTTATTTTAATATAAAAATCAGACCCACGTTCCTTTAAAAGCCAAGGAAAAAACTTATGTGAACAAAATGAGCCACAAAAAGTCTGAATCTGATCATGTCTTTGAAATAGATCGTAGTAATTCTTTGTGTTTCCATACAACCACGAATGTGTGCGTGTTCGTATTACACAATCCTTGAAAACAGTCAAAAAGACAGGAATAATTTCCCATGTTAAGAAACTTCATAAATTTTTTTTTACTCCCAAGCCTGAAAGCAAGACTTTTTATGTATCACTGACAATTTTCGGTCAGTCATGATAATTATCCAACTCTAAGATGCATCATAAATACAGTCCCTGATGTCATGGTCGTCATTAAACTTGCAGAGACACAATCAGAGTTATTTTTATTTACAAAGTCTTACTGTCTAAACTCTGTTGTCTCCTGTCACCTACATCCACATGGATTTTGTAATGGGTCTACTGCCCTTTAATTTGACCATACTGTCTTTTGCACTCTCTAACTCTTGTACAGATACTTTTGGAATACATATTTTAATCTGAAGGGACTTCCTAGTTAAATAAAACATGTGGTGACAGAAGGTGAGGTCAGGGCAGGAGGAAAGCAGAGCACAGGCAGTCAGAAAACACGGACAGTTCACACTCTGTACTCTAAACGAATGCCAGGAATTTGTACCAAGAGATTTTGTGTCCTATCCTTTGCAGTATTCCGTTCTTGCTGCATTCCCACCAGGGAGGTCAAAGGTCCTTGGCACCTGTGCACCTTATCAGCACTGAGTGTCCTTGCTCAGGACATTACAGTACATGGTTCTGGCGGGAAAATTTTGATCACCAAGCAGCTGGCCTCATACAAAAGGAGAAAATTCAGATGTGTGAACACAAAAAAGTCAGATATACACCTTAAAATATAAGATGTTTGTGTAGATGGGACTGAAACTATGAAATTATTCAAATAAGTGTGTCAAAAAACAGCAGGTGTTTTGGGTATTTGGTTGGTTTAATACTACACACACAGTGTACTTTTGGGACAGGATTAAAACCAGTGACGTGTGCTTACAATATTTAAATCACCCAGACCTGCATAGAGAAAAAAATCCTGAGCAAACAGGGCTAAACTGAGCCCATGTTCCTTCAGTTTTATAATGCTATCTGTGCAATTCAGCTTTAGAGTTTCGTCTAACCCCATCCTCGATGTTTCCTTCTCTGCTGTATGCTCTCTTTTAAGAAGCAACAGGTTGAAAATAATGTATTCCAAAAGTGGTTTTCTCTGTTGAGCATCTCTGAGAGATCAACCGATATACGCTGGAGAGGCGAGAGTGGTTAAAAGAGAAAATGAGAGAGGGATGGTGCTGAGGGACAGAAAGAAGGACAGTGGCAAGAAAAATGATGGCTTGGAGTGTAAGACGGGAACTGATAAAAGCAGAGGAAATGTATTAGGTGAGAGGGCGAGAGTCTTTTATTGTGCTTTGATGCTGTGGATAAATGCCATCGTCAACAAACAGAGTGCCTTTAAATTGATTTGACTTGAAGGTGCGTAGTGAGAGAGGGGGAGACAAAAGAGGGAAATAGAGGGGGGTCTCCTGAGGAGTGAATGACGCACAAAGCAGACCGGGATCACAATGACAGGGCAGCAACTAGACATCTCTCTAACCTTATTTCAACTCCACTCATTCCATCAGTCTGCAGGGAGAGAAAAAATAAAAACTTCTCTGGCCACAGATTACAATTCATGCTAAATTTATTGGACTTCACTACCTGCTTAGTATACACCCATACCCAGTTCTTCTTCCTAGAAAAATAGGAGTTTAACCTGGAATGGCTTAGAGCAACATGATTAATATGCGTAATTTTCATTTCTTCTAAAAATTACTAGTATTTATTATTCAAGCTGTTGTTCTATGCTTACATTTTCAAAATACTATGCTGCTGTGCTTTAGGATAATATTAGAGCAGCATCCATTCAGCATGTCTGCTGGCAGGCATCCAAACCAGCAAAATAAAACAGGTAAAAAGTAATCCACAAATTCATGTCAAAAAGGAATCACTAGCAGAGGCCTCTTTGGAGATTAAGTGAAATGAAGCTTTCCCTCACGGGTTCAACGTTTTATTGAGGAGAGTACGCATTATGCCCACAGCCATCACACGGTTCTTCACTTCCACCAATATGACTGCGGAGCTGCTGTGGTGACAGTTTGAGGAAATTGTCTGAATGCTATTTTCAGGAGGAGTTGCTTGACGGCTCTGAAGCAACTGGAGCTCAGACACAAAGCAGAAACAGATTTAGTATGACAAACAAACTCAATGTGCTTTCCATGTGACAAATAGCTGCATCTTTTGGTGTACACACAGCCAGGTTGCAGGTTAAAGACACTCAAAATAAACCTGAGTCCCATACAAGTGATACCACTGCAAGTTTGGGAAATATTAATAGCAATATAGCTACTTATGCAATGGTTGATTCAAACCATATAAGCAATAAACTCTCAATAAGTGACAGAAGTTGCTAATTTGTCATTGTCAACGCAGATTCTTTTTCAGATTTCAAGACAAAAATCTAAATGGAGCCAAATGCTAAAACAAACAAACAACCTTTTTATTTTTGGTCTGGATGGATGAATAAGTACACAGCAGCTTCAGTTCTGTAAATGTATGCATATGTGATTTGCTCGTGTTCAACAGCTCTGTAGGGGATGTCCAGGTAGTCATATTGTTATTATACAAGGTAACTTGGTTTTATCTGCCTGGGAGACCATTTCTGCATGTTATAACCCCACTCTCTCCCTTTGTTTCCTTCCTTACGCAATCAGCTGTTGAATAAGGTAAGGTAAAAAAAAAAAAAAACAATCTACCCTATAGCATAGCCTTCAACTGAATACTCCTATAAATGCAGCAGTTTGGCCTTTTTATGTGTCTGACAAAGAAAATCATAAGAGGTGCATTATATTTTTAGTTATCTATAATGTCAGAAATATATATATAGTTGGTCTGCTCCTTCAAGAGGAACTGCAGCTGTGATCAGCTGGAATTCATGTCATGTACAATGGATTCAAATGGTGATAAGTTTCTATGGTGGGGAAAGAAAAAAAAACACTTTAAAAAGTCTATGAGAAACTTTCAAAACCACTTCTACAATTTAATTCCCTTCTCCGCTGTCCATCTGTATGCTCGGTGTGTTCCTCTCAGTTTTATAAAATCATGGATAAATAGCTTCTAACAGGGCGATACTGAAGGCATATTCAGTCACAATTGCCACAACAGCAAATTGTAGCAGTAATCAGACTAAAAGCTATGCTTCCTGCAGTGTGAGAAATACTTTTCATTTTTTGTTATTTTATTGAATCAAGAATCTGCACCTTGGAAATGTTTAAATTGTATGTTGCTGCTGAGCTCTGCGTGTGAAGAAAGTTTGCAACCTGAATATAGCCTGTGCTTTGAGTCCTTTTTCATTTCTTGTTTTTTTTTCTTCCTCTCTTCCACACCGAACAATAAAATATGCCCATCCCCTCTGTCTCTCCTGGATACTCTTACATATCTACAATAAATGTCACTTTCTCCATTGACTCCTTTTACCCCTACTCTTGACACTCTTTCTTAATAGCTGCATCTCATCCGTGTTGATGTTGATTTGCCGGCGGAAAAAAAAAGGTTAAGACAGTCAGCAAGGGGAAAGCTTTCACTCCCGTGCTGCCTCCCACAGGGGAGGACAGCTTTTGCCGCTGGACCAGCTGTGGGGCTCAAAGAGTCAGAGTGTCAAAAGACTGCATAGACACACAAACTCACACCTGCACAGACCCTATGTAGTAGAAATGTACAATGACACAATTATACACAAACAGAAACACAGACGTGGAAGCAGACAACCACAGAAACACACTTCTTGTTTATTCACACTATTTTTTTTCTCTCTTTCATTACAAACAATGTGGTGTCTCTTGAAACGGGCCAATCACAGATATATTAACAAGTGCACATCACAAGGTCATGTGTGCAAGGACAATGGCAAATCAAAATCAAACCTGTTATTTATTCATATTTGTGCAGCAAAAGGGTCAAGTGAAGAGGTACTATTAATGATTCTGCAGTAAAATAAACAACAATAAAAGAACAATAAAAATACAAATAAATGATGTGCTACATTATTGTGCTCGTTGTAGAGGGTTGAAGAATCAGTGAATTTGTCTTTTTGTTGTGGATTTAAACATATCCACGTTAGAAGACATAATCTAGTATTTATTCATTATTTATTATTACAAAATGAGTTCATGTTGAGCGTTAATCAGACTTGATCCTCAGGTGTTTATACAATGTGGAGGATCTAATTTTCACCACAATATTAACACCTGACATTGCATTGCTGTATCTGCCTAAACATCCAGCCTTTTTGTGTCTGTTGTCCCACCTTCGCAGTATATGCACAGAGCTTGTCACAAAAGAAACAAATGAGGGAAAGTGCGCTTCAAGGTCGAGGAAAATACCAACATGTGCATGTGTACAGTACACTTGGTACTAGCCTTTGCACCACCATCTCCTCGCTCACATTCTCTTGCTCTTCCTCTCAAAGACGCACAAACATATGGAGGCATGATGGCCTTGCTGATTTACTGAGGATGAGGAAACTTTTAGAAAAGCGGGAACTCTCTGAACTCATACAGAAAATAGACGCTCACACCTACAAGCACGAAGACACAATCAATCCATTTTGCGGTGCTATCAGCATATATGAGCAGTATCTGAGGGTGCGTGTACTCTGAGTGTGTGTGTGTGTGTGAGGGTGTGTGAGTGAGTGAGTGAGTGGGTGAGCATATGATCTTTGACATGAGGCACTGAAAAGAATCTCATAATGAAAAATTGCTCGCTAACTCATAAAGAGCAAAAAGGAGAATGGCAGAAACCTCCACATGCACACCCACACAGAGCGCACCCTCATCAAACACACACACACACACACACACACACACACAATATACACACACGCATTAGTGCAAAAAGCAGTCCTGATAGCTAGATGACAGGAGGAGAAAGGGAGATAGAGATGAAGAATCATGTTTAGAGAAATTGCCTCAGGCTGCGGATCAAGCAAACAGCCTCTGTTTTATGAGTGATGCTGTATGATGTACAGCAGTGCATCAGAGAGCTACTGTACACTTTAATTATTGAACAACATTTTTCATCCCAGCTGAATTAGATGTCATTGTTTCTGGTGGCGCAAAATAATGTACTCAATTTGACAAACACTCTACGAGTTACCCCTACTGCCAAACACACACGCACACACACACGCACACACACACACGCACACACACACACACACACACACACACACACACGCACGCACACACACACACACATATGTGCCGTCACACCTTAATTTGTTACCCTCCCCCCTGTTTTATGTCTCCATCCTTGATGACAGAAAGCGTAATTTTTAAAGAAATCACCTCACTTGACAGATATAATACAGGCCTACTTCAATTTGTAATTATTTTCTGGGATGGGAAGAAAAACACACACATACTTCAGCTTTCATCAGAGCCCGTGGCTGAATAATCTCGGCACCCGCTGATGAGAGGGTGGCAGAGGAATGAAAATATTCCGTCCACTGTGGACAGTTATTCAACACTGACGTCCATTATTCTGGTCTCGATTCGGCGGCGGCCCTACAATTTCTGCTTCCTGTCTTGAATAACACATCTTCACTTCCCATCGCCCCCACATCGACACGTCTAAGTGACAGTTGCCACGGTGATAAACAGCATTGTGGAAAAACAACAACCTGATGGGAAAAAAAAGGACAAGAACAGCTCAGTGCACTTCATTCATTCTCCTCTCTGTCTCTTCATCACCCCATCCAGCCTCATTATCTATATGTTAGATTTTTTGATCTTGCAATATCTTTCAATTTCTATCAGTTTCGGTCTCTCCACCTCTCCCGCCCACTCTTTCTATTTCTTGCCTCGATCTGTCTCTCTTTCTGTCTTTCTGCACAGATGTATGTGTGTGTCCAGGATGTTAATGGTAATGACCCAGGAATAGTGTGTTTTTCTCCATGTGCATGTTTCTATGTGTTTGTTAAGAGTTATTTTGATTATTTCTGTGATATGGCTGAAGCGGTCTAAAGGCTAATGAAGAGACTATGAGGTGGATCTCGTCATTAGAAGGGGACCACCTCTGTGTGTCAGTGTGTGTGTGTATGCTATAGATTGGCTTTGGTCCACGGGGGGTCCAATGATGACACTGGCTAAAACGTATCACACTACACCCACACATATACACACACTAACTAACCCAGTGAGCAAATGAGAAATGATGGGGGTGATGGATAAAAAAAGAACAGATTAGTGGTTGGAAAAAAAAATCAATCAATCAGTTAACCAGTGGTGAGATTGATGGAGTTGAGGATTTAATCTGAATTAGATTGCAGAGACAATGAGAAAAAGATAAGATGTGACGGGTATGCTGTTCTAAAGAAATGCTAAGAATAAAGGATTGAAGTAATTGCTCGCTTTTTTTTTCAGTGCTCTCTGTGCTGATAACTTCTTTTCTTTAACAACAGAAGACTTTTGGTTAGGTGCAGTTAAAACAAATTGAGGACACAACACTGACATATTACCTTTAAAGTTGATAAGTTTACCACACAGTTCCTTATTTACTAACCCAGCAGTCATGGAGCAACATTACCACTTATTTGGAGTTGTGTTTTCTGGCCACCTGGAGAATTTAAGCTTTTTAGCTCTGTTTTGGTCTCTACCAGCCTGAGGGAAATATCTGGCTCTTTAGCACTATGTTCACCGGCTAGTTGCAAACTGTGTCTGTCTGCTGTTTGGTACTGAGCAGGTAGTGTACAGGGAGTTTTTTGCTGAAAACACGTGCTGCAGCCAAAAACTATGCTATGAGAGTGGTGAGAGAGAAACAAAACACATTCACATTGTTTTCACATCGTCATTGGATAAATCTTTATGATGAAAAATGTGTATAATAGCAGCTTTAACTTTCTCTTAGCTCACAACACAGGTTTGAAATGTATCTTTCATATATCTTGACTGCAGATAGAAGACAACATTCAGTTGCATTTCACATTCACATTCAGTTTCCATTTCACATGGAAAGTCATCATAAAATATGTGAAACTTTAAAGAATGTCTTTTTCCTCTACAGTAGTAATGTAATAATACAATATAATGTGATATTTTATCGTCTATCACCCGTTATTTTTATTTTTTCCCCACTGCAATTAAGTAAAAAAGAAAACTGTGAATCTGAAGTACACTGCAGGGGTACATCACAACATGTGCTAGGCAGCAAAATAAACCTGGGACAACCTGGGTTTGGTGTGTTCAGACTGAGAAGACTAAGACAAACAGGGTAAAGAGGAAGAAAGTAAAGGCAGCCACATGGGAAAGGGCCATGTTGTTGAATCAAACCACTGAAATTAGACAGTGATAACACATTTTAGAGTGAATCTGCAGTCCACACTTCTCCGCATGGTAACAGTTTTATATTATTGCACATCCAGCCTCAGGCAGATTTGGCTCCAAGTTTTCACATAATTGTACCATAACTTGCCCGCAAACTGTGCTGCTCTGAGTAGAGCATAGTAATGAATTCTCTAGTTTGAGAAAAATAATGCGCTGATGCAATACTCATTTTATAAGTGTGGAGCTTCAGTCCCGACCTTGGGACAAACAAGTGAACCTTGAGTTTAAAAATTTTCATTAATGAATTGATGAGGCACAGTCAGTTTTCATTCTTTATCTACACCTTGAATATTTGGATTAGTTGTGAAAAAGGCAGAAAACCCTCCATCAGAAAACTTCTTTGAGAAGGGTCTCATCTCTAAATTCATGTTGTTACTATCCTTTGTAATCAGCAGGTAAATACTTTAGTAAAGCTGTCTGGTGATTTATGTTGAACTCAAGATATGCTGAAGGCTTCACTGTTCTTTTTCTCATAAGCTTGAGTTTACTTAACATCAAGATTTTTTTCTTTTTAGCATTTTCCTTTTTGTTTGACCAGAGCTACTCAGAAAAATGAAATCTGTCAAGAGCGGCTGCTTTTCCGCTTGATTTTATCAGAGACGTCCTCGATGACATGACACTGTGTATTCAGTGTCTATGTATCCCCTCTGCTCTCTCTCCTTCAACCTGAGTGATACTGTTTTCTGACTGATTAGAGGAGACACCAGCTGTGACTTTTACATATATGGTACCTGTTCTTTTTGAATATTTTAGCCCCATGCATATAAATGAAGCAGACAAAATATTATTATAATGAATAAGAGAGTCTGACCCACCAGGTAAATAGAATTGCCTTGCTTGGACTGTGTGTTTGCTGATTGCGATTACAGCCTGAATGCTCTGGACATCTGGGACCAATAAGTTCTCACTGTTTGGGAGTTTTAAAAATCCAATGATGACATGTTGCTTATTGCCTCATTTTACGATCAATTTTGATAAAACCCTTACATTCGTTTTTTTAATACTTTTTGTGAAATTGTAACAGAGATTCTGCAGTTGAAAAAAATCAGCTTAATGTATTGCATTATGGTGACACTGTTTCTAAACTGCCTAAAACCCTGTTTGGCATTTCTGTACTGCATTTTCTCATTATGTGGGACTGATTTATCGGTCCAGCTGTAGTTGTGCTATCAGGGTTTATGAGCTGATTCTGATAACCGAGAGTGAAGCCTACCTCCAGGTCTTATCTGCAAATTGTTTTATGTGTGCAAAGGCTAAAAGAGATGTAATACACTGTTTCCCATAAAGTTGGAACAATTCTGTTTTCAGACACATCAGTAATTACATTGGAAGAGATCGATCAATAATGTTTATCTATGAACCACCACACAGAACCTTACTCGTAACCTGTAAACCTATAGCTGTATATGTTGTTTTCATGTATGATATCCTACATACATTTGTTTTACTAAGCTTTTTTTGTGACCTCTGTTCTTCAGCCATCTCATCTTATTTTCCTGCTATTTTATTGCTTTCTTACTTATTTTGTTGTTTTGACACCAGCATCAAAACAAACTCCTTGTACATATGTACGCGATGAATAAACTCTAATTCTTAGTCTGAGCAACCTGCCTCTTATGATATCAGTTGTTCGTTTTTTTGACAGCTCACGGCAGACATGCATACTGAGTGCTTACAAATTGAGCCTTGGACTCAGAAAGAAAGAAAGAAAGAAATACTTTCAAATTATACTTCCACGCACACACTTGGCAAAGAGTCTAAATATCTACACAGGCAGTTTTCCCCAATAAAACCAATCCCCAGATATTCAAAATCTCAGCTGAAACATTATTCCATCACAACTTTTACTCCGCCAAACGCGCTGTGGTGTGTTCCAGCCCATTTCCACCTCTGACGACATTTGATAAAACAGCTGTTGCACCATTATGATTAAAATCGACCATTAAACTGTATGAAGCAAACAAAGCTGCGTATGCTGGTTCCAGACGAGTCTCGCATTGCCAATGACAAGTGAAAATAGCCTGGGCTCTCTAAATTTTCAGTGGCGGTAAAAACATTTTGCACCTGTCTCATGAGCTGTAAAAGCTTTTGTCATTAGTTGCTTGATGTTGTTTCTCATTGAAAACAGAAACCGGATGCGGAAGGAAGCAGAATACAATAGTCGTTGTGGGAGGCGATAATGCATCTAACATCATTTAGGCCTGAACTCGAAGCAGAAATGGTCACTGAAGCAGTTTACAGACTTTAGTGCTACTGTGAAACTCATCAGACAAACAGAAATCAAACAATGAGGAACACGTTCAAGCTACGAGAAGGCATTGACAAAAACTGACAGTGCATTCATTTTATCAGAGGGTTCAATGCACTTGGATGCACCCAAGATGAATGGCTGTGCTGGAGAAAAGCGGTTGTTTAAAAGATAAGTAAGAAAAGAAGAGTGGAGCAAGAGAAAATGATGGAGAGGAACAGATTTGGAGATTGATAGAAGACGAGAGAGAAAGATGCAGCAAGACAATAGAAAATAAAAGATGGGAGAAAGAGAGACGGAAACACTAAGGAGAAAGTGTTGTAATTTAGAAGAAGGATGGGAGGGAGGGGAAGAAACAAAAAAGTGAAGGGAAATGAGAAAAGATGGGGGGATATGCAGAGAAAGTTGAGTGGAAGACAGAGAACGAAGACGATTAAGAAAAGAGAGGGAGAGTGAGGCATAGCAGGCAAAGAACTGAGCTCGAACAGATGTAAGGGAGAAGACGGGAAAGAAAATTCGCAAAAACAAGAAAGAAAGTGAGACAGAGGGAGGAAAAGCGCAGAATCCGGGGTGACAGACAGAGAGACACTGAGAGGAAGTAAAGACAAGAAGAGGGGAGAGATGAGGGGAGGGATAGTGGTCCTGATAGATGAGTAATGTCAGGTTCATTTCCTGGGGAACAGAACAAGACAAAGCCCATTTAATAACTGTCACACACACATGCAGAAACACACAACACACACACACATACACTGGAAGTGTACTGGGCGTTAGGTGTATTGTCTTGATTAAAGATTTCAGAGCTACAGAGTGTGGTTAGAATAGATAACATGTCATCTCACTCTCATCTGATTTAATGGAGCAGGGCTGCTGTTTAGTATGCTGCCTTCTGTCTTACAGTGCGTGTGTGTGTGTCTATGTGCGTCTTTCCAAGTGTTTGTTTCTGTATCTTTATAGGTTTGCATGTGTGTGCATGTGTGTGTATGTGTCTGCCTACGATACTCAGACCAGGTGCCAGCAAATTTAAATGTATTTCATCCGAGTCAGAAATGTGATTTTCTCAGCATAGTAATAAGGGACCGTAACAAAATATCATAATAAAATGACGTAATGTGATCATGATTATTATATTACAGGACATTTCTGTTTGCTTTGTCTGTGCCTTCCATTTTTATTGTGATCTATGTACGCAGCTGCTGCCTGCCTGTCTTCCTGCCTATCTGTCTGTCTGCCCGCCTGTCTGTCTCTCTCTCTCTTCCGGTATATGTGTGCATTTTATGTAACTTGCAACTGTCCTTAAGCCTATTTCTCAAGGGAGCAATACAATTGGTGGTTTAATCAATGGCCACCTGTCTGCTATTGGCTAATCAATGCCAGGGTAAACATTAAGATTAGCTCTTTGGAAGAGGTGGATAATTGACTGTAAAGGCTTGACAGACGAGCAACGCATACTGTAAGTGCATGCTGGGAAAAGGACACAGAGACACACAGATGGTCACAGAGCAGCAGATGGGAGGAAGAGATGGACAGAAACAGACTGAGATGGAAGAAGTGAAAGAAGAGTCAGTGAGACAGGAAAGAATGGTTAATGAAAACAAACCACAGATCAGGGATGTAGCAATCATGGAAATGTTCACTGACCTTTGGTTTGGTTAATTGGCTCTTTAGTTAATTAACTTTACTTAACACTTTGGAGTAATACCCTCCTTCACACTTGGGAGACGGCTGCTGATTATAGGTGGAAGCACACATGGCAGCTATTGTTCACTGTAACAATCCTGCTCTATTTAAAGCAAAGAAGTGCTGCTTCTGCTTCCATGAATATAAGATACAGCACACAGCTTCCTGTGTACAATAGTGGGGGGGAGGCAACTCTACTACTGCTAATTTGCAACAGCAAGAAATACAACAGACATAATGTCAACATAATGGGGAAATGTTTTTAATTAACTGGTACTGAACGTACCAACAAAACGCCAATATATTTTATTTGTTTTCCTACAGTAGCCATTACCGCTGGATATCATATATATCCAGCGGTATATCTCTTGTTATAGTGGGGAAACTGTCCTGACAAAATGACAAATGACAAAATGTGACTTTACATAACATGATGTCAGAACAGTGGCATAAAAAAAAGAAAAAGGCAAAGGTCAACCACATGTGGAGAAATCAATCGTAGTAGAGAAAAATGCCAATTTCTCCGACAGTGCAATACAGCTGCAAGAAATGTCTCAAGTTTGCTGAGTAAGGGATGTGTCTCACGTCTTCAACTGGCATGCTGTCTTGCTGTTATTATCACAGTTTCACGACTGTTGTCAGTGCTCTCTGTTGACTTGTTAGTTGACTTAGGAATAAAGCTCAAGTTAAAACTGTAAAAAAAAAAAAAGAGTAGCTGAAAGGCATTCAGGGAAATGAAGGAAATCAGCAGAAGGATAATACAGTTTAAGTATTAAGATAAAGTGGTTGTGCCAGGAAAAGTTAATTGCAGCACTTCATCACACTAAATCCCTTGAATTCATTAGATATCACATACTGATGAAACACTATTAAACTGTGTGTAATTCCAAATTTTCCTTTAGCAAACAATCGGTAGTGTGATGTATTTGCTCTGTAGAATCATTTGACGCATATGGTTTAATAAAATCACAAGTGCAATCATTTCTTTATGAGGCATTTTGAATTGATTTAAATAAACGACTTGCATTCTTTACAATCCCATGTGAGTCTTGGTTTAATGTTTTGCAAGACCAGCAAAAATAATCTACAGAAACTGAAATGTTATTTTCTGGTGCAAGTTCAAAGTGAAGACACAGCAGCAGAAACACTTAAGGGGAATGAATTTTTGGCCCAGCACAGAAAAAAGTGGGTGTACAGAACAGTAAATACTGTATAAGATTTTGTGAACTGGAGACAGTTTGACTCATTCTCTGTTGTGCTGATCAACAAAGTAGAAAGTAGAGCAGTAGAATAGAAAAAAAAAAAACACTACTATCAATTGACATCCTGTTGACTCATTACACAGTTTTCTGGGTCGCTCCAAGTTTTTAACAGTTTGTTTTTTGTCACTGGGTGACGTCAAGTAAAAGCCAAAAGATGGCCCTAAAAGTAGCTAATTTCAGTCCAGTGTAATGGTGTTTTCTTTTTTCCAAAAAAAAAAAAGGAAACACGTGCAATTGTGAGTGTGTGTGTGTTTATATATAACGTTGCAAACAGAGAACAAAATTATTGTAATTGGATTTAACTGCACTGCACAACATTGTGACACGTGTTGGTGCAACAGAATCTACTGTGCCACAGTCCTGAGACATTTGATGACACAATCATGTTTCATAAATATGTTTGATGCAGGGTAATATACATACAAATTGATGACTAACCACAGGTAGTCACACTAAAAATGATGATTCTCACCCAGCAGCAAGGACACAGTATTTAGCTGGCTGCATCATAAAGTCAGTGGAGCAGGATAATCCGCCACTGTTCAGTTTCAAAGGCTCCATTGTTTCATCTCTCAGCGAGGAGAGTGTGTGTGTGCTTTTTGTTTTACCTGCTGACACGCTCTAAATTGAATTTTCATCTCGTCTCTTATCTGGTTTTTGCACTCACAGTCAGCAGACGTTACATGAACTTTAAACTCAATCTTCAACAAGCTTGGCAAATACTGTGATATTGATTTAAAATTGATTTTGTGGGGCAAAATTCCACATATTGACATTGCATTTTTAAATGTCTGTTAATACATTTGTATTCAGTCCTCTGCTCTGTTTCAGTAAAAGGAATGACAGTTCTACGAGGGCTGATTCTCTCGCCAGGAAGATGCTAAAGAATGGTTTTAATTAATTTTGAAAAACGGTCAGAGTTATGAATAACAGTAAAACCATCTCATCATCTTATTTAATTGGGCGAATAGCAGCAACTTTACTGTTGATGGGTCTCAGAGCATGATTATGTGGTGTCTCAATAAGTATTAAAAAAAAAAGGTAGAGGACTGGTAGGCTCAGCATCTTTAATATGCATGTCAAAAATATATTCCACATCTTGCTACTCGATTTACTGGCTTTTGAGACCATCATAAGACCATCATGCCTGATACTCTTGGTGATCTCAGTGCTGTTAATTTGTCTCATAAAATGTATAGCAGGTGAAATTAAAAGTGTTGATAACTGTTAGCCTGTAATCTCAGCTAGTCTGTTCTCTGAGACTGAAGAAGAGAATTTTGTTTTAGTTTCACAAATCAATTTCTTATGCTAATCTATCCTTTCAAAGGAAGCGTGGCACAGACACTGTGCATCTTTGCCTTTAAAGAAATAATTGCCAGTTATTATAGTTACAATTCCAATGATTATGTGTTTCTTGAATGCCTCTAAGCCTTATGATTGAAGATAAAGCACCAGAATATCTACACTGTAAAACATCATACAGGAATTAGCCAGCATGCACTGTTTGAAAGTTAAAACTTTCCAGAAAACCTTCTTTTAGTAGTTTAAAGAAAACATACATGATTGAAACTTGATGTTAAGAAAAACCATGGTTGTGTTGAATTTTTCACCAAAAGTTGAGTTGAATTAACACAATAATTTGTGAAGGCAGCAGGGGATTTTTTTTTTTTTTTTTTAAGTTGAACCAGCTCAAAATGTTTTACAGTGTACTTGTAGTTGGTGTGTTTTGATATACCTGTCAGACCATGCATGATTAGGCAAGGTGAAACATTATCTCCATTCTTGTTTAATTTGTTTATGGATGACTTGCCTGGGCAGTAAAATGACTGGCTCTGTGATCTTACAATTAATCATGTTTTGTTTGCCGGTGATTTGGTTGTATTTTCCCACTGCCGTGTTGGAGTTCAGCCATGGTTGTTAACCATAAGCTCAATATGGTGCCAACCTTAACATCAAAGTCCAAAATAATGATGTGTTACTAATTAGATATAATGAGGATAAAACTTTGTATTTTCTGCAGACCTGTCTGTGAGGAAATGCAGTGAGGTCAATAACCTCAATTATCATGATACATGGAATTTAATAGACTATAGAGATTTATTTGTTCAATCAGGGTATGCTTGTACAAAACTGTCACACTACTTACATCACAGTCAGGCCGTTCATGGTATGTTCCTTTATACTGCTCACCTGTGGTGCAGGTATAAAAAAAGCAGAGAGTTAAAGGAAATGTGGTAAAGCTTGTGTAGAAGTTTGTCTATTTTGAGAGAGAATAACTGAAAGAGATAATGATGATTTAATAATGATTTTTTTTTTTGCTCATATCTCATATAGTTTTTAATCTTTCTCCTTTATGTGCTTTAGGTCTGGAAATAACGTGTGGTGAGTATGTTCCTTTGTTAGCAGCCCATAAGTCCTCTTACTGGGTTTAATTCTGTCATTTATTTTTCATTTGATATCACAGCCCTCAGGAAGCATTTAGTTAAATTAAATTGTGGATGTAAAATGGCATGAGTGGAGAAAAAAAAATCCTTCTTCTGTGTTACTCTACAGGGTCAAACAGGATTAGCCAAGGCTGGAACACATTAGCTAGGTTTTATGCCATTCAGTCTCCCCCACCACAGTGCCTGTGATTATTTTTACATGTTGTCAACAGAATGGGTCTGTCAGTTTGGCTCTGGTTTTATTCAAATTTTAATAAACACTAATGCTGTACCTGTAATATTGATTAAATGAGTTTGAGTGCGAAGAGCTGGAAGGTCCAACTCTGATAAAAATGCAGGTCACATGTGGCCTCACATGAAAGAAAGGACACAAAGTGAAGAGACGGACAGAGCGTCACCATCACTCTGACATTTTGGCTGCGTTCAAGCAGCGCTGAATGACACAGTAGACACACACTGTTCTACACGCCTGTCGAGTCGTTCAGCAGTTACATACTTCGACGTGGATAACGGCCTAGCCCCTGAAACACGACATGGCAAGACTCTCCAGAGGACAGACCGTAATTATGAGAAGTTCAAGAGTATCTAGTTGTCAAGGAAAAGTGTGTGTGTGGTATGTCTGCACATTAAAAAGAGGCAGAGTGAAAAACCACAGTAAGCTAAAGCATAGACAGTGTGAGAGAGAAAGACAATAAAAGGAAGTGAAGAAAAGATGTGAAGGAGGGGATCAAATGAGACAGATTAATATGGAGATGCCACTGCTTAACATTTTTCTTGGTCAATGAGCTGCCAAGTTGCATCATGGGAGAGTAGACAGCAGAGACATGAAAAATTTCAGTGTCTGTCAGGATCAAGTATGTTCATATCTTAATCAGGGCCAACTGCTGGTCCACAGCCGGTTGACAAAATAACATTAATGCAGAAAAAGGATCTTTTTGAAGTTAATAAATCATCTTTGCTTTCATCAGTTGCTCTTGGCTAGTTTCTACTAGGGGCTTATATTTCTCTTTGCTAATACAGTTTGTGTTCGCTGTTATAATTTTTCAGATTGCTGCTCTCATCAGATCATTGTCCTGACTGGCACACTTACATTTTGGGCCCAGATGATTTGGCCATGCAGAGGTGTGTGTTAGCTGACTCCTGTTGCTTTGAAAACCCACATATCAAAGAGCTGAATGCAAGGCTGATTGCAATTCATGGTAAACCCCCCGTAGTTTTTTAAATTGTAATTTCCATACTTTTAAAGTACTTTTACTCAGTTTATTTTGTTTGCTCCCTGTGGGTAAGTCATCATAACTGAAGTCCTTTGTGCTTTCTATACTCTACATTTTTTTATTTAAGTAAAAACTTTTCCAAAAGCTTTTTTTTTCCTCAGACAAAAACTGTTCAGGGTTTTTGCGAGGGTTTGTGACTGATTCTAGCAGGAATGCAATTTAAATCGATTTTCAAAAACGAACCAAAAGAAAAGCTTTGAGAGATCAAACTTTACAATAACACAGCTGCAGCTTCAATTTGTGGACCCAGAGTATGTGTCTGATAAACAAGCTACGCGAATATGGGATTTACATTCTGCCTTAAAAGGGGTGATGCAGTAATTGCAGTGAATAATTAGTACAGGCTCCATGCAACAACCAAATTTATGATATTTTTTGGGCAAGGGAGGGGAGGGGGCGAGAGAGGGGAGAGTAACATATGACTAAGGTTCCTGGCCAGAATTAAATGAGGGACATTGCAGCTATGTGATATGCCCCCAAAACCTCAATTTCATTGTTATATTACAAAGGTTTTCTTGCATGAATAATAGACAAATGAACACATTTATATTCATATAAATATTAATGACGTTCTTTGCATTAAGTATTTATAGTTAACTGTGGGAATTAACAAGACAGCATCAAATTCAAGTGCGCGCATACAAACTTTTTTTTTAAATCTGCACACAGTTTCTTAGATGAGAAAGCTGGACTTCAGTGGTTGGACAGTTTTGCGTGCAGAATACAGCTCAGTTTTTACATTGACTGTCCACTGAGATATAGAAGCTCATATTTCCCTTTCAGTTAACTGTCAGTTCTTCCACAGGGATATCTAAAAGCCACTCACATGTCTTGATGTATCCTTCTTGATACAGCTGAGCTTTTAGAGTAAAAGGTACGTAAGCCTGAGGGAGGCTGACCTCTGTGCCTATGGAAAATTGAAGTGTAAATTTGAGTGTATGAATGTGTAGGGATGTGTGTGTGTGTGTGTGTGTGTAAATGGAAGGAGATCGATCTCCATTATTGGTGCAAACTGGATCAATAAGAAAGCCAGTCAACCGATATCTAAAAAGGCAAATATAAAGCGTTAAAAACCTATACACATGCAAATAGGTGCACATGCTTGTCACACACATGCACCTAAACACACTAATACCCTCACACTGACACACACACAGACCTCTGTTTGAGTGGCAAGTGACTGAAATGTCTGTCCAATGAGAAAACTGGAGCATGTCAGAAATACATGAGGGTCAATACTGCGGAGTGGCACAGTGCAAGAGTACACTGTGTAGGTGAATCTACCCACACAAGCACACACACGTTGCTTGCACAGGCAGACACAAACCAGGTGTGAGAGAATCAGAGAGAAAGGGACACGCCCCTCTCTTTTAGTTCAATCCCTCGGGGAAATCACACACTGACACCTCTTCCCTCGCTGTTCTTTCACCCACTTCCTCGGCTCTTTTCTTTCTTCTCTGTCTTTTATTCTCCCCCTCTATTCAAGTCTCCATTCAGTAATGCTCTATTACCACAATGGAAGGACCGCAAATTGAATGGGACAGAAAAAGAATGGCACTAAAACACACAAACAACCCCCAAAAAACACAGTGAGACATTAAGAGGGAAATGAAGAGTGAATGGAAAAGTGCACCTTTTTCATCAGGGTTGCTTGGAAGTACATTTATCTTTTTTGCTGCCTTCTTTATATTGCTTTTCAGAATCTATCTATCTATATATCTATCTATCTATCTATCTATCCTCCCCTTATGTTGCTGTGTATTACTCATGCTCCCTCCCTCTACTGCCTCTGCACTCACGTCCTTATCTAACTCGGCCTCACTGGCAGTGAGCTACTGCAGCAATGCCAGATGAAGAGAAACCATCTACTCTTTTAGTAAAAGGAGCGTGGGTAGGCCACCCACCTTAAGTTTTAGATAGATTTTATACATTGGCTTAGAAAACAGCGAAGAAATGTTCCAACTTTTTTTTATGCCAAGTAAAAAAAAAAAAAAAAAAGAAAGAAAGAAAAGGTTGCATCTCTGTAGCATAGGCAGTGGGAATGACTCAGAGAAGGTGAGATATATGTTTATATATGTACTGTGGTCCTGTGTCTATAATTGCTCCTTGTTTGCAACCTGATGAACTCCATTTACTTTTATATGTAGTTAGAGTAAATATCATTTTTCTGAACTACGTAATGTCCTTCTCATTCTCACAATATAAAAGAGGATCTGTGGTGTGCATGCTTATTATGTTACTATTAATCAAATAATGATGGTTCATAAATGTTCAGTGTCTCAACTGAAATCTCTATAGGGTTCCCTAATGATAGGCCTCATTACTGGCAATTTATTTGTATTTTTCTCCCCACTTTCCTAACTCTTCTACTAACTCTTCTCTTTTTTGTAACAGTACCCACTGAAAGAGCAACTAACTTTACAGTAACTGTTACTGAAAGGATTGGTGTCCTTTTTCAGCAGGAAACATAATGTATGTGAGGAGGTAAAATGTTCACTTTTAAGGATGAGGCCCATATTTTTTCACATTGGGAAAAGAGCATTAGCAAACAAGGGACTGACAAAGCCTACGTCTATAGGTTTATGCATAGACATACCATGGTATTTGTCACATTGGACTTAATTGTAAGCTCAATTCAAATTGACCACAACTGATCTTCGACCGTAAGACTAGCTAATAACTAATAAGCTACAAGCCTGCTTAGAAAAACCATTCATTTTGGATGTGGGATCACTTTAAGAAATAGTTGCAGGAGAAGAACTTCTCTAAACTCGCTCTGCCTACTTGAGGTGAATGATGACTCATCAGGTGTTTTTTTCTTCTGTTTAGCTGGAAGCCGTGAATGTGCCTTCCAGCCCAATGAAACCACCTCATGAGTTCCCTTTTTTCATTGTTATTCTGCCAAGGCCATGGATGAATTAGCTTGTGACAGACATCATTTAATGTAAAGTAGGCTGTACAATACATGAAAAGATAATTTCTCCTTCAGTTTGACATAACAATAAAACTTTCAGCACTTTACTGGTCAAACACAAACACTTGTCTTCATTGATCTTTGCTTGCACTTTTCAAAGCAGAAAACAACAAAAACAAACTTCTGAAAATTCAAATTCCTCCTAAGGTACTGAAGATTTTTGAAATACAGCATGCGGCTGCATAATCATACTTCACTGCGTATCTCTGTTGTCTAGTTATGATAGATGTTTTATGAAGCTTGAGTTTCGAGAAATGGCAAGTCACGTCATGTACGTGTAGCAAAATCTGTGAGCTAGTGAGATGCGGTCAGGATTATTTGTCTTTTGCAACAAATCCAAGCATCTGCACAGCATGAGCTGCACATCAGCATTAAAAAAATAACATATAATAGCTGATGTTTCTACATGTTGTATAATGGTTACTCTGGTTTAGTCTGCATTTGTACAGCATTATTTTGCACTGAAGAAATCACAGTTCTGCTCCTACTGTTTTACTACTGTATTTACAGCTAGCACAGGAGCAACACTGGTGTTTAGCGCCAAAGAAAACCATAGTTTCTCTAGAAAGCAAAACCTCTGGAGTGGTCACATGATCCAACAGACACAACTGACCATTTTCACTGGTTCAAAACCAGTGCTCACTTAGAAAAAAAGAAGAAATGGTTTATTCATCAGGAGCAATTTTAGGTTCTGGTTTTAGGTTGTCTTGCCCAAGGTCTCTTCAACATGTGGGCAGGAGGAGCCAGGTTGCGAACCACTACTGTATTGTATCGTATTACAGTAATAACCAAGTACACTGAAGCAAACAAGCAAGAAGCTGACTGACAAAAATAACCCACTGCCAGCACCGCATGCTGCCTCAATGCATATCTGCAGTGTCTGTGAGCTCCTGTGCTTTCTTGCCTTGTTTTTAATTATATTAACTCAACCAGCTGACTGTGAATGTGTCATGATTATTGGCTATCTGTCTGAATGAATGGAGAGCACTCAAATGCCTACTCGTACTCTTTGGAGTTTAGCAAGTCAGCAGGAGGCTTGCACACCAGCAAATATACAACCGTAGTGTATATTTACCTGGAGATAAGTGAACGTGGGATAGTGGACTGTGCACGCAAACACACACACACACACACACACACACACACACACACACACACACACAGGAGGAGAGAGAAAGAGCTTGCTCAATACCCTGCAGGGATCCACTTGAGATAAAATTCAGCAGCACTGAATAATACAGTCCATTTATCAAAGGAAAAACACTAAATCTGACACACACAGACACGTATATGTATTCAGCACTCTCAGAGGGTTGTTGTGAAGTGAAGGTGCCCTTGTGTCGGTGGTCATTTATCAGAATACGCGATTCAAAGTCATGTGGCAGGCGAAGCCCAGTGGTCTCTGCTCGTGTAAATTTCCTCTAACTTCTTGCTTTGAACCCTACCGCAACAGCACATTATGCCACACCGCTGTGCCCCTATAATGTACAACACCCTCTCTCCTGAGTTTGGATTTGCATCATTCAGCCACGGAGAGCCATGCAACAGGAGAAAGGCCACCACAGCAGGACAGAGGCTCAAATAAACAAAAGAACTATAATTTAGCCCAATATGACGTGAAGTTCGATGCGGGCACAAAGCATTTGTGTTTTTCATCATTAGAAAGGTTCCAAACAACCATCTCTAAACAAAGGAAAAACAGAGGCAGTCTGGAAAATCAAGAAAGTCAATTGTCAATTGTTTTGTTATGGAAATCAGAAGCAGCAGAAAAGACCTTCAGTATTCTTCAATTGCAACAAACTAAATAACATTTTTTATCATTAAATTATTGCTTAAAACTGTAATAACTTTGGTCATCAAATTTAAATGTCTCCACTCATGCCAAATGAATTTTTTGGCCTGTAACCCCTCTTACAAGAAAGGGGTCTTGTCATGTTTTCAGATGTCTATGGGTCATTTTTTACTTTGTGATATCACTACTTATCTACTTATCACTACTTAAATCACCAAACCGAAGAGTCTCTTACACTGTACACTACAGGACAGGAAAATTACAAATGAATACATCCTAACCAGGATGATAGCAGGTAAACGCTCATGGGCTGAGCCAGACTAAGGTCTTGATCTTTCCACATTAAAAAAAAAACCTGACTGTTATAGAAAGCAATGTCGTCTTGTTTTACAGTGTCATGTGCTGTGAAGTTCACTAAGATGCAAAACCTGTATGCTCTACTAATCTAGAACAGATCTAGAAAACGTAAGCTGCATATGAGGGCTGATATCTTCTGACTTTTTTAGTACTTTATCCAGCAGATGATTATTGATGCATCATGTTTGCTGTTGGATGCCTGCCCTGTTTGTCTCCTCTGTCAGAGCCCTAGAATCGGCACTAGTTTGCTGCATAGAGGAGGGTTTTCTTTTGTCATGCGTAGCACAGGTGGGTGGTATTTTAATGACTGGTCTGTGCTCAGCATGATCAAATGGAGGACCAAATGAGCGATCCCTGAATTTAAAACAGAAACGTACACAAGAGATAGGTGTGAGCACTGTCTGAGATTTAGGAAATAGTGTTTATGGGTATTTACATACTTGTGATCATGACCAACCAGACTGAATCCATCTATGTGAATTAATCAAATGCACAGACACATGCAAAGAAACATAAACCAGTTATTTGTTCAGCATAATGTTTGCTGAACATATGGTACATTCAATATGCTAATGGTGCAATAAACTGTATATGTCTGGACATAATATTGTAGGTTCCCAGATCAAATAGAGAAAATGACACATGGCTAGTTCACATACATCACCCAACTAGAGCTGTGCTCTGGATCAGCTGATGCACCCACCAGGTTTGCCTACAGCCATCACCAACGGGGTGATCGATTTATGCTGTCAAGTACAGCATCAGAGAGTGGTGCAGCCACTGCTCAGGCATGTCACGCCTTGCCTGTTATCATCGAGTCCCTCGACATTTGTAATAAAAGAGCAGTGTTGGGAATTGTGGAACGTTATGGATCCCACTTCCAATAGTTTAATTCAAGCCACCAATGATCAGTGCAATAAAACCCGAGAGGAGGAGTGCACCCTCCTCTTTTGTTGCCTGTAAATGATGTTATTCAAAGCATGGTATCTTGTCTTCTTTTCCGTCACTCTCCTTTGTTATATATGCCCAGAGCTGTGTATTTATGTTGCCTTGAGTTTAAGGACTCTGTACTTACATCATTATAATAACAGGTTTATGGTTTCAAGTGTGATTGAGGTGAAATTTGGAGCATGCATGTGACATGCTGTGCTGTCACCTGTATGAACGTCCCTTTTTTTGAGAGTCGTCTTATACAACAGTTACCTGGTGATGTGAAATGATTTACAATCTATTTTCCCTGCAGTGGCTCCTCCACCACTTCACAAACAATATAGTAGCAGACTACCTACATAGGTCACCAGTCCTCTGCTACCATTGGAGAAGATTTGTTTCAATCTTAAGCATTGATTGCTTGCCTAAAATGAGCTCCTCTGCTGTGAGAGCTTGAAGAAAAGCGCTGACTATCAAGCTCTGTATACGCTGCTTACCCCTGCACATCAGGCCGCTGTTACTCACATTAAGGATGAACGCAGGGCAGACGAGAGGAAATACACACCGAAAAAACAAAGCTGAACTGATCGCGTCAGACCTCGAGGGCAAGAAAAGCACTGTCTCCCTTCAAACTGAAAATGTGGGATATGGGCGGGAGCTCCACAGGTTTATGTTTTTTCATGAACTGATCCCTCACTGTTATTGCTTTTAAGCAGCTTTAAATCAAGCTTCGCCTTGAGCCAAAAGAATCTATTTACATTCATTTTTAATTACTAAATTCTCACTCAGTGTGCGAGTTGACTGGCAGAGTGTAAAACGGGTTAAAATAAATGGGTAAGAAAATACATTTTTGACTCTTCAAAAGAACAGTCTGTCAGGAGCTACATCAATAGCTCGGATGTCCTGTTGTTTTTCCCTTCAGCAAGACTGTGAACACCTACCTGCTCACATATTCTATATCAGACTACATAACGGGATGAAAGGTAAGCATGCACAGCTTGTATACAACATCAAGAAAAAAGAAGTAGAGAAACACTATGAGAACAAGAAACAACATTAATTGCCTTAAGTGTTCTGACTGTATGCAGACCAACAAGTGAAACAGTATTCTGGCATCATACCGTAATATCATATCTTTGTAGTCAGACCGGAATAACAGTTCCAACACAAGAACAGGTATGAACACGTCAGTGTGTGTGCATACAACTAATGCAGCAGTCATCACAATGTACCACTTGTTTTAATTCCCATGAGAAAATTCTCTTTTCATTTTCCTCCAGCAGTGAGGTCAGAGCACAGAGTCTCCCTTCTGTCCCAAAACTGAAAATTATGAAACTACAAAGTGCAAACTTTAGTAGGCTAAACCTTCACCGTCCAACAGCAGCGCTTTCATGTCATTAAGGTCAACCTATCTGGGGCACTACTGTATGGAGTTCCTGGACACACATGCCAAACACTAAACACACACACACATACTTGTGGGTACCTTGCACTTGTGTTTGTTAAGTTCCATACTCAGCCCCAAATTTTCCATTGCTTTTAACACATCATCTTTTCTAAATGAAATAAAATGTAGAGACATCTGTGCAACTAAATAACAACGTGACGAGGATTGCAAATGCAGATAATTGTCCTGAAGCCGGGGGGAATTGAGGGGATCAGGACAGGCGAACAAACACACACCTGTCCACAAGTGTTGCTTGCCACTTGTTGAGTCTCACACTATCTGTACAGACACACATAATGCAGCAAGCATGAATGCTAAACAGCTATGAAACCTAAACATAAACTTGCACAGACACCGAGTTGATGAAATATATACATCAGAACCACACTAACTCTTATTTTAGACTTTCTTTTTTTTTTTTTTTGTAGAACTCGCTCCCTCACAAACACACAAGAACATAAGCACCAGCTCCAATTCAATGACAAATTAATCCTCACATCTGTTCTGCTGGAGACTGAGAAGGGATTAACCTGCTGCTTTTACTGCCTCATTGGCTCACACGCATCCACAAATGAACACATACACACACATTTTTACTCATATACTGTACAAACGAATGCACAGAAGTGCAGAACCACGACAGCATACACCTAAAGATAGAATTAATGACATTAATGGACACTGAAATGCTTCCATTCATGGATATCTTCCATCAAATCAGAGTCATAGCGTCACTAAAAGAGAAACAAAACTGTCAAAACTCTCTGGTCAGAAAAATTAATTTAAAAAAAACAACTGTCCCTCTAAACGCACATCAGAGACAAATGCAATGCAGAGGTGATTACAATTCAGGCAGCTCCTGCAGGAGGCGCTGCACATGCCGCATGTTCACCAGCAGTTAAATCACAGACACACACTTACAGTACTGGTGACGCCTCAGCGACGGGCCACTGGCAATAAACCATTCACAAACACACATGGATGTGAGGAATGCTGCAGGACAAGCAGGACAAGACTTTCAGTGACATAAACTGACAGAGGAAATGCGTATGTTGGCTGACTCAGACATGCATTAGATACAACAACAGATACACACTCACAAACGTGGAGACACACACATGCAAACAAACAGGACTCTCTAAATAAAGGTTGAATAAATAAAACAAGTACGCCATTGCAATTACTCACAACCCACAAAAGACTATAATTATGGGAGAACACGTCTGAAAATTTAAAGTGATGGAGTTAAGTTGATAAATAAAGATACACACACATGCACAAAGAGTAACATGAGTATATACATATCAGAGTATATACTGTAATATATATGTATGAAGATGTGTATCTTTTTCCATGTATGAATAGCCAGATGTGTGTGTGTGTGTGTGTGTGTGGAGGGGGGGGGGTGGTTGTGTGTCATCAGTGTGTATGTGCACACGTGCGTGCATCTCTGTGAGTGTGTATCTGTCTAGGTAATTGGATCTGAGCAGAACATGTCGACACTGGCAGCCAATCAAATATTTTTTTTCTGCTTTGCTGCCAACAGCATTAAATCCCTCTGCAATATAAAGCACATATGCAAACGCACGCATAAACACACTCTTGTACTCACACTGCGCACAAACACACACAAAAGCAGCTTCTTGATGGCACGTGTGAGGATACAAGACAGCAGCAATCTTAAATTTTAGATATCGCCTTATGTGACACAGAGCACACAAAAACACACACAAACAAAAACAAAAAACAAAATGAGGCTCACCACTCTGGGGACCACACGAACAAATTGCATCAAGTCAACTGAAAAATTTTGTAGCCTAAAAGCCACACACACACACACACACACACACACATACACAAAGAAGCATATAACAGACGGTTGTGCACAAGCACTCATCTGCCATTCAAACAAAAATGTCACTGTCTTTAATTTCCTCCCTTTCATGTTTATGGCTGTTTTATGTTTTATCTTTCCGTCTTTTATCTGAGTCCTCGCACACACACACACACACACACACACAAACACACACAGAGGCTGTATGCACACACACATACACACTCAGAGAACCCCGAGGCGAGTCATAATAAGTATCTCACTGACTCAGTCAATGGAGAAACATAGAAAGCTGCAGCAACAGGAGCTGAAACTTACCTCCTCCAGACAAAAGTTCATTGGTTCCAAAAACAAGTAAGGTGGGGGAATTGTAAGAGGCAGAGAGGAGGACAGACGCGCGTGTGTGCGTAGGAACTAATACAAGAATACAGGAGGCTTTAAAAGGAAAATTTTGAGACTGAAGGGAAAACCAGGAGAGTAGATTATATTGAGGTGGATGTATCAAAGTCTACCTGTGGTTGGACAAAAGAGGATGATAGAAAAAAAAGCTGAAAGGAAAAAGGAAGAGAGAAGAGGGCGTGAAGCATATAGCATCCTGTTTTTCAGCCAGCATGGACAAGAGAAGAGAAGAGAAGAGAAGAGAAGAGAAAAGAAGAGAAGAGAAGAGAAGAGAAGAGAAGAGAAGAGAAGAGAAGAGAAGAGAAGAGAAGAGAAGAGAATCCTACCTGGAGTTGTTCGGACAACGTGGTGGACTGTCTGGTGGTCAGAGCTGGAGCTGAACTCTCCTCAGGACGCAGAAACACTTGCTGACCGCGTCTGCAGGCATCAAAAACAACAGTCAGGACCTGTGTGTGAGTTTGTTTGTATGTTTGAGTTGTCCACTGTGCACACATGGAGTCAGCTGTTACAGTCTGTGTGAAAAGCTGCAGGAAAAAGACACACACGGGCATGCGCACGTGCACACGCACACACACACACACACACACACAACAACTTATCTTTTTCCTGAACTGAGGACTGCAGGAATTCAAAAGGTGTGTGTGAGGGAATGTAGGGGAAAAGGTGAGCGTGTTTCCCTCTGTGTGTGTGTGTGTGTGTGTTTCCCTGTGTGAGTGTGGGTGTGTGAAGTCCTTACAGGTCCTTCCCTTTCTTCTTCTCGAGCGCAGTCATGTCATCTCCACCTGTCGTACGCAGAGAGAGCGCTGGAGTCACACACACATTCACACACACAGCGATGCACTGATGCACACACTCGCGCCGGCAGGCTGAGACACACACTGGCGCGCTAACACCACGAGCTGCAACACATAGAGCTGAGAGTGAACTCAGTCCCTCCTCCTCTCTCCTCCCACCTCTCTCTCTCTCTCTCTCTCTCTCTCTCTCTCTCTCTCTCTCTCTCTCTCTCCCTCTCTCTCTCCGCTCCTCCTCTGGGTCTTACTGCCTCTCTCAACCCTCCCCATGTTTCACTTTCCCGTTATCAAGAGGATACATATGCACATAAAAAAAACTACACTACAGGTGCAGTACAGGGTGGACTTTGACAACATGGGAGGCAGTGGAAGCATGAAACCAGATGAGTAGAGCTCCTCACTTTTGTATTTTACTGATTTTCACCAAAAAAAGACACTTTTTTTGTTTGTCCTCAGCACAAAAAAAGACACCAATCACTGGCCATTTGTTCAGGCGCCTTTAACTGATGTTTATGACTTGAAAAGCAAATTCTTTGGGTTGTGCAAATTATGACTGTTGTCTGTGAGACGCAAAGGTGAGAAAACCTTTGTGTTGTGTTTTTGCTATATTGGTGCAAAACTGCTACATGTGTACAATGCGTCTGACACTGGGCTTTTGCGTCTCATCAGCAGCCCATCAGTAGCTGCATTCTACCAACCACCGACGTTGCCGTGTCTGCAGACAGCTGCTCACATCTGATCTCTTATAACCAGGAAACTGGGTTTCTTTTAACCATGATTATAATCTAACCCTAACGATTGTCATCCCTAGACCCATTTACTAGCTACCCTGGAGGATTCAGTCATATCACATAATCTTCACTGGTAGATGAAGTTTATCTATTATTGTCAGGGAATTGTAGATGTTCAAATTTCTTTTTCTTTTTTTTGGCAAATCAAAGGCTAGAGGAAAACTAATTTAACCTCTACAACCAGCCTAACAGAAACACACTTACACACAATGCATGTTTATAATGCATCAAAGACTTAAAAGATTTATTTCCACTGCTGCGGCTCTATACATTTAATAAGCTGGCAGATTTATCATAACAGCCCCAATCTGCTGCAGGAAGCATGCCGTGTGCCTCTGACAGCTGACTCTCTGAGGTGACATTGCTAGTGACGGGACATTTAGCATGAAGCCGTAGGTTGCATAGGACTGTCCAATATAGTCCATCAATGTGACAGCACACCTCAGAGCCATTTACTAAAAACAAGCTTGCCAGCAACTATGCAAACTTACACAATGTCATGTCATATCACACAGAGAATATAATTTGTAAACAGCAGCATCAAGTCAACACCGCTCCAATTATTGTGTTATTAATTTTTTTTTTAAATGCACTGTGGCTTCGGCCGCTTCGGTTCAAATGCTGAAAATTGGTCTGACTGGGAGAAGATACTGTTAATTGTTTGGAAAAACAATCACAACCAAGCGCTGTTGTGACGTGTTCGCTGGAGGCTGAAATTGCTTGAAATAAATGATGGATCTTTGAAAATTTAAGCACTCATACAAAATCACGTTTGATCAGGGTCTTAATTAAGCATGTTTAAATATTATAACACATTTTTTACCCTGTGCTGCAATGTCACATATATATTCTGTATAATCTTGCTCTAATGCATGTTTCAAGATGTGATATGCTTATCGCAGCCAAACACACAGTTTTCTTTCTCTCAGTTTCACCATGAGAATAAATTTAAATATCAGAAAGTCTTGTGAATCCTTTTACACATGAAAAGGTAGAGAGAGGTACAGGGCACAGGGCAGCTAGTCAGAGGTTGATCCTTGGTTCATGGGGTCATGTTGAGGTGAGTGCTCTCCTATAAAATGTGGCAATATCCCACAAAAACCCTGAGGATGCCTGTTTTGTAAACATGGTGAAAGGTTATTCCAGTACAAGAGAACCTCAGACTCTGTTGACCAGTGTTGGCTAATAACAGCAAGATACAGAGGTAATCGGCACTGCACACAGTTCATATTATCAATTGTGTACTGTCTGCCATAGATAGAGCTCAAACAAACACACACACACACTTAGGTGGGAGAGCAGGTCCTTACATGTACTCAGGAAAACACACAAGCAGGAAGAAGTACAAATGCACACCTGAAAATAGGTTAGTTCAAAGCGAATTCTCCTCAAAGACACGTCTCTCCTCATCTGCTGTGGACTCTGTGATCTAGACTGCCTTTTAAACACAAACACGCACGTACGCACACACACATACACACGCGCGCAAGCATCCTTCAGGATGCTGCTGCGCGGTTCAGCTGAAAACAGTATTGATCCCAAGTTTGTGATTAAAATGGGGACTGTTGTTGCCGCTAAAATGCAATCAAGACACAAATCCACCTTCTGATCACTTACTCACTCAGTTGTCACACACACAAGGATGCACACACACACTGTGAGACAGAAAGAATAACTACAGTGCAGAGGAACATAATTAGCAAGCCATGGACCTGAAATCTGATGAGGTTGAAGCCAGTAACCTTGGTCGGCTGTGTGTGTGCCTGTTTATGTATAAGTATATGTCAATATGGATATGTTCTTGGCTGTGATATGGTTTTATGTGTGCATATGATGTTCATAAAAAACAGTGATTATATATATATATATATATATATATATATATATATATATATATATATATATGTGTGTGTGTGTGTGTGTGTGTGTGTGTGTGTGTGTGTGTGTGTGTGTGTGTGTGTGTGCACCTGCGTGTTTTTGTCCTGACTCCCATAAAGCAGCAGAGTGATTGAAAGCTCTAAATGGTGAAGGTGCACTCAGGGGAATAGGGCTAATCTACATAATGGTGGAGCTATATTAACGGCATCCTGCTGCACACACACACACACACACACACAGGTGTCAATTGAACGTGAGCCTCTCTCATCCCCCACACGACCAGCTTTCTTCCTGCTGATCTGACCGAGCCGAAGAAAAAGGACAGATTTAGAAAAAAATAATAAAAACAGAGAAAAGCCAGTAGGAGATTATTATATTGTTGGGTAAAACTAATTATCTTTACATGTATTATAACTGTAACTGTATAGTTTAACTGTATAGTTAAAATATGCTAATTGCACGGCAGTTGTCATGCAGGTTTAAGCACATATTTGGTCATTGTACTCGTGATCACACACAGATTAAAGGCTGATCTTGATAGAACAACCTTTCAGGTGCCACTCCAAAGATATATTAACATTTCATTATTTATTTTTCTTTGCTAAAATCAAGACCATCAGCAGCATTCTTTGAAACCAATCCTCCACAACATGAAAATTTTTGAGAGCATTTCACATCAGTGTCTCTTTCATTGCAACTCCATCACGGCTTGAATGGGATCTGCAAATCCACTGACAGCCTCTTCTGTGGAACAATAGTGGTTCCCATCTTGAGGTGGCCGCTTCACAAATGTGCTCAGCTTGATGAGCAATGTGCATTTGGGGAAATGCTTCTGCTGTGTGAGGAGCCAGAAAAGATAGAAAGAGGAAGTAAACGGTCACGCTTGCAGAGGGAGTGTATGTTAGATTGGACGTACTCTGCTGAAAGTTTGGTGAAGACGCTCGTACAGTGAATCCTAATTCATCCAACCAGCACTGCACACTAATCTGAACCACTGTGCATGAAGTATGAATTCGGGCTTTGGTCTGGTTGGTCATACAAAGCAGAACATTTGAAAGATCTTTCATTGTGCTCTGGTAATAATACAGTAAATGGACTGCATTTATAAGATACCACACACACACACATTCACACACTGATGGGTACATCAGGGGCAATTTGGGGGTCAGTATCTTGCCCAGGGACACTTCAACCAGAGGAGCTGGGGCTCGAAACACCAACCTTCTCTTTAGTGAATGGCCCACACTACCAACTGAACCACAGCCACCTGCATAATAAATAAATGTACTAAATGACTGCATTGCAATAAACAATTGATAACTAAAGTAATTATAAGGTATAAGCTGAAATGTCCCACACAGTATCAAGAGGTATGACATGGTGTTTGATACCATTGTTTCAAGCATTGTAGCTGTATTTAAATATTTTTTGCTGAGATCTTTCTACAGTATCTGTCAGTCTGTCTGTCTCTGTACTGTGCTGAGACTGTGGTGTCTCCATTTCATACAAAACACACAGAGCATCCATACAGAAAAGTGTAGTACTGCAGAGTTATAAAAGAGCGCTGTGCTGTTATTTAATCAGTCTGTAAGTATATACTGTAAGTCTATAGGTAGGCGTGAAGCTGAAAAAAAAAGGTTACTGGTGTGATTCCTGCTGGGACCGTCAATGCTGAAAATCTATGCACTCACAGAACTGTAAAGCGCTGTGGATAAAAGTGGTCACCACATGGTCTATGACTAACAGCTTAGAGAAAAGTGTGTATCTGAGTGTGTGTGTGTACGTGTGTGTGAATATTACTTAACCTTATTGTTGCTCATAACTTTCATTAAACAACATGAGCAGTAAAACAACAGCAGGAAAGTGACAACGGCACACCCTACTTTGGAAAGTCACGCAGACATACGCAATCAGTCACACACTTAACAGTGAGCCGTACTGTTTGCATTGATAACCTATTTCAACAGTGCAATGCATTTGTTAACTTGACTCTGCTCAGTAAGGCGCAGCACTTTGAAACAATGAATTTGAAAGCAACAAGCATCAATAACACTGCCAACGGGATGTGGAAAAAAAATCAGACGGTGTAGTGAACGTACCAAGATAAAAAGCCATTTTTATGTCCTTTGAAAACTCACATATTGCATATTTCACCTTGCGGTCAAACTGTATTCATAGCACATGTGGAAAACTTTACATATAATGAAGATATACATATTTATGTTGTTGCATACTGCATTAAAAAGATTTTTCATCATGAGGAAGAACTAGTTCTATTATGTGAAGGAAACTGCAGCCTAGATTCCACTGCTGCAAATGTGCTCCAACTCCAAGTGGTGGGTATCCATTTTGTGTTTTAAAATTCAGATTCAGTTGATCAAATGACCTGAAAAGCATTTTTTAAGCACCAGTCTTACAGTGACTAATATATACTTTTCAAGCACTGCAGAATGTGCCTCATTTCACAACCAAATTTTAAGGTAGGTGTGTGGATGACATGTCATTCAAATATTCGTTGATATGTCACCTTAAAAATCCAGCTCTTTCTGAAAAAAGGACTTTGACTCCTGCACTCCACTGCTGAAGCAGCTATACGTTGTGTCATGGCCGGCAGAATATCCACACACCAAAAAAAATGATAAAACCTTTTTGGCTTCTATTCATCAGAAATCACAAAGCTGCTTCACGTCAACATTATGAGAGGCTGGTTGGTGGTTGCTATGTGAGCTAGGACGTTGGCAACCTGAACAGTTTATAAGCCAGTTTCCATACCAACACGCACTGTCTCCTAACTATAGTCCATCTCAGCAGCATTGAGAAGGGAGTAGGGGCGGATGAGAGGATGAGGAAAATGGAAAAAGAGGAGAGGAGAGGAGAGGAGACCTTACTGCTCTATAGAAATCTCTGTACAGTCCACTGCTGTTTAGAAATCCCACCAGCAGAGCAATACAATAGTGCTAGGCTCCTCTATCTGTTAATATTTGTGTATGTGTTTGTGTGCCCTTGTGTGTGTGTGTGTGTGTATGTAGGACACACTTTGAGCTAATTCACCATTAACTCAAACTGTATTTGTCTGCATTTGTGTGGTTTATGTGAGACACATACTCATCTGGGACAGATCTGGGACAGTTTCACCTTGCAGGTGGACGGAAACAGCAGGTTAATTGTATCATTTCAGAGTCTGACTCTAAGCTGGACCTGATTAATGTTTCACTGCTAACACTGCTGATGTCTGAAATCAAGCTTTTTTTTTTTTCTCAAAGTCCATTTACCTTTTAAGGCTCTGAATGAGCTAAGTGAAACGCTGGTTTGCAATGTAAGTAAGTGCTTAAACACTCATAGGGAAGGTTCAGGGCACAAAATGTAGAGTGGATCTTTGATGCTGCCAGGCTGTAAAATCTGCTGATCATGTGGAGTAATGATGATAAAACCATCAGGGAGCTTGGGAGAGAGGATCTGTTTTAGGATGTGAGACCTGGCAAAAAGAGAACAAGCCAGCTCTCCTGGGCTTCCAGCAGCAAAATGGACACATGCTCCGCTGGCTTTGTTCTTTGATCAGACTGTTGTGACTTGAGTGACCTCTGCGTGAAGAACTGGAGTCAGCCTGGACTGGGTGAGGGCTGACTCTGAAACTGTAATTGTTTCTAAAGACATCAAAACTGTTTCTTTGATCCATGTGAGGGCCACTGTCAGTGGCTGCTAATGCACAGAGGCTTCAAGTGGATTTAAAGCACTGCACTGGTTTAAACCTAGTGGGAAAAAAAAACTGTATCTTTGCACTCATGATCACTTTGTTTTAACAAGCTATTTAAGAACTGCGCAGCTGAGGAGGCCATAATCATGGTCATTTTTACAATGAAAGCTAGATTACAGGAGGTATTTTCTCTGTTCATGTTCGCATAAAAATACACTTTCCTTCTTGCGTATTCTGAATGGATGCTGTGTCTTCTGTGTTCAACCTATGCAACAACCTTACAGTTAATATACTAAATGTTGTAAATGAAAGCAGCAGGCAGATGCCTCTTTTGTAGGTGGACTCCAATGTGTTCATAAGGTTACAAACCCTATAAGCATTTGATTCTGTCTCCCAGGTTGGATATGAGCACAGACTGCTTGTGTTTATGTTTGTCTGGGTTTGGCGGATATGTTTCTAAGAGTGTACCCACTATGAGTTTACACTGATTAATAGCATGACTAATAATTAATACATTAACTAATTCCTTATAGATCAGTTAGAAGCCATTTATATGCCAGGTTGAGAAAAATCCCTTTGGCCGGTTCTGCTCCAGTATCACACTTGCATCTTTTTAGCAAGCACTTTAATTAATCAGGAGGACTCTTCCAGTGGTCCGCTGGGTTGGGCTGCAGAGCATCTGGACTTGTCGGTAACATTTACAGCTGCAGACTTGATGGATAATTGGAAGGTTCGACTCACTGCCAGTTACATTACTAAATGGGCTTCTTACTCTGTACTAAGAAATCATGTCTGCAGTTATAAATACTACTAAGTCATTGATAATGGGATTTTCAAGCAATCTGTTGAGTCTGCAATTGTAAATTTTAGTAAGCTGTTAATAAATTGAACGAATGAATGTGGCTTGGTAGCTTTTTTCCCAAGGGGTAAGTGGTCAGATGACCCACTGGTGGGGTCGCCCAATGAGCCTAAGAGATAGCTAAACATACAAAGAAAGTGTCTGGAGGAGGACTAACTGCAGTAAAAGGGATTTCTCACAACCTGGCATCTTAAACCTTGGTCATACTGATAGCCTAATAAGCATGAGTAAATGATTTACCAAACCTAACAATGCCATTTAGTTACAACTTGCAATAGCTATGTACTTACAAGGTACTGATCTGTGTTTGCAGGAATTTGGAGAAGCTGCTCCTACCTGCACTCTTTACTAAAACTGACAGGTGTGGGGAGGACATGACCTATTCAAGTTTAAGAGTTTATGTCCTCCAGTTTCCACTTTGCACATCCCAAAAATCCCACTATGAACATAACTGAATGTATTAAAATCTGTGTTTATGTCTGTGTTGATGTGTAAAGGAGAGCTCTCCTCCTGTCTCTTGTTAACTGCTTCCTTCCTGATGTGCTGCTCAACAATGTTCAGGCACACAGACGCACACACACATTTCCTTCCTTTAGTATTTGGTTATTGCCGTTCATGTCAGAGGTGAGTGGGAAACAGTGGGCAGAATGAGGAGCTGGTGATAAAATTCAGGGGACAGGGAAGTGAAAGAGAGATAGTGAGATGAAGAAGGAGACGGAGAGATGGAAGGAAGGCGGCAAACCTGCTAATGGAAAGTTAAAGGTTGAAGGGGAGAAACCTGACCCTGTCAATAATCGTCAGTGTAGCCTACGGTAATGTCAGCGATGGCTAAAAAACGAAAGGGTGTCACAGCTGACACACAGTTGTCGTTACGTGAGCGCATAGGCGCTGGTATGAGCTACACACACACACACAATCCAGAGGGAAAGTGAGCAAGTGCTGCAGAAAATCTCCAGCAGTGAGAAAGGCAGGAGAAGTCAGAACAGGGTTAAAAGATGGAAAGACAGAAAACAAAGAGAGAGCAGCCCAGAGTGGCAGAGAGCAAGAGAAGAAGAATGGGAATGGAGAAAAAGGAAACACTGAAGCAACAACAGCAGCCGTAGAGAGAGAGCAAAAAATAATAGATGGAGAGAAGTCATGCAGGGGCAGTGGAAGAAGAAAGGAGACAAAGGAGCACTGCAGCAGACCAACAAAACTTCCTCTTCCACCCTCTTTCTCTGGTTCTTTTGTCTTTCTTTCTTTTCACAAATCTACCCAACAACTAATGAGGTGTGGGCGACAGAGTCAAACAGTGCCAAAACTGCACTCTGTGTGTGTTTGACTTTCTGATGTGTGTTTGGGAATGCAAACTTAATATTTGTGTGATATTTGTGTATTAACACTTGCATGTGTTTGCATATGTGTGTGTGTGCGTTGGTAGAAACCGGATGGATCAGACGGAGAATGTCTGGCTATATCATTACTTTCATGCTCTCCTTTTCTCTTCATTTCTCTAATCTAATTGGTTCCTCAGTTCAACCAATCAGAACGCACCATTGAGACTATCTGCTAAGAGCCAGTGTTGAGCAGGCTGAATAGATGCTACAAGTGGTAATGATGATGAAAGTGTGTGTGTGCGTGTGCATGTTTGTGTGTGCGTGAAATAACCACACTGACTACGATTTGTTGCTATGGCACCCCATCTTCCTGAGGTGCAAAAATCACAGAACAATTTATACCCACAATTTCCTCTCTATAATGAAGCAGTGAATGCACTGACCCTGACGTGCACACATTGAGCCACACACACACGCTCACGCATGCACACACACTTGTAGCAGCTTTATCCTCTCAAAGAGCAACCTCGACCCTTTAGCACAGATGGTGGATCAGAACTAAACTCAGTGACTAAATGGAGAAAAGAGAATAACCATATTTTCAGGAGGGAAACATCACTTGGGTGCAGACACGTTAGAGTACATACACAACAGCACAACATAAACACCCGAACAAACATTCTATAGTACCGGTCCAGCCAGACAGTGGGATCTGTGTCACTTTTTAATTTTGTTACAGAGCACGAAGACAGATCTGTTTCTGTTCGTTGCTAAAGGAAAGAATTATTCATGTCCAAAAATTGCCAGAGTGATGTGTAAGAGAGCAGAAGTACAAGAGATCTTTGTAGCAGCGGTGAGTCGTAGTGGTGAGTAGCACTGGTTGTATTAGTGGCTGTTCTGGAGCTTTTGATCCTATCACACAATCCTCCTCAGTACATGAAGTTAGCCCAGTTTCCGTGGAATCGTAAATGTTTTTAAGTCCATGTCCAAGAATAGCAAATATCTGAATTAGCTTAACTAATTCAATGTGTAATCATAAGATTTCTTATTAATTGTGTTTGGAAATCAGACAAACCTCCAGAGGTGTTTCTTTTGTAACAATATGGGAAAAGAAAGTACAAGCTACATGAAGTCTTGTAACCGGAAAATGTTTAATATTTTGGGCCATTTTTGGGGACATCACTTTGGGAAATTGTGATGGACACTTTTTATAATTTTTCCTGCCATTATTTAGACTAAACAGTTTAAGATTAGTCAGGTGAATAATTATAAACTTAATTGGTAATGAAAATGTAAGTATCTGCAGCCCGAAACTAATTATTATAAATTAGGATCAATTCATTTTTAACTGATTATATATAATTATATATTTTAGTGCAGATGGGCGGTGTGGCTGTCCAGCTGAAAACTGCCCTGCTGGTTGAGACAAAGTGGACACAGAGAGGAGGGTAATGAAAGAAAAATGTAAGCAGTCACTGACTGAGGAAAGACAGCCAGGTCATTAGTTTGAGCCCGACAGAAGTGGAGCAAGTCCTTTGAAGCTGTGACGCAGTCCCACAGTCAACAGGTCAACACAAAGACACATTATCTAGGTCTGAATACACAGTGGCAATTATGAGCCTACAAACACACACACACTCATACACACACACTGCCTCGACATGTGCACTCAGTCATGTCATGAACATGCATGACAAATGCACGTAAGCACCCTCAACATACATCCACGTCCACACCTAAATAAACAGACCTCAGTCACGCACATGTTTGACCTTGCTCATCTCTGACCTCCTTTTTCCTCTTCCCTTCTATTTTCTCACTTTCCCTCTTCCTTCCTTCCATTCTTCCTGCACTAATGTTCTCCCCTTAAAATCCTTTCTTTTTCTCTCCTCTGATATCTTCTCTTCCTCCCATCAACTCATTTTTTTTCCAGTGTTCTAGCTGCAGGTTTACAATGTCAAACCAACCAGTGCTGCTGTCAGAGTGCCCCCAAGTGTACAAATACCTCAACTACACTACAAACATCCATAGTGAGCCGTTGGACCTCCACCTTGAGCTGTGAGTTGCAAAATAATTATTTTGTCTGTTGCTCTGCGTTTACTCAAAATAATATGAGGCAAATCTGTAATACTGTTGTCAGAAAATCCCCACTGTACCTGAACACACCACATATTATTGCCCTCATTCTCATTTGGATTATTGTCAGGTACCACCGCACCGCTCCCTCAGCTTTATGAAGACTGAAGGCTGAGATGGAAACCAATTTTTGAATTTTCTTGACAATTTCTCTCCGGGGTGCGGTAATCATACAGCAGCCACCGCAGAGTGAAAATGAAGAACAACTTCTGTACTGACTTCATCTGAATGCCCCGCATCAATTACAACATCACTCCACCTCCCAAACACAAACTTCAAAGTCTTACAAGTGTTCTCACTCTCCCTCTCTCTCTCTCTCTCTTCCACACACACACTTACACATCTCTATAAGGAATACCAATGAGCTTATTGTTTCCATTTCAAAGGGAAGCGCTGAGCCTAAAGAGGGTAAGAATTAAATATCACGTCTGTCCCCCAAAAAGCATGATAAATAAGACAAAGAAAGAAGAAAAGAAAAACAAGACAAGAAAGAAGGAGGTCTAATCCATCGAGAGGCTACAGTGCCAAGTAGGCCAGATTTACTGTACAGCATACTGGCACTCACACAGTGTGTGCATGCGCACTCTTTCTTTCTTCCTTCCTTCCTTTCTTTCCTTGCTTCTTTCTTTCGGTTTCTTTATCTTTTCTCTCGACTGACTCTGATTGACTATGACATAAGTACTCTAGCGTAAAATCCAGTGTGTGTGCTGAAAGTGTTCATGTGATCAACCACACCAGTGTGAGTGCAATGTATATGCTTGTGTGTGTATGTGTGTGTACGTTACAAAGGATCAACCATCTCTCAGCAGGAACTCGCTCCAGCAGGGAAATCCTCAGCAACTTGAGGTTGGTACCAAGAAAAAGGCTATACTGTGTGTAATGCATGTGTCTACATCTGTCTATAGTGTGTGTTGCTGAGTTTGAGTTGGGGGTGCATTATACAATTGATCTTCTATGGCAGTATATATGAAATATGAGATGTTAATAGATATAGTAAACACACAGAAATGTCCATTTTTGGTCTGACAAGCAAAAGATAGCACTTCATCACACTGATGCAAATATCATAGAAAAAAGCCACAGAGATCTCCTGCTGATCTGCAAAGATATAAACTGCTACCCCAGATTAAACAGTATGGCAAAAATCTTTTATGTTTATATTTTTGCTTTTTGTTTGTATCATCCCACAGTTTCACTAGATTACAGTGCAGCTGGTGACCAGAGGTCTGTAACAGATTACATTTTAAGAGCAGCATTCCCGGTCCTGCACATCAAAGAGATTAAAAGATAAGAGAAGTGATTCCGCTCCACGATTAAAACACTTTATCTTTTGATTACTGCAGCTAGGCCCCACTCATAGCACTCAACATTAAAGTACTGACAAAGTGTGATAGTGAGAGTGGATGAGTGTGTGCATGCACCCCTGTTTGTGTGTGGCACTCTGTCTAAGGCGGCTGTGCTGCCTGTTCACTCTCCTCAGCACTGCTGGGGAAATCAGAAATCATATTCTCTCCAATTTTCCTCACCTGTCGTCTTTCCCCTCTCCCTCCTTACTGCACCTCTATATTTTTCTCTCTCTCCCTTTCGTGCTCACCCTTAAAGATGTAACGAGAGCCAATTCTATTTTCTGTTGTTAACACGGTTCCTGCTTAGATACTTTTTCGGTTCTTGATGGGATTGATAGAAAATGATTTGTTTCTGCCTTTTGTGACCCCCTCCAATACCTCCCTCATCTCAGTGCCAACACCTGTTTTCAGAGAGACACTCTGCTCAGTTACACGCACACAGAAACACAAACCACACATTAATAACAGAGTAAATAAAGTCGCACATAAATGCACAAATACATACAACCACACGGGCCTTCATGTACTCACACACCAGCCCAACAGACATATATTTAGACTGACAGGATGATTACACTGGTGCACAAACACACACACACACACACACACACACACACACACACACACACACACACACACACACACACACACACACACACACACACACACACACACACACACACACACAAAATGGGGATGCACTGATGCAAACAATATCAATTCACAGCATAGATCAATATGCCACAGAGGTCAGCCTTTACTCACTCTCTCCCTGTCTGTGTTACATGGAAACTCGCGCACGCACAAACACACAAACTGACACACATGAGCATGAAAAATAAATACACATGCAATGTGGCCATGAACACACACGCACATGCAAACAGCTTCATCTTTATCACAGTCAGTGATCAAGGGAATGAGAAAAGCAGCGGTAGAAACCTGCTGTCGCCATGGTAACGTGTTCATAACAACCTCCTCTTTTCCTCCTGGTAAAAAATAGACCTCCCTCTCTCCTGAATTCTCCCTCATCTTCTTCCTCCCCCCGTCTCTGTACTTCATCTTCTTCATGCTCCGTCCTCCATCGCTCACTCTGCTCTACTGAATTACTGTCACAACTTTAGGCTTTTCCAACTTTTCCACTTAGCACCTTTCAGCCAGGTGTTCTTTTTTTGCATTCTCTTTTCCCTTCCAACATCTGCTACAAGTACTTCGAAGTTTGAAACAAAATGTGAGATGGAGTCAAAAGTAACACCGAGACAGGCCAAACGACAGCTGGGACGACTGAAATCAAAGACGATGCAAAGAAATAATCTGGAGAGCACAGATTCTTAAGTGCAAAATTAAGATTTTGCGTGCATCCAGTTTGCAATTGGCTGTCACTGTGATTCATTTAAACTCCTGCCCTGCCAAAATGCAACAAAGTGCAGTGTGATACAACAATATGCAATACACTCTGATGCAATATTGTGCCCTTTTTTCTCTGTAACACTGTTTGATATGATATATTTGTAACTGCTTTCCAAGATGAAATCTTAAGTATGTGAGTGAAGGATGGTTTTAACAGTTCTGCCTAGAATCTAATTTTTCATAATAAAACATGAAAATAAGGCAGAATTAAATCTCTCTGAAAAATACTGTGTGCAGTTCCTGAAATGAATAATATTTCAAAAAAGGGAGGGTAAGTGATAACATTAAGTCTGTTATACAGTATGTTTAAAATAGTCCGTGAACACAAAATGTTAATAAACATTAGATTAACATAGTCATGACCAAAGTTGCAATTTGTAAATTCATAACACATTTAAAATTTCACCACTGTGCATAAACCATATCGGTACTGAAACTATTCCAGTCGCTTGCAGTCTGCTACCCAAATGTATGTCTGTGTTTTCTTTGATTTGGGGCCAGAGACACGTGATGAATTCGAGCCTTTGCTCTCCCACAGGAGGACTGACAGGTAGACAAGTCTACAGAGAGAGACATGAGAATCACAGCGTGATAGGAGGCGCAAAGGCGACTCTCAGATGATTAAAGGATGAGTGTGTTGGATTTAGTGGCATCTGGCAGTGAGGTCGCAGATTGCAACCAAATGAATATCCCACCTCTCACCCCTCCATTCAGAGAACCCACGATGGCCTTCAGGTCCTTTAAAAGTTACACATGTTCTAACAGGTTTACCAATACACTGAGGTCTGCAAATTTACTTCTGTGATTCCCTAGTCCTGTGATAGAAGTCAGTGTAGCCATTTACTGAACAACATTAATGTGACACATGAGTTTGGATCAGTGTAACTCCTGCAGGAATGAATGACACTGGGAACTAGCCAGAGAAGGCAGAGTCAACAGGATGACACTGTGAGGCATGTCAAAGCCAAAGGATTTTACTCTGCTCTCACTTTGATTTGCATACAACAGCTTCGACTGCCAAATCTCAGACCGCGCAACTTTGCAGACAGCAAGAAAAGGAAGCTCTGCTGCTCTCTCACATCTCACTGAATCAAAATGATCACAGCTCTGCCCTACATGGCTCACAAAACCTGTTTGCTGTTCTGTCTCTGTGTGCTTTTGACTCACAGACTGACTTTTCATATTTATTTTGCTTTCACTCCTGTTTACCTCTTTGTGCAAAGGAGGAGGAGGAGGTGTTTCTCCTAAACACTGTTCACTTTATGTTTCAAATCTCGGAAAAAACTAAATCATATTGACCGTTACAATGATCTGGCCCTTTAAAAATTTCAGAAACTCTATGTTCACCATCTTAAATATGAAGAATTAAGACCGTGACAGTGTCTAAGCTCACAGCAGACTTCGTGACGGCACTAAATGCTGCAGGAGAAGCATTCATTGGGCAGAGCCATGACCTCCAAAGTGAATCGTGGTGGTGTTGCCTGCTTGAGGTCCAGGGCTCCAGCCACAAGATGAACAACTTTTCAGCTACACTCTTCAAAGGGCCGATGGAAACCTCCAGGAAATGTATGAGTCACTCTAAACGCTCAGCTTATACACAATGCGGTGTTCAAAGATAAACTTAGAAAGTGCAAAGGGAAAGTGATTCATTCACATTAATCACTGAGCCATTTCTTCCCATATTTTTCACTTGTTAAAGTTTATGTGACATGGGCAGATTAAGAGCCTTGGCTGAACTACTTATAAACAGCAGTAAGCCAACTCTACTCTGCATTAGGGTGGTTAACACCAACAGTAAAATTTGGGCTATATTTTTAGGTTAAATATAAAAAAATTAAAAAAAAAAAAATAATTGGATGATGTCACCCACTTTTGACATCTCCCTGCACAGAGGGTGTTTTTCAATTAACTTCCTCAGAGGAGAGAAACAGAGAGGAACATACAGAGAGAGGGTTGACAGGTAGAAATGATTTAACTGTCACTCTGCTTTGAACTCAGCCGTGGATATGAATTAGTTGAAATTAGTTTTGAAATAAGTGTTACGTGAGGACTGTGTGTAAATTGATGCACAAACATGTGTGTATCTGTATTTTTGTTTGTGTAGGGGTGCGTGTGTGAACACGTTGATAAAAAAGTGCTCCTAAACTTCTTCTTTAAGCCAGAAGAACTTTCTCACTCTTCCTTAGCTTATCTTTCCTCCTCCTTCCTCCTCTCTGCTTGGCTCTCTCTACCCTCTGTACCTCTCCCCCCTTTTCCTCCCTCTTCCCTCACCCAGTAAATTAAACATTTTCTGTTTAATTATTTAGCTGACATTCTTATTCAGAGTGCTTTACATTGATGCAAACAGAGGAATTAAGTGAAAGCTCGTCTGCAAACATGGGGCGGCAGCTTTGACGAAGCTCCTGTACACACTCTGACTCCGCTCCAGATAAATGAAGGTAGACATCCAAACACAAATCATGGCTGGATTAGAACAACACTGTGACTTTAAATTTTCTCAACCCTTCACTGTACAGACACTTCCAAATAAGGATGAATTACCACTTTCATCAAGAGAACAGCACATTAATAATGACCTCTTGTTGGGCTTGACGCCAAGAGGACACTCATGTCTTGCTGTGGCTGAAAAGAGGTGTAGTTTAATGTGCCCAAACTTCAGCTCTACTCTCATGTACAGACAAATGGTGTGTGTGAGCAATGTCATCTTTGAAACAGCGAAAGCAGCAGATGAGGTCATCCCTGCAGTGAGCATTTACTATAACCCAGTATTCCATTTAAATTTCAGTCAGTGCATACCAAGTCCTCACAGATGAAATGAATTGCTTGTCAGTGCCTTCCAAACCTATGCGCTCCAGAAATGACTCATGAATATTTCTGTCACCTTTATGGGAAGTTTAAGCACCTAAAACAATTTGGTTAAGGTTAGGGAAAGGTCACGGTCATTAGGGAAAGATTACCGTCATTATTACACTGCCTCTGGTGTCAAAGTCACACACTTTGTACACACAAAAGTTCACCCCAGTCTCCTCTCTAAGAGATTTTACTGAGATAAAACGACATCACACTTGCGTCACACTCATAATCACTGCCACAAGGGGCTGCTTGTAAGGAAAATTTAAACAAAAGGTCAGTGTCTGAGCTTGAAGAAATGACCAAGACTGTTGTTTTTTTGGTTGACAGTCTCGTAATGCGACACTTCTGAAAACAGGTGCAACGAAACTATCAGGAGAATGAGAAAGAGGTCATTCAAGTACAGTCTGTACATCTCCACACAATCCTGAGAGGATGCCTAATCAGGCAAAAG
Source organism: Toxotes jaculatrix (assembly GCF_017976425.1). Taxonomy (NCBI): domain Eukaryota; kingdom Metazoa; phylum Chordata; class Actinopteri; family Toxotidae; genus Toxotes; species Toxotes jaculatrix. The sequence goes on along the minus strand of NC_054402.1, from coordinate 15,702,480 downwards.
AAGCAACACCTGTGGAAGTGCACCATGGGTGTGCGGGGGCTTCGATGCTGCATTCATGAAATGACAGCAGAATGGGAAAAATAAGACAACCACCAATTATTCCGACTTGGGAAGGTCCACTCCTTATTCCAACCAGATACAAAGACAGAAAAAAACAGTGCATATTTCTTATAAAATAAATTTTATTTGTGTTAATGTTCTACTTTATTTTGATGTAACTGCCAATGGTGGTGCATTTGCGGCCATCCTTGCAATGTGAGATTATTTAATAACTTAATTACTTAATTCCATTGTTTGCATATTATTTCATTTTCCCTGCCCTAACCCTAACCCTCAGTAAACTATTGAATGTTTATTATACAGTAGTGACTTAAATATTCAAAGTCATAAAAATTCAACTATGGTACGTGTGTGCAGACTAGACTGACCAACAGTCAGGTCATGTTTGAACGTCCATTCAAATAACAGTCACTGTGGTGGGGGGGGTCACAGTGGGTCACTGCCTGCTCATCTTAGAAGTATGAAGTTCAGGAAATGGGGAAACTGCAGTAAACACATCTTTTTTGGACGACTGGCAGCGTTTCAACTGTTTGCACCAGCTGTGGCACATTTATTCCACATTAATCTTTTTATGTTGCACAAATCTGACAGCTTTCACATGGTTCTGTTTTACCAACATTATTACTTTCATCAGTGTTTTATGTCGATTCTTAGCTCTGAAGTCACAGTGGCACACTGTGCAACGTAATTTTTGCTAATGACACATCTGGTTGGGTCTGAGACACTTAATCACCCACTGGTAGCCCACTATGCTGAACAGCAGTCTGGCTATTCTTCTTTTTATTGCAGGCAGCCTGTAAACATATCTTTAATACTTAATATGTCCCCCCTGTGGAAGTCTAATTCTTCCCCCTCAGTCTCATTCTGCTGCTCATCTGTGAATAACCATAATTATACACAGTAATATGTAATGACTGCGCAATTTGTCTCTCCTAGAAAACAAAGCAATCAGAAGAAGAAGTACACTACGTTAGTTTTGAAAGCTTAATTACAAAAACATATGACTCAACGGATGCTATCGTCTGCCTACACCTATACTGAATCTAAAGATGAGATAACAATTGCAACACTGGCATCAATGACATCTTAACGTAATTAATTTAAGCGGGCTAAATTAACTGGGAGTTACTATTCTGGGCCTTTGGAGAGTAACAGTGAATGTGTGCATCACAGGTTAGATCAGTTCAGTCCCACTGCTGAACAGGCCACGTGGACACAGTGGAAACAGTCTGCCAGTCGTACAGTACAGTATGTGCCACCCGCAGGCCACAGCAACCACATCCAAGGGTCAATATGTGACTGCAAGATGATGGACAGTGTGCACATCCTAACCTAATTGGGTACAGCAAAATGCAGCGTATAAATAAGAAGGAAATGTTGTCCACACACACAAAACATTTGACTTTTTTTTTTGTCTGCAACTAAAGGTTGTTGTTCACATTGTTTGCCTGATGAAGACACTGAAGGGATCATTCCATGCCAACTCATGCAGAATTCAGAACTTTTCCAAGTTCATGTCATGAAGGTTTAAAAAAAAATTAATGTAACAGCTTCATGTGACCCTGCAAAAATCCTACAGTTATATTCCAAATACCTCTTCAGATGTGAAGTTTTGCAGTTTGGCCGATGGAGCTAAATTTCATCATTTTTGCTTTTCCTTGTATGTGTATTCTCAGCCTCACCAACCGCTTATTTTTTACTAACAGTTTTATTAACAGGATTTTGCAACATCCCCTGAATTTAATAGAAGTTTTTAAAATTAATTTTATCCATGAGATGAACTAGTAGTTCTTGGTGAGTTGGTATGGAATGCTTAAAATGTTCAGGTCAAAATGCTGTATCAATGATATTTATATAAATAAATGCCTAAAGAATGCTCTAAAATTTTGAACATCCATCTAAATGTTTATGAATGTTTTTGCCCTTTGTCTGTGCTACGGTTTTGAACCAAGGTTACCCTCCTGCCATCTGACGTCTATTGAAGGAAATGTCAACTGTCCCTCTTCTCTGATCGCTGACCTTGCTCTATGTCATCATCTTTACACAAATTATATGAGCAGAAATTAATCCCACCAGATATTTATCTATACATAAATACACACGCCACCCATGTGATCTTGCTTCAAGCTGCAATTATGTCTTCACACATTGTATCTGACCTTAAACCAATTACATGCAGGGACTGCCCACCTATACTGCACTATTATCACTCAGCCTGTTCTCACATTGTTTACAAGGCAGACACATGTGCATGCACACACACTCAAAGACACGCATACACATCATACAGCAAACCCAACAACGCTTCCTTTCATTATGCTGAATGAATTTACTGGAAAGTAAAGGTGTGTGTGTGTGTGTGTGTGTGTGTGTGTGTGTGTGTGTGTGTGTGTGTGTGTGTGTGTGTGTGTGTGTGTCTGAGTAAAGAGTGTGGTGGTGTTTGAAGTGATAAGGCTTCCGGTCCTCTGTTGGTTTAGTTCCTGTGTGACGGTGCAGATAAGAGACCGATGTCCGTGTGCATACACACATGCATAAATTTACACACGTAACATATCACACTCACAGGCATAAACACAAGTACACAAAACGTGGTTTAAACCTAAACCTGTGTGTAGCACACTGCATCTCTGTCTCACACAGTCACAAACACAAAGAATAACACTGTAGCATCTGTGGACTGATAAAATTAGGGAAGTTTAAAGATAGTGATGGTCAGTGAGTTTGAAGATTTGGTGATTTTGGCCCCCTTTTTTTTTTTAAAGGTTATCGTACCTCCATACTTATTAAGCAAGTTTCAGATATTTCCTAATTTAAGTCCAAGCTTTATTCTATTTCTATTTCACAGCAAAGTGCTTTAGTACTGCAGCTGTTGTTAAGACATTAACTGCACACTGCTTTGTTTGAAAAGATTAGCATGTTTTGCTAAATGAGCAGAAAGAATTTCTATATATATTCCTCAAAGTAAGATTTACGTAAGTAAGATTTATACATACAATATGCATTATATTAACATAGCACCAAACAGAAATGTAGCAGTGTAGCTCTCTCCAGACACTAATGATGTTGTAAAATACAAACTAATGAGGGGAAATATGGTCAATTAGTCCCAATCAAGGTTCTACTGAGTGGTCTCCGCTCGCTTACAGTAAAGGAAAAGGTTGAATATCTAACAAATAGCAACCATAGAAATCTGGTAGTTTTATTCACAAGCAAAACTCATGCTATGTTCTTCACAGAGGAAAAAATTATTATCATCAGTAGTAGTAGTATTTTTACTGCATTTACTGCTACACTATAACAGCATTACACAAGATGATCATGAAACCACCTGTTGGCATCAGTGTAGTGTTTTGTCACATCTTTGCAACAGCAGGCAATTTTGCATCTGAACTGCTCAGCCATAGTTTGAACCCACATTATGTCCTGAGACTTTGAATTTTAGACCTTTAGTCCCAAAATCATGATTTAGGTTTTTGGCCTATTTAAACATTTTGTTTAAGCATCATTCAAGATGTCTGGTAAAAATAGAAATGATCTGAACCCAGTCAGATGGAAAAAACTGTAATGTGCATCATGACTTTTAATTATCCCTTCTGACTAATTTTGTAAAAACATAAGGCGTGATGATTTATGGGGGAGACATTATGCAATTTTTGCTTATTAGACAGCACGAGCAGAGTGGTAAGAGACGGAAAAGGAGACAGGGAGGCAGAGAAAATCTGAGAAAAAATATGAGCAAGAGGGTTGAGGAAAAAGAGAGAAATACAGAGGAAGCGACAAATACACAGGAGAGCCGAACAAAACAAAGAAATGAGAAACAAAGAGCGTCGAACAGACAGAATGAACAGGAGGTGAAGAGGAAGAGACAATACTAAAGAGAAGGAGACCGTCAAGGGAGGAAGGGAAAGAAGGAGGAGGCCACAAGCAAGTTTAATAAGCAACTGCAGAACGATAAAACAAGGCAGATAACACCCACACAATGATCTAATACGCAGACACACACACATACACACACACACACACAGACATACACACACTCATTCACTCACACAGCATAGTAAAGTAAATGGAGCAGTGAGGAGCCCTCCCAAAGAGACAGGAGGCGAGAAAGTGTGAGATGAGGGTTAGTGGAATTAACAGAGTGCATCCAAACATACACACACACACACACACACACACACAAACACAAAAGGTTTTCAACACACACACACACGAGCATGCACACACCTTTAACCACACGTGCGCTGATTATACGCACGGATATGCTGACATTTAATCCGGTACCCCTTACAGTGCTAACATGATTTTCCATGGCAAGGTAATTAAGCAGCTCAGCAACCTGTAGACTGTCTTTCTCTCTCTCTTTTTCTCACTCATTCAAACACACACACACACACACACACACACACACACACACACACACACACACACTTATTCTCTGACTCACTCACACAGAAAATATGATCTTGAACACACAGGCGCGATTTAATGAGTCCAGTTTAGCTTTATATTTTTAACTCTGTGCTATTCATTAACAATGACAAAAGACAAAACCTGCCCGAGGGCCCCGTGAGTGTGTGCGCGTGTGTAACACAATCTGTAGTTAAGAAGCCAATTAGACCCTTCATCTTTAGATAGAGTGCCGCAGCTTACTCCTCTTATCTTCTGCTGCTGCTCGAACCACTGTACAGCAGCATATGTGAATGCACAGACGGGGCACAAATTACAGGAAAAATCAGAATAAATTAGTGGAAAAACATAACGAACGCAGGTGCTTCCATACAGGTGCACTGGCACAATTAAGCAATTAAAATCCAATCATGGTCTGCAGAACAGATAAAAAGGCTGAGCAGACCCCAGGTGATTCAGATTTTGTACCAAGATGAAAAGAGGAAAGGATCCAAGTTAGTTTAAAAGAAGGTTCATTGTTGGGGCACGAATGGCAGGAGCTTCAGTCACAAAGACAGATCAACTGGACAGTGTTTCAGTAGGAACAGTGACTAACTGCATTTAGATCTATGGGAAAGATGTTAACAAATACAGCCGGAAACTGTGGTCAACAGTGCACAGTTGATGACCATGATGCTTGTGCATTTTTAAATATATAAGAAAAAACTGAGGAAAAAAAATGCAGGACGTGACTGTGTCAGGATAAACCCCTCATTACAAAGATAAATACACATTTAAGAGTTCAGTGGTGCAAAAAGTGGTCTTCAGAGATGTGGAAAAAGTGATATGGTCAGATGAGTCATCCCTTACTATATTCGCGACAAGTGGGCAAGTCATGTACAGGCCTGAATACTTGACCCCCACAGTGAGAGGATCTGGTGGCTCCATTATGCTGTAGGAGGAATTTTGCTGGCACGGTTTGGGTCCATTTGTCCCCTTAGAGGGAAAGGTCAATGCAAATTGCTGTTATTGTTCTGAGTGGTCACCCTTGAGATTAATCATTTCTATCCTGATGAGAGTGGTCTCTTCCAGGACGACAATGTCCCCATCCATAGGGCACGAAGAGGCGTCACTCACTGGTCTGATGAGTATGAAAGTAATGTGACTCACATGTTATGGCCTGTGCTGTCACCAGATCTCAACCCAATTCGACACCTATGAGAGATTTTGGACCAAACAGTTAAACAGTGCTCTCCAAGTCCACCTTCAAAACATCAAATGAGGGAATATCTTTTGGAAGAATGGTGTTTACCCTTCCTATAGAGCCCAGTGTGTGTGTGTGTGTGTGCGTGTGCGTGTGTGTGAGACTGCGCATTAGCATATACACAGGAGCTACAGCATCTGACATTATCGCTGTGATATGTGATGGCATTTGCAGAAAAAAATGACTAGAATGACAAGACTGAAATATAATGAAGGTCAATGAAGGTTAATAGCAGCCCACAAAGGCCCATAATAACATTTTATAGACAGGAACCCCCCCGACTCACACAAACAAACACAAAGACATTTCAGAGGTTAATAGTCTGTTCAAATGCCTTATGCTCACAGTCATTTGTCAACATTAGCTTTCGAAAAGGGACAGTTCACTGATATGCAAAGGACTGGCATTTTACACAGTCAGAGCCATTCATTATTAATAGCTGTCATGGAAATATGGACGGGGGGAGGGAGGGAATAAAGAGAGAGGAGGGAGATAAAGGGAGAAAGAGAGTACAGGCATCATAAATCAGTGATGGAATCAGGAACGCCGCAAAACCTTAAAACCGTATGTGAAATCAAAATTCACTGATCACTACACTTGATACAAGATTCATAATGCTGTCCTTATGGCTTTTAAAAAATATTTTCAGCCATTAGGAGGTGCTGTGGGAACAAAGCAGCAACCTGCTGATTTAGACACAATTTCATGGCATATTCAGGCCTATTAACAGCATGTCATTCTTTTCAGTCAAGACACTCATGTCCAGGTCTGTTGTTTATTTTTAATATAATGTATGTACACGGGCCACCCCTTGCTGGATTTGTAAATAAGCAGCTGTTAACTAACAATTTTCATCACATCAGCTTAAAAAGTGATGATACTGTATGTCAGTGTTTGTGTTCACAGCTTTTTTCCCACATGGCCAAAAAACATTATTGTTTAAATTTAAATATAGAGCTCAAAAAAGAGAACACTGAATACAGTCATGATTATTTTCATTACCAATTAATTTAGCAATTATTTTATCAATCAATAATTTAATCACTGGTTTATGAAACATCAGAAAATACTGAAACAAATGGTCCACACAAAGATTTGCTGCTTATTATAAAGTAGGACAAGAAATAACATTAAATCTTTACATTTGAGATGCTGGAACCATCAAACTGTTGTGCAATTTTGCTTAAAGTTGACTTCAAATGACTCAACAATTGTGAAAAGTAGTTACTGATTAATTTTCAACCAATCAATTAATCAATCGATTGTTTCAGGGATTGTTTGTAAGGTGCCGGCTGACAGAACATCTGACGCAACATGCAAATGCAGAGAAATCATCTGAATGGAGGAGGTTGGGGAGGTGGAGGGAGTTGCAGTGTGAAGCAGCAGATAGAGCAGGAGAAGTGAAGTATGTAAAATTAATGGGTGTGAGCCTGATTACATGGACTACCTAGCTATGAGATGAGATAGGTCACAGACATATAGTTAATGGCCGGACGGTATACGGAACATGTGACAATAAAATGACTGCAGTGCCTGCCTGAACAACCCCAGTGCTCCATATCGCTGCAGCACCAGTGCAGGATGGATGGGTGACTGGAAACCACTGCGTGTGTCTTCTGATGTCCTCTTGTTGGTCAATTAGGTTTCTCTTCTCTCTTCTCTAATGGGCCTGTGCGTCCTTCCTGTTGGGAAGCTGATGGAAGACACACCTAGCAGCTGGCCTCTCAAGATCAACACAGCCGGGATTCACACACACAGACACACGCCCGCACATACACACATCGACAGGAAACAATTTGGCAGCTCAGTGAGCAAACTGGTGGTTACTGGACAATATACTGTAATGGTCATCTAACATCACCATCAGCTACTACAAACACCACCCTTTTCCACATTACATCTAATGTGTAATTGCAACCATTAAGAAACAATATACCATGGCCACGGAAACGCTGGTTTCTGATGTTTCAGAGGCCAGGTATCGCTTAAATTGTGTATCAAACACCTCAGCTCCGGTGGAAAGTTTGAACGTTGCTGTAAATCAGTGCGCAAGGTATAATAATCTGCAGGTAACCACAGCAACAGTACTTCTGTTTTCTACTACACCAGCTAATTGTGACTAGTAAAACTGGTTATGCTTGACTCCAACCTTAACAATATACAATAGATGGCAACTTGCAGACTATTCTATTTATTGTATGTGGTTGTGTGGCCATGGTGTAAGCATACAAGACACGGTGCCTAAAAATAGTTTTTTGTTTTGTTTTGTTTTCACCCATTTCTGCTGTTGTTGTATTTTCTAATTTGTTAATGTGTTTTTTTGCGCTTTAGGTTTTTTTTTGTTGCGCTTTCCGTAACTCTGTTACATGGTGTACTGTGTTTTTTTTTGTTTGTTTGTTTGTTTTGCACCTAAGGGCCACCATACAAAAATAACAAACTCGTCGGAAAAAAAAAAACCAACAATGCCTCCACAACTCTTGCTTCTCTATTATTTTTGTATATCAGGACACATCACTGTGTTTATCAATTAGGGAAAGAAATCTAAATAATCTATTTAAACAAGGCTCCATTTTTAAAAAAAAATCCTTTTTTATTTAATGTTTATTTTTATTGGGACATAAATGGGTCAGTCCTACACATAAAAGCCTCCCTCCATAGGCCTTTGTCTGGAAATACACACAACTCCACAAATAAAAGGGCACAGAGCATAAACATTACAATACAATAAAAATACCATAAAAACTTAATGAAAAGCAGCTCATGACAACATGTCTGATGTCTCTGAAGAGCTCCATATATATTGATGCCCTACACAGAGAAAACGAGGTTTTACAAAGGGGCACCTTCCAATTCAGCACATTTACCCATTAATGAATCCTGAGTTTTGTTTGTTCATGTTTAAACCTTTGAATACAGAGCACAAATATTCATTATTCTCCTGTCTCCTTTCATCTCCAGCCATGTCTTGAAGAAGTCTAACACCCTTAACATTTAGCAGGTTTATTGCAGGTAATATAAATGAGGACAGAAGAGTGAAAAAGGTGAAATGACTCAGACAGATGCTGAAAAGAACACCAGAATCTCATTTTCTCCCAAAGCCAGGGATCACAAAGACAAGACTTCAGCTTCTTTAAAAATTCCAACCACACATGTTTCGAGAAATAAAAATATTCTGCTTGGATTAATCTCTTTTTTTGGTACTCCTGGTATTTAGGCACGTTTTAAACTTAAGGTGAGAAGACTGGAGCAAAGCCAGAATTTATCACTAAACTCATCACACTAAACTCACATCCCTCAGACAGTTTGGCTGATATTTCATTCTTGGTATTTTCCGACTGCTGAGTTTTGAACAAAAATGTAATTTTGTCAACACCTCCTCCGTGGTTTGGGGCTTTGGGCAAACAGCATCCATTAATAGGTGTGATTTCTTCTTGCAGACAGGCCCAGACCCCAAAAGAGTAAATCTGAAGTGCATGTCATGTTTCACATCCCTCTCCTTACTTTCTCTATCTTTTCCCACATCTCTTGTCAGTTCCCTGTTGTCCACCATCTGTCCTTCCATTTTGGGAAAGGCCAGCCAGCGTGCCTTTATGAATAAATTACTGTTGGGACCTAACAATACAGTAACATGTAACAAGATGGAGCGAGAAAGATGGTGAGAGACACAGGCTGGGGTGGGGGGGGGGGGGGAGAGTAACAGCAACGCTGGGAGTGGAAGTAGGTGAGGGAGAGAGAGAAAAAGTGGGATGAGGAGTAGAGAGAGAGAGAGAGTTATGGAGGAAAAAGAGAGAAGTAAGGAAGGAGGGAGGGAGGAAGCCCACTTGGTCTCAGCTGTAATGTATTATGTATCAGAATGGGCAGAGCAGCAAGAAAAAGCATATGACAAAGTGTATTCTCACATGCTCCTGTGTGTGTGTGTGTGTGTGTGTGTGTGTGTGTGTGTGTGTGTGCGTGCGTGCGTGCGTGCGTGCGTGCGTGCGTGCGTGCGTGCGTGCGTGCGTGCGTGCGTGCGTGCGTGTGTGTGTGTGTGTGTGTGTGTGCGTGTGTGTGTATGTAACAAAGTTTAAACAATTTTAAACTTTTAGTCATTTTTAACCATTTATTGTTCAAATATTTTCACAAAATATCTCATAACGGATGTATATTCTAAGCTCATCACACCATTTGCTGTAAAGCAAACTGTTCTCTGGCAGCAGAAAATACAGCAGAATTTGGATGCAGGGGACAGGAAACCTGGGTGAAGATTAGTCTAAACTCATCATCGCCTGTTAGAGTAAATAATCCAGTTATTTTTCAGTAAAACATGGTCTGAAACAAAGAAGCTTCAAATTAAAGCAGTTAACTAACAACTAACATCCCCCACATTTACAAAAGTAAGAAACTGGCTCATCTACCAAAGTTGTGACTAAAAGAAGAGGCGTAACATACAGTTAGAGAGAACTGAGATTAAGAACAAAGGGAAAGAGGAGGTGAAAGAAGAGACAGAGATATCAGGACAAAGAGAAAGAATAAAGATAGACATAGTTTTGATGTTCTGTCCTGATCTAACATTAAAACAGAGGGAAAAAAAAGAATAAAGGGACCTTAAAATATCACCTGCTCTTACCACCTTTTTTTGATCTATCACACAAACATGCAGAGAGAAAATTCAGTAAAACAGAAACCTGACCAGGAAGAAAGAGAAAGACAGAGGGAGGAAAGAGAAAGAAAAGAGAAGAGTAAACATCAGGATGGGAAGGATTCTCTGACTCTTGATTAAACACACGCATATCGTCTGTCATTCATTATTCCACATATCCATCTGTCTGTCTCCTTTCAAGATGTTTGTCAACTGTCGTCTTTTTTTGAATGCTCGTCTCATTTTTGAGTACCAACACAAACTGCTATAGGCAATAAGATTTTAGCCTCTACAGTCTGAGATCAAGGAATTAATGGAATAAGTAACCGTCACATACGTCAGAGACATTTATGTCACAGCATTTATGCAACAGCATTAGTGCTGCAGTGGACGCCCTCTCAGTTGTGGGCGTCCACTGCAGTATAAGAGTTTCAAATGTGTTCACTGCAGCGGCAATTACAGTGATTTGTTGTTTAATTTACAAGCTAATGGGTTGGGTGTTCATGGTAAATTTCATTTGATAAACATATTAACTCTGATTTTTGCAAATGTTTCACAAACCAGACGCCGAGTCCGGCCAAGAAGTCAACAAATTATGCTGACGTCTTGCTCACGATGAGGGATGCAGTCTGATTGTGCTCACAAACTGTAACTGTCTGCACACAGAGGAGTATGAAGTAAGAAATGCACAAAGCAGAACATCTAAATACAAAACGCAAAAATCAACAGTTGGAGCCAGCTGCTGTGGTGTGTTCCCTCTTGTTTCATTAAATCCAGATGAGGTTTTACTCCTGGAGACACCCACTGCAGCAGGACCTACCACAGAGACAGTTTTAGGTACTTTGGAAGGTGTTTATTTCTCTGTCTGTGAACAGATTTTGTCAGATGCAGCCATGAAATGTTACAGGTGTGTCGCTGAGATAAAAATTAAGGCAGAGTTTAAAGACTGGTGCAGTCTGACCCATGAGTACTCCTGTAAAAAAAGTACTAATGACGACTGACTACTCATGGATTGGAACGTCAACGTGTTGACAGACATTGTGGTTGGTATGATCCCATCGCAACATGGTCTCTAGTTGAACCTTCAAGTTGCTTACTTCCACTACAGCCAAGAAAACCCACCCTTTCTGACAGCCTGCCAGATCAGTCAGATCAAGCGAGTGGTAGAAAATAAGAAGTAAACACAGCACAAACGCTATCAACAAACATGAGGCAGAGCTATGTTTCAAGGACGGCTGACTCCAATCAGAACTAAATCCACCTCCTCATTACTGACTTCAAATTGTTGGTGACATCAAAGTAGCTTCCCAGACCGCCTAGTTAGGCACCAGGAAAGCTCTGCCCCAATGTAATCTCACTACACAGAAAACGGGCGAAGGCGCACCACATGACCTCTCATCCTCATCAAAAGGCAAAAGATGAAAATAAAAGAGACAGAGAGCCAAGAAGAGAGAGATAAACATACTGATGAGGATGCAAAGAGAGAAGAGAAAAAACATTACGGCACAGACATTTTTAAGCGATATGGAAAAAGACAAAAGAGATGAAAGCAAGCATGCTCTCGCTTAGACGTCGGTCCACTCCACCATGAGGAAGCTTCTCAAAGTGGACTTTAAAAAGGTGCGACGGGCCCATCAAAGACTCTCCATCCTCCCCTCTGAGAACAGAGGTGAGAGCTATCAAAGACACACAAACTCTCCCCATATTGACTTTGACACTAAAAACTATGGTACACATGTACACCTGTAAGTTCCATGTGGATGAAAAGAAGCGAGAATGTGAGCAGAAACACACATCCAGAGACATGCAGTGTCCACCGTAGAAAACACAACAAAATGACCAGCACACACACTTCTTTCATATAATGTCTGGTATTTTTTTTTATGCATCCATCTACAGCTGTGTGCACATGGATGTACATTTGCAGTATGTTTGTGCAGACATGCTTAAATAAAGTCATGTACAAACAGCGCACATATCCCTGCTAGACCCCCTGCTGGCAGTAAAAATTGTTCATTTTTTGCTCGAGTTGACTTGAAAGGGAAATTTTTAAAAAGAGAAAAAAAAAAAAAAAACATTCAAGGCGGAACAGGAGACCGAATGAGAGAGATAGAACAAAAGCGCTTCTGGGCAATTATGACTGTCTATGTAAGCACACTGAGTCTACGCTTGTTGTATGAAATGTGCTATATAAATAAACTTGACTTGACTGGACTGTGTGTGTGTGTGGTTATGTGTGTGTGTGTGCGTGCGTGCGTGCGTGCGTGCGTGCGTGCGTGCGTGCGTGTGTGTGTAGACTAGAGGCATGAAGGGACCAGTGTGAAAGGTGACCAGTTGGGGTCATAGATGACACAACGAAGAGAATGGGGAGAGACATACTGACAGATGTATGTACAATGAAAACAAAAGTGCCAGACCAAGTACACACAAACACATACAAACACACACACAAAAACTTGTACTTCTATCTTTGTGAGGACACTCGTTAACATAATGCATTCCCTGGCGCCATAACTCAACCTTACCCATCACAACTAAACGCCGAACCCCAACCCTGACCCTAATGGTAACCTAAACATATTTCTAACCTGAACCCTAAAACCAAGTCTTAACCCTCAAACAGCCTTGTGAAGGTGCGTGTCGGCAAGTGAGGACGAGCCAAAGTCTCTCCACTCTGCACGGTCTATAACTCAAACTGATCCTCAGAGTCACATATCGAATGTCTTGCAGAAGTGCTGTGAAACAGTCTGGTAGAACAGGGTGGAATTCATTTGCACAGAGACAGTAGTTTCTCAGTTTGATTGGCTGACACCAGCAAACATACACACACACACACACACTAAGATAAACCTACTAATCTGCAGTGTGAATCTGAAGTTCTTAATTAGAGTTTATGCTCATTTTGCTGCCCTGCTGTTAAGACAAGTAAGAGTCTTGGTGGTACGTACGTACATGTGTTTGGTGTGTGTGTGTGTGTGTGTGTGTGTGTGTGTGTGTGTGTGTGTGTGTGTGTGTGTGTGTGTGTGTGTGTGTGTGTGTGTGTGTGTACAGGCTTGCATTCGTGTGTGTAGTCTGTAATCCCTTCTTTAGCACACATGTGGCCCAGGGCAGAGTGTGTTCCTACTGGAAGACAAGCTAGTGTGAAGGACAAACATTGTGTGTTTGTCTGTGTGCAGTTTATGGTCTGTACCACTGTGTTAAATGCATGTGTACTGTGACACAATAGGTGAAACAAACGAAAGCACTGTGCAACCATAAAGGCTGTAATTTGTACTGACTGTGAAAATCTATCTGGATTGAATTTTTTTAAATGTGATCTCTAAACTGTGCAGAGGCCCATACTCTGAACACAGACTGGTCACCCTAAATATTTCAGTTGTAGCTCACTCGAAGATACACTGGATGTGATGCTCACAAACACATCCTGCCTTACACTGCCGCTGGTAAACAGGACAAGCAGCTCTGTGAAGCTGTACAAAGGCAAAGCAGTGCTCTGAGCCAATACTGACATCAGCATGCTAACATGCTCACTATGACAATACTGACATGTTGATGTTTAGCAGGTATGTTTTCCATGTTCACTATCTTAGTTTAGTGTGCAAGAGTGTTACCTTTTGATAATTAGTGCCTAACACAGTGCAGCTGAGGCTGATGGGAATGTTATTAGATTTACAGATATTTGGACAGAGTCAGAGGATGGTCCGTGTCATTTGGATTCATCCTCTGGGGACCATGAATAACATGGTCAAATTTTCATGGTAATACATCCAATTGTCATTGAGATATTTTAGTCTGGACCAAAGAAGCAAACTGGCCGACTGACCTACACTGTTGTTCATGAAACCATGTTGCTAGAACTACTATTTAAAAAAAAAAAAACTTACAATAAATAAAACTGTTCAAAGGTTTCAAGAACTAAAATGTTAAGTAAGGATGCTTTCAAAAATAATACCATGATTAGTTTTTGTTCATCAATTAACTTCACACAAAGTGCAGTAAACTGAAAAAACTTTGATTGGTATTTGCTGTGACCACCTTTTGCCTTAAAACACCACAGTTCAAAGCATCTTGGAGGACTTGGACTTGTTGTCATGCTACAGAATGAATATGGGCCAGATCAGACTGATGGTCTGATGGTACTGCGTGATGTATAAGAACCTAAAGTTCCTAAAAATTTTGCACAGTGCTGCACACCAAAGAAACATAGTATAACCGGTGGGTGTTTGCAGTATGCAGTTCCACCACACACTGGTTATCTGAGAAATTTCAGGAAGTAGGGTTGAGCTTACAAGGGAATAAAAGGGGATGAATGTTGCATCATTTTTGCAAAATATTACCTAATATCTGCAGTAACCAACACTGAATTACCAGCTGGGCAAAGTAGACAACTGCCCCAGGCCCCAAAAAGCTCCAGTATAACTATCTCACAATTATTTTATGGGAATTTTATTTATTGTAATTTTCTTTGGTAATATGAAAATATGCTCTACTAAAAAACCATGACATGACCTTAAAGTGGGTCATGCTTCACTGCCTAATTTTGAGGCCCTGTCTTTAATAATGACCTTGTTTCAAAACCTGGTTTTAAGACCTTCATTACTACAGCCCGAACTGTGTTTACATGCTGCATATTCCTAAATTAATTTGTGCTTAATCATACTACTGCACACCAATAGGGCCATGAACAGTAATATACCAGCATAAAATTACAATTCACAGAGGGTGGGGGGAAAGGGAGGGATTATTAAGAGCCTAGCAGCTTATATTTGCCCTAGAGCCCCCAAACAATTCAATCCTGCTCTGGTTATAAATTTAAGAAAAAACTGACATCACTGAATATTAACAGATCATTAAATGGATCATTCAAATTATGGTTAAATACTGTCATTTGTGTCAGTTTTCTGTATTTGATGTTTTCCTCTCTCCATTCAAAACCCTTAATAATTATCCAGCCTATAACGCACTGTAGGTCTGATGTTCACAGTACAAGGTTAACATCTAGTTTTGGCACCTGTGTGCAGTCAGTCTTTGACAGGAAGTGTTTTGTGTTCTCAATTCCTGCTGGTTAAAACTACTATATATGAGTGTAAAAGACTATATTTTCACAAATCACATACTTAAAGTAAATGCATCCAGCCTCTACCATGGTTCAATTAATACCACTTGATTTATACCACTCTGCTGTGCAATTTAAAAGCCTTTAATTCACTCACTTAACATTTCTGTCCATCTGTATGTGGATCTTGTTGTGGAAATTACTGAACTCAAGAGCACTTTGCAACAGTATAATATATATAGTTGGTTAAGAAGTTACATAATTTCCATCCCATGTTTTTAAAACCACCCGTTTTTTCTGAGAGGACTTCCTGACATCTTTGGTCTCCCACCGTTCTGTGACTCACTAATGTGCAGACTGTATAATCCCAGCTCTGTGGGTCTGTGTGCAGAACATCACCTCAGCTCGAGTTATCCAATAAGTGTACCTCCCTGTTATTTTGCACCTAAAAATACTGTGCAAGTTTTCACACGCTACTCTTCCCCCATATTAGCAGCTGCTGCTACTTTATTGCTTGTATTTGTTTCACTATGTATCTTGTCAGTGCTCTGCTTTTACTTGTGGTATTCCCCAGGGATCATTACTTGGCTTACTACTGTTTTTACTCTTTATTTACTCTCTTGATTAATTTTATTGATAACCTCACTTTGACACAACTTTGATACAACTTCTTACATAAGTTGTGACCGTAATCCTTGGTTGTCTGCATCAAGATAAACAGTTAAAGTGATCTGTGATGGCTGGATTGATTGTCTAATGTCATTAAGTTCTAAAAACTGCAGCAAGGGCTGCACACTGGTGTCTGGCAGTACACGTTTCTGCTCTCTAATGGACTTGCCATATTCATTCTGAGCAGCAGAAAACGCAGTGGGGAGCAGAGTCGACCTGCTGGTTTTCTATTTGAGAGGTGGTTAAGTGCAATCACCTGGTGCCCCAGGTGAAAATGAATCTGTATTAAATGGTGAGAATGAAAACCAGCAGGACTCTGAGAGCTGAGGAACAGGACTGGGAACCACTGGTCTAGAGGGCCAGTTCCTAATAGTAGGAACTAAAAACTCATTAAAACGTAGGTTTTATAATTTAGAAGAAAAATATTAAATGTGTAAGTGGTAAGGGGGAGATCTTAGAGAAATAAAAGATATACTTTTAATACAACAACTAAAGCCAGTACATTTCATTATTACTTTACTAATATAAAACACCACAACAGCATCATTAAACACTAAGAACTTAAAATTAGCTTCTAATTACTGACAGTTTTTACCATGCTTAGTATTTGTGATTAAGTAAAACCTTTTTGCATAAATTTGGATCACAGACTGTATCTTTAAACATCTGATGCATACTATATCGGTTTGGAGTAATCTGACCACTAAACACCCACAGGTCAGCTGATCACTATGCAGCCATGTTTTCAGAAAAGACAGAGAAAATGAAAAACCTCAAGAAAGCACCTCACGGTTTTACGCCTCTACCAACCAGCCAGCAAGTTGCAGTTGTCCATGTTTGTCCAGACTCATATATTGTAGTGAAGACTCTGAAGGAATTTAATAAAAGAATTTTGTCATAATATATCCATATAATATAGTATGGATTCTTGGGTTATGGCCAAAAACATGTTTTGTGAGGTCACAGTGATGTTTGACCTTTGACCACCAAATTGTTATCAGTTCATCCAGTCCAAGTGAACGTATGTGCCAAATTTGAAGAAATTTCCTCCAGGCATTCACGAGAATGAGACGGACGGACGAAGAACGTGAAAACATAATACCTCTGCCACGGCTGTCAAAAGACGGCTGACAAAACTGTAAAAAGACGAACATATAGACAGATCAAAAGGGGTAAATACTACATCAAGGACCCATGTAATACCCTATATGTAGGGTAACCTGTGACACCATTAGTTGCCAGGCAACCTGGACTATGGATAAAGCATGTACGCTTCATCTATCAAGCCATCATCTTAGCAGCCTCCTCCTCTCTGTCACACCTGTCTCCCTCTCTCTGTCTTTGTTTGGCGGGTGAAGAAATGGAAAGTCAGGACAAAAAAGCGAGAAAAAAAGAACAAGAAAAAAGAAGGATAAGCACATAGCTGAAGACAATGAGACACAAATGAGGGGACAAAGAGAATGGAGAATTGGTCTGTCGGAAATAATAACATACGACTAAACCAATACAACGCTCAACAACAGGAGCCATATATAGACTGTGAGGACAGATACACGAACAGTCAATAGTTTATCTGTCCATGTGATCTGAGTAGTCATCACCGTGTTTTCATTTGGCAATCAGCATCAAAACAGCTGCTGAGTGCTAATGGAGTTTATGTCAAAATACTGGATGAATAGCAGCCTGCAGAAAAAAGACAATCAGCCTTTAATGAAAATTATGACAGTGTATGAGGTACAGTAATCTGTGTGTGCGTGCGTGGGTGTGTGTGTGTATGTGTGTGAGAGGAGCTGAGAGTATGCTGGTTTATGTGCGTGCAGTACGCGTGTTCATATGCTGTAGAACAAGTCATTTCATTCAGCACTACAAGCATCATAAAAACCCTGAATGTCCCAAATGCGACACTTACAGCCTGTCAGTGGCTTTATCTCTGTGTGAGTCAATCAATAGAGCTGATCGATAAGAAAAAGCCCTGCAGTCAGGGCAAGGGGAACCGGAGCACAGGAACACATTCTGCTACGCTGTTGTAGAGATAGACCACAACAATGCCGACAATAAGAGCCACAATAATAACTCCTGTAGCAACATCAATATAACTTTAGTTAACAAACAGCTAAATCTGTAGCAGCAAAACAATGATACTAATAACAAGGAAGGGTGCACATTCAAAAGAGTAAAAACCACAAAAGAAAACATCTGCAGATACTGTAACAGCAACAAAAAATACTGGACAAACATCTATTAAATCACCAAGAGCAACAGAAACAACAACAACAACTGCAGACCCAGCAACAGCAACACATGACAAATATCAGTAATATCAGCAATAAAAACATTACAAAAGATAACACTTAACACAGCAGCAAAATTAAAGACAAACACAGCAAACAACATCAAAACTAAATCACTTCAGCTAAACAGTCTGATGGGATTCACATGATTGACCTCAGCCCCAGTTTAGTCCCCTTACTACACAAAATGAACACAAAAACTTTTTTCTTTTTTTTTTGTAACAGGAGTGAAAAACAGGATGTGAGAGAAGTAATCTCTCCTCACTACACTGTGAACTTGTGAATTTTTGAGTTGCGTTAAAGGGTTTTTTTATGTCTGTGAATTTGAGATTCATTAATAATTTACTTCAGTCATCTTGTGTCATTTTAATCTCCCACTTCTTTTCAGCTGCTGCTTTTTTGTCACTTTTATTCCACAAGCAGTATGCCACTGGAGGATTTACTCTTACTACTACCATATTTGTAAGCGCAAAAAAATTGCAAGACCACATGCAGGGTAATTCTCATGCCCATACATAAACCCCATAGTAGCGATATTATATATACAGTACATGACAAACTGAGACATCCTATTGCTTTTCATACTGTAACAATGACCCTGCATCTCTGACCCCCACAAAGTTCCGGCTGTCTAAAGAAAGACACACACAGACTTTCTGCAAAAAACAAATGGGTAAACCTACAATTACACAAAATAAAATAGATGTAGCTGTTCACACTGACATTGCACTGACCTTCAGACTAAAGTCGCCAGTGCTTTCAGGCGTTGTAGTACCACACCATGAGAACAAATCTTCAAACACAAACACAAACTTCACAAAGACTGAAAGCGCTAAAGCCAAATGTCAACACTAATTTGCTCCATGCTATCTCTTTGGTAGATTATGACACATTTATTTAAGGTTTTTTACTCCCCAGGCTACAAGTAAAGAAGACACACATTCACACACACACATACATACACCTCTGCTGCCTATCAATGAGGTCTCGTCACGCACATGGACGGGTACTTGATACTGTTTTCTAATTAAACCAAAGCTCTGTGTCCCAAACACAGCTGCCTCACCTCCCACCTTGATCTCTCGAGGGAGCACACACAGACACACACACATCATTTGCAGATGACAAAAACACCTTCAAAAACACTCAGAGTTATGGCTGTCAACTGGACTACAAACAGAAACACAACTCTACCCATACATACACACACACACACTATTGTAACTTGTGTACACTGACATACATGTAAAAAAAACAAAGACACAGACACACACACACACACACACACAGAAACACCTGTCTGTGGCAACAATCCGTAGAGATAAAAAGGCTGACAGGAGCTGCTGGAGCCAAAGCTGGGAACCATGGGAGCTGTCAGGCTCATTTCCCTGTGACACCTCCAGGCTCGCTCACACACACACACACACACACACACACACACACACACACACACACACACACACACACACGCATACACACACACACACACACACAAACAAACACACACACTTCTGGTGACTTCTATTGACTCAAATTAATTCCCTGGAGCTGTATTCTTACCACAGCCGTTATATACTGTACTTAATCCAACCCTTCCACTAGCCTTGACCCAATACAAAACCTGCAGCAGCTTTAATCTTAAACCTTCAACATATGAAACCTTAAGCTTAACCTAAGTGTAATTCTACCCTCCGTCTTTAAAATAACTCCTTCCTAAAAAGGTCTGAGAAACTGTCCTAACAAGTGACCAGCTGGCAAGGTTTTCTATTCTTGTGTCGAACTCACAAAAGAAACAACAGGGATGACGTGCAAACTTGCACAGCTCATAGATAGACACTGCAAAAGCACACATTCAGCCCCCACATGTATAAAACAAGTACAATGACAACAATATGGTAAATGATATGGAAAATAGGCAAAGAAATAAAATTGTTTTGAAGTATCTCTGCATACTATGTAGTCTGGCTTAGCCTCTTTCACTCTACACATGGTCCATTAACATCTCGGTTAGCAAGCAGTGTTTTCTATGGACAGCCACAGATCCCATGTTTCACAGTTAATAACTATTAGTATGATGCATCAATTTAGATAAAACTTATTGGAGGCACTGGCTAACCACAGTGATCAATATTGGCTATGGGTAATCACTGGTAAATTGCAAGTGAAATCAAGAAGAGCCAAACAACATTCAGCCACAACTAATGAAAAAATGAATTTCCACTTTGTTGGTGATGGGGACAGTTGCATTACATCCAGTTACACTCTGTTTAACGTTACTGTTAAACAACTTGTTGGCACTACTCAATTAATGCATCCATCTCCTTCCCTCTGTCTTAAATACGCACACATGCAGACCATGTTATTTCTCATAAATATAAAACAGGATTTCCAACCATCCTGGTGTTTGTACTTCCACCAGAAAGGAAATAATTACACATTTTTCTGTATGTTTGTGTTTGTGTTTGTGTGATGACTCAATGAGGCATGAAAATAAGACAAGGATCACACTTTGGGCAGAGCAGTTCATGTGCAGCTATGACCTCCTATGACCACAGCTATGTATACTGGCTCTATTTAAGCTACACACTTTCAAGTGTACACTAAACTCAAGAGCAGCAGAAAAAGTAAGATGAGCAGGGTTAGAAAGGTCTGAAAAGCTGTTCCCCACAGTATCTCTGCATTTGAGATTATCTTTCACTGATAACCTCGGTGTTACTCAAATCCAGGAGAGTCTCCTGGATAATTTGATGATAACAGTGGTTTTAATTTCTTTTTTTCTTTTTTTTAGCTTTGTTTCCTAACAAAGTTTATTCCCTTAGTTTGGCATGGCTAGAGGCACCAATCAAAGCTGTAACAAATTCAGAAAGCTTCATCGTTGCAATCAGGAACCAAACACTTCACCAGTTATTGAATTCAATCAAGACCCGGACTCAGTATCCCAAAGCTAACTGATTAAATTTGCTGAAGATATTAAAGTTCTATAAAGCACAATCTCTATAATCATCCTCCCAACAGCAGCACTGGTAATACAATTTTAAGCTTGGTGATTGGATGTCTGTTACTTCGAAACTCCTCCACAGTTGACTTCTCTCTTCTTTCTCACTCTGTCACCTTTGACTTTTCTTTATAGAGAGTTTTTTTTATCCACACAGTTGCTCATCTTTTGTGCCAATGATTCAGCTGTGAGAGTTTCCTGGTATCCAAGCTTTGCCAGTCATCTCATAATATTCATGCCAAAATGTAACGGAAGCAACCAAATATTTATTCAGTTCAGCATTTCAAACATAAATACATGTTGAATTTACACCTCAATTGGAAGTCGTGACTTTTTTTTGTGCACATTTGTTATGGCTCAATTTAAATGACTCTCTACAGATGTTTATTTGAATGTAAAACAAAATCAAATCAATTATCATCTATTATCAACATATGTGTTAGCAGTTTGAGTATACCGCTCACCGAATACTCTACATAAAGCTCTGGACTCAGAGACAGGGAATCAAAATGTAGAAAAATCAGTGAATGGAAAGCTTTTAAGCCAAATATTTTTGCTGAAGCGCACACATTCTGTAGATACACAAACACACATTAACATGTGCAAAAGCATGCAAACACAACACATAATGTTTTCTCTCAGCTTCCCCTCTGCTTTCACTTTATCTCCCTCTCCACTCCGTCTCTTTTCCCTCTCTCTCTCTGAATATTTTAGTATTGATGAGCCCATTACTGATGATAACAGAGTGCAACGTCAGCATCCTTTCTCCCTCTCTCTCTTTCTCTCTCTCTCTCACACACACACACACACACACACACACACACACACACACACACACACACACACACACACACACACACACACACACACACACTCACTCATCAGGAGTCGGGTTACAACTCTGCTGCTGCTGTGTTCTTATGCGCATTTCTGTATGTGCGATTCAGTTTGTGTGTGTGTGTGTGTCTGTGTGTGTCTGTGTGTGTTCGTTCAGCAGGAGGCTGGAGGGATCTGACTTCCTGGAGTCAATCCAGTAAATTGCAATATTTTTCAAAATTGAAAACCATTCACATGCACTCTCACTGGCACACAAATACACATACCCCGATTCGTGATTACAAGGGCGATGCCTGTTTGCTGCTAAAGTGATGCAAGATGGTAACAGCGGATAAACAAAGTGCATTGAATATGAACGTGTCTTGCTCAAAAGGCTGTTTACAACACACAAACACGTGCAGCAACATGAAGACAGCATATCAAACATTACAAACTAGGGGTGAATGGAGGCCTAAGCTTGTGACTCCTGAAACTACACAGCTTGTTCAGTATTTCTGATGATAAATAACTGGACTTCAGAAAACTATCGTATTGGTGAAAACACGAAAAGGTTGTGGATGATCCAGGCTAAATGGTTTTATTTTATCATAATGCTTAATCACAAGAGGGGACAATTCCCAGAGGGTATGGGCATGACATCTGCTCTTGTGTATTTTGTGACAGCATCACACTTCATGACCGACTCCAGCTAGAGGGAAGCAGGTGAGACCAGGAACTGAAACTAATTTTGTATGCCAGAGAGCACTGACGTCCACCTGGCAGTTTCATTATTCCTCCTCAAGTCTGGTTATTTTCTCCTAGACTGGCCAACAAATGCCCAATGTAAGAGGCTTAGTCTCTTCTGACAAGCACTGTTGAGGTGAATGAAAGCCATTTTCCTTCAGTGATTTCCCTTATTGAATTTAAACCAATAACGAAGGAGGGGATAAAGAAAATGAAACACTTTAGAGGAGGATTTTTCAACTTTGAGCCAAAAAGGAGTTTAAACTTACCAGGAAAATGCCCCTAATATTTCGTGCAATCAGTGTGTAATGGCTTCACAATGTTATTATCCACAAATGATGTTCTTCAGCTATGCAAAGGGAGGGAGGGAAGTTTAAAAAAAAAAAAAAAGGAAAAGAAAAAACCAGAGTAACAGAGTACAGGGATCAAGATATGCCCTGAGGCAAGCTCTCACCATATATACAGTATAGTATATGCATGCTGTTTGATCAGCCACGCGTTTTGATTACAATCACTCAACTCGATCAACAGCAGATGCGTCACTTAATTTGAGAGCAGCCGTTGTGTGTTTACATGGCAAACTTATATTTCAAACAGAAGAGACCTGGTTTATTATCAGGGGGTCTCTATTTTATTAACTAACATTTAGCTCAACACCAAGCATGGCCCTGACATTTAAAGGTTCCAGACAGGTGCCATCAAGAAGATTCATCACAAACGGCAACCCTTTCACAATATAAAACAACCCAACACAACAATACAAGTAATGGCCTCGCTGACACATTCTCAACACACAAACACTATAAACTTCACAAAGATCAGATGCAAGACCGGGCTGCTTTATTGCATTAAATTGCTGTAATAATCGTGTCAGCCTGCTTTTATCCACGGCACATATTTGGTGTCCTGTGAACACTATTCATCTCCAAAATGTCAGCTTTTCATGACCAAGGAAAACTGCCTCAGGAACAAGCATGAACTTTCACGCTGAGAAACAGCCGTGATTTAAGCTCTGTGAGGATGATACAACTTTGGCATTTCAAGGGAGAAAAACACACAGGAGGATCATTTACTCTAAAGTTTATCTAAAAACTTAAAAAGCAACTAATTTGGTGACATCAGGGCTACCGCTTTCTAGTAAGGCACGCTTTATAAAGGATTTAGAAGTTGTAGATGGTGGCTTCATCAGTGGTTCATAAATTATTAATTAAGGCTTTGTAGATCAGGTATAAATATTAATAAGAACAAGTTTTGGATTACCAGATTGTGAAAAATCTCAGGTGGTTGTGGTGGCTGGTGTTTATTCTTCCATTTTTGCTAGTAAAGCATTTATAAATGTAGGTAATAAATGAATAAATGCTTAATAAGTTGCTAATAAATGGATTTTGGTCCAGTTCCTGTAGAGCTCTTTTCAAGTGGGTAGTCATACAGTCCAATCAGTCACAGGGGTTTGGCAACAAATCTGGCAACAAACAGCTGCTCTTACTAATGGACTGCACTGCAAATGGTAAATTGACTGTGCTGGACTGCACGAAGCGATTTACTCTACATGCCACATTCACTCATTCACACACACACACACACACACACACACACACACACACACACACACACACACACACACACACACACATACTGATGGCACAGCCATCAGGGGCAACTGGGGGTTCAGCATCTTGCCCAAAGACACTTTGTCGTGTACCGTAGGACCCAGGGATGAAGCCACCAACCTTCTGTTTGGAGGACAACTTGCTCGACCTCCTGAAACTAATCTATAAAGCACTGATGAATGATTTATTAACGATTAATAAAGCCATTAATTACAACTTATAAACCCTTTATTAAGGGTGATGCATCAGAAAGTGTTGCCACACTTTTGCCACTCAGTTTTTCAGTCAAGGTTGTTTGCTCAGCATAAAACATTTTATCATGAAGATTGCAATAGAGAGAATTCAATTAGAGGGACTATCATAGAAAATATATCTGTCCCTTCAGGAATATTAGAGGAAGAGTGGCCTTATCAGACTACTGTGGAAGATACAAAGGTAGGCTAAGGTCACTAAACTCTCTGTGGAGCAGTCTAGACACACTCTGAGAACATTTTAGTGATATTTCAGTGGGATGGTGATAGTGTTAGTGAGCTGCAGGGTTGCTGTCCACCGCTTTACACTGACAGTTGCCAGGACAGTCCACATGAGTTCTGCACTGCCGCTGTCAGGGGGGCGAATAATGACACCCAGCAGGTCACACTCACACTACTACTAATACACCACTCTGTATTCTATTTGGCTCAGTGCTGGGCGCCATGTGTCTCTACAGTCTCTCAGTTTGTGCGCTGTATGTAGAAGTGGAAGCGTCAGGATACACACAGCACATCCAAAACACGCACAGTTATTAGAGAGAGACACACTTACATCTCGGATGACGGCGGCTGGCTACGGCAGAGGAGCGCGTGTCCGCACGCTTGTCCCATCGCGCATCCTGCCTCGCGCCTCTCCGGTTAACCCAAACAGCTGCAGTCAGGGGGACCTGGCGGGTGAGGGGAGGAAAAGAGAAAGGGGTGGTGGTGGTGGAGAGGGGGAGAGTGTCTGTGCGTCTGTCCGTCGGGCTGGAAGGGGGTGAAGGAGGATAGACGGTGGATGGATAGATTTTTGGGTGTGTGCTCCTCTCTCTCGCTCGCTCTCCCCCTCTCTGTCTGTCTCTCTCCGGTTTGCTCTCCTCTGCTGTCTGACAGCGCGTGGGGATTGGTCGGGACCCGGTAACTGATACTCGAGCTGCGGCTAGAGAGGATATAACGGCTGAGCAGAGAGAGAGAGAGAAAGGGGGAGGAGGGGGGTGGCTAGAGAGAGAGAGAGAGAGAGAGAGAGAGAGAGAGAGAGAGAGAGAGAGAGCTCAGCCGGTATGTTCACGTTCAACGCCACATGGACGCATCAGTCAAACCGGTGCTGAGGCACGTCCCTCCTCCGCGTGCGTTGCAAAAACTGTCACCCCTGGGTCATGCCTGTTCCCCCAGCTAATCCATCCGTGGAGATGAAAGTTGTGTTGTTGTGAAAATTCAACTTCCACGGTGCATCTTCACGCCGCAGCCGCGCATTTTCACACGTCTCCCCCACCGTGCACACTCCCTTTCCTCGCACTCGCTGCTTCTCACGCAGATCTGGGACAGGACGGGACCTGAACTTGTTTTCTCTGCCGTCACAAACAAGAGGAGATCATATCTGCTCATGCTGGCAGGGTTTCTTAATAAACCACATGTTGCACTCCACTCTAGTGCGTCTATCACGGGACACAAATCTCAAGGTCCAACACAGATCTTCTGCCTTATATGGCCTTTCCAGTACACACCAGGAAGCAGCAGGGATTCACCACAGGAGCAATGCGTAGTGACACACGAGCCTTTGAAATGTTTGTTTACATCCGGGGCCTTCAAATACACCATCATGTGGTTTCAGGTGTCAGGTGTTCAACACACCCAATAAGGATTTTTGGAACAATATCGTCGCTTAATACTGACAGAAAATCTGAAAGCAAATGTTAGAAAGTTCGCGTTTGAATCTATTAACCCCCACCCCTGCAGCTTACTGCCATGCACCTACGCAGGTGTTTCTCATTATTTCGCCTGATTACACCTCTGCTCGTGGCTGTGTGAGCAGGTTCACACCGTGACTGATTGATTGACATCCTTGTCCTTCTCCTACTACATTTGTCGCATCTGTTCATCATCATCATCATCTCTATCGTTATTATTAGTTCATGAGTTTGGTGACCTCGGGAAATTTCTATCATAGTTCCACCCACCTTTAATCAGCCAATCAGCCATAACTGCAAACACCTGTGTGAATGAGCAGGGGCCTCTGTGCAAATTTGGACTCAGTTTGTTGTTGTCTACTGTTAATCTATGCTCTCTCCATGAATTTCTTTTTAAGAGTGAAAGCTTTGAGCTGTGGTGGTGCAGCTACTCTAGTGTTTCCATTTGGATTATAGATTGTACCTTCATATTTTCCTTTTACCTTTTGACAGAGAGTAATAACTCCCCGTGGCTGTGCTCTCTGTGCTTCAACTGTTTTATTATTTTTCTGGTCAAGAGACCACAATTGAAAATTGGCTTTAAAATGGACTAGACCAGACTTTAACTTGAATAAAACTCTGAAAAACTGCAGCCTGATTGGGTCTACCTCTGATTAGAAAAATAAGCACATTAAGCACAGACTCATAACCACCAACATTAATACTATGTCAGTACCATGAAGTGTCTCAGCAAGCCCTGTCTGTGAGCCAAAATGCACAATAACAGGGCTCTTGTTCTGACACACTGATCAAATGTTAGAAATTACATTTGTGCTTTTTCTAGTATGACATGCCAAAATGTCTGTCATTTGAGGAATTGTTTCTTTTGAATGATAAATATAAAGAGACATCAAAAAAAATTTAGGACATGACCTTAATGTCCTCTGTGGTAGTTTACAGACCTGCTTTTGC
This sequence comes from Toxotes jaculatrix, assembly GCF_017976425.1. Taxonomy (NCBI): domain Eukaryota; kingdom Metazoa; phylum Chordata; class Actinopteri; family Toxotidae; genus Toxotes; species Toxotes jaculatrix. The sequence goes on along the minus strand of NC_054402.1, from coordinate 15,675,099 downwards.
TGTATTTAGACCCCAACAGAAACTGTGTTTATTTATAATTTGTAGCATGTGGATTATCTCCATATCACTGTCTAAACAGATAACGTCTGATTTAAGCCAGACTATCTCACTGTAATAGAGGAAGACCAGAAGAGGTCCAAAAATCAGATCTGCTGTGTAAATATATCCCAGTAGCTCTGTCCATCCTCACACTTCTTTATACATCTACACAGACACTAGACATGTTCATAGATGTTGATGCAGACTGTACTCAAACATCACACTGAAACTTTGGAACAAAAATGCCTTGAAAAGTAGGCAATTTATTGCAGCCCTGGGACCCAGGATGATATTTTCCTTGTTCAGTTGTCACATAGGGAATCACCAGCCGGAGGCATGTGGCTCCTAATTTTATGAAACACTAATTTAGAAAATACAGAGGAGTAATGCGATGTGTCTGAGGAGCCCTGCAATTTTAATGGAGGAATCTTTGGTCACCCAGCAGGAGCTGTCAATTACTAGTGAAGACAAGGCAGACAGAGAAGAAGAAGAAGAGAAGAGCATGACAGAGACACGAGAGGTGGGAGAGGAAGAATAATTCAGAAGTGAGGATGAAAGAAAAGAGTCAGAAGAGGAGAGCTGTGGCAGAATGAGGGAGGCTGTGAACCTTATTATTGCCATGTCACGCTTCCCACTGTGAGTGCGTGGATGTGTGCGCACATGTCACATCTGGTGTGTTGGCATATAGATCTATGGTGCTCAGCTGTGTCTCAACATGTCTTTGTGTGTGTTTTTGTCCCACAAGGACTCTCTTGCCTGAGGACCCCGGATTCAGATCAGTCAGTGTGTTCACTAACAGACCATCTACTGGGACTTGGGTCAAAGAAATGTCTGCAGTGGACAGTCATCACCAGCTGGAGAAAGTATATGCACCAGTGTGGTTTAAAACTTCCCTTCGTCTAGCATCAATAAATTTAAGGCAACAGCTGTTTGAATTTTTTGAAATGACCGAACTGAAAGGAAAATGACCCAAATGTAACTGTACAGAGGAATGGAAAACCTGTGTTTTTAACTTTCTGTAGACCAAGACCTAGATGGTGTAGTGCAAGCAAAATGTTTGCGGCTGCAGGAGTCAAAACAACAACAACAACAACAACAATAAACTTTGGAACAAACCATTTTCACTGATGATTTTATTTGCCAGTTTAATGACTCTGAAAATGAAATCATCCTGGTTTAGTACTGCATGCCACAAGCTGTGGAGACACTGGGACAGTTGTCTCTTTGTAGGACACTGATTTGTGTTCTTTTTTCTAATCCTAGTTGGGATCTTCCATTTCAGACAGACATAATAAAAACAGAGGTAAAGAGCCATGCTAACAGCTCTGTGAGGCTGCAGTTATGCACAGTGGTGCTTTGAGCTAAATTCTGACATCTTCATGCAAACAGGTTGATATTTGGCAGGTGTAATGTTCACCATGTTCACCATCTTAGCTTAGCGTGATTGCGTGCAAACATTTTCCCAGTTAGCACTAAATACAAAATATAGCTGAGGCCAATGGTAATGTCATTGGCACTGCAGGTATTTGGTCATAATCAAATCAAAATTATGACCTGATGATGGCGCTAGAGCAAAAGCTGGTGGAAATATTATAGAACTCCATCCAGATGTTGCTGAGATATCTCAGTCTGGACCAACCAAGAGACCAACATTGTCATTCACAGATTCATGCTGCTGCTGGAGCATTGTCAGTTATTCCAAAAGACATTTAATTAGCCTTTGATGTCATTAGATATTTTTCACTTTCACTTTAAGGAATCACTGTAGTTTCTTCTCAGCAAACAAGGCCACTGAGCATTCAGCACCCAGAAACCAGCATACTGTCAGCATCACATAAAAATAAAAAAAGATTAAAGGCTTTCCACCATGGAGAGGGATGGTAAGAGGCAGCAGCTGTAATGTGACAGCAGCGTATGACCGGTGCTCTGCAATAAAGTGCAGTGAAGCTGCATTTTATGAGAGGGGAAATTCCTGTTGTTCCAGTTTGTACTCGTATACACTAAGCAGAGCTGGTGCTGTAAATAAGATGAGGCTGATGGAAGAAGAAGCCAGCCACAGCTCTGTTCATTTTAAAACTCTTTTGGTATATGTTTAAGACTGAAGTGACCCATTAATGTGACCCTGAGAAGAGCCTTTCCCTCATTAAAAACTGATTTGTTTGTTACATAAGACTAAAATTAGAGACGCTTCTTCCGCCCTGAACCCAAATCCATTTTTTTTTTGTGAAAGAGAAAGCAGTGAAATATACTCTATTATGTTTTAGTCTGGCAATAAAGGCCTGAGTGTGAGATGTGCATCGGTTTATGGCTCAGTGGGATCAATATCACTAGCATTTGACTTGAGTGTCCCATGGCAAGGTCTAATCAAGGTCTGTGAGCCAGATAAGGTCAAGACAACAGCAAGATGAGACAAGTCCCCTGACATAAATACAAAAGTTTAGTGACCATGAAACCAAAATCTCTTGTTGTGATTCAACAAAGCTGTGCAACGAGAAGAAACCGTGTCACGCTTGAGTTGATTGAGTTCCCCAGAGTGTTGCTCCCATATCAGCTCCTTGAGTTGATTACATCAGAACCTGATTAGAGCCTCTGTCCTCAACCTGGAGTGTTTACTGACATTTATAGGCAGCCTGATCTACCAATCGTTAATACTTCCTGGAATTTCAAAGTGCCGACAGAAAGGACACTTAATTATTTATGATCCTTTCTGTGTCCATGGCCTGATTGGTAATAGCTCTCTGTTGAGCCACAATAATACTGATAATGCTATCTTCCAACCAGCTCTGATACATAGACTGTGTTTTGAGACATCGCTGTGAGATATGGTGCCTGCAGCAAACATATGGAGTGACAATATGGTTGTAAATAAGACATGGAAGTGTAAGGACAAAAAGAAAAAAAGGTGATTAAAGAGTCTTGAAAGCTGAGCTTGAAACACAGCATGTACATTTCCTGTCCTTACCTGTCCTTCACCTGAAAAGATTTATCTGCTCTCTCAGTTGGAGCAGGTTCAAATCACACACTGGGGGCTGGATGGGGCCATGTTGGCAAACCAGTAGATGTTTTTTTTCTGTGTGTTTATTGCTTGTATCACTCTGCCTTGCTCGACTCTGTCCACTTCTCTTTCTCAACAAATATACACAGACTGTGATATCCTCGACAGTGTCAGTGCTTGATTTTGGCACGAAAACAATCCAACCTAGCAAGCTGCATTACCGTGTCCAAACAGCACAACCCTGCACCTTTTCATTTACGTCTCTCTCTCATTTGTCCTGTTCACATGGAATCAGGTTGGTAACAAGCAACAAATAACAAGCAGCAGCAAAATCTGTGGCCAACGTTGTGGAGGGAAAGAAGTGTGGAGTAAGGTGGAGAAGTTCAGGAATATAAATACTAATCTCATTTGTGTCATTTGAACAAATGTCCTGTTTACTTTTTCATGACAAGTGACCTCTTGCCATGCAAATAACTGACACACTTTTCTCTCTCTGTAGCAAAGCCAGAAAAGGAGTAGGTCAGAGTCTATAGTTGGATATACAAAGTGTTTGTGTTTGACACTGGTGACTGCAGTTTACATCAGGTCTCCGACAGTGTTCGAGTCTTTTAACCATGAATTTGATCTTTTCCTAAACTTAAACCTGTAATAACTGATTTCTGGCAACTTGTGGGCAATGGAAACAACATACAACACTTAGATATCATGACCTTTTAAGCGGACATGGTAAAAACATGTGAGCAAACAGTTGGTGTATGACATAGCCAGCGGTTTACAGAGTAATGTTGTCATTCATTTGGAGCCATTTTTCTGGTCACCTGATGAATTTTAGTCTGACATTCACTCTCTTTTATCTCTATTTTTGGTCTCCACCAGTCATGGAAGGAAATATCCGACTGGTTTGCTAACTTGAGTGAACTAAATAAGTAAATTGCAAGCCATAAAATCAAAATAATGAAAGATGTTAAAGAAAAAAAACTCCATAGAGCTGAACAGAACTGCAGACCTGGGTGATGATTCTCTGTGGGTTAATCACTATGAACAACAAAAGAGCAGTCATGTGTTTAATATTGATTATTGATTATAGCTATAGCATTTCAGTTGCCTAAACCTAAACATATATTAGCCATGTAATAGAGATGACAGGTCAGCAAACTCTCATGTGAGCTCTTTTAGGAGCAGTTGAGTCGTTTTTGAAGGCACTGATCTGATTTGTTAATTTGTGAGGACTTTTTAGGAAAAATAAACCGACTGCTGACAAAGAAAAGGCTCTCCTGTGGAACTCACATGCTTTTCAGACATTTCTCACTCCTCCTGTCTATCCCTCCTTATCTTAATCCTTTCCCTTTTCTGTCTACCCTCTCCTTCTTCCTCCCCTTCATCCTTCCTCCCTCCATCCCTGCTGTGCTTGCCTTAACACCTTCCTATAGCCCACAGTCCTGGCTTCTTCTTTCCCTCTCCTTCTGCCTTTACTTCCTTCTTCTCTCTTCTTCCTTCCACTGTTCTTCCATCCTGCCGTTCCCACAACACGTGAGCCTCTTCTTACTGCTAACCAAACTCAGCATTAACTATAAAGCCTACAGGCACTGGCATCTCCACATGTTCTTTTGCTGTTTTATCGCGGCGAATTATAGCCCAGTGTTGTCCTTAGGGGGGATTTTTCCCAAAACTAATTAAAACCCTTCTCAAACTGTTCATCCTCTACTTTGGGATTACCTTGCTCCAGTACAGGGCCAGTTAGCTCAGGGCCAAAAGCACAGTTAGTCCACTTGAACATGCCTGTATGAAAAAAAAAAGTCCAGATAGCTGGGCTACACTGGTTCTGCATTACATTATGATTGAAATTTATTTCATCAGTCTCCATAATAAACAGATCCTGCTTTGATTATGGGCTGAAATATGTATATGTTTATGCTTGCAGTCAGTCATGTCATGATTGCACGTTTACTGCATGTACTGTATGCACATACAGTATTCCTGCATATTTCAGTGTGATCTTTAACTGCGCTGACATTACCCTGACCCCTTCAACGACGCTGGAGAGCATTGAGTTAATTGCATTAAATCCGGACATACAGAAAAAAAAAATACACTGAGAAAAGTGATGTTCGGCACAACATTATACAACTTCTTTCTGTGAGCTGCTTTCTGTGTGCATATTTTATATAATATTTTAATTAATATTTTAATTTACCAGGCAGGATGCTTTTGATGCATAACTTATCAGGGTACAAAAAAGGTCTTAAAAAGTTTAATTGAGTATCAAGCCTGAGAACTTGTAAACTATGCTGAATTAAAGAGCAAATCAGGTCACTGGGATTACAGATTAGAACTGCTGAATGGTTGCTCTTTGTAAAAATGAGTTGCGTGTTTTCATTGTTTTCATTTCAAATGACTCTCATGGCATTTTAAGTAAAGCCTGCATCCTATGCTGCATAGTTTATCTAATCATCTGTCTGATTCAAGGCATTGTCATGTAATATCACTGGATGGTTGGATTAGAGTTACATACTGTAGGTCACAGATTCATCCAGCAGGGAGACACTGAAGCGCCTACCTGGTCAGGACCATAAATCACTCTGGATTAAAGAGTTCCTAAAATGTAAACTGTTGACTGACTGGTTTGTGTTGGAGCTGGAGACTTTAGGCAACGTAAAACTATGCAATGTCACACACTGCTTCATTTGAAATGGAAACTTTTCTGAGGACATGTAGGGGAAAAATTGCCAACATAATTCAACAAAACCTACAGTGTTTGAGTTTTCTGTCAGCACAAAGCCAGCTGACCACAGTTAGTCATGCGCCGAGCCTGTCGCTGCTGCAGTTTCTCCTTGTGGGCGTCAACAGTGATTTTCACAGCACAAGAGTTCATCCCTTTATTCTCTTCGCTTGTGTCACATGAACAGCTTGAACATCATTTTTTTCAGCCCCAGCCAGAGGCACAGCACCGCACATTTAACATTATCTGTAAAATCTTTACAGACTATAAACACAGCAGCCTTGCTTTAGAGTTTATTTAACTGTGACTCTACATTGTCACCGATGGACTGAGGAAATTTAATAGACATACAGCCTCTGAGAGCTGTTCAAGAGCCTCAGATGGTTTCACGAATGTCTAGAAGACAGACAAAAAAATAGGATTTGGTACATTACTTTGCTCTCAAGGCTTAAAAAAAATAGTGACCAGGCATTTTTTATCCGCTTGTCAGTGGTGTGTGAGAGAGACAGAAACGCTATGAACTGTATGACTGCTCCATCAGCTGGGAATTATGGTCACTCTGGCCTGTCATAATATCCTCTCTCTAACTGTATGTCCTCCGATTGTCATTCCCACTGAGTTTGTTGTATGTGTGTGCGTGTGCGTGTGTGTGTGTGTGTGTGTGTGTGTGTGTGTGTTTCAAGGGGAGCCAGATGGCTGCTGGCAGACTTAGCAGCATGAATTAAAGGAAATCATATGAGGCAGTTGTGCTTATCTTTCCATTAATATACTTCAAAAAGAGTGCCTGATACGCACACCACCCCCCTCCATTCACACACAAGTGCACACGCAAACACACGCACGCACACACACACACACACACACACACACACACACACACACACACACACACACACACACACACACACACACACAACACACACACACACACACACTTTTCCACTAAATGCTTTTGATGATTCTTTGACAGCAGATTTTGACAGCCTCGTTTCTATGCTAATTCATTCATTACCTGTTAATGCTAATTAATGTCACAGAGCCAAATTAATATGATTAGATTTTCAAAACCATGTAAACAAATAACAGTACTAATTATTTATTCACCAGTGTTGCCATCAAAACAAAGGAACAAATTTTGACATGTTTCCAGTTTAAACCTGTCAGTCTCTGCAGAACATCCACGTCCAGCCACAGTTTAAGTGAGGCTTAAGCATGAACTGATTGGTCTATGTCCTTGTCAATCATAAAATCAATAGCCCTGTTATTTAGAAGCAAAATGAGCAATCATGCTCAAAAGTAACCCCCTACTGTCATGGCAACATGTATGCATGCAGTTTGACTGAGTTGCACAATCCTTAAGTGGGGAAAGAAGTTCAGTGTTGCTATTGTAAAGAGATGTCTGTTTTCTATTAGTTACTGTTAAACTTTCCATTTCCACCTATGATATTAACTGGTTGTGACACTATTGAAAGCACACACATGCTGTTATTTAGAACAAAAACCTCACATATTTCTTTAACTGATTGAATGATTTCCTTTGGATAAACCAATTATATATTTTGCATTTGTTCACATTAATTGTTAAACGTTTTTGACAGACAGGCTGAAAGGGTTATTATTAAATAGTAAAGGTACAAATTCACTCTCCAGTTACAGACTATATCACGTAGCATCACTGTTGCACAGGGAGTCATCACAGTGCACATGGGGTCTCTGTTCAAAGTTACCTCAGCTGTTGCCTCTCTGTCCTGTCAGTATTTCTCCACTGAATCCGTGCCCACCGAGCTTGGAAGGTCTCTGTCGTCAGTCAGCAGCTCCTTTAGCTCTTTGGCCGCCACCATGACAAGCACCGACCACCTTCTGGCCACAGAGTGATGCAGCTGCTTCCGTGATAGAGGTTTTGAACAGGGTCCATGCCGACTCCGTGTCATTAAGTTTGCAGGGAGATGAAAGATGAAATCATTCTGGACAGAGTCCTCTAGGTGTTCACAGCAAACCCTCAATACATTTGGGCCTGCTGGGCCTGTCAGGCAGCTCCCCAAAAACCTGATCCAGGTCAGCCACTGACAGTCCAGCCCCCGATATTCACCTGCATGTCCAGAACAGTCAGTCTGGCTCTTTCTGATGAAACAACACTATTCATTGAGCTTTGGCTTCACAGTCACAGCACAGTCTGCTGTGGTACAATAAACATGTAAAAGTCATCTTGGTTTTAGACCATGATTCATTATAATCAATCACTGCCTAAAACAGAAATCCAACACTAGCAACACCGCACTAGAAGACCTTACTGTTTTCTGTGAATTCAAAGCTACTGTCACAACTCAGTTAGCATTTTCCTCTGTGCAGCACACAATCACATTGAGGAAAACCAGTTGTCTCTAAGGGAAAACTATGAAACAAATCAATTTGACATTTTGGGATTCTTTATTTGCTTTCTTTTCAAGAATTACATGAGAAGATCAATACAATTCTTAATTTTAGAGCTAGAACCAGGACATGATTAGCTTAACTTAATACTGAGACTATAAACAGTCTATGATGAAAATACTTCCTGTAATCTTGTCATTAAAGACAGTTTCTTGATTGTCAAGAAATGTTTTTAGTAGATACACCAGTGGCGTGTGATGACTTTTACAAATATTCTGGCAGAGCCAAAGAGCCAACTACACCCCACTCCAGCCCCCTGACCCCACCGCACCCCTGAGCTGCACAGTGTGTGATCTGAGGGGTTGTATCAGCCAACTTCAGCTGAGGCTTCCTTGAAAAACAGTTTCTCTTACCGAAGCTCAAATCTACCACTAAATCTGGCTGTTTGCATTTATGTAAATACCAGAAAACCAAACCATTACAGCAATTTAGTGTTTTCTGTATTCTACACTATGCACATCATCTATTCTATGCACATCATAGAATAGAATAGAATAGAATAGATCTTTATTGTCATTGTCACAGGTACAACGAAATTTAAAGTGCTCTCCAGTCAGTGCATTAAAATAAATAAATAAATAAATGCATCAAATAACAAAAGTAGGAATTATCCCTTAAGTGCAAAGCGACATGCGTAAGCACACAACACAGACACTCAGGCATCACTCTCACACAGATGGTGGCATTTGTTGGAAAATGCTGATACGTTTCTAAGGCTTAGCAGCAGCCTGGTACGTCACACAGCAACATACATCACTGCGCCGTATGTGCATGCACACAACCGGGGCAGGCACAGTGAAACGAATAATGAAGTTGGAGGAGAGAGGGATGAGCGGGGTGATTTTGCAGAAGGGAGAGAAATGAGGAGAGAAAAGAGGATTATGCTACAACGTCAAAAGTTTTGCGCACATTAAAAAAAACTGGCAGAGAAGTTTGGAGAATCATAATGGGAATAGACTGTGGAATTACTCTAGCTAGTGTGTATGTGTGTGTATAACTTAGGATACAATCTGTGTTATTTTCAGCCCTTGGAAGATGTATTTTTGATACCCCCCCCACCCCTCCTTTTACTGTGTGCACAGTTTAGCCCTTTTCCCAAACAGCTTATGTAACTCAGAGAGCATAACCCAGGACTACACACACACACACACACACACACAGGAGAAGGCCCTGTGGGTACATCATCTGCACAGTCTCTATTTTCTCTCTCGTTCCCTGAACAGCACCCATGCTGCTTTGTGCTCAGAGCGGTGATCCTAACTGCAGACATATGATGCATGAAGTCCTCCCCTGTCTGTGCAGTGACCACCTTTATGTCTTATTTCTCAGCACTGAGGCTCAGCCATTAGTAAGGTGTTATCACTGGTTAAAATAAAATGATCCACACAGGTGTGCTTGAACAAACACATTAGGAAAGCTACATCCAGATGGGGCTATGGCTTGGTTCACACGTCTGTGCAGGCGGAGGGGGGGTTAAATTCTCTCTATAATTGTTTTCAGCGTTATTTTTTTTGCTGAATTTGGGACCTGTTTGTGATGAGTTCTTGTGTGTCTATCTCCAAGCTGTTTTGATGTGAAGTCATCCCACCATGGATAAAAACACTGACACTGAATGAGTGAAAACCACAAATCTCGAATTTTGGTGATTTTTAAAAATGTTTCAGACAAACCGACGAACTGTTTCTTTATGGGTTGAGAAAATCCTACTGAAAAAATACCATGAAAACGGTATTGTCTTTCTCAGCTGACATGGTTTTCACAGGACAGCTAATGGCATGTGAAATCGATGTCTCCAAATGTAAAAACCACATCACTGTACTGTGCATTTTATGACCTTTACATGTTTTCATCTGATTTCATACATGTTTTCAATGGCCACACCATCACATCAGCTCTCTTGTACATCCTCTTACACAAATTTCCCCCAGTAATTCCTCCTGACATAGTTTGCATCTTGGAAAACTGTGAGCTCTTGACTCGATTTTAAAGTAAAGCTCTGATAGTTGGAACACAGCTTGTCCACAGAACATGAGTTTGTAATGACTGTGACTGTGTCCTGGAGTCGGGAGGGCCAAAGAGGGGATTAAGACGTCAGTGAAATACGCAAACAGAACACTGTAATGTGCCGTCTGTGTGCCCGAGGGAGCAGAAAAAAAGGAAGAATGAGAGGGAGATAAAAAAAGATGAGAAAAAAAGATAGATTCGCTGTCACAGTGTCTAAAGAGATAAGTTTTATTTAAGCCACTGTGTCAGGAGAGAAATGTGTTGGCCAGCATACTGGCAACATGACGCCACTGCTGCTACAGCTGCCTTTACAATATAATACTGTGACATCATCTGCCGCGCGGCTGTGTGTGTGTGTGTGTGTGTGTGTGTGTGTGTGTGTGTGTGTGTGTGTGTGTGTGTGTGTGTGTGTGTATGTGTATGTGTGTGTGTGTGTGTGTTCATCAAATCAATCAGGTTTAATTAAACTGTACAGTGATTAAGGGGCAAATTCCTCAGTCCGTCAGCTTGTGCACATCCTGTTTCATAAAACCCTCACTCATAAATTCATACACACGCACACACACGCACGCACACACACGCACGCACGCACACACAAGCACGCACGCACACACACACACAGACGCAGTGACTTGTGGTACACTTGCCCACAGCATCTTTAGAGTGACTAACCTACTATTAGCACTTGTCTCCCAGGCCCTCCCTTCCTCCTCCTCCTCCTCCTCCTCCCCCCTCCATCCTTCTCCACCACTCCCTTCCTCTTCCTCTGCTCTTTCCCTTCCGTCATTGATTTCAGCTCACGGGGTTTCCTGATTGTCAGGGTGTTTCGTATCTTTGGATAAAAAACAGTGGTGTTTCTAAAACCAAAAAAAAATCTTAAATATCTTAAGTTTGTTTGGACATACAGTTCTCTGTAGCCTTCTTTTATGGCTCTCCTATCACACCTAGCTCTTTCTTCTCTGTCACTTTTACACCGCCGCCTCATGCCTATCTACATTCATCACCTCTTACTTCCCTATCCTTATTACCTCCTCGTTTCCTCTTTATCTTCCCCAGTTTCTCTCTCTATCACCCTTCTTTCAGTGAGTGTTCATTTCACAATTTCAGCTCCTTTCTCCTACCACATTTCCCCATACCTGCGTGTTTTCTTTTCAATCATCCTTCCTCCCCTCTTCCTGCGGTACCATCTCTTATCCCTTTTATACCTCTACACCTTTCCATTCTCTCTCTCTTTCCTCTTTCTGTAATTTCTTCTCTTCCTCCCTCCAGCCAGCCTCTCTCCCCACCACCACCTCCTCCTGAGTCCCTCCATGGTGATTGTATCTGTGCGATAAGCTGAGTGTCGGACATGAAATGTTCTCCAATTTCTCTGTGTCTGCCACTGGTGAGAAATGAGCAGAATGAAAGATAAAGTCAAAGAAAGACAACAGGGAGGAGGGAAGTAGGGAAAGAGTGGGAAAAAAGAACAGACAGGTAGAGGGGAAGACAGAGGAAGATATGGGACAGGCATGTGGAGGAAAGAGACAGAGAGGCATTTATATTTTATCCTGTTAGCCATCGCTCATCCAGACCTGCTTTTAATTGAATCCAGCAGTGAGACGTGAGGAATAGCTTGATATTTTAGAAAATGCTTATTACCATTTAACTCTTGGCAAAGACCTTTCCTTTAAATAGTTAATTCTGCAAGGTGCAACATTCAAAATATGAGTGCACACTCAGCATAACTAAGGTATCACTAAATATTCATGTCTCCTTAGTAAAACACAAGGATATCTGCATTTTGTCAGCGAAGATGGCCAAGATTTTGATGGCCACGCTCTCTAAAGTATATTTTGTCAGTTTTGTCAGAGGTGACTAAAGAACAAGCAGAAAGAAAGCAAACGCAAGGCAAAGATGGAGGACAGGCAGAGGCACCGTTGTGGGTGACGATGACCAAAAATAGCTTGTGCGCCAAACCTCTGCGAGTGATATTTGGTTCCTGTACTGTATCTCTCCACTTTAGCCCGGCTGGGGCAGGACAGCTAGACAGTCGTTGTCTGATTGATTGTGCAGAAAAGGAGAAGAGGAGAGTGGTTGCCATGGGGACGAGGAGGGGGGGCTTTTTCCCTTTCTTTTTTTTCTTTTTTTTTTTTTCTTGAGGACAAGTAATTGGTGATAAACTTGAAGGGAGGGGCTGGAGGGTGGTAATCAGACGCAGCGAAGCACAACAGCTTTCGCAGAACTGAAGAAGTGCTGCAGGACTCAGAAGTGTGTGAGGGTGTGTGTGTGTGATTAAAGTCAATATGGGTGTGTGTGTGTGTGTGTGTGTAAGGCAGAGAAAGAGCGGGAGAGGAGACTGAGTGTATGTATGTATCAGTGTTTGTGTGTTTTTTAGTCAGCTGGAAGTGACTAAAGACAAGGTGTTGATGAAATGTATTAAAGGAAACTGTTCAGATGAACTGTATCCAGCTGAGAGATGCTCCACGTGGCACTGCAGACCATCGAACCCTCTCAGGATCACACAAGTTCACTCTAACTCTCCAGAAGGACTAGAGCACACAAAAGCACGCACAAACACACCCGGGAGCTGCAAAGAACAACTGAGGGTATAAAGTCGGAGGAGCGAATGCAGCGTACGTTTATTTTGGTGTCAGAACTAGGAAACAGCACAGCTGCATTAATATAAATCAATTCGTGCCTTAGACTGTGGCTGTTTGTGTGTTTTTTCTCCCTTGTTTAAGATTCTCATAGACTTGTACTTTGCATTTCACCATGAAGGTCAGAGAGCAGGATTAGCCAGGGTGTGTGTGAGTGTTTATTCTGTGCAGGGGTCCAGTGTTGCAGCTCAACAATCTGAAAATTACCGTAAATATCAGCTTTTCTCAGATTGAAGGAAGCAGAGGTTTGCATTTGAAGGATGTGCTGTGACAAACACATCTTTGCAGACTCTGAATGCATCATTTGTTTGTTCTGATTTGCTTTTTGAGTCAAGGAGTTATATTATTATCATAATATTTTGGAAAGTTTTTCTGTTGCTTGAAAAAAAAAACAGTCTCACCACAAGGTCCATTTAGCAGCTGTTTTGAGTTTTTGACCATTTCACACAATCTTCTTCATGAGGCACCTGATGTTTGCGATGTATTGAGCTTTAATTCTTAACAAGTTATGGTCAAGCTAAGGACTCTGGTGCTCAGGCGCATGTACTGCAGTATATATCGCAATGTCCTTGATTAATTTCCATACAGGTTTTTTTTGTTTTATATCTTTATTGCTATTGTGACCTTAAAACTCAAACTGATAGTATTGTGAAGTGAAAGCCTCCACACTCATTGAGGCAATAAGTTTGTTTACACCAGTCTCTGCTTATACACATTTAGTATAGTAGTATGGTATTTCCACTGCTTCTACAGTTCATCTGTAGTTATTTCAGCCAATGTTAAGGGCAAATGTGTTTAAGACAGTGAGTGTTGTGGGGTGTAGCATTAGTGGTCTTCCCTCAGGTGTGAATGCAAAGATGCTCTTCTCTGAGAAGCTAACAAAGCACCACATAACCTAGAAACCTCAACGTGCTGAGTTCTCCTGAAGGGAGATTATTTGCCAGAGTGTAATTCAAATGGGATTAACTTAAATAAATAAATAACATTATCAGTATTTCCTTTTCAATTCTTTTGTTGACATTAGAAATGAGTTTTAACTCTAACAGTATAGTCTAGATTGGCTGCAGGCTGACTGTACGTTTGGTGGTTAAACATGTTAAATTCAAATCAATATTATGTATCTGGCTGCTGACCTGAAGGAGCCAATAAATGTTCTACTGCACTAATTAATGGAGGTTTTATGTAAACATAATGTAGCTCATTTTGTGCATCAGTATTTTGCTCACTAGCTTCAAAGTCTCTTGGGATGAACTCCCTTCCCGCTCATCTCTCCACCTGCTGTTATCTCTTCACCGTCTTGTTAAGACATTTTCTTTGGCACTTACACTGATGGTGATATGAAAAAGGCTCCAGACCTTTGTTTAAAGTCTCAGAAACCATTTCATTGAGGTGAAAATCAGGTTCACTTCAGTGCTATTGATAGGTAATGTAAGCCACATCTCAACCAATAGAAAAATAGTGCACAGAAGAGTTACATAACTAACATTAACTATAAATAGGACACTATACCATCATAACTGAACTTATTTTTCTATATTAATGCCTGTAGAGGAGATTTTACCTGTGATTGAACTAAAAGGTCAGTTACTTCTTCTGCCTGAGTCACCAAAATAAATTCAGAGTAGACAACAGAGCCGCTCTGACTTTTTAATCTCTCACGTCTCATTATCTTAATCTAAGTGACAAGTTATTCAAGGATCCGGTATGACAAGGAACAAAAAGCTTGGCAGAGGGTTGATGTGCTTCCCCTCTCACCTGTACATGTCTCTTCACACCTCTTCAATCTCCCTGACAGCTGCTTATATCAACGCCTGGCTCTGAACTTCATTTCAGAGACGGGGAAAAGAAAAGGCACATACTGCTTCAGCAATGCAATGAGCACGGCCCCAATGATTTGAAGTGTTATGTTAAATAAAATACAGTATAGCCTCCGACAGTAATGCTTTTTATAGTCAAAATGCGGCGAGGATCAGCACCTTTGATGTGATCGGTGCTTGCTTGGCTGGTTTCCTTGACAACAAAGCAGAAGATCAGGGTTTCTGAGGCTGAAATGATTTTGTCACGGATCAAAAAGAAGAAAAACGTGTAATGAATATGAAATGTAAAATCGATTATACCTGCAAAACTTGTCAAAAGCTCATCAGTGGTGGATTAGGAAGTTTCACAGAGGGGTGGTGGCAGGTTCTGGCAGGGCGCAGACTAATTATCCAAAATCTGGACTGATGCCTCACGCAGCTTCACACTGCAGGTGAATGTAGAGGGTGCAGTGAAGGACATAAAGCATGACAGATAAATATGATTTGTAGGTTGAAACCTACAGAATGTTACAGACATATATTATTAATGAGCAGTGCAAACAAACCAATAATTTCTGTTGCAGATCTAGTTGCAGGTCAGGGTGTTGTTTGCTTTTAAAGGCCGCTGAATGATACTTTCAAATCAAGCTTCATTCATGCGGCCCCTTTTGTCCAAAAGTACAATAGTGTTTCATATTATTGAAGAGAGGCCTAAAACAGTCTCAAAGGCAACAATCACAATAGAAATAACTGGACAAATTGATTAAATTACTTTAAATTGGTCTGATGTGATCGTGATGGTCTGAAAAGGTGTTTCTGTGGGTCTAGTTCCGGTGAATACATCTGTTTGTCTGTTTGTCATACAAAAAGCAGGGTGGATAATCAGCTAACAGAACCAATTCTATTTAAAGCCACTTGTGGGTTCGTTTAAAAAAAAAAAATCATAAAAATTGCACTGATTTGCAATTCAAAACAGCGGTTGCTGAACCACATGGGCTATTTCCAAACATGTCCTGAGATAAATTAACCCAAATTCAAATCAGGCTTCACTGAATCTGACAAAGATTTTCGCTGTGATTAAATATGGAAGAACGAGTGGCCAACAACACTCCCAAAACCCTCAAACCCTTCCCCTCAGATTACAGTTTTAAAAATGAGGGTGTTTTTTTTTGTTTTTTTTTAACCATAGTGAGAAAGGAATGAAGGGAAAAAAAGCCACTGAAATTAATCATGTTGGCTCTGTATTTGATTCTACTCTGTTTGGTTTGAATTTTCATCCTATACAAATCCTTGTGATTGGTATACAGAGGAATATTAAATGTACAAATACATGTGTAATCTACTATAATTCGAATTGAACTGTAATAAATACAACTTAACAAAATCAGGTGAACTAGATCTCTGAGCAAACAATGACCACAATCTGTCATTATGGACTCAAACTCACACAGGCTTCCCATTACGGACTCGGCTGAGGCCAAACTTGGCATAAAAGAAGCCTCCACGTCTGCTGATGCAGTGCAGCATGAAGTGAAAGCCAATTTAAGTGTCACTCACTCATGCTGTTCTTGTTGCTGTGTGTTCTAAGTGGAAATGAAGGAAACTGGCTCACACAGGTGGATGTCCAGATTTCTGCGGGAGGCAGGTGCCTGCTGTTGTCCCTCCTATTGTTTGTCTATTTCAGGACTTGTGACACACTGTGCTCGGTGAATATTTGCATTTTACTTTGGGGAGCTGGCAGGTCTTAACACTTGGCTCGCTCTGCCACCCCACAGGTCCACCCCTGAAGCTCATTTGCTCACTTTTGACTTTATCTCCTTCGTCCAAATTGTGGGTCTTCTCTGAACTGCACTCATCTGTCTTCATCCCTTCACTTTATGCAACTGCTGCTTTGACCTATATAGTAAAGGCCATTTTAGTGTGTATGTCTACGCCTAAGCATCCTCTTTTGTGTGTTCCTCCCCCCGAGTGGGTCTCCTGTGCGTGTGTGTGGACAGTATAGTGAAGGTCTCCTGAGTGTTAGCCCCTTGCGGGGCTCTCCGGTGTGTGTCTTGAGGTACAGAGTGACCCTGATGTGTCAGCTCTGTTTAGAAGAATGAACGTAGAGCTGGTGGACCACCGTGACTCACACACACACGCACAGACAGACACACAGAGGAAACCTCCTCAGGGCTCTCCCTATGATCACTGTACCCCACACACACTCCTGACATTTTTCCTTGAAGCACATCTATAGGCTTCCACTTTATGGCAGTAGTGTAGCATGACATTGTCATGAAAGCCGCAGGGCTCACAAAAGTTTCTGTCCCTATGTATTTGTGTTTACCGTATATGTACACATGTAATGTGTTGTGTATGTGTTTGTAGTCCAGCTTGTCTTGTCACAGTTGCCCTCTAGGGCAGATTAGAGTATGACTGCGTATATATGGGTGTTTTTGTGTGTGTGTATACATTAATTTCATAAAAGCACCAACAGCACCAAACAAGTGGATTACCATGAAGAAAAGGCAGCGCTGGTGGCCATCAACCTTTTGGGAAAAAAAAAAACACATTTTTTGAATAAAAGAAACCATATGCACTATAATTATATGCATGTCCAGAAAGACACAATGCGCATACATTGACACTACCTCACTATCGGAATGTTTTTATTAGAGTTTCAGAGATGGAAAATCAGTAAAATGCAGAGTAACAGAATAAGAAAAGAGACAGAGAGAGAATGTACACCGCATATATAAAGTATTCACCACCCCATGTTGGACCTTTATACTTTATTGTTTTAAAACAACACTGTGACATACTAAGGATGTAAAGGATGAAAAGCTGAAAAGTACCACTCAGGGGGACAATGCAAAAAAACTAACACAAAAAGTTAATTACCCTTAAAGGTGCAATAAGAGCCATCCCATCAAAAAAAAAAAAAAAGAGAGAGAAAATAGCACAGGTGTTAATTTGGCTGGAACAACTGACAACAGCTGTAAAAGTATAGCATGATGGGAAAAAAGGTGCATACAACAACTGTACTGAAGCCTCACTTTGGAGATGTTAAACTCACGACTTAAAAACATTTAGCAGAAGGCACGTGGGTGACCAAGAAACAAAGCGGAAAAAGGTGGGAAGCTGAGCTTTGTGATTATTATACTAAAAGCTTTAATTGCCATAAGCCAGGCACCGCATGTCACCCTTCCCAAAATGAAACCTGGTCAGTGGCAGTGTCATGTGAACGTTTCTCTGCAGCAGGCCTCGAAAGGCTCCTGAAGGTCAGGTAAAAATCAGATCAGACAGGACTTACGATCAGGATCTTGTAGCCGGACATTAAAAGCCGTTCACTCACAGAACCCACGCAACTTGAATACTTCCACAAACAATTATTATGTGTTTAACGTTGGTGTCTGATTTTGATCAATTTGTAGATATTTGCTTTCATTTCTCTCACTATCAGTGTCACAAAAGTTTCCTTATAGTACATCAATGTTATAAAACAATAAAACATAAAAAGCACATGGTGGGATGATACCTTCTATAAGCACTGTATTTTCATGGATTGAAGACTTTGTCCTTCCTGCTGAGGTCTGACCTGGAGGGCACCTAATAACACATACTTATACACTGTACTATATATACACATTTTCACAGGTACTGTGATTTAAGGCATTTAAAACTAACATTTACTAACAGAAGCTGAGCAGACACATTCTACAGTGCAGCAGCCATCGTCCTCTGCTGCCCAAATAAATAAAAAATCTTTACAAGGAAAACCTACAGGTGGCAAACAGGCAGCAACACTACAAGATAGTGAGGATGGTCAATGTCCAATGTATCTGGTAAGGAATGTTAAATTTTATAATATATACAAGTTTGGACCCAAGTACCAAGAATGATAGAAGATGACGATGCAATTAGGTTTGTTTCTTGTGCTTTCAGACTTTTCAAAGATTCTATGATGTGCAAAAACAAAAGGCACCTGTTTATTCCAATGTGAATAATTCACAGTCTTAACCTTCATAAATACTGCTGGTTAATGACAAAACCGCCCATGTACTGTATAGCCTCAAAGCACTGCTTTACACGGAGGAGACGGCGCTGAGGTCTGTGTGAGGACAGGAAGAAAAGAAATATCACTGGGACAGACAAAACTACTGATCAGGTCAGGGCAGAAACATCGCTTTGAATAAGCAAATATGGTTTGAAACGTGACCTACATAAGGTGCACTCAGTTTATTTGAACACAGAATACATACGGGACAATAATAAATCAAGTACTTCTCTTGCTTTATCTCATATTCCAATAATTTTTTGCCCTCACCTGTGACTTTCTTTTTTCAATCTTAAATAAAAAAATCATGTTTTTTTTTTTTTTTGTTGTTGTTGTTGTTTTTTGTTTTTCAGCACAAGCTGCTCCTTCCTTCACTCCCAAAAAGACACAATGTCATACACACATACATATGCGACTCTGACTGAGGTTTAGCACAGTTCTGGCAAATGCCCTGCAGTGTAACAGACAGTGGTCCATCACCTGTCATTTTCTCAGCTTTCTCTCACTACCACTCGTGGTCCCCCTGGATCAGACTCCACTGGTGTCTTATATGATACTGACTTTGCTTACAATAGCAATTATTAAATTATGAATTGCAGGATTATCCAAACAATTCATTGAGCAAAAAGAGCTAAAAACCTCACAAAATAAGAAATCTGATTCAGCTACAACTGCATGTCAATAAACAAAAAAAAACATTTGTTAAGCACTCAATGCTAGTGCCTAGAAAAAAAACCTGACTAAGGTTTTTGCTCAGTATGTCTTTCATGCTTCTGTCCTATATTACAAAGCAGTGACTGAGTCACGTGCCACTGACCAATGGAAACAGTGCAACATTGGTGCAACACTGAACGCAGATTTGCTCCACGATGAACTGGAAGTGATTCAGGAAATCTTCAGGGTGATTGTGGTCTATCAAACTGTCTCTCTTTCATTTTAATGCCACAGCTCCCAGCTGCATCTGCTGTACATCAAGTACTACTCTTTTGTGCCTGGAAACCAGTGTAGCTTGTATTTTACATGTGATCCAGTTGTCCGTATAGTTTTTTGTTCCAGTTCATATGCAGTGGAGAAGACTGCAGTGTAAGGCCATAATCCAGATACAGTATAAGTGTCCGTCACTCTGATCCGTACAGTCACAGAATGATGATGTGATTGGGATGTTCAGAGATCATCTCATGAAGTCGACCATCTGCCCTTTGAAGAACAAACATCCAGAGAGATAGTGATTCAGATTTCTGTGGTCTACTTTTTCCTACAGGAATTACTGACTGAAACAACGTGAGAAAACTAACGTGCAGCTTTCATCCTTTAACCCTAAAATCAGTTTTCACAGTCCCCTGAGAGATCGAGCTTAAATTTTTCATCCAGACTACGAATGTCTGGGAGCCATGGCAACCAGATATGAGGCTGCTGACATGATGTGGACTCAATAAGCAGCGGTCAAGAGAGCAGATAAATGGCAAATACCCGGCCCAACAAATAACCCAACAGGTCAGCTTAAATGGAGAGATAATACTTTATCTTTCACTTAAACTTGATGATATGTCAATTTCAATGAACCCTTCTTCTTTACAATTAGCGCTGCATTTAATAATTGTTTTTCATTACTGATTAATCTGTCTGTTAACAGATTGATTATTCATCAATTATTTTGTCTGGAAATGTTAGAAATGAGTGAAAAATGCAAATAAAAATCATGTCGTCACTGGATTCATAATCCAAAGGTTCACTATCTTATTGCAACTGTAGGTTTAATAATAAAAACTGTAATCATAAATTGAAAATAATTGCAAGAGAGTAAGTTCTGAACCACTTCACATTTACAAGTACTTGTTTCATCATTGAAGACTCATGTTTTCATCAGCCCACAGACTATGAAATCCATTGCGGACATGGGAATCAAATCTAAAAACAGTTCAGTATTTGTGTGTTATCCACCTTAAAACTAATCCAAGTGTGAAACTGTCTTACCTTGCTTGCACCGACCATTATCGAACATCCCTAAAGAGCTGAAAGATAAACAATAAAAGGGTTATAGCAGAGTGGGAGAAGGACAGATGGCGACACTGAGAAACTCAAGGGGGTGAAGACAGCGATGGGCTGAAGACAGAAGGGAAACACAGAAGTTAGGTGTGAAGAAGAAGTGTGTTTGAGTGTGAGAAAAAAGAGAAAGAGAGATGTATAGACTGTGGTATTAACATTCAAAAGTCATAGCAAACATCACTGAATTCACCTTGAGAGTTTATAAACAGAACCAGTCAACCATCCTGTCTCTCTCTCTCTCTCTCTCTCTCACACACACACACACACACACACACACAAAGAACAGGTCTTATGTGAGCTGTCAGTGAGTGTAATGCAGACAGACACACCCTGACACACATGGTCAGTGTACCATATTTGCTCTTTCACTTCACGTTGAGAATTGGACATATCAATATGCAGCGAATCTCGCTCCTCCACATCCACATCCACAAACACAAACATTCTGCATAAATCCAGCATCTGCTGCCATCCCATCACCAAAGCAATCACACCTCCTCTCACACTCCCAACAAGTCAATGCATTGAAGAGGCCAGAATTAATAGAAAATATCTGGAAGGCAACAACACAGCAACCTTGAAATCAAGTTATTGCCAGTGGAAGTAACCGCAGACTGAGTTGAATTCTTATCTGCTACCGCAGTCTGCAGCAAACTAATGAGAGGTATGTGATGGCTACAAACAGCAACAAAAAGAGGAGACAACTGCATCATCAGATTGTGGACATTTGGTCCCCACAGCGCTAAGACTGAGTGCAGAGTGAATTATTTTGGATGGCTGCACTCACTTTTTCTTTGAAAATAAGACAACAGATGGAGAGGGTGATATTGATGTTGTTGAACAGGTCTGGTTTAATGTCAGTATACTTCAAATATAGACCAACAAACCAACAGTGATGATGTTTGTCAAATTCTTGCCAAGCACACAACTCTGAGAGCTGATTTAGCAGCGGTGCTGTGAAACACAGTATAAACCAGTTTGCCTGCAGGGATGAGTTCACCTCAAATGTGCTATTCTTTGTCTCTGTTTGGACGCCAGCTTTGGCAGAGCATCACCAGAGTAACTCTTGTTACAATTCTCTTTTGCTAGTTCTCAGTCCAAAGCTCCTGCAATATGAAGATGCTGCTGTCTAACTCCTCTTCAAGTCGTCTGGATTCTTAAACATTTTTAGACCCCCCGACGCAAATAAGTCATTTATTTTCTAGCCCTGGGATCCAGGCTCCTGCAGACACACACTCGTGTTTCACAAAGAAGGAGCCCCGTAGACTATTTTTGGTCAAAACCCACAGTTTAAGAACCCAGATCCTGTCATGATGACTAAATCATAGATGAATCATGGATCAGAGATACTGACCCTGCACAGGTGCAACCCCCAACTCCTGTCCTCCTTTTGGCAGCAGTGAATAATAAAAAGAAAACATTTCAGAAGACTGATGCTGAGCTTCTCATGCAAGGTCTTAAGTGTGGAATACTTAAAATCTGAATAGAGGTCAAATGTAAAATACAAGTCTCACAACTTGAACACAACAAGATGAGAGCACATTTGTTCTGCTCTACGGTGAGGATCAAGGTTGAGGGTCTGGACCACCTGTTCAGCATGAATGTCTCTGATTAGGCCACAGCTTTAGACTGAGCTGTCTGGCTTGTCCTAGATTAGTCCCAGTGATTGGTAGGTTGACTCACAGCAAGCGGGTCTTGGCTGAAAGCTGCTACGCTGTTCCGCATCTCATTCTCACTGCCACGCAGTGGTATCAGTGACACGTTACCGTGACGCGTATCCGGCAAAACACGGCTCACCCGTGTCTGCTGGAGTCCGTCCTGAGGCCACACGTTGCCGTCGTACTTTAATGAGGAGTGAACACGGACAGAGGGAAAGATAAAGAGAGGGAGCCAGATTAGATTTTATTACAGTGTCACAAACAGGACCATTTCATAAGAATCAGCAGGTTTAGAAAAACCATGTTACTGATGACAAATTGCATAATAGTGTTAAAATTGTCTGGGTTGTTAGGTTGTTTTTATGTTTGTGTGTGAGTGTGTGTGTGTGTGTGTGTGTGTGTGTGTGTGTGTGTGTGTGTGTGTGTGTGTGTGTGTGTGTGTGTGTGTGTGTGTGTGTGTGTGTGTGTGAGATCACACCTGGATACTGAGAAAAGTAGCGTACCACTCCCTCATTTCTGACTGGGTGTCACAGCAGAGATACCTGCAAATAAATAGAGGGTGATAAAGTGAGGGAGACAGTGTGATAAAAATCAGGAGGTGGTGGGTGTGGGTGTGTGTGTGTGTGTGTGTGTGTGTGTGTGGTACAGAAGCATTCACCGACGAAGGAAAATTTGGAAATAGACCCAGAAGAAGGAGAGAAAGCTAATCATAAATATTAACTGACATTGACACTCTCTGCTATGACACAATGAAACACTGATTCAGGCTTCAGAACAAAGCAGCATACAGTATCCAGTGTACAACACAGACATAAATTTAGCCACAGTCAGGAGAATTGCCACACATGCTAACACAACTCACACACACACACACACACACACACACACACACACACACACACAGAGCTCATTAGGCCAAACAGAGCTCATTAGTGCCTGTTGAGATTCAAAAGAAGACAGTCACGCTATTCTAGCGCACACACCTAAATTATAGTTACACGTTAATCTCCTACACTACGTTTATTTTCTGTGCCATTAACTGCATCTCTAATCTGGACCATCAGCAACTGCAGAAGAATAAATGCTGCTCATTTATCATGATGGAAATCCATGAATCCACAGAATAAAATTAGCATAATTCTACAAAACATTTATCACTGTCCCTGTACGCTTAAGAACAGTGACTGAAACAGTGTGCTGATAAAACAGCAAAAAAGGAAAATTAATAAGTGTTGAGAGTTTTGATGGAATAGAAGTAATAACAGGATAAAACCAAGCGACACAAAGTGCAGGTGGGTTTCAGCGCAGCATCTGCCACATGGCAGCTCCTTATCCATTAATTTTGCCATTTTTTCTTTCTTATCTCTAACCACTTTTCCCTTCCCTAAGTTTTCTTTGACTTGCAGTAAATGCAAAATTTCTGACTTTATATACAGCTTCTCCCCTTCAGCATAACACTTTGCCTCTATAACTTCCACTTTCTCCCCCTTCCTTCTTTATCTTTCTTCCAACCTCCCCCCCCCCCCTTTGTTTCTTCCTCTCAGGTGTGTTTTTTGCTGTGAGCGATGTGACAATGGAGCGTAACCAAGAGATGATACTGCCTACAGCGTGACGAGAACAGCACTCCCATTACAACTGCGCTGATGTCTACCGCTGTTGACAGCGTAGAGCCCAATGTAACATGAACATACAGTCACACACAGAGCACGTACGTGCATGTACACACATACTGATGTTCCGCTGATGCACACACATGCACAGAGGGACGTATATGTGAACAGACCCGGATTAGAATAAAGGCATGGTTGCAGGAGTTCTTGTGTGCGTTTCCCTCCTGGGTGGAACCGACCTTTCATATGCCTCCTTCTCCGAATTCTCACACAGGGATCTGACCTGTTTTTTCTGCCTACAGAGAAACTGCCAGCTTTCTCTAACACTGGTCATGTTTACATGCACATCAAAAATGTGATCACACTGCCACTAAGGAAAAAAAAAAGGGCCACTGCCTGCTGAACATAAGGAAAACATGTCAGAACAGCTAAATAAGTTTGCACTGGAGGCTGCATACTGCTGCAGAGATTTAAAGCCACAGTGCTGTTGTAGTATAAGTTTGATGTTTTTAACTGAGTAAGTAGGACAGGAATGAAATCAAAAGGAAAAAACACTTCTTCAATTCTATGCACCATACTGATTTAACAGATAATTGAGGTGCATTCTGGAGAGTTGTACAAGTTCTGAATCATAACCATGAGACAAATTAATAAAGTTGCCTTAATCTTAGTTTTTGTAGATTATGGTTGAAATATTCATCGCATGTCCAGCAAATGCAGCCAATGCAGATCTCACATGCCACAGTTATGAAAGGATGATTACAAGTATGCACATACATACGCACACAACTTACGCATGAGGACTTCATCTTTACGTGCACCGCTAACGGGTCAGTAAGTAATCTGATGTTATTTCTGAGAAGTTCAATAATCTTTATCTGAATTAATGTAACAGTGAAACTCAGAGAGCAAACCACAGCACAAAATCTGCCTTTGGTTGAAGTTTACCACAGACAAAAGCAAGCAAAGAGATTAGAATAAACCACGTACGCTTGTTGAAACTGAGAACATGAGCAGGCCCGAGCTGTGAGTGCTCTGGGCTGACAGCCATGTATTCAGTGTATAAAAGAAACACATCCTTTACGTACTGCACCGGACAGCTACTCACCATTGCTGTCTCTCTTGCCTCTCTTGTTTCTTGCTCTCATACACCACTGTCAGTCCCCAACTAGAAACAGACAAAGAAAGAGACAGAAAAATAAAAATAGTTTAACAGCAGTACAGCTGTTAATGTCCCAATGGTTGTGATTCTTGGGCTCAGTCTGCCCCCCAGTGGTCACTCTTTACAAGCCCTCATGAGCTGTTTCAGACAAGGCAAATATTTAAAACTCTTGCCATTCAGAGCAGCTACAAATTGCTTTGCCAAATCCATAGTCACGAGGAGGACAGTAAGTGACATTAGTGCACCCTGTACACCTGTGTCTACACTGCATGTACAATACTCACCATGTGGGAGGGCGGAGTTTCTTCTTGATACCTAAGTAAACCCTTAGATTTTTCACTGGCCAATCACGTTCTGGACGGTTACTCTGACAGATCAGAGAGAGGAAGGAACAGATTGAATAAGCCTGCGGCAAATTACGACATCAAAAACAGAGAAAACAAAAGAGTCTGTGTGTCCGTCAGTCTTACTCTGACTTCCTTGTACATCCTGAGCGAGTTGGAATTGAGGATGAAATATCGGTCGTGGAAACTTCCAGAGGACAGTCCCAATCCCAGGATGCTGCGCTCCTCTCTAAACTTCATCATGCCGTGTTTGGATACATCCACTTTACTAGCTGGAGGGCAGAATGAGAGATTAATAGGAATGTTAGTTATGAGGAAGACTAACAATGCAGTGATTCAGAGAGAAGAATTTTCTTGGCGGTTGGTTTGTGTTTACTCAGGTAGACGATCATCGCCTCCATAGCGAGGTGCTTCTTAATGAGCAGATGGGAGTCAGTGCCAAAGGAGTGAAGGATGGGTAAGACTCGCTCCTGATAGTGCAGCGGACGTTCTGAGGGAAGCACAGCGATGCACAGTGAACACAGGGTGATACAACAAAATCCAAAGTAACCTCAAATCCTTTTTTTTTTTTTTTTTTTTTTACACTATCTAGAAGAATTTCAGCATTTTTAAAGCATGAGTTCCACGCTCAGACAAACAGGCTGAGCTCCTGACAGCATGGCTGACGGCGTGCAATGTTTTTAGTAAACATAAAAATGTTTTTCTTACGAGTTCAGCAATCAATGGAATGAGGATTTGCTTTATATTAATGTCATCCTTCAAGAGACTGAAAGAATTCCCGCCAGCTCTGCCCATCACTCATGCTCTCTCTAATGCCCTTCCTGTTCTCAGCATTATTCTTTCCTCTTTCTTGTAATCAGCAGGCTGGTTCTCTGATCAGAGATGGGAAATCTGCCAATGCAGATGAGTATTACTGGCATTTGATGAGCCATATACAGGCTTCCCGGTGGGTAACCAGATGGCCCACATACCAGGCTCAAAACAAACTACGACAAACAGTCACAATGCCGAGAATGATCTTTTTGCCTCTGGAGTTTGTGTGCCACTTTGGTAAGCTCAGGCTGCAGGTTGAATGAGGAGCATTTCACTTCTTTTGCTTCCCCATGGGCCTTTTCATCTTTTGTGTTAATTTGACACAGATTGTATTTGGTCATGTGAAAGCATTTTGCCTTTTAAACCAAAAGAGTTAGAAATTGTACTGTACACTGAGAAAAAAGAAAAATCATAATCTCCATCAAGATTAAACACACAAAAAAATTAGGTGTTTACAATTATTGTTCCTTCTCTCTCTGTCTCACCCATTTCCTCTTTGTCGCTGACCTCCCAGCAGCTCCAATACTCTTTGTCTTTAACTGCAATATTGCGCCTGTCAAGGACCTCACATGTCAGCTCTGCTGCTGTCATAGAACCAGGAATCTGAGGGGAGAAGCAGCACAGTTACTTCAGAGTTTTTCTTTCCTGAGCAAAGTGTGTGAAGTGTGGTGAAGTCCAGGTCACCTTAACATGTTGCTCTGCTGTGTCCTTCTTTTCCTCCAGATACACTGTGCAGATGAAATGCCCTCCAGGTTCAGTACTCTGAAGTGACCGGTACAGACACAAACACAGAGACAAAATCAGACAGAACTATAACAGCATTAGGATAACAAACTGCAGCATGCATAGACAACTGCAGCATGCACATGCACGAACACAAGCATGCACACAACACTGACATATAACAAACACAGCTTTATATGTGAATTTGACATAATGCATAATGACTTCAAATGGCGAACATTTAATCCTCTTATACACTCTGAAACGAACTCAACAACAACGAAGCAAATCATGTGAGATCATGAAAAACATGAACCACACTGTTATTTAAAATAGCTACAGAAGAGCAGTTTAGCTCATTAAAACTCGCTTTGTTAAAAGTGTGTAAGATCATTGTGTGAGTGTGCGACTCACAGGAAACTTTGTGTTGAGTTTCTCTCGCACTTGGATGATAACAGTGATCTCTTCCAGCTGCTTCTTTAGCTGTTGCTCATCCACCTGCAAACAAGTATGCACACATACATTCATACACAATGACAAATCAGTCATCAGCTGACATAATACTTTAACAATAACATCATGTCAGTATTTAGATCTCAATCTGTGATCCAATTCAAACCTCGCTGTTACTGCCAAAACAGCAGGAAATCTGAGATTCATGTTGAGCTAATGCAGCTAACATGAGGTTGTATTTTAATCTCATCTAAACAAGATAGTTAAGATAAGATAATTTGGAGGTCTTTGAGAGAAGGAAACTTTGACAACAACTGCACAGATTTCATTCTAAGCTCATAAGATGAAAATCCCATCATCACACGTCTCATTCCTCTCTCCCTAACATCCTTCTTATTTTCCCATCCCCCTTTCTAAGAAATTTTCAGGAAACAAACAAAGTGCTATAAGAACATAATCTCATTACCAAACAAATTAAAAATGGTACGAGATAAGATCAGTTTCTATTGCTACTGGAATTAAAACAGGAGTCGCTGGAATCTGTTCCTGCTGCATTTTTAGGGCTTGCAGCCAATATAAAGATGCCATCTTCTTTGGCATCTCAACCTTTTTAAGCTGCACACTCTGTGCTATGTTTACCATTTCCTGATGTCAACACTTACGATAAATCATCTTACTGGACAAAATGTTTTGCCCTCCTATCATCCCCCTGAGCACTGAGGGGTGAGTCTGACCTCAAAGATGAGTGTGTAGTGCTGTATGAGGTCCTCAATGGCGCGGCCAGCAGTGTAGTCCTTCCCGTCCGTCTGGAACAGTGTGGGACCGAACACTATGGCCAGGTTATGGAGGTTCATCTGGTTCAGCTCAGAAAAACGCTGCACGCTGAAACAGGTGAAGGGAAAACACACATAGGTATGTGCACACAAACATGAATGAAGACACGAGAGGAGTTTTGTTTGTGCCTGTTTCTCACCAATAGAGGTGGTTGATAAGGGCTTGTAGTGTAGCCTTGTTGACACGAGGCAGCCTGTTCAACAGCAGTTGGTACTGGGAGATTTTCATACTTTCATCCTGAATGGCTGGAGTAGGAAACAGGAAATTTAAGAGGGAAAGATTTAAAGCACAGGATGAGAGTGCAAGGGGACAAAAGAGAGAAAATGATAGAGAAATGATCAGTGAAAAAGGAGACAGAGACATATAAATGACAAATACAGTGAGAGATGGAAGAAACAGAAACAGACAGCAACAGAAAGTGAGATTTAAAGCTGAGTTAAAAGTGACAGGTTCTTAAAAACATTCAATGTAGTGCTCTAACATAAAGGCCATATTTGCTAGTGAAGTGAACAGCAACAACATGACATCTTTGTGGATTTTACTAAAAAATCAATTTCCATTTTATTCACCTCCACTGTAATGGGATGACAGCAGAAGTCTTAGCGACAAGTACAGTGCAGTACAATGTCTTTTTTAGTGGTTTAGGTGAACTGAGCCACCCTCAAAATACTATTATACAGCAGAGTGCAACAACAAGTCTTGTGAATGTTACCAGCTATACTGAGCCAGGCTCTGGCATCCTCTAACGTGAACAGTCCTTCTTCTAGCTCCCTGAAGAAGCGCTTGAGTGTGTTGGAGACGTCATCCACCTGGTGCTCTCCTTCCCTCAGACGAACGCTGCGGGCATCTTGCCGAAATCTCTCACACAGTCCTGCCACACGCGAGTTCACACCGCTTTTACGATAGATCCCCTCAGATGTCAAGCCTAGACAAACATATCAAGATGAACACACACAGAAAATAATGTTACAAACACAGGCAACACAACTTTTTTGCAATGTACAGAGTATAAAATTCATGGCATTCCAATTAACAACTAGTCTTATTTTCTAACTTCAGGGGAGAAGGGACATTTTGGAGATGGGGTTCTAAAAGGCTCAGTAACCCACACTGATCCAAAATTGGGTTAAAAAGACGTTATATCAATATCAATATCACTGATTAGTGGCACCAAATGGGAATCAACATGTTTGAAAGGTTTAGCCGAAGAAAGAGAGACAGCAGTGTTGGCAGTTACAGTTTTCAACACTGTGTGATTTAATGTTAAATTACCTTTGATATAATCAGAAGACAAAGTGTCTTGGGTGTGAAACACTGCTCGAATTACATGTCATGTCCACTAGAGGGCTTAGGGTCATTTTAAAAAACACTTCTGCTTTCTTTTATTTGTGCTGAAGTGAGATCCAGTGTTCTTTCAATGACAGACTAACAAATTAACCATTTATCAGGACCAGAAATTCCAGATTATAGGCTTTCTTTATATGGCTCCAAGCATCAAGTGTCCAGAGGAAGTCACTTTAATCTGGTAAAAGCTTTGACAAACCCCGCTTTTGATCACAATATAAAGGATGACTAGATCAAAAGTTGTGTTGTTCTAAATGACAACCACCAGTACATGGAGGCGAGAGCAAGGACAGTTCTGCCCTGGTTTCCCAGAAAGCTGACCAGAGACATTAACATTCCAGACAGGAAAGCAGAGGATATCACCATAATGAAGACTCCCACACACAAAGACACACACACAAAGCCCTATACACCCTTGCGAATATATGGCAACACAAGTGCATACAGTAAAAGGAGGGAAATAAAGGAGTGAACGGAGGAAAAGAGAGGGACAGATCAAAGGCAGAGGACAGGGGTTGACAGAAAGGAGAAAGAAAACTAGTCAGAGTGAAAAACGGCAGGTCAGCTGGTGGAGGGTGGGTGGAAGACAAAGAATGAGGAGTCAGGGATAAAGAAGAGAACACAAAAGAGAGGGAAAGAAAAGCACCAAGGAGGGAGCAAGGGGAGAAACGGAGGTGGAACAGAGTTGTTTTGTTGACTTGCGGTCCGCTGGTCTCACTCAGAGCCAGAACTCCTGCTATTATAGTCACATGAGGACACACACACACAAAAAAAGTGCCAAGTGTGCGCACACAGCAGAGGCAAGAAAGGCCAAAACTGAATACAGCAATGTAGAGAGTATAAAGCTGCTCCCATGAATGCAGGCATATATGAGAGGCAGAGATAAGGAGCACGACTTCATGAATATATAAATGTGTGTGAGCTTGTGTCTGCCAGCACAGTGTGAGATGGAGTAAATGCTGTGACTCTTTCGATGCATTTGTGTCACTGTCTCTGCGTGGCTCTCACCGCACTGGGTGATATAGCCGATGCAGCTGTGAACGATGACAGGTATGTCTGTCTCTGTGAGCTGCTGCTGGCTCAGTGTGTCTCCTCCACTCCCTGCTGCCGTCTGGATGGCCCCACACCAGCCGGCAAAATCCAGCTTCCTCTCTCCCTCTATGTACAGAGTTCTAGGAAAAGAGAGTGGGACAAGAGTGAGGACAGTCACCAAGTGGAGAAGAGACAGAAAAGGAGCACACAAATCTGTTTTTTACAGTTAGGACTCAATGTTGTGCAATTAACTTTTAATTCTTTGAAGTGGCTTTAAGTTGTAGGACAGGGTGTGAAGTTATACAGTCAAAAGTCTGTTTTTCCCTTAAACAGTAGAAATATAGCAAGAAATCTGAAATTATTCTTTCCTCTCACCTGCCTCTCTCCACCAGAACCAGCACTTCATTGTCTTGTTGGATGGCTGTAAAACACAAATACATGGTAATCACATTATTCCAGAGAGTATTTCATATACAGTATGCATAAAAATTACGCTGTAAAAGCGCTGTTTGTGTGTGTTTCCACGTATTGGTGTTTACATGTTTCACTCACAGAGCTCATTCAGTTTGCGGAGGTGGATCTCTTCCCCCTGGTTGTTCTCCAGGTAGGCGTGGAGTGTGGAGCCCACCAGAGCAAACCAACCGACCTTGGATGTTTGAAGGTTCAAGCCGTCTTTACACTTCAGTCGTCCAATCCGCTCAAAACCCAGCCTCAGTAAAGGCTCTGCAGAGGCTGGGATAAAGCTCTACAAATAAAAGAGGAACATTGCGGCTTTGTAATACATTGCACGTTACTAATTGTTTCCCTTCTCTTTTGATGATGATTTATCCACTTTAGTCTCTGTGTTACTGAAACCCTCCTCAGAAACCAATACTAATTAAATTCTTAGAAGAAAGATTCTGCACAAAGCTCCTGTACTAAACTTCACTGGCAGGCGGACTGCTAGGAACGTGGAGAGAGTGGTGTGGTCAGTAGCTGCAATGAATTCACCTTCGAGTCAGGTCATGCTGTCTTTGTGGCTGGACATGCAGGAGCCATGGACGTGCTGTCCATTTACAATCTTGGCATTCATGTTTCTTGTGATGATCAGTTAAATAGAAAAAATAGCCAATAGCTGCAATTTGAATTCACTGAGCCAGTCGTGGACAGAGGCTATCCAACATCATTAATTTCAGGACAAGTTACCTTGGCAATAGACTTGACCCATTCTTTGTGGCTGTCTGGATCATCGGTGCCAAATAGATAGAGGCGCTCTGACTCAGAGTAAAGTTCAAAGGTATTGTCATACCTATGGAGAGAGAGTTTAGGAGGAAGAGGGTGGTATAAAAAAACAGAGGGAAAGGGAGAGAAAGAAGTCATTTTGTGTCCAAAAAGCTGCATTCATACATCTACACAAGCATTTGGTATATTTCACTAAGAAAGTCTAGTCGGAATAGTAACAGTCTACTTCATTTTTTGTTATTAAAAGGGATGAAAGTGGAGAAACTATCAGCGTATGAGTGTGTGTATGTGTACCCATGTTTTTCAGGTGGGTCGACAGCCAAACAGACAATCTCTGAAGCCTTCAGAGTTCCATTAGGGTTTGAGTTCTTGTCGCTCTCGTAGTAGCTGAAGGTACCATCATTCAGCATGCACCAGCGACGACTGAATTCTACATGGAAGGACAAGTAAAGATTCGCCAAGCATAATATTAACAATCATAACATACAAATGGCATCTTTAAACACTAGTTTTGTGTGTTTACTGTATTGGCATCTTTAGACATCTGTTCATACCCTCTCTGGCCTTGCGCTCTGTGATAGCCCGAGCCATGGATGCAGTTTTGAACAGGAAGCCATTGTGAGACACACAAGGTGATGGTAAGTAATGTTTCGTCTCCATGGCCCCGTCCAAGTCTGAGGGCAGCTCTGCAGAAAAACAAACAAACAAAAAGAGTAAAATATCTTCTTTTGCAAAACCTAGAAGTGGATAACACCAAAAACACTCCTGGGTATGAAGGGAATGTGTGTTTGGTTTTATAATATTTAGAAATGTCATTATTACTGGAAACAAGTGTACATGGTATAATAGTGACACAAATGAAATTTAAGGAATGTGTATCCTATTCTCCACATAATAAATTTTGACAGTATCATTGTCACACAGCCAGACAATATACAGTAGACACAATCGGGCTTACAGTACATATAAAACAAATATCATTTGCAAACATTTATTTAATATGCGCTTTGTGGCTGAGCCATAACTTGAATAACTCACAATGATCGATATAATCTCTGGCTGGCATTTCTTCAAAACAACCCAGATGACAATCAAGATATTCTGTCACACATCACTGATTAACAATATAGAGAAAAGCCTACTCAACCTTTATGTAAGCATAAGAGTTATGTGACCCTGTGCTTGCATAGTTATACTGTACCTGTGTTGAGATTGTGGCTAATTAACTCAGCCTGTAAGGGTTGTGAGTGTGCATTGGCCAGGGAGAGAGCTGAGGGCCAACTTGCCATACCAGTTGAACAATTTACATCTGCACCGCAGAAGATCAGGCTTAATGTCTCTAGTACATCACTGCACTGCACATTTATACACAGAGCCTGGGAAGAAGGGGAAGGGGAAAGAGAGAGAGAGAGACAATCAAAACGTAAAGAAACACATAAGTAACTGCCCATGTACAAATGGACACAATGATGTGTTGCTTTTTGGCATAGACAACAATGGCCTCCAACCTGTACTCCAGTATGCTGAGTGCTGGTATTGGACTATATACTATATATAAACAAACAATTTGTTTCCTGTGGAAATACACAAATAACACAGTAAACTCTGGTACTCTGGTAAAATAAAACAGATCCAAACATCATAAGGATACTATCTTAATGGCATTTTTAACACTACTGCAATACAATTAAATCCAAGAACAAAGGGGAGATGAAGAGGTGAGAGGGACACTGAAAGAAGACAGAAGGAAGAAAGAAAGGTAGAAAGAATGCAGGAGAGAGGATGAGAGAGTGTCCAAGGCAGGCATCCAGTTACAGTGACACAGAGAAAGAAAAAGATTTAAAAAAAACAAAACATATGTAACACTGAGGTAAAATTGATCATAAACTGGTGACTTTTGCACTATGGCCCTGCAGTGGCTGACCAAGCTTTAATCATGTCATGTGATTCTCTGTCAGCTTTTCGTTCCGAAGGAAAGGAAACAAAACAGCTGAGGTCAAACTAAAATTAAACGCCCCCCCCCCCCCCCCCGAACAGACAGCAGTGTGTGTTTGTATATGGAGGCTTTAAAACTTGCAGAAGGCCCTCTCCTGAAGCAGAACCACGAACAGTACAACAAGCTTTCTGATTGCTTTACTTGGGCCAGTACCTGTCAACAATGCTAGGCCTTTTCCAAGTAAAAACTAATGCAGTCTTCTCTTTTATTTACTAAAAAAACTCAAGTAGTTTTATTACCACTGTTATATTTATTTATTATCACTTTTCTATTATCACAAATGCTGGAACACTGATCTGAGAGTGATAGTAAGACTACTTGGTCTGAGAAAGTTACCAGCTCACTTGCTGCTCTTTGTTTAGAGTTGAACATTTACCTGTGGGCTCATCTTATGCTTGATTAACTGTCATGTAAATTCAGTGGCAATGAAGTGTTAAATGTATTGCTTTTGTTCTCTTTTTCACTGAAGGAACTCTTGTGATATTTCATTATGTGCCAGTGGACTAATGACAACCTATGAATATACAACATGACGCCATGTGAGCAAAAACAAAAGTTAAGATGGAAAGACATAACTTTGGTGGGAATTAAAAAGTAATCTTACATCTGTCTTTGGGAAAACAAAATAAACAGTCATTTGTTGAAAGTTGAAAACAAACAGATGCTAAAGTCAAAACATCAAAAGAAGACAATGTTCCCACACTCAGCGCACAAAACCACTGTTTTCGTTCCTAGAACTAGATTATCATTGTCATCTGGAGAAAATCTGGATTTAAAAAAAGATAGTGACAAACAAAGATAAAGACTTTAAGTACCTGATAACTATTCTAAGATACAACTATGACCTTAGACTATAGCTTTACTTTAAAGCAGTAGTGCTCCAAATTTTGTCCATATAAAAAGAGGAAGGAGGGGGAAGCTGAACAGGGAAGATGTTATGTATGAGAAAAGGAGGATGCAGTGTTTTTACAGCTGAGGAACTCAGCTCAGACTAATGCAAATACACACACACACATAACCACATGCTCACAAACACACACACACACACACACACACACACACACACACACACACACACACACACACACACACACACACACACAGAAACACACATCCTTTTTTACTGTATTTGTGGGGACCCATCATTGGCATAATTAATTCCCTTGCCCCTTACCCCAACCTTAACCATCACAATGCCTAACCTTAACCCTAAGTCTAACCTGAAACCTAAGTCTTAACCCTCAAATAGCCATGTGGACCTGTAGGGTCCAGCATTTTGGTCCCCACAAGTATAGTGGGATCCCGGTTTTAAGACCCCATGAATAAAGTCAAACAACACCCCCACCCCTCCCCTCCCACACACACACACACACACACACACGTCTGTCTTCTGTTAAAACCAATAAGCTCTTTTGGATCTGATTGAGAAATTCCACAGCCCTCTGTCACACATACAGACAGAACCCCTCCTCTCTTTAAGCCCTACTGAGCCTCTACACATGCATACAAATAAACAAACCAATTAACACAGATTAAAATTGCACAAGACACACCCACACACAAAAAAAGACAGAGAGACAAATTGCATTTCTCTGTCTCACCCATCATAAAAGACATCTAAACAAAAATCTGCAGTCAGCCATCTGTAGTGGAACACATCCACATGCACATACTGTAGACTTCAATAGTCTCATCGTACTATCATGGACCATGAGTGCCACAACAGAGCTCGTATATAGGACCTGGTAATCAATATTGTCTCAAGCTGCATTTTGGGTATTTCAGTGGTCTGCTATACTTAACGACAGCGTCTTTATATTTATATATGGAGGAAGTGAAAGACACCATTTTCACACTTACTAATTTTCCACTAAAAACCATCAAAACAACCTGGAAAAAAGGACAGAATATTTAATACGTCCAATGTCAAATTCACAAGAGAAACTAACAATTAAGTGTGTCCTGAGTAAAGCTTAAAGTAAATAATGTTTATAGCGAGTTAAAGCTAAACTGAAATGTTTGACATCTGTTTACTAAAGAATGTGAAAGTTAAGAGTTAAGATGTCACTAAAATTAATCAACCATTTAATCAACCATTTTTCTGCAATAATGTTTAAATGATAAACTAAATCCTTTAATCCTTTAAGCCCTATCTTAAGAGGCCAGTGAATGTTTGTTGCATGTTTCAATACAGCTGATCACACTGAATAGAAAGCAGAAGAAAATGTAGTAGTATGAATGTAGTTTTCCCTTTCAAAACTTTGGAGGGTTGGTAGATACAGTAAAGGAGAGACGCCTATAATCAGGGTTCAAGAGGGAAACAAGTCTGGAGCGAGAGAGTTCATAAGATTTAACTCAGTCTGAGAGTCTGAAAACTTACAGCCTGAATGAACAGTAGGAAAAGTATACTTGTGCCAACATGGCTGCAGCACCAACTTGGAAAACTAGATCCATGAAGAACCATGTGCTAGACAGTGGTAATCAAGGCCACACCATAGATCATCACTTGCTTGAATTTGACACCATACTTGCATTTTTTAAACTCTCTTCTTGTAGCCTTCTGCTTCTGCTTGTCTTTAATTCACTCCTCAGAACCTAAACCCAAAATGTGTTCCAGCTGCCCATTGTCACTTTGGACAGATGACTTCTTTTTACACTATGAGAATGAACAAACATTAGTTGAGATTTTCACAATGAACTTAAGTCAGTATTCTATATGGTCTTAAATTCAGGGAAAAAAAAACAAGCCAGAGACATCAATACTTCAGATAAGTGCATATGGGCCTACGTTAGCCAGTATGCTACATGCCAAGCCATAGAATGATTCACTGTAATTTAACTGCAGACAATGTGGAACAGTATTGTAGCTGCCAACAAGTATGGATCCTTGCCGTGTGACGTAATGTGATGACCCATTCCCAAAACCGATAACTGCATATCTGCATGTTCCAGTAAAACAGAACAAAACCACCCCAATATACCATGTGGACATACATGTGAAAGCTATGTTGTATGTAGGTCAGTGTAGTGTAATGCATCAATAGCCAACCACGTTCCCTCTGACTGAGGGAAGTGAACCAATCATAACAAAGCACAATGAGGAAATGGGTTGCTTGAATGTTTGAAGACCTCACACCCTTCAACATCTGCAGCCTATGAAACAGGGAGTAATGTAATAACAGAGAGACAGACAGAAGAAAAGGGAATTCAAGAATCTTACCCAATTTCCCCAGAGAGTGTGAGAGAGGGAAAGAGACAGAGACAGAGAAAGATTTTATCTGGGTGTGTCTAAAATCACAGGCCTCCATCTGGCCTCAGCAGTTACACCGGACAGAATTTGAGAAAAAGAAAGAGATGAGAAAAGCAGGAGAAAGAAAAATATTGTGTCAGGAAGATTAAAGCATTTCAGTGAAGCACATTAATCAGAGACTGATTGTACTTGGCTACAAACTAAACATAATACACTCAGACCCACATATATTGACACATGTAGCCGATTCTGCATCCACTTGAGCATATATTGAACGTCCAGCCAAAAATACACCCACATTTATATGTGTACGTACGTTCATATATTAAATCCAGATGGGTAAGAGTAGTTATCCACATATGTTCCATCATTACCTCATCAAGGGCAGTTTAAAGAGAGAGGGAGACGGAGAAGAAGGTGAAGGTGAAAATCCAGACAGATGAAGGAAGAAAAGAAAAAATATGATAAGGAGGAAAAAGAGAAAGACAGACAAAGAGTGTGTATTTGAGGGAAATAAACAAGAAATCAGATCTCATGTCGAGCAGATCTCCCTGCAGAAATGAAAGGGATTTATAACCACACAACCCTCAGTGTGAATGAGGGAATGAAATGAGAGGACTCAGCTGGAGAAGGGAAGAAAGATGAGACAAAAGAATGAGCAACAGCAGGAAATGGACAGAGAGAGAAAGGGTAAGAGAGATGCATTTTTCTATGGAAGCCACTTCCCAAAATGCTAAAAGCATATAAATGAGCTCATAAAGAGTTTTTATGACTGCCTCTCAGCTAGGTCAGTTTGCCATAATAAGCACCAATAACACACTGATTGTCACCAGCTTGCATGCAACAAAGACACAACAATCACAAGCTAAAGAAGACTGGTGGTGGTTGTCCAAGTAACAGCATATTAACTTACATGAGTCATACTTGTGATAACACTTGGCACACATACTGTCAAAGTGTCACCACTTCTCTCTGAGTTAGACACTGTAACTCAGTGCCATTCTGTACATTTCTTAGACATCTTTTATGCTCCTCCCAGTGATCTTTGGTTTCTTCGCTTTCCTCGCAAACAGATAAGGGAAACCACCAAACGACAAAATGTTTCAAGCATTTTCATATGTCAATAAAATGGCTACATACCAAAAGTTCACAGACCAGTGTAATATGGAGGCTGGCTGGCATTTCATTAGTGACAAACATACTACACAGTTTAGGTCTTCTGACAATGAAAACCTACTAATTTTCTTACTAATTTTTAATAAAAACATAAAAACTATGAATTTGCATGAGAATGTGAATCCCAATTAATGAATCAAAGACTGTAGAAAGCATCAATAGAAAAGAGGAAAAAAAGACAGCAGAAGGCAAAGAGAGGGGGGAAACAAAGCAGGAGGGGATAGAGTGAGAGAGGGACACGGACAATGATGTCCATTGACAGAGGTGAGCCCATCATCTACTCTGAGTACACAGTGAAGACATGGACTCACACACACACACACACACACATAAACAGCGAAACACACAGACAGAGAAACACAGACCAAAAATGCAAAAAAAAGGCACAAAAACATGCCTACTCACACATTAGTATGGATGTTAACGTATCTCAGCCCACCCATGTGAAAAGCACACACAGACACACAATAACTCTAATGTGCACTCACTAACATAGAGCAACAGTAGAGCAGTCTTTTTAGTCTCAAGTCAAAGCTATGCCACACAAACACATTTAAATACAGGTTTGTTCAACTGCATTGAGGTCACGTACTGTCAGAGATCCAAAGTCCATTGACACAAATTCCCGTACACACTCTAACCTACCCCCAATAAAACACACATTCACACTCGCAATTACAGCTCTAATCTACACAAACAGACAGATGCAAACACACAACATACTTTCACTACCCTGTTCTTTAGCTCAGCTCACACACAACCTTACCTGGTAGTTCTCAGTTCCCTCCAGTCAAACCATCAATGCAAAAATGTCCTAGTTTGTGCTGCTTGAGTCTGACAGAAAGTTAAAGGAACACTGGCCAATAACAAAATCAGAAAAAGAGCCAGGAGTGAAGAGATCAACTTTCTTCTGCAGTCCCAGCCAAACAATGAGGAGGACAGGAGGAGGAGGAGGAGGAGAGGCGGAGTTAGAGCACATTCCAGCTAAAGCAGTGAGTAATGATGTCACATTTAGAAAAAAAAAAAGGGGGAAAAACAGAGAAGAAAGGAAAAAGAGTAGTGGGGATAAGAAAAACAGGCCTAGATCAACAAACCTGGATGTAGCCCAAAGACACTCTTATGCTCATATGGTCCACAAACAAATGTTTTTCTCTCCCATTCACATTTACACACACTGCCTTCCTGTCAGTGCCTTGTCACATACTGCAACTGCACAATTGACACATTGCACTGTCTATTATTTCTTAAGACACACCCAAGTGGAAATAGTAGCAACGCAGAGCTGAAAAACTTCAAGTACTTTGACTAGGAAGAGAGTAAAACAGGTAGAGCAGCAATTGGAGTGGTTGTCTGTTTTTAATAAGAGGAAATACTGCATTCAAAAAGATCAGGAAACTTTAGAAAAGCCCACAAGAGGACATTCCCCAGAGGCAGTCTGAAAGAGCAACATGGAGGAGTAGTAACAGGAAAAAGAGATAACTATCATGGAGGAGGACTAAATGAAGGAGAGAAGGCCACAGTTTTAACCAATACAAGCAGTGATAGGCATGCACGTGTCTGTGTATGTGTGTGACAAGAAATCTTCCTTTATCTCCCTCTGCACATCCCAAACACAGTGATTCACACACTCTCACACACACACACACACAGACACGCTGAAATGCTTGAGGGAGGAAAAATAGAACTCACAGTCAGGTGCTAAATGTGACTCACTCACACACTCAGTGTGTCCGTGAACAGTCCACATTGTTTGAGGTAAGTGGGTTAAGCAGCTAATGAGTGACCCAGCTGGATCTGAAACACTAAGACATTTACCGCACACAGTGGAGCACAGCGAGGGCACCATATAAAACCCTCAACTCCAGGCATTCCCAGACTGTTCCCACTGTTTTACTGACCAAATACATCAACACATCAACATGAGCCGGTGCAAAAATATGATTTCTGAGGACCGATAACCTGGGTGTCCATCCTGAGAGGACTGTTGTCTAAAGGAACTCTAATTCCTGGACCATACTATAATGTTGCCCCTACATGGAGGCCGCTGCTGATTCTCCTATGCCACTGATATGCACTTAAAAGTTTTTGACAGGCATTCAAAGGAGTTTGTTTGAAACCTGCATTAATATCATTCTGTCTGTGTTAAATTTACTTTGACTCTAAATGTCAGTCATCAAGATTATTGGAATTGGCAGACTGTGCTTTACTTCTTGGGCTTAATTAGGGATTCAGCCATCTTTTGTAATCTAGGAACCTGCCTTTCATGCTTACCTGCAGTTCAATAATAGGCTCTAAAAAATGTTTGTGATTTATGTCCTTCTTAACAGGCTTCACAGGAGAAAGCCATCTTGTTTCTCTGTCTGTCAACCCATCTGACAGATCAGTACAAGTGCGAAAGGACTAAAATACACAGAACAGACGGTCACTTCTTTATTTGTGAAATCTTAGTCATAGAGGAGTGAGGATGTAGATGTACAGTGCATGGTGTACATATGCCTGTGGGAAAGCAAAATCTAGTCACAATTAAGCCTGTGATTGTCTATGAGACATTTACACACAGCTGCTGGGAAAAAAATCTAAAAGAGAGGCACTGTGTTGTTAGGCAATGAGCAGAGCGGTAATACTACATTCAGCAGAAATGGGTGTCAGAGAGTAAATTAACGAATGAAGCAACATGATATGTTAAAAATACATTGTAGTCATAGCAGATTGCCAAACCAACCATTTCAACTGTCTCTAAATCCTGTGTATGAAAGGCTGTCTCTCCCACACCATGTTAACTAACTCTCAACTGATGGAATATCCCATATAGTTTTGTATATTCAGTCTCTAAAACTAAATAAAATAGAGTGTGCAGTTTCATATCCTAACATGAGGGTAAGAAAGACTAAAGTAAATAGCCAGAACTGATTTCTACTTACACTGTTGAGCTCTTTCTGGTTTCCGTACAAAGGGTGGTACTTTCTGTATTTTCCCTGGCGGTATTTGTTGGTGATGAAGCGGCGTCTGTCTTCACTGCAGCTAGAGGGTGTCAAAGCCTCACTTGGCGGGACATTAGCTGCCCAGAAACTGTTGACTCGCTCGTTGCCCAACAACAGGAACAACTGCATCACAAGTATGGTTTAGCATAAGTATTTTCACTTTCCAAAGCATAGGAGGCATGATGTCTTCCAATATACACAGTGCAGTTTATTATGTATGTCTGTATAATTTTAGTATTATTATTTACATTGCATTGTACTGGACCAAGTTGAAAATATTCTCTACCTTTAGGTGTGTGAAACACAGCTTGTTACAACACTGCCTAGTGGCTCAGGTAATACCACAGATCTGAACCTAAACCCTTGACACAATGTCAACAAAAACTTGACATTGCAAGACTACTGTGTTAGACTGTATTACGTTATATAAGTGTACCTAATCACATGGTACCTCTGTGTAAATGAACCTACAGCTCTATCAGGGTTTAAGCAGCATTAGCATTAGTCATTAATTAGTAGTTCATGCCCCTGTAGGACAAAAAAATTGATTACAACATGTTATAATTTTTTTTTAATATTAGATGATCTTTTGTTAATATTAAAAATAAACAACAGCCAGGTCCCATAAACCTTCAGGTAGATTTTTTCTGTATGTGTATGTTTACCTGCATAAGCTCCTCTGTCCAGACCTTCCTGTCCATCTTAAGACTACGAACCTTTGAGATGCTAGGACCCAGTCCTCTGTGCTCTCCTGAAACACACACACAAACTTTGAAGATAAATTACATCCCGACCCTGTGACACTACTGTGAAATTCTGCAACAAGTTGACCGCAACCACTCTAAGAGTTTTTAAACTCTTTAAAAAATGGTATTTGGCTTACATCCCTATTGCTGTCACTGAAACACACAGGAGAAGATGAATAAATACATTTTCAAACTGAAAAATGTGCAAACACAGATGCACACACCACAAACACATGAAAACAAAAATAAACACATATCCAAACCCACGCACACAAACCTGCACATCGCTTGCAGACCACCACACACAAGTT
The DNA here is from genome assembly GCF_017976425.1 of Toxotes jaculatrix. Classification (NCBI taxonomy): domain Eukaryota; kingdom Metazoa; phylum Chordata; class Actinopteri; family Toxotidae; genus Toxotes; species Toxotes jaculatrix. The sequence goes on along the minus strand of NC_054402.1, from coordinate 15,632,744 downwards.
GATGGCTGCCCATTCTGGCTTGGGAGCCCCACAGTCGGCACAGAAACTGTTGCTAGGCTCCGCCCAGATACGGTCCGCCACTTCACTGTTGGACAAAGCCTCATCTATGGCATTCCGCATGGCGTCCACCCACTGCTCTTTCAGCTGCTCTGATTCAGCTATGAAACTGTGGAAAGAGACAAGCACACGGCCGAGCGTTAATGCTGACATGGCGGTGTCAATACCAGGTGACAGAAATGAGAAAGCCTGTGCTAGCCCTGCGTATGTGTGTATCCTTATGCTCATGAGCCCGTTGAAAACGGAGTCTTACTCTGCTCTTCCTTTGCTAAATATTCTTGAGCCAAAGACTGGAAACTACACAAGCACATACACACATTTACACACATAGACGGATTTGTGGCTTGACACAGACTCTCATGTCTGAATCCTTCCTCTTCTCATCAGCCCAACCACATGCTGCTTCTGCCTGGACTTAACATACACACACACACACTTCTCAACTGACTAGAATCACAAATTTATCTACATAAAAATGAGCCAAAAATACACACACACACTTGGTCTCCCTCCTGACACATTTCATGTAGATTCTCCAGACACAAGAAATGCACATGCAGAAAGACAATGCATACTTAGACCATGACACACACTGACACACAGTGACACACAGTCCAACTCTATACAAATACACAAGCCTTTTCAGATTTCCCCATCCTGTCAAGCTGAGCCATTGCACTGCAGGCTGTGCACTGTCAGCCAAAAGACCACACACACCACACCAACACATGCACTTTAGCACATACATAGCCCTAGCTCTTCTTCTCTCTCGCTCTCTCACACACGTACACACACACACACACACACACACACACACTCATACAAAGGGCTTTTCACATTCTCGAAAGATGTCCAGCGGAGGACTGAGCATAGATGGATGGTGAAAGTTCTCAGTAAAGCAACATGATCTAATTTCTAGTAAGCATCCTAGCACTAGGCCGTTCAGCCGTTCACGTGCAATGAACAATGGTTATCTTTTACCCTAAATTCTTTCTGAGAAAACATAAACCCGTTGCTGAGATGATATATAATGAATCAGTGTGTTCACATCTATGGGAGATAGATACACAAAGCACACATGCAGATGGTAAGTTTGAGTTTACTCTATACACATGGCAGAGTGAGTTTCTAAGTGTGTGTTCTATTTGTGTGCACATACAGTACCTGAATATGCGATAGGGTGTGGTGAGATCAAAGCTCCGACGATCTGAGTCTTTAACATTTCCTACATTCATGTCAATGGATGTGATGCCTACTCCAATACGATAGTCCTGGAAGAGAAAAAGAGAATGGTACATAATTTTTACAATGTTTTTTTCCTGTGTTTTTCTTCCATTAAGGATCAAAAGATACATTATTCTCTCAGTATAACATTACTGTTTTCATAAAGTTAAAAAAACAGATAAAACTTTCATCATTAATGTTCAGCATTTTTCTGCATAGCATTTTATCAAATGAAGACAACAGATCATTTCTGCAAACATCACACACAAGAGGGTCCTTACATCTATGTTTTTGTAGAGGAAGACCTTATCTGAGGCGACAACAGTATAAAGTTTGGAGCGTAAGCCTTTGAGCTCCAAGTAGCCCTGATGGTCCGGTGCCAAAGTTAAACCAGAGTTCATGGTGTAGCGCTGATGGCGCCCTCCAGTGCACCCTTCCAGTGCATCCATCCAGAGGTCTCTCTCAACTGGACAGATGTGCAATCATATGTATGAATAAACATGGTTTGCAAAAAATGCATGCACACATGTAAATGAGCCTAAATGCATGTACATAAGCACATATTATATTGTAAGCACACACACAGATGACTTGACAAAACAGACAGACCTTCACTTTCAGCCCTGAAGATAAATGTTCGGTTGCTCGTGGCGACCTCGAACTTGAGCTCTCCCACTCTGTTCACATCAGTGATGAAGGCTGTTGAGATGATCCCCTTGGAATATACTTCCTACAACACACGGCACACACACAGAGCAACAGTTGCTCTAACAGATTCATATCTACCATTCAGCATGTAGATTGTGTGTGTGGTGGATAGTATATGTGCATGAGACTGTATGTCGATAGTGTGTGTGCGTGTATGTTCCTGTGTGAGTGGGAAAGGACGGTATGTGTCAGCACATTAGTGTGTTTGAATGACCGATGATGAATGTATGTGAGTTTTTTACCTTGTCATTGTCAAAGTATCTCAGGTAGTCAACATCCAGCTTTACCCATCGTCTCTGGTAATAAAGGGCCCTATGTATGAGGACACACACACAAACACATAATCCTTTAATTCATTAACACGTCTATTAGCACTTAATTTACTTATTTGCTTGTAATCAAACAAACACATAATTTCTCCTAAGTAATAATGTCTTTGTAAAGAACTTTGAACACTTGTTTTTACAAAGCGCTCTATAAATAAACTGACTTGAGCAGAACTGGAATAGCTGCATTACATTAGTAAACTGGGTTGCATCTTGATGTGTCAGCATACTTGTTTTTATTATTGTTTCACTGTGGTTATTAATTGAAGGCTTTACGTTCCATGCAAAGCACATTTGGCAGCTGATCCCCTTTTTTAGCAGCACCTGTGTGTATGCAGTTTGTGTGTATATGTGCTGTCATTCATACCCCTGAGGTGGATTCTTGTCCAGCCAGCCCATCCTGATGACAGCAGAGAGCTGAGAGCTGTCTTCTTTAGCGGCTGTAGCCAGTTTGCCAGTTTTTGGCAGGTAGACACTGCCTTGCAAGCTGCTCAGTTCCCCATTCTGCCACGGGGTAGAACTATGGAGGCACAGAAATAAACACATATATTGATACACACACACAGACTGTAAACAATATTGACAAAAAGAAACCTAACCTTTTTTTAAAGAGATAAATATAAATGTTACTGTAATATGCTACTACCCATTTACTTAACTTTATCAGCCAGGAAACCAAAGTAAATACATTTTGTGCCACCACAGAAATCAAGGTCATTGCCTAAAGGCTTACGAGGAACACCCAGCAACAGGTTTCTGTATCGGTGGTGGCGGTAAGTTTACACTTTACAGCCAAGATGTGTTAAAAACAAATCTTTCAAAGCTTCTGTCATATCAGTCCTATAAATGGATTCTTCAAAATAAGAGCCAAAAACAGCCACAAAGTTCCAATCAGTGCAAAATTAGATTTCTAAACCTAATCCACACTTGCAGTCATTCCTTTTCAACACTGACTACACGCAAAGAACAGATGTAATGAATACAGAGAGATTCTTCCGATGTCGTATTTTCGCTTTTTGTATTTACAATGACAATAAAACTGAGATCAGCAAGAGTTAAGGGCTCTGACCTTTCCACACCTCAGAATGCCAGGTAATGTACATAGATGCAAATTATGAGAGAGCAGTATCACGTCCATGGAGATTTAATCCTTTGTGGATGATAAATGGTAACTGTGCCTTCCAGAGGAGACGGTATTGTTATTTTACCTGCAGCATGTGATGTTATGTGATCAAGCCTGTCTCGATTCACCTTTTGAGACCATTTCAAGCTCTGCCACACCTTAACTATTACATGCAAGAGTTTGACAACACCACTGAAAACTCCAAGATGGCAAGATGGTTCAGTTTAAAGTTAGAACAATACACTATACTACACAGATAATTATATTTACAGCTAACTTTATAGTGCTGACTAGTCAAGAATGTTTGAAGATGAACACAATACTTATGGTGAATCTAAAAACTACAATAAATATGACACTGTAAAACACAATAAAAGCCAAAGATATAAAAAACAGAAATAAGCCTGAGAAAAATCTGAGCGAGTAAGCAAGATGGTTAACAAGGTAAGTGATGTACTGACAACAGTTGTCAAATCTGACACTGTGGTTGCTCGTTGGTTTAACCTTTGAACAGCCCAACTGTGTGTTTCTGTGTTTATGCAGATGGTTTGTTTGTGTGTTCACACAACTTACTCTTCATCATCCAACATCTCATCATCACTGTACAAAGAATTGTACCGTGCCTTTGGCTGACCAGGCACTTGCAGGGACATACCCTATTAGAGAAGACAGATGTCATTCACACAGTGTGGCAGGAGAAGAGGAAGAGGAGCATAAAAGAAGGAAATAATTTCACTCACTCTACACACCCTCACCTTGTCTGCTGTGTTCATGCGATGAACAGTGGGTTTAAATAAGTCTGGATCCTCATATTCATCAGAATTATCCTCAAGTGAACCCAACCCTGTGGGAAGGAGCAACCGATGAGAACAAAGTCATGCAGTTTAATTTCAGTTTGTAAGGACACCTGCAGAATTTCTCCCAGAATTTAACTGAAAGGATGCAATTGAATTATAATTCAGTATTGCTGTTAACAATCAGATTTACTCACTGAGGAGCAGAGACAAATTTCTTCACTGGCAATGGCCTCAATTAACCATAATGCAACACAGCAAGACATACTGCCTATTGGATAAGGGACTAACAAATTTTTTCTTTATTTGAAACAACAGCAGCATTATTATTCTGTACACAGAGTAGTATTTGATTTTAGAGGTCTAATGGATTCAAAATTTTCCATGTTAAATTCACAACAAGTAAAACAAGTAATCAAAACCATTCTGATGAATAAATAAATAAGGACAGATGTACGGAGAAAATAAATCTACAGAATGGCAATGTTGAGTATCCATATTGAAGCTAAGTTCACTTGCGTCACATGCAATTCACATATAAACCCCGTGCATTTATATTTTTCTCTCTGGGTTACTAGAAGCCATTTGGGGAAATGCACTGAAATACTTGGTGGAAAACAGGCCGACGAGCATAAGAACAGGGAAATAAATATAATCAAAAGTAAATAACAGCACTGATTATACCAGTTAATCTGGGAAGAGCAACAGCGAGTGTTAGTGGGCACATACCTAGGATCAGTTTGTCAGTGTGGTATTACTGAGACTATTTCTCTTAAGAACTAGTTTTTCAGGTTGAGCGCCTAGCAGAAAAACAAATATCAAGCAGAGATATACCCTCTGGCATGAGAGATAGGTTAAACAATATCAAGTGGAACCTGTAATCTTGAGAGGAGAAAAGTGCTGTGAACAGACACAATGTGTTTAACAATAACAGCTTAACAAATGCAGTGGTCCATGATGACAACGTCAGTCACATAACAAGGAGGAAACAGCTGGTTCGTTTCCCAGGTGAAATATCACTAATCAGTGCTCGTGAAACTATTGTGGTTAGACTATACTGAGACTCAGATCAGATCTAAAGACCACACTCAAGTGTAGACAAATTTCAGATAGTTTCATAAGTCAAAAGGTAAGCACAACAACTGGTCTGTCAACTTGTGTACTTCTAACCTTTGTTGCAGGGCACTAAGTACAGAGAAATGCATAGCTCAGGACTGTTATTGTTTTTATTTTCAACTTTTTTTTTTTAACATGGAGAGCAGCACTCTCTCAAGGTACAGTAAACTCTACAGTGAAGGGACTGTTTGGTGCTGATGGCTAAACCTAGGAAACTAAGGCACAGACTGTGAATACAGTGAATAATCCTGTAGCTGAGTGGTTTTGTTGATAAACTTCTGCTTGGCTCAGACAAGCACCATTGAAGATATCCTGAGTAGAGCTTTGAGAATGCACAGAATTACAGAGGCTGGTAATAGTTGCTTGTATTACAGTAATGTGAAGTAAAAGGAAGCAACATGTGAAGAAAAAAGGAGAAGACTAGAGGCGTATTACATAAATGTTTATGTATAATAGCTTATTGTGAAAAGTGGGTCTAAATTAAAAACCACCTAAAACCACATCATCTGATTCATAATGCCAACTCAGAACTAAATTAATCAGACTTTTAAACTCATTTACTAAATCCATATTCATGGCCTTAAAACACAGACCTGAGACATCAGCTGACACAGCTGATATATTTGAGATCCGATCACTCAGACCACATTCAGAGATGGTCTGAGCCACATATGGCCACATTCTTTTAGGAGTGTGAACCCAAATGTGTCCTGGCCCACACTGTAGGACCGCCTATTCATCTCACATCCTCTGTGTAAGCAGATGTACTTACTTGTTGCAAACAAATACAACTGGTACAAATGGTTTCAGCTAGCATTGCCCATAACATCTAAAAATTTTGACAAGCCCATAGAGATATATTTTGAATGAGTCAAACAACTTTCGGTGTTTTGGTTTGCCTGGAAGACACCAAGGAATAAACCCAGCCTGTCATAGGAATGACGCTCTGCCTCTTTTTTGTCCAAGTGAGGAAATACAATATTTGCAGTTCTCATGATCCAGTTGAAATCATGCATTGAGTAATATGCAGGAAGAAATTCCACCTTAAAAGTTGCTGCCTGTAGCCTTTGAGCAGCACAGTGAATAATTTTTTTTTCTACCAATCTATTGCTCACTCACTCTTCTGAGTGTCTCTTTATTTGTGAAGCAAAGAAACATTGCAAATCCAGCCTATTAAACTTGGACAGCTTGTGCTGCATCCGCAGCTGCTGGAAAAAAAAACTAGCTTAAATACATCTTCATAGCCTGTTGATAAGCTTGACCTCTGCCTGCACTAAAACCTTTCCTCAGAATGGATGTTTCCAATCCCACCTCATTTGCTCAGCACAAGTAAGCACATGAAATCACCCAAAACACAAACTACTTGTGTCCATCGTTGTCTCCCGCTGGTTAAAAACAACAAGACATTTGGTCATTGCAAACGGAATTGATGTACGTGTTTGCTTGCATATAGAGCGGGGAAGTGAGATCTGATCACAAGTAGTCACTCAAGATGCATGTGGAGATGCATGTTAATGCCAGGTCTGAACACAGCTTTAGTTTGTTAAGGGATATAATAATCTCCACATGGTGGAAATAATTTTTTAAATACCTTGACATAGGTTGTCTGTCCCTCTTTTGTTTTCCAAAAAGTATTATTCTTTGTCTGTCTTTCGTTTGCATGGCATTGAAAATGAGAGTGAGAGTGCCACTTTCACTATGAGGCTACAGTATAGGCCAAAATGACCTCTTCTCTCTTTTAATAGCAAAAGCTGACACTCATGTAAAAGTAGCCTGAAGCCTAAAAATATAAAAATATATTTATAAGTACAAATGTTGTAATACAGTGAAATACTGTGCAGCTACTTTGGATTGATTCAGGTCTCAGCTCTCCATTTCAATTAAACCGTAACTGCAGCCCAAACATCAAACTGTGACAAATCTGACGTGCTCCTGTTTGTTCATGGGAGTCAAAGAGAAGAAACTTTGACGTTTTGGCAGATTATACCAACTGTTAAGCCATAAATGGAGCCAAGCTTGAAAATTAGTCTGACTGGAAGCAGTCTAATCTGGAAGGATGGGTTTCCATGGTAACTCAAGTGTTGTTTAAAACTGCTTTACGGAAATTAATTTTGTAAAATAGAGAATGATTTACTTGTTTAAACCTGTATTAATTGCTAAATCTCAATTTATGAAACACCCCTCAGCATGAGATGTAAACAATACAATATTCAGACACTGAGAAAGTGAATGTGCATCTGTGTAGTTATGTCTTGAGACATACCTTGTGTTTATTTTGACATTAATTTGGTAGTTTAAGCTCCTTTTTGTATAATTCATTGTTGCATGTGTATTACCATCCCTATATAAAGAAATTTAGATTCAATATATTTCACCCAACAGTCCTTTAAACACAAAAACAAGAGACAGGTTCAATAACAGTTACAAGCAGGGATGACCCCTGTGGTTTAAGGGTTGAGAAACCAACCATGACCTGCAATGTCTCCATTTCAAATCCAACCAGGGAACTTTTTATGTTCTTGTCCATCTATTGCTGTCATTTTGTGCAATCTCTCTAATATCACTATCTGATAAAAGCATAAAATGCCAAAAAATAATACTAAAAAGAAAAAGTTACATGTTGATTTTACTACTTACTGATCTCACCGGGACGTTGGGAGACCCTCCTGGGAGGAACAGCTGGCTGATTGGCAGGGTGAGTCAACTGTTGTGCGTCTTCTTGGGTTTGTGGTGTCCTGATGCGAGGTGGGACGTGTAGGGTTTCGTCTTTCTGTGTCTCATCAGCGACTGTCTTGGTGGGAGAGGGGCTGAGGGACAAAGGGGTACAAGGCAGGTCAACAGAGGTTTGGAGATCGGGAGATGAGTCCCCCATGCTAATCTGAGATCGGGTGAATATCCCACGAAGACGGGTGATTCTATACATCCTTCAGTCGGACGAAACCCCCTCCTGTCTTCTCTTTTCTCATTCCACAGTAAAAGCTACAAAAATAACGTCACTGACATTTTACTCCACGCACGTACTACAAAAAACAGTCATTAGACAAAGCTTATGAAAAGTTACAACTTTCCAGGAAAAGAAAAACAAAAAAAAAAAGTCACTCTGGTAACCAGATGGAGTCCACATTATTAACTGCTGCTCTGAAGCCCGAGTCTTCTTCAGTGGTAGGAGAATTGATCCCTGCACTGCGGTAAACCGGCATTCCTACTTTCCTACTGACTGTCTAGTTTTCTCTCTCTACTTCTGGTTTCAGCTGCAAGTCTGAACCTGCGTCACATTGCAAAAACACATGTGAACAAAGAATACTTCTGGATCCCCCTGTAAACTCACACACAAACGCAGTATGTATGCACTACAGATGGGCCTGTGTGCTGACTGTACAATATACTGTGTTGAAAAATTCTGATGGTAACAATACCTCCAACAATTTTTTAATGACAGTCACTACTGTGATCATCACTCTCTCAGAAATCAAGCGAGCAGTCTCTCTATCTTAAACTACTCTGGCCATCACTTGCTATACAAATCCTACTTAATATGCAATAGCTTATGGGTGCTGAGTCATTACATTCAGTGTAACAGAGCATGAATTTTATGTCAGAGAAGAAACTCCCCACATCATGACAGCAGATCACATTCTTCTTCACAGTTGTGTTTGATGCTGAGTCTTGAGATCACTGGTCAAGATACTTCAAATATACATTTGTTTCAAATGTATATTCATTACAAATGATAATATTAACTTAACAATTTGAGTGAAAGTGAATCTTTGAAAAACGTACATGAATTTCACAGTATCTTATATATGTATTCGGTATGTCGCCATTTTACTTTAATGACAGCATGCACTGGAGCTGGCATGGACTCCACAAGTTTGTGCAAAACCTGTGCAAAAATGTGCGTCACAGAATGTGTGGCTTTCTCAGTCTTCAAAGTACCCCTATAAATGGTCTTCTTTGGTCTTCTAATAGTTTTTGCAAAGCTTTGAGGTGTGTTTGGGGTCACTCTCTTTCTGCGACATGAACTGTTCTTCACATAGATGCAAAGGGTGTAGTGTGTGGTGTGTGTGTGTATGTGGGTGTGTGTGTGTGTGTGTGTGTGTGTGGGTGTGTGTGTGTGTGTGTGTGTGTGTGTGTGTGTGTGTGTGTGTGTGTGTGTGTGTGTGTGTATGTGTGTGTGTGTGTGTATGTGTGTGTGTGTGTGTGTGTCCCTGAGGAATAGAATGGTACTTCTCTCGGGTCAGGGTGCAGTCAGTTCAGTGTAGGTGTTCAACTCAAAAGGAGGCAAATCACCCTCAGATCTGAATATTCCCACCACCATGTTTCACTTTCAGTTTGATACCCTGTGATAACAATCTCTTCTATTCGTCTTCTTACGTACACAACAACCTAAAACTTCAGAGAACAGGACTTTTTCCAGCCTTGCGCTGCGAAATGCTGGCATTTCCTAACCCCAAATGTTTGGCCTCGTTTACCCTTGTGAGAAGCGATTTACAAACTGCTACTCGTCCTCTAAGATGACTACAAGACACACTTTTTTTTTTTTTTTTAAACAGTACTTTTAATGATTGGAGTATTGACGTAACTTCCCCGCTTGGGCCCACTCATTCCCATTGCATATATTGGGCCATTGTGAAATTAGCTGAAATAATAACAATATGATTGTGTTTCCCCAGTGCAACACGGAGTCAGCAAGTCTAACGTTAGAAGAAAATTACACATTGATTCAGCAAACCTTACCACAGCTCAGCCTACTCATTTACTCCTCTGTTCTTGTAAACACAAAAAAAATATCTGCTTAATTAATGTGGTTATGCGTGTGAAGACAGTGCATATATGCATAGTGTTTAACAGCCCATAAACAGTACACGATTTTCTTGCGGATGGGAGAGTCAAAAGTGAGCACACAGGCCTGGTTTCTATCTATCCAGAATTGTGAAAGTTCCTCTTTATCCACCCGTCCTTAGTGAATTTCCTTCTCATTTCAGCTATTTATATTTGCAAGGACATAAAAGATTTTAGTGACACACCGCAGCTAAATAGCATTTTTAGCTTGAGAAAATGTCACATTATGCCTAACATAATAATTACTGGAACCATTCCATAGCCAAATAGTAGTAAAAAGCACTTCTTTCGGCTTAGAAAGTCAGAAAGCTCTAACAATACTAGAATAGTACAGTTTACTTTTGACTTTGACAACCTACTCAATTTCTTGTTGTTACAGACAGCAGGCTATACATCTCTCAACTGAAGGAGTCAAAAAAATTTCAAATGGTCTGTGGATTGATTCTGTTGACGTTAACTGCTATGTAACTCTGCTCTGTTGTAATTTATGAGGCATGCTCATTAATACAATATACAAAACTTAACATTAAATTGTCAGCATGTTTTCATTGCCCATTGATTTCTGTGCATTTGGACCCCAGTACAAGAAACAAATTCATGAAGTAGCTAACTATACTATAAAATTAATCTAAAACTCTAAATATATGAGCTAATCATTAGTTCTTTTTCATAATAAGCCATAAAATTAGTTACAATGACGGGAAACTGACCCGTCAACTCAGTTCCTCCTTCTCAGAGGAAGAGTGCTAGCCAAATGTTATATTTAACCAGCTCTCTGCTAGCTAACAGATGACAGCGGTGAACTTATAATTCTGGGAGAGCATTCTACATTTTAACCCAAGATCACCTGGCATTAGCTGTGGGAACACTTTGGTTATGGTTCTGATAGATGAGAGGGATATGTGTTTCTTGCACCAGCTTCTCTGTCTTTTTTTGTCTTAAATACAAGCAAAGTGCAGCAGTTTTACACACCAGGGCAGCACCAATCTAGTCCACTCTTTCACACATAGCCTATGTACATAATTCATAACGTTTGTCTAAAAAATAATCAGTATGTCATTCCTGATAAGAAATGCTAACAGTAAAGCTGAGAGCACATTTTATTCTCTGAAAAAACACCTGATCTCCATGACAGCTAAACACACCAGGGATGTCTTTGCAAAATCTCTTTGTACCGCTTTTGTATTCTTCACAGACATACAGGTGACTAAACAATACCACTGTCAGTTCTCTAACCTTACACAGCCCCAGGACAGGGCAGAATATCTGATTTCACCAAGGATCCATAAAAAATTAACCATATTACTCAAAAGCAAAAGTAAAACAAAGCGAAGCAAACACAGTACAAGTCTCACTAACAGCAACTACACAACAGCACAACAGAAAACATGAGCACAGCAACATAGAAAGGCTTCCTTGTTTGAAACACTGACACAGAATAGAGTGAGGAGAGAGAGGAGAGCACATTGTAAAACAAGTAGAGACAGAGAAGAGACATGTAATGATATGATTTGTATCAATGTTACCTGTTTGGACATGTTCAAAAGGAGCAGTCTTCAATGATGATACAACAATCTTTAACAAACACACACACACAGACACACAGACACGTATCGGAGGAGAGGAGGAAAAAAAAAAGAGCAGGAGGAAATGACCAACCACCCAGAGGATGGGAGGAGGCAACAAAGCACACTGACAAGGAAACAAGAGAGCAACGAGAGAGTGCTGGTAGAAGCCACAAAAAGTCTGAATGTAGTTTCTGGTAACAAATCACTTTTCGATTTCTCTCTCTTTACTTTTCACTCTCCCTTCTTCCCCTGTGTCACTCACAAAGGCTGATGAGGAGGAGAGTTTTACACCACACGATGTTTCTCCATTGTAACTTCCTCCCTCTCTCTACAGCTAGTTTCTCTTTAAAACACAGACAGAGAACATCTATTACTCATAACAGAAGTACTCCAAAACCTGAGGCGAGACATAATTTCTTGTCCTTTAACTGGTGACGAAACACACATAAGAAAAGAAACAGACGGGACTGTTACAGTCTCATAAGTGAAGACTAGTGAACGATAATAATCTGCTGTTAAAGGGAAAATGTGAAGCCTCTTAAAAATACAAGACCTTTTAACAGAAACTTTGCAAACACATCAATGTGCAAAAATAGCAGTACAAAGCAAGAACAATACTAGTTCAAAACCTAAATCCTGCAAAAACAGGATGTTATATACAATGTAGAAACATAACAGTTAAGAAAAGGTCACCAGAGAGCCTGAAAAAAAAAACACATGCACACATGCATGCGTCGTCACTGACAGTTTGCTCAACAGGCCTTGTTCATATACTGTATTTCCATATGCAACAAGCCACTGAGCTTCAGGCCCACTCAATCAGCCAGTGTGTTTTCGGCCACTCAGTTTCAGGAAGTGCCCAATTTTAATTTCAGGAAGTGTTTAATAGTCACCAGCAACATTTTGTGACTGAAATGCTACTTAAGTTGATGATAGGTGCATTTTACCATCTTGTCCAATAGATGGCAGCGCTACCCTCTAAAGAACACAAAAATTTCACAAGGTGAAAATCTGGACCATTTCTCACTAAAATTCATCTCTCACAACACACAATCAATCACCACTTACAATCACTTAGGATATTTTTAGTCTCTTTGCCTCAATATAATATAGTGTAGTATAGTATAGCATAGTAACCTCACACACTCAGAAAAACTCCATATTATTAAAGCTCACTCTAAATAACTCTTAAATATTCTTCCACTCAAAGTTAGGGCAGATACTGTACACGCCTAAAAACAAACAAACAAACAAACACAAAAATAAATAAATAAAATCCTAACCCTCCCTCAGCCAGTAAGCGTACACAAGGATGGGCCCATTTAAAACAGGGAAAACTAACTGGAATAAAGCTATCTTAGACTATTCTGTTGTGTATTTTTCTCTAAAATTCTGTAATTTGATAAATGATAGAATCAGTATGAGAGGAAAGAAAGGGTAGCTTTGGATCCACAAAAACAGGAAAGGCGCTGTCACTCCCCTTGACTTTGGTCTTGCTCACATTCATGTCACAAGATGCCTGAGTGAAACGCTGTATGTGTAACATACTCAGCGCTGACTGTGTGCAGGAATTAAACCTTTTCCTTAAACACAAAGGTTCTAAAAGAATTTAAAAGCTGCATTATTTTCCACTTAAAAAACCCAGCCTTACCTGTGAGTTCTGGGGGACTGTGCAGGAAATCTCTGTGGGAGTGGTGGAGGGCCTTTAGGGCCTCCCCCTACTTTTGGAGGGAGAGGTGGAACATTTCTGTCATCGCTGAGGGAAGCAATGGGGGAGACGGGTGAATCTGTTCTTCCTCCATGACTAACCAAATATTGGGCAGAAGGCTGAATAGCTAATGTCTGTGGCCGAGCCCGTGTGGAGGTGTTGGTAAGGGTGCTGGTGGCGGTTGAACTCTGGGACACAATCTGAACCTCTGGGGCTTTAACTGCATGTCCGTCTAGTTTAGGGGAGCCAAGGGTTCGAGCAGGAGGTGAGGGGCACAGGGGAGAGGTAAAGCGCTGTGGAGGGCAGTTGGGGGTGCTTCGTGGGGGGACAGGGGGTAAAGAGGTGTCATAAGTTGGAGAAACATGGAGGACGGGGGGAGAGTCCACCGGAGCATTAGCGCGAAACTTAGTCCTCTCTTTAGCCACAGGCTTCTCCCTCTCTCCGTCTGTTCCTCCATCCCCCTCTTCTGCTTTTTTTTGTCTGGGTGCTCTTTGTCTTTGTTCAGGAACTGGCTTCTTCTCTCCTCCACCATTTTCCTCTTTCATCTTTGATACTCTCTCCTTAGGAACTGGCTTCTCTCTATCTCTGGGTATAGGTCTCGATGTCTCTCCATCTCTTTTCTCCCTTTTCTTAAGGACAGGTTTTTCTTCCCCTGGAACAGGCACAGGTCTCTCTGTCTGCAAAACATTAGTGGGTCCTGTTTCCTCTGATCTCTGATCTTTCTCAGGCTGTAAGGGGTGGAAGTGCGTGTCGCGATTACCATGCGTTTTGTTCAAGCTAGCCAAGATGCGTCTCTGGTGCCCTGGCAAGGTGATGCCCATCTGCTCTAGCTGATCTGGTGTAAGGTTGCGACATTGCTTTAATGTTGTCAGACCAGCGCTCCAAAAGGCCTCAGAATACTGCTCCAAACGTAGTACACATAACCAGTCCCACACTTTTGTACAAGATTCAGATTGAGACATGATCGATGAGTGCGAGTGCAGCACGTCTGAAGGCAAGTCCACATCCAGAGAGAAAATGCAGACTTGAACGCTTCAGATCATGGCCTACACAACCTGTGGAAGAGAAAAAAACATTAACATTTACAGTGTGACAAAAAACAATGCAAACCTTCACAGAAATAACTGATATAATGAGGGGTTGTAAGAGGAACAAGTAAAAATCACATGTAAGCTCAAGGAATTTTTTTTCCCCCGATTAAGACTGACAAACTTTTTTTTTTGTCCAAAAAACGGATCATTGTGTGTCACATTAGTATGATTACAGAGCAGATTATGAATAGCACTTCCAATACACTACCCTATTTTGAGAAATCCTGCAGTGGGAAATGTGTTATGACGCAAACGTGCAGAAATAGTTCTACTTCTTGAACGACAAATAATGATGATTAACAATCAAGATTGCAACAATATATAAGTCTCATAGGGCAGCACTGTTTTCTACTGTAAACAGCAGTGTCAAAGTTGTGAGTGATAAACTGATGTCAGGGTGGATCATTCTCACCTCAGTAAAAGAGGAAGTTCTTTTAATGCCTGGATAGAAAGATCTGCTAGCACTTTGATAAACACTTCAGCTGTCTTTAGTGCCATAGCTTTAACACCTATGAAACTGTGAATTTTGTAAACAGAAACTGCTCACTGTTCCAATCATCTGGTTATATTTGACTTCAGCAAGACTTAGAAGAGGCCTTCAGATTTGGAAACATATCTGACAACTATCTCAGATTTGGACAAACATAAAAACACAGTATCATTACGCTTACTTAGCTTAAAGCGTATTGCTTTTGAGCAGCCACACACACACAGTCAGTACCTTAGCACAACCATACCAACTATGGGAGGAAGTGTCGTTGACACATTCAGTATTGGCACACACAGCATTATCACACAGACTCACATGTTGCTCTCTATGTCTCTCTTCTTTGTTTTTCCAAATATCAGGATTTCTTTTTGCAGTTTTCACATGCCGTTCAGTCACAGTGCCGGGCCTTGATTAACAAACAGCAGGCATTACCAGCTCCCAGCATTCACATGATGCAAACCTGCCTGACAGTAAGCAACAGCTCAGGAAGGACTGTTGTGATGTATAAAGTGAAACTACCACTAAGACACTGGCAAAAATGAATTCTGACAGAACATTAGCTTTAGACCATACCTCCAAAAGGTAAAAGTTTTGTTGCTGTCAAATTAATAAATAAAACCTACTGCATTCACAGAGTTTTATCTCTCTGCCGTATGTTTGTGACCACAAGGGAAGCTGCTGGTTTCTCAGACAGAACCACAAATACAGTCTTTCCTCATCACACACTCACACAGCATCGAGTTGAGCCACAGTTGAGCCCTCTGTAACTGAATATCCCCTGTTCCAAAACACCTGAAGTGCCAGAGAGAAAACTGGACATTAAAATACATTTAGCTGTGTTTGCAAGTTCAGCTCAACGCAAGGTCTGCTAGTGCACTTCATCACCCTACTGAGTTTACTGTCTCATGTGGACTTTCCCTTTGTAAATAGGATAGATGTCTTTACCTAAATCGCTTTATTTTCATTAGCATAAAATATTTGAGGATCGTCCATGTTAAACTTAAGATTAAATGCGGTTCTAACAAAAAAACAGAAGCTGTTAGGCTGTTTCATTTCATATTCATACACACATACACAGGAGCTGCCTGACTAGCAGTACATTACACAAAACAGAAAATACTGTAAACTACACTACATTAACCTCATTTCATTTGGTAACTGAAAGTGAGTGCTATGGAGGGCGTGTGAGCACACAGTAACCCACACTATCCAGTCCAAGAAATACTATTCACCAGTGTGTGAGTGTGTTGAAAGCAGTATATTTCATTTCCTGTCAAACATTTCCTCTAACAGGCCGGAGACCACAGGGCATGGGGACAGCATGAATCTTGCTCTAGTCTTTCTGATCAAATGCAGTTCCTATTTTTGAATTGAGGAACTAAGGACCATGTACTGCATTACAGTCCGGCTGGTCTTCAGGGGTATACAGAGTCTAAAAATTTAATTTTAACACACACAGTTTTAACTAGCTGGTCTCAGCATCTTTGACCAGAAAGATTTTTTCTCCTCAGCACTTTGCACCAGAAAAGTCCTTAATCAGCCTTTTGTTTCATGTCTGCGTTTGTGCATGTGTGTGGGTGTCTTTAAGACACGCCATCAAGAAACACAAGTGTTAAATGTTAATATACAACATGAGAAAAACAAAGGAAAGCAGACTTTTACAGTCTGTAGCTGCTCAGTAATTTATTTCTTTCAGACACATGAAGAAGCTATTTCGATCTTCCAGCCCTGACAAGACAAATGCATGTAAGATGATCTCTGTGGCTCTATAATTTAAAGCAAATCTTACTTATGAAAAATTACTAAGGTAATTTAAATTAATGTAATGTAGTTAAATTGAAGAAGTCAGGGGCAGTGTGGAGGAACAGTGGCTGGCACTGTCACCTCACAGCAGGTTCCAGGTTCCAGCCCCGGTCTGGGCACTGCTGTGCGGAGTTTGCTTGTTCTCCCTGTGTGGATGATTTGCTGTGGCGACCCCCCGATGAGGAACAGCCGAAAATGGAACAACGATTAAATTTAAGAAGTCCTGTAGAGAACCCAAAAAACAAACCTGATCGACAATCCTAAAAACCTTTGGTTATACTGATGGGCTTAAATACAATCTTTAGTAGTGAAGTAATTGTTTTTTTCTTACTTATCTATGCCTACTCCAGAGTTTAAAGTTTAAGTTAACTTGAAAGGACAACACTGCACTTGTCTCTGAGCATCACGTCCAGAGATATGAAGGAATTTTGACATGTCTAGGACACATTTCACCTAGCTTATATCACAGACTGGGAGCATTAGGAACCTTGGATAGTTTATTGTCCTCTCATTTAGCTTTTTCCCCACAGTTACAGCAACAAACTTCTGGCCTTAATCAAAAATGAAACAAAACACGTAGTGAAAAGTGAATGGAAGGCATTGTGGGGCATTACAAGGAAGCAAAGGTTATGTGGATATAGAGTATATTTACCACTTGCTAGACATAACTTGTACCATGAACCAGGGTTTGATGAAATGCCACTAGAAACCCCCAGTTTCCATGTGGTATTTACACTCTGTCAAATATTTCAAACTTTATGAGCAAACAGCAAACAAACACACCTTTAGGTTTGGTCTCTGTGAGGCTAGACCAGCTCATCTGGAATTAAAGCACAAATTCATCCTGGCACTGACGTCCTCCATAGCACCCGTTTTCCTTGTCCACATCCTTCAGTTGATCCAGCCCCTTCTGCGTTTCAGAATTACCAGCTTTACATAGCCACCTGTCCTATCTCTGAACAATGCTCTAGCTCTGTATTAAATGCAGAAAGGTAAAACTGATATTGATCGTTTCTTGTGACTGTCAGTAAGATGGCAAACTGTCATATTTTCAAAAATGTCAATATGTCCCTTTAACTGCTGAAATCAACAAAGAGTTTTCACCTGGGATCACATAATATTACAAAAAGATGTCGGTGCTGTATATATTCTGTACAGTCAGTGTAAATGTTCATCAACTGCTGAGGAAGCTTTTAGTTCATTTTCTGCACTTTCCAACCAGTATTTTGCTCTCTGGACATTTTAGCTCGTTTATCTGTCCGCTCTCTCCTTCCCTGTTCATCCGTCCCTCTCTCCACCCTTCTCTGTGCTCCCTCCCTCCCACTCAGAAAGCTGCCAGTAAACAGGGTCTCTGTGCTGCCTTCACAATGGGGCATTCTGTTGCCCAGGCAAGTACGCACACACACTGACAAGAAGGAAGGAAACGCATGATGGGGGCCCACTGTTCAAGTCTGGTCACACACTCTAAAACAAGTGCTCACCTAATAATATTGTGTGTGTAAAGTTGGTGCGAGTGAGCGTGAAGAGGGGGGTACATCAGAAATTGTGTTTAAGGCCTCATATCCCCTTTTAATTTAGCCAGGAGGTTTGTTCCCCTCTCTGTTTGCAGTGATCAGTGCTGGATAATGCTAGGTTCAAATCTACTTACAGTCAGTGTCCTCAGTTTTAAAGTACAGGTAACTAAGTTAATCCTTACTTGACTGAGTTTTAAAAAAAAAATAACCAACTGTGGCAAAGTTTGGAAACCCTTCTACTTGTAATACACTAAGAACTTCATTATCCCATTAGGCCTTAATTAAATCTTCGGGACTTATAAGACAGGTCAAGAATTGTCATTAGAAATGTTCAAGTGCTCACATTTCCAGAGCTGATAAATTCTCTTCAGACTCTTCAAACCTTGTGGTAACAATCAGCGGTCACGGGCTCTTCTAAGCAGCTGACTGGGGGATGTGAAAATGAAACTGATGCCTACAAAGGAAGAGAGGCTATAAAAAGACATCAAAGGGCTTCCAGCTTAAATTTTCCACTGTCTGAAATATTTTTTTTAAAAAATGACAGTAAATGGGAACACTGGAAGTCGTGACAAGATCTGTAGGATCAAGAAAACTTTCAGATAAAACTGCACGTCTGCTGGACAGAAAGGTAAAATAAAACCGCCATTTGACAGCAAAGGAGCTGCAGGGCTGTTTAGCTGACAGAGGAGTGGTGGTGCAGCATTTGATGAAAGAACACCTTACCAACTGTTACGCTTGGGGATGTAAATATTTAGCTTTGGGGTTGTGTGGCAGCCAGTGGCACAGGAAACAATGTACGGATAGAGGGAAGAATGGATTCCACGCTTGGGCTGTATTTAGTGCGCGTGTGGGCCAAAGGTACTCTGGTATTTGGCTTAATACCGGGAGCTCGAGAAGCCGCCGCACTACTGTGCGCCGCCATCTTGGTTTTGAACATCAGTGAAAATCTGTGGGTGGATCTGAAACAAGCTGAGCCTGTAACACAGGCCAAAAACATCTCAGAACCTGAAGTGATCTAAAAGATAAAGTGGACAGTGAATATAAAGATTCTTAGCTGGCTACAAAAAGTATTTGGAAGCTATGATACGTAAACTAAGCACTGACTGAATAATATAGCTTTAGTTCATCTATATGACAAACTGATTTTCAGCTGTCTTAAAGGTCACTGTTCTATACCACCCCTCAAATGTGTTTTCTTAGGAAATAATTCAAAACCAGTTACAGTTTCCTTTAACCAAATTCTCATCGGGGTCAAGGGGAAAGAAATGTTTTTTCTTCATGTGCTATAATGAAGTAGAACAAATACCAACAGACTGGGAATGTGGGCAATTCAAAACCTCCATTTTAAGTAACTTCAACTTAAATACCAGAAAAAAGTCCTTTCTTTGTGGCATTCCAACATATTAGTGTTGTTTGTGTTACTTCAACAATGAAATGTCAATTTATTAAGATAAAAATTAGATATTAGATATTAAAGAATGGTTAAAAAAAAAAAAAAAAGAAGCTAATTGTGTGAGTGTGAGCCCAGTGCAGCTTTTCATTTGTGCCAAAACCACATGTAGGGGTAGGACAAACAATCAATATATCAATATTTTGTGACTGATACACTGGCCCCAATATCATGATGTGTTAGTAAGGCACAGGAGTATCATTCTTTGAATACTGATATTTAAATCAGGACCTAGGCTGCTCTATCCACAGCTGTTTAGCCTGGGGATGTATTCTATGCATCTATTTACCAGCATGTTGCTGTGTGTGTATTAAAAAAGGCTCACTCTGGCGTATCCCTCTAGTCTAATAGTTAAGGTGCATACCACATAACTGCAACATCCATGGTACAATTCTCTCTTTCCCCATTTTTCCTGGTTCTCTCTACAAATAAAGGCAAACTTGACCAAAACAAACATGACATAACAGAACATGGCAGTTGTACAAAAAGACAACATATGCTCTGCAGTGTGGTGAGCTTTCATCCTTCTCTGCATCTGAAATTCTGACTCTGGTTCAAGACACTACCACAGTGACCTCTGAATATTGGTACATACATACTGATAAAAAATAAATACTACTTCAGGTCATTTGAACTACATTTAACTCACATTCCATTGACATTATGTAAGAAAATAAAAATCTAAATGCAAATTATCATTATTATCCAATATTCAAAACATGTAGCAACAAAACAATTCTGGCTCACAGTATCTGTCCTAGTTTGCTATGGCTACTGTTTAACAATAACCTATTTCCTTAAACTACACCTGTAAACTGGCCAGGCTACTAACTTGGTCGACATTCCCCTGTCATTGATATAATCACTAACCAAGTATTTGTTGATTGATAAAGTAAGTACAGAAATGTCAAAAATATTGACATTTGAGACTTTTAGAAACATGGTTTCAGTATGTCACATACTTTGTACACCAGAAAGCACTATATGCTTCCCTAGGACAAATAGTTTGGTAGCGACTAAAGCACAATTTTCCTAAGGCACAAAGATTTGTTAATCAAGGTGCTGTCTTTATAAGGATTGCTGAAAAATACATGTATGCATGGACGCACACACGCACACAGACACAAATGGGGTATGACTCATATACCCACCACCAGACACACTGCTGCTTTCAGCCCACTTTCAATTAAAACTGAATAGTGACTCAGTCCTGCCAGTAACTAAACGGATCCGCACAATGCACTCCAGTGAACAAGCCAGTGTGCACACACACACTTGCCTCCAAGTCTCTGGGATAACACATTTCACATAAGGATATTTCCCACGGCAACAAACCACAAACCACAGATCACATTTAACCTGTGAATGTATTAATACCACTAAAGACTTCATCTGGTAACAAAAACATAATGTTTTGACTTAAGTAAGTATGAAATTAAAACAATTTTTTGACTTTATTAAGTATGAAGTTCTGGGGGTCATGATATTTTCCTCCCAAGGCAGATGTCAGCTGATATTACACCAAATGCAACAGGTTTGGATTAACTGTGTTGCTGCTACTGTCCTCTCTGACTCCTCCAACTCACTGCAGCAAAACACCAGAAAACCCCCCCAAAAAAGGTCAATGAATTACACTGTGACACACTGAGGGGTGCTTCAAATATTCAGTCTACGTTCAACAATATAAACTGGTTGGACAAAATATTAGAAACACCTCTCAGTGTAAAACAGTACAATTTAAAAGAACTGCAAACGTCACCTTCCAAAATGATGATAAAGTTGAGCTAACTCCTCTCTAAACAAGTTTAAACAAAAACTCAACATTATACCCTTCATGAGGATAAGATTTATTGAAAATCTTTTGTATTAGACGGCATTAACTTTAGCTAAGTGTACCTAATAAACTTCCAACTGAGTCTATGTCTCACAACAGTGCACATGCACTTACAATAGGTTGGAAACTGTTGGAGAAACCAAACTGTACATCTTTAAAGTTCTACTTTCAGAAACACTGAAACAAAAAAAAACAATCACTTCCTCCATGTCAAACTGAAATCACTTTCACAAAATTGTAAAGATGTATGATCTTAAAGCAGAATTTGTAACCTCAACTTAACATCATTTTAGTCACAGCCTCTAGTTCCAGTATCACTTCTTGCACAACCGGCCTCATCATCTAGCCTGTGTAATCGTTACAGTCAGACTGCTTCATGTGTCCTCTGAGCCAGTGAAATACTCTAGTCCTCCTCTCACCTCATTTCGGAGTGATTCAGCAGCAAGAAACCATGTGAGTGTATGAGACAGACTGGGAGAAAGACTAAAAGAAAAGATGGAAGAGGAATAAAGAATGAAGAGACAGACAAGACAAAGCTGTCAGCTGCAACTCGTTGTCAATGACCAATAAAAAAAATTCAGTGCTTGCTTTCACGGTAGAATCCATCTAAATTAAATTTATATCTTATATGGGCAGACAGAAAAATAATGGGTTAGAGATCTGTGCCTTGATAAGCAACATCCTGTAACAGCACATTATGTGGCTCTCAGCATACACCTGAAAGCCAAGAAGAGACAGTCAGTGGCTTCCTCAATACCAGATTCCGCAACAGGATAAAACAAGGTTAGTAGGGCCATGATGCCGTTTGTTAGTTATTTCTACAGTTCCCCAAAATATCTTTAAGTGGGTCATTTATTTTATTGAACTTTGAAATTGTGAAATGGCAGCTTTGTAAAAAGCCACGCAAGTTGTTTGATCCTTGCTTTAAATGCATTTAGATAGCCCTGGCAAGTTGCATGACCTGATAGAGTTAGTGTTACAGAAGTAATAAAACCACAGAATTTCATTAAATATACTGCACATTTATGAGTCTGAGGCAGCAGAATAATATTTGTTTAACCACAACAGAGAGGAACATCATTTTTCATGGTTGAGGGGCTTGTCTTCTGTGAGAAAACTGAACTCTTCATGAAATCTTGCATTTGGATATTTTTTTAGGGTCTACTGAGCAAGTCAGCCAAGCAAAGTGTACTCTATTTTAAGGCTTTTTAACCTGCAGACTGAAAAGCTCTTCCTCTTAGGGTGTACATCAAGAGTTATATTTTTGTGTTTCAAAGGAAATTATAGCACATAAACAGGAAAAACAGAGCATGGCACTTCCCACTGATCTGACAATAATCATTTATATCTGAAAGCATTTTCACACCGTTTCACAGTCCTTATCACCTCTATGTATGAACTCAAAAAATACTACATACTCCCCCGGTGTACAAAAAAGCAGAAATAAGCAGCAGATAAACAGTCTTTAGCAGCCAAGTGGGTTTGTGTAATCTACTGCAGGCTGTAATAATCTGGAAGAAATGGTCTAAAACAGCTAGGCCTGGATGAGCACCTGTCACAGGTCCACCTGCTAAACGGTTCAGAAATAATGATGTGGCGAAATATCTGCATCTGTATGAACCAATCTTCAGCTAAACGATTTAATAATCAAATCATCCACGCAAACAGCTTAAAACTGATGAATTCCACTGGGGATAAACAACACCCCCAGGGAGAGGGGAGAGCAGCCTGTGGCAGCGAAGGAAAACATCAAGTTAATAACAAGTTAAACATTAACCAACATAATAAATTAATTAACCGAGTGAAGTTCGTGAATTATTTCCTCCTCCTCACTTTCTGACTTGTAAAAGCAGAACTGGACTCAGTACTTAAAGTGTATTCGCATATAACACGTTTTCCCTTATGTTTAATATCTGTATATCTTACTGCTAACTTATTGCTAACTACCGATCTTTCCACCGCGGCAGGTCAAGCTAACGGTTAAGTGAACGGTCTGTGTACGAATGTAACTCAGACAAACACGGTCTGAGCCGCCCCAGCGTTTGGGAGGTTTTATGCTCTCTAAGTTAGTGACAGTTTCTCTAGAAAAAAAAAAGAAAAAAGTTTTGAGGTCTTGTCATTCACTTACCCTTTCCAGTCTATAAAAATGTCCGGCTCAGTGATATCTGCCGTCTTTTTGTTTTCGCAGTGGAATTAGTGGCCACAACCGCGACGCCAAGTAGCGGGTAACATTTTTCTCACAGTATTAAAAACAGCAGCAGCAGCACCAACTCACACTTTGATTCACTGTCAAGCTTACATAGATGAGGTAAGTAATTTCCGGCTATGCCTTTCAAAATAAATACAGACATTGACGTTCAATGGGATAAGGACTAGGGAGAGCATTTTATTTAGGGAACTAATTTCCGGTATTTCTCTGTCTAATTATGGCTAACTTGGTGCAGCAAAATTGCTTAAGCTTCCGTACGGCCGTCATGTGACCTCTGAAAAAGACCGGACAGTCGAGTGTGTTTTCATGCAAAGAACCTGTAAATAGATATTTTCCCTTAATATTGCAAACTTTTGTGTTATCATGGAAGATAATAATGCAAAAAATTAAAATGTGATTATTAAGAGCTCCGTTGACACACACTATAGGACCAGGGATTCTGCAGTGATCATTAAACTAAATTTTAAACGTTTGAAGGCTTTTCAAGAGAATTCAATTTAATACCTTTTTTAATGGTGGGACAACAAGCCCTGCATCATTAACTGCATTAATTTCTTGACATTTCATTATATGCTGTATTTTGTCATATAGCCTACTTACCATATATATACAATTATAAATACACATTCCTGGCAATATAATTAATCAATGAACGTGACCTGATGGATTAATGATTAAAAAAGAATAAATTTAAGTTGCTGTTGTTGAAACTTGAGTTGTTGAGTTTCCAAGCTACTGTGGCAACAGTGTTTCCTACTGGTCTAATGGCCAGATTGCTTCTGTGCAAAAAAAGTGAAAATAGCCTCTTGTATGCATCATCACACTTATAGCTTAAAAATGTATAACATTTTCCAGCACCCCACAACCAAACAATGGTCTTGAATATAGTATATAATGGTGTGTGTGTGTGCGTGTGTGTCACTATGTCACTATGTAACTTAGACCATAAGCAGAAATCACTTTGAACAGATGCTTCTCATGGAGGCGGCGGTGATGTGGCACTCAGATCAAACAGGCTGCCATTCATGTTAGTTGTAGGGCCCCACAGGAACCAAAAGAGGGCAGCCATTCACCATCAAGATGTTGAGCCTTTTAGATGGATTTCAAGAAGCATTTGGTTTAAAAAAAGAACAAAATAATAAAGAGAAAATTCAATTTAAAGTAAAAAGAAGAACAAAGCCTCTAAATAGACCTTAAATTATTGAAGAGGATTCCTTTGATTGCATGTCAGCTGCAGTGAGGAGAGTCTGCAAGATGAAAGCCACTGAGACACTGGGAGGCTGGCATGTAAAAGTCATAAGATAAACCAAACTGAGAGCCATAACTTCACAGTCACACCGTAGATCATGGGATCATGAGATTCTAAACACAAAACATTTATGAAGTAAGATATCCCACTTGAGAGTTTACATGAATAAAAAACATTTATCACCATGTTCTGTCAAACATTTAATGTTCATCATGTTTTTTTTGAGAACCGAAGGGCCAAAGTGCCCATTATTTTGGCATTTATGTGTACGTATGTGTTCAGTGTGCTGTTTCCCCTCATGTTGCAGTCAGTTGCCCTGTAGCCCCAAAAACCTAATGAGTAAAAGGGTAATATTTTAGCCTTCAGGAAGCTTGAAGAACAATACACTGTCTCTGTGACAAGTCAGTGACTTGGCAGCTGAGTTAGTCATTTTACTTCCGACATGGGGTAAAGATCATGGGCTGGACTGGAGAGATTAGTTTGGAGAAAGCAGATGGAGGAAGGAAGAAGGAGAGGAGATTAAAGGAAATAGAGGGAGGAAGAGGTAGGTGAGGCATGTTAGGGAGCAATCAAGGAGTAAAAGTTTCAGGAAAGGAATGGGAGATGGATGAAAAAGGAAAGCAAAAGGAGCAATAAATGAACAAGATGAAGACTGCAGAGGAGAAATGGGACACAAATGGTTTAGATTTAGAGAACGAAAAAGGAGGAGAGGGAAAGAAGAGTGGCAGAGGACGAGACAGGAGATGGAGAAGAGGGGAAAGGAAGAGAGGAAAGAAATAAAGAACACAGAAGAGGAAGATCAAAGAAGGAGAGAGGCCTGGATGACAAGCAGATGATAGGATGGATGAGTGGAACAAGAAATGGGAAGGGGAAGAAGAAAAGAAAGGGCAGAGGGGACAAGAAATCGAGGAAAAGATGAGCAGATGATAAAGGGGCAGAAACAGAGTAGGGGGAGAACACAAGAGATGGAGAGAGAGGGAGAGGCGGAGGAGGTGGGGTGGTGATGAGTCATCACCAGGCTATCAGCCCTGGTGGGCCGGGTTGCTGTGGGGGTGGCAGTGTGACACATATGCAGAAACACACACAGAGGGATGCTGGCCGTCACGCTGCTTATATATCTCCTCCTGCTGTGGAGGCGGGTGGAAGACAATACAGGGATGCCACTGGGACACACAGTTCACACGCTTGTGCACATGTAGCCCTGTCCTCTGACACACACACACACACACACTTGCACATAATGATGATGGCTGAGGGAGAAGCCTCATTAAGACTCTGAGGATGGATGGATGGTTATATCCAAAGGCAGAGGGACAAACAGTCAATACAGCTGTAGGAAAGAACATCAGAGCTGCATACACCTCATGCCTTTCTGCATCTCTCGCATACACTTTCCCTCATCATTCATACTTTATTAGGTGGTGCATATGCAGAGGCGGATGGGAACAGACAGAGACGGAGCAGAGAGAGAGGATGACACACAAAAATCATTTTAAGCCACGACGTGACATGTACAACAACATGTTCCTCTTACTGAGGCAGACAGAAAGCTTCATGGGCTTTCAAATAATTTTCTCAGCTTATCTGCATTCACCGTGTTTAATGCAGTTTCTAGCCATATTGTTGGCCATGTTGCTGTTTTTGCTGAGTCTGTGTGTATGTGCCATGCAAGACAAGTGTCTTGCATCCAATTAACTCACCACAGGAAACCAGAAATGGCTGCACACGTGGGGCATTTACAATATATGTGCTCTTAGTCTAATTCTGTATAGGGTAGAAGGGCAGACGCCCTGCAATAAGTCACTTCCTCCGTGACATGCTAGCTCTCATCTCTCTGTGTCCCTCTTTGGTGATGAGTCGATCTCAGAGTTGCCATGCCAACAGATTGGGGTTTTCCTAATTCTGATCTAGGCCAGTGAGCACACATAAGCTACACACATGCATGAGTGGATGTGTTTATCAATAGATTTAATGTAATAGTGCTTCCCTGTTCCAACCATGGCTGTCCAGTTTTAAAATCAATGGTTTCAATGAAAGAATGTGTGAATGAGAGCAGCTCAACCAGTGAATCAGGTCAATGATCCTTTATAGCTGTTTCAGCATCAGCACAACCATACAAACCAGCATACAGCATCAGGCATCAACACAAACAAAGGCACTGACACATATGAAACACACACACGCAGAAAAAAATACTCAGACTACCAGTGAAATTTGAAAACCTTTGTAGTAATCTGTATTTAATTTTTAAACTCTACATACATTCATACATCTCTCAAATAGAGGAGCAGACAGTACGTGTGAGTGTAAAATCTGTATGTGTGTGTGTGTGTGTGTGTGTGTGTGTATTGACAGGGTTGCAGGTTGGGTATGGGGTTCCAGCTGCCTTCTGCACACCTGCATATTTATTATGTGCTTACAAAATGTGATGGAGACACATAGACAACATGGGCAGAAAGAGACAAACCTAGTGTGTACACATGTGAGTGCATAAATGTATAGTATGAATGAATGGTGCGTGTCTGTGTGTCTACACAGGTATATTCTTAATGTATACTTGACCACAAGGGGTTGCACCAGTGTTTTTCCCAGGAGGAAAGTATAATTTTGAAATCCATTTTCCATATTTTCACCAAATCTTAATGAAAAAATATTTTTCTATGATCATCTGGAGAGGCCCCGATTAGAAAACTTTGATATCCCTTAAACAGGCATGAAAAATCACATTTACAGTCACTTTTTTGACTACATCAAATATTACTTTACTGACTTGTAAAAATAGGTCTTGCAGCCCCTTGTGAGTGAGTGGGTGTGTACCCATGAGTGCATCTACAACATGATGCACGTTTGAATATGTGTGTGTTCATACATTATGTATGTAAGTATAGGACCACGTTGGTGAAGTATGAGTTGGTGTGTGTGCACGAATGTTTACATAAATGCCTGTTAGTATGTCTGCATATGTAAATACATGTACAGTATGAAATCAGGAATGTATGTGCATGTATACACACACATAGTGAATCACATCTAACCACGTGCGGCTGTAGATGTGCATTAATGTTTGTGTGTGCATTTGAATATGTGGCTATGTCTGTGTGTGTTTATGTCTGTGAGTGTTTGTCTATGCCTATGCGTTTGTTAGTCGCTGTCATCTCTCTCCTGGGTCTCAGCAAGAGAGCTCTCATCAATATTCTCCAGGCTCTCGGCATGCTGGATGCTGAGCTCAGAAAGTGGGATGCTGGGTAATGTAGTCTGTTCGGGGTAGAGCCAGGGCTTGAAGCCAGGGTTGTGTCTCTGCTTCCACTCTGAATACTTCAAACAGGCTTTGTTGATCTTCTTCATAGCCTAGAATGAATGAAAAAATATGTTTATTTTGTTTTAGATTTGCATCAGTCGTTAACAGCTTCAGCTAACAGAAAGGAAACAATGGCAGTGACTGCTGACTTTAACACTCGATTGTGTTGCCAGTTTCCATTCTTGGTTAACACTGACATGAGGTGGATTGGACAATGAAACTCAAATGAGCAGAAGAATACAGAGATAGATGCTAAAAACAGCACTACAAGAAAAAAAGTCATGAAGATGGATGAGTGACAAGATCACAGGAGATAAAAAGGTAAGTAATGAGAGATGGAGATGAAAAAGAGGTACAGAAGTCAAGACAGACATATTGGGAGGGGACCTTGTGTAAAGCTAAATAAACACATAAATTTAAATCCTGAGCCAAATCATTGGAGACTTTCATGTATCTCTTACATGGAAATGTGTATAATTAAAAAAATACCTTACAAAGAATGAGCATTGGTATAAAAAGATAAATCACACGGTAACACTGTATTTGTATCTTGAATTATAAGTGATAAAAAAAAGACCCAGAGAAAAAATTCTTCCAGTATTTATTACACTGAAGTTATCCGCATAGTTATTTTCAGTGGGATTTGTACGTCTCCCTGAGCTTCTATTTTTTGACTCTATCATCAAGGGATTCCTCCAACCGAGGGTGCTCTCTCTCTCGAGAGAGTCTTCGCCCTGTTTTGATAAATATGCACACGCTCTCACACAGCAAACAAATACAGTAAACAATTGTGTTTCTGGAATGAGTAGCAGAGACTATACATCCTTCAAGCATATAAGGTCTGCCCTTTTCTCAACATGACAGCCACTGTGCTGTGTATAACCTCAATGCAGTGTCTCTGGATTAACACGTCGGCAAACACACACACACACACACACAAAAAAACACTCACAGAATCTGTGAAAATCTGCAAATTACTTACGCGAGGAGCAAGGAAGTGGGAAGACTTGTTGACAACCCACTTGGGTAATGAACCTGCAAAAAGAGACAGAGTGAGCAGAAGAAGAAAGAAAGAGAGAGACACAAAGTGTGAGAGTGAGAGGGAATGAAAGTGAGACAGAAAGAGAGGAAGGGGGAGATAAAAAAAAGAGGGATTTAAAGGTTGCTTTATTGCATGTTGTGTCATCCAAGATCAAAGTGAAGCTTTGTACGCACTTGACACACACACACACACACACACACACACACACACACACACATACACACACAAGGATTAATGAATAGAAGAGACCAAAAAAGAAAGAAGAGACAGAGAGGAGAAAGAGGGATAGAGCAGGGGAAAGAGAGAGGTGGGAGAGTGAAATAGACTCTGTCCTTCATATGGTTACTATGACAACTCATTTTGACATAAAGGCGGGGGAATGAATCATTCATTAGAAGTGTGAGCATGCGTGAAGCACCTGTGTATGTGTGTGTATGTATGCATGTGCATATTAGTTACCTCGTGGATCTACCTGGGCCATGTACGTGAGGGTACAGTGGTTGGGTCCCTGGCTCTGTATCATGTACCCAGTCTGAATGGACACAGCTCGCACCATGTCCTTTTTAGGAGGGTATTTCTGTAGAGACAAGACACACAAACACACAGACACAGATTCTTATTGGGATTATAATCATTCTTTGGCAGTGTATGCTCCAGCAGCCTTATTTTCTGTCAAAAGTGTCCTTGAAAATCTTCATTTTTGATTACTTCAGACCAAAGTGTCAACTCATTTTAATTTATTTATTGACTTGTATACACTACAACTAAAGTAATAATCCATCAGTGAATGCACATAATACGCACACGCACTCGCAAGGACAAATAATCAGAAATCCCTGCAGAAACAGCTGCATAATTCTAATATCTACTTCATGTACACAATCTTGAAAACCTTGCCTTTAGCTCTTTGTGAGCATTACGAAATATAATGTATAAACGGTCTGCAGGATAAGAACTGGAATTCAAGGGTGTTTTCTATGTTGCATTGCATTTTTTTTTTCTTTTTTTTGTTGGGCTGCCAGTTATTCAGATTTTCTGCTGCACAGTCATATTTCTAATGCAAATCCAGTCCACACTACCCTGTATATAACACAGCAATAAAGGCCAGCTCGAGTCCACTATTCCACTGCTGACTCCTTTGACTATATATCTAAGATAATTATTCATGATGATAAAGTACAGCACTGGTTAGCCTGTGCTAATTGGGACAGGCACACTGCGGAGCACACAGAGCAGCAGCCAGCTAAAGAACTGTTATCAGAGGAGAGCTTCAGATAACTGCTTTATCATTTCCCTACTATTTGACTAGCATTTTTGGCACCTACACGTCTTTACTAATAGGTTACACTGTAGGAATTTGACCTGACAGTGACAGTTTTTGTAAATCATCTGAAGGTTTCTGGGAAATCAGCATTATAATCTTCTGAGTTAATGTAGAGGGACTACGGGAAATGTGAATCATTAGTCACCACAGAGGTGTCTCATCCGGCTGTTGGTAAGACAAAACAATTTTATCACTTTGGGATGTGGTAACTTGCAATGGATATTTGTTATTTTTAACATTGAAGCATGATAATGTTTGGCGTGTTACAGTACATGTAATGTTTACCGTGGCACTAATTACAAAGTACAGCTGAGGATGATGGGAAAGTCATTAGTTTTGCACATCCTTGGTCATAAACCAAAATATATGACAATTTAAAATTTGACCTGATGATGGCGCAAGATATTATTCATTTTGAGGGAGATCAAATTTCATGGTAATCCATCCAACAGTTGTGGAGAAGGATTATGCCTCAGAGTGGTGCTAGAGGAAAAGTCACCAAAGTCAGTAGGCCTCATTCTCTGCCAACCATGAATGTCCGCATCATCCATCCAATAGTTGTTGAAATACTTCAGACTGGACCAATGTGGTGGACTTACCGACAGGCCCTCTCTGGAGTCGTGCTGTCATTGTGGCCACAAAAAGTATTCAAATATCTATAAATGACTGAGCAGTCATAAGCTGTAATCAGCTGTAGCACTAACACAAATACTGTATAAAGGCCTCTAATGTAAGTACAAATTAGACTATAACTCTATGTGGAGCAAACCACAGTTTCCGGGGGAACAATGGCAGCTGGATCCCGAAGGCTGATTGGTGAAAACCTTTGAAAATGTATGACTGAAAAAGCAGTTGTTATTAATCCAGGACAAGAGCGCAGATGAATGTAGAGTCAAATACAGTGTAAGTGGACTGACTCCTGTACTCAGAGGATGCATGAACTCACTCACAGCACTCCACTGAGTATCCCCTTAAGCTGCACTCCACAAGTCAAGCTCTCAAATACTACTGATTATCAAGAATGACCTTGGCTAATCACACACACACACATGCACACACACATAGAACGCAAACACATGTGCACACACACACACTGTCTATTATGTTCGTAACCACTTATTGATGCAGGAATGCGGAAGGCGAGGCGGAAGTCAACAGCTAACAGTCACATGAGAGGCCTTATCCTTTTGTAAACATGATATTAGTGAGGGAAACTGGGAATGAAAAAGAGAGAGGGAAACAGAGAGAAAAAGAGACTGTCGGACAGAGATGAAAGAAAGAAAGACAGAATAAGAAGAAAATGAGACATGGAAAGAGGGGAGAGACGTAAAAGACAGGCAGACAACGAAAGATGGAGCTGAAACAGTTGCTTGGTTAATTGATGATTTGTTAAAAAATAATCTGCAACTATTTTGATAACTGACTTGACATTGATTTTTGAACATAAATATCAAATAATAATGCTGTTTTTTTCCCACAAATGTCACTATCAGGTCCTCAGTTTTTCTTTGCCTTAGTGATAGTTCTCTCTTTGAAAATTGAATCGAAGGCAACTGGACATATGTTTGTCTGGGAAGACGTTTCGCCTCTTATCCAAGGGGCTTCATCAGTTCATACGCATCGGTCTATCTAGTCCGCACTAGTCTGATGAAGCCCCTTGGATAAGAGGCGAAACGTCTTCCCAGACAAACATATGTCCAGTTGCCTTCGATTCAATTTTCAAAGAGAGAACTATGACCTGGATGAATGAGAACATTCACAGACTTAGTGATAGTGGAAATAATCAGTTGTTGTAGCCTGGAAGAGAGGTGATGAGTATAAGCTTTTATAATGGATAATGCCTGTCCTCTTCTTCTAGTTGGACATGAAACACAAAAATGGAGCCAAACTAGGGGCTGAGATTTTGGGCCCGATTCCAAACTGAAAGTCACTCACATGGTCACAGCGTTCTCTACTCAGTCTGCTTGTTTTACTGGCCTTTGGCATTCAAATTACTCAAGTTCTTAAAAAGCACGACTGGAAGCGGAGTTAAAGACACCAATATATTCAGCTGAATCACATTAACTATCCGACACTTAAAGTGAGGCAGTGCCAGCACACACTACATCTCTCACTCTCCCAGGTAAAAGGATCAAGGGCAGGAAGTACATGAGTGCTCTCTCTTTGGAAAGGCACTAAATTGTCTTAAATTCCCAGGTTAACTTCCCAGGTGCAGTGTTTCCACATAGCAGACTTTTAAATGACAAACACACACAGCTTTGTATTACAACAAATATTTAAGGATCATTTCATGCAGAACAACACCCTTAAGCTTGCTGGACTGGATAGACATCCGTGTCTTCTCACCCATGTGCACTGATTTCAAAATTATTTCACAATGCACTTTTGAACACACATGCACAGAATTATGGAGGGGTGAGTGCTCAGGGCCCCCAGCTGAGCATGTGTAAGCCTCCCTGAAAGTGTGTGTGTGTGTGTACTCACGGCATGTTTGACGGAGTAGTTCATGATGATGTAATCCTTTCCTATTGGCAGCCAGGAGCGAAGCGTGATGACGTCGCGGTTCCTAAGAGGTTTTGGACACTTCCCTGTTAACAAACAAGATAAATCAGGTGAACACAACATTGTAGGTCAATGTGCACTCATGTGTGTATCTGCTTCCCTTCACAGCCCCAAATCATATTAGAGACAAGCGAACACAGACACTTCTTGGAAACAGCACACATTTACACGTGACATGTAACACGTAACATACATGAGTAGTAGCCAACGTCCGCATTGACCGTGAGTTTCCCGATGTCGAAAGTCTCGATGACGTTTGTGTCCCATTTCCTTCTGTATTCAATGTCATGGAGAACGTCGTACATGGTATCAGCTGACACGTCCTTACACACCATCCGACACTGAGAGACAAGGACAGAAAGAGAGACAGGTTTTAGTCAGGCAGTAAAGAAAAACTACGCAGAACTAACACAGCTCAATTATGCACTAAACTATTTTAGTGCATATACATATTTACCATATATCCAATGCAAGCTCTGCAGCAGGAAAATCCATTAAATTTTAATGAAGCTGCATCCCATGAATTCACAGTAAAGTACTCTGCCATTGTTGAGGAGAGCTGCAGAGTTCGCTGCTGTTCATGCCGACAAAGGTAGGTGTCAAACAAAAACAAACCCTGGTGCACACATCAAAGACTAGCACAAAATTCAACATCCATGTTTCATCTGATATGAAAACAGAATAAATGAATTAAGAGGATGTACGTAAATACAGGTGTTGAGGGATCCTGCACACACTCAGTTCAAAAGTAACACATGCACACATACACATACGACAGATCAGGTATGGCAACTGACGTGTAAATGATTAGACATCAGATGGCCAGAGAGTGTCAGTTTGTGTGTGTGTGTGTGTGTGTGTGTGTGTGTGTATGTGTGTGTGTGACAGAGAGGGAGGAAACAGAAAATGAGAGACGATCAAGAGACAGGCCACAGACCATAGATGAGTCATTACTCGACCTGAGCTCTTAAATGGAAACAACGCATTCAGAACAGGACAGAGACAGACAGACAGACACACACACACACACACAGAGTCTGTCAAATGGTCATAAGAGTGAAGGGTTAGCAAGGGGTCTGAATTGCGTGATTTTTTTTAGAGGCTATCCCCTGCTGTTTGGCACGAAGGGTATGTGCAGTTTTAAACCAAAAATAAGATAGAAGTGTTTCAGGCTGCAAACCAGATTCAATAAAACATTCAGCAAGCAATGTATGCTGTTATCCTAAAGTCTGCTGAAAGAAACCTTAAGATACAGTATAGTGAAAACAATTTATTTATACAACCATACTTGTTGATTTGGAGCCAGTCCTGTGTTATTAATGAGAGTGCATGGCGCTGTACATACACGCCATGTAAAGAGAAGTCTGCAGCCCAAGAGTAAAGCTGTTACTACAGCTACAATTGTCGGGGGGAATTAGTCTTAATAATAACAACACAGAGAAAAAGAAGGGAGAGTCGTGAAGAGAAAAAGACTCAAGATGATGACATAGAAGGACAAAGCAATGGAGGATGAGGGACACAAAGAACCACTGACAGCAAGTGAGAGGCTGAGAGAGACAGAGAAAAACAGAGCAGGAGAGGAAGAGTAAATGAGAAAGAAATGGACCGAGGGTGGTTGTCTGTCCCAGAGGATTTTAACTCCCATTCCAAATCAGTCCAGAAGGTTTAAAGCTCAGCCTGTACTATCTTCTTCCCTGTTCTCCCTGAGGGCTTAATTTAAGAAGATGATCACCAACTTCACTCTACATTTGACTTTACAGCTGTTTAAGCAGGAGGTCTCCTCTCAGTCTCTAGTAACAATAGCTAGTGGAATATTATGTGCTCGTCTTTGGTGTTCTAGCACAAAATAGCCTATGTACTGGCCATTTAAAAAAATATATAACTTGTTTATCTAAAGTGCTCATTCAGATATGGATCAGCAAAAATAATCACTGACTAATTATTCTGTGATGTGAAAAAGTAAAATAACATGACTAAGTGCTTTGAGCTAAATGTAAATACCAGCATGCTAAGTTTGAAGCTCCACCGTGGATTCAATAACAGATGATGCTGGGGAATAATGACATCCAAAAGGGAAGAAACGTGGGAGGATCAAAGAGAGCATGGAGAACTCACAAAAAGTCACCATTTCAGAAAACTTTTTCAGGCAAAGACCCAAATTAAGCAAAGTTAATTGTCCAGGGACCAGATATCATTATAACTCGCAACTGTCCCATTTTGATGCCTCAGTCCACTTGTTCAAGAAATGCTATTTTACTACTTCTGAAAGTAAAATTGGACGAATACAACAATGTCACTGTGTGCACTATAGTTATGTTCACTTGTTACAGCCACACTGTAAAACAAAGCAGAATGAAAACACTAAACTGAAATGACATCCCCAAGCACCAAACCCTCACTGAGAACAAGGAAATGTAGAATGGGTGCAGGGAGCAGGAAAATACAGACCGAATGCTTGTTGCTTGTGGCTCACAGCGTCAATGTTATCTGGTCATTATCTTAATCAAGGGCATCATTGGAGCTAATTTATGGTTCTGTTCAGGAGGCAGACTGAGTCATGATTTTGGGGTCAGACACTGACACATAATGTGGAGAGAGATCTGAAAATGTCTGTTAGACTCCAGTTATTCATACTCAGAGATCAGATTGCTAGGTCACTTGAGCTGCGACCAATAGTGCAAGTAAAGTTCAAAAGATTCGAGGAAGGCAGGCAGCAAGCCAAACAAAGCCACATGCCACAGTACAGCTGTGTGTGCAGCCACTTTGTTCAGCAAAGAGTGAATGTAGATGACAAAAGAAGAACCAAACTGAGCCGTGTGAAAGACACAAAAAGATCCCTAACTGGTTGTAACACCATCACAGAGCTAAAACATACACAAATAGCTTCACGACCACAGTCACAGCTGTGAGCGTTTTAGAGGTTTTCAATTCACTTCAGTCTGCATGTCTTTGGACGGTGGCAGGAAACCCATACTAACACATAGAGAACAAGCAAAGTTCCCAAATAAATCAAATACACATTACTGATATTAGTTATATTCAGAGCTGTTTCTAATATTCTTTCCCACTGAGAAACACCTTTCAGAATAATGTAGTTTAGAACAACACTTTAAACTATAAACTCAGTAATTAACATAACTGAATTCACACATTTCCAACAATATTAACAAAATCTGAACATTATGATTTTTGTTAAAAAGGTAGATATTGTACTTGGCAGTTGTAACGTATTGCATTAAAATGTACAGGTGTATCTATTAAAGTGACCCCTGGGTGTATAAAGTCATTAAAACTGGCCAAATCTTGACCAGCTACAAAATATCAGACTCTAAATGAGGTCATTCTGCAACATGACTATAAGTTTGCTGTTAACACCTCTACCAGCTATTTTTAATTGCTGGACTTTTACTTGTAACACAGTGTTTTTACGTTGTGGTGTAACTGTTTCTAATTAAGAATATGGTACAAGTAAATTTTTAAGCACTGTGAGTAAGAAACCAGAGCATGTGGAATCTAGTGGTGAAATTAGATTACAAAGACAAGCTCACTGACTGTTCAAATGTGATTAGTGATTGTAAAGTCATCTGATACAGCGCTGCCTAAACTAATGCAATGCCAATCTATTAAAAACAATACTTAAAACCTTACCCAGAAATGGTTCTGTGAATGGTACAGAACATGGGTATGGCAGCACTGACATTACAGGAAAACAACAAAGCCTATTAACACAGAATGCATGAGGATTGTCGAAGGCAGTATCAAAGGCAACACTGTTCTTCCTAATTGTTTTTGACTCTTCAATATGAACTCTCCATACTGGAACTACAGTATGTTCAAGTACAAGTACGGTCTCATCTTTGGATATGTGTGTGTGCGTGTGTAGACAAATTCATAGAGGACTTGTAGTTCAGAAAAGACAAGGGAGAAAAAAAAAGGACATGTTATATCCACAGGCAAACTGAAAGGAGTGGGAGGAAGACAGAAAACCAAATGAAAAGGTGAAAGAAGAGAGCTGTATGGAGGAAAAGACGTCAAGGTCAGAATGAAGACATACAGCCAGCTAAGTACACGTGTGCGTAATTCTATTATATACTAATTCAGTAAACTCAACAGATGAAGCAAGGAAAGGGGAGGGTGAAAGAGAGTTCAGAAAGATAAAGACAGAGATGGAGGGGGACAAACAGGCGGATAAGTAGTAAACAATAGGTGTGTGCGGTCTTGTGAGGTCTTTTCTTCTAGCCTGTCCACACGGCGCCCGCTGCCCACTCAGAATACCCAGTGACCCGTGACCTCTGCACCTCCAGCCCACTCCGCCCACCGCTCATCTCTCCCTCATCCCATGTCTCACCCACTCTTGTTCTCTCCCTGCCACTCTCTTTCCTTTCCTACCTCCCTCCAACCTGTCAGCTCTCATCATTTGCTCCTCTGGGTGCTGATACATGATTGCAGAAGACAATTATGAAAAAAATAAATAAATAAAAAAAAAATAGAGGGATGCGCGTGTGATTCAGAGCCAGGCCTCCCTCTGTGTCAGCATGGGAGAAGGCAAACCCAGGAGTCACCAGTGTGTGTGTGTGTGTGTCTGTCTGTGTGTGTGTGTGTGGTAGAGAAGCAAGAGGAGCAGGCAGCCATCTGACAGTTTGTCAAACTATTAAAGTAAACAAAACCACCTACACACTAACACACACACACACAAACATATATTCACACGTTGTGCATTGTGTGTGGAGTCATGTGCTAACAAATGATATCATGAGGATGATAATGGTTAGTGTCAGTGATTACAGCTATGATTACACTGTGACATAAAAGCCATTATTGGTGAATATGGTGGTGGTAATGATTACAATGATAATGAGGCTGATGATAATTAGGCCCCTAATGGTAATGATGATTGAATGTATGTTCTCTCACTCATTCCCTGATTTGGATGTTATTAATGCTATAGGAAGGAGAAAAACTGAAACAGGAGGGGAGGTTTGGAATAAAAAAAAAAAAGAGAGAAGTGTTAAGTCTCAACACTCAACATTAATAATTTGACATGCATCAGCAAAGATGCATGCTTTTATTCCATCTATAAATAGAAGAGCTGTATCTGTTGCATCGCTGAATGGCCGTGCCCTTACCAACATAAATACACACACAAACACACACCTATGACTATGATGCACACACAACTACAATTCATTTCATACTTTTGTCTATATTTACAGAGTGGGCAATTGAGAGTGCATGAGACTGAAAGAAAACAAGAGCTGTACCACACAAAAGCAAGCTCCTGAAACTGTTATATTTACATAGAGATAAAGTGCCAGTTAAGGTATAGATAGAGACCACACCCAAACTCCAAACGTGTATGTGTGTGTGTATGCACTTTCTACTTTGCTCTGTTTGCAGAGCTGTCGCGAGGAAACACATCTGTCCTGTATGAAAAAGCATGAATAAGCAGAGCCTTACCCTCAGCACATACACACACACTTTATTCCCTGCTGATGCAGACGTGATACACCTCTCCATGAGCACACACAGGGCATACCCTGAGGAATCACACAGGCAAATGAGGACGATTTACACAAACCTGATTAACCTGTACACTACACTACACCACACACACCCACACAAAAAGGAACCTGCCTCACAGGTACAATGACAGAGAACGGGGGCGGGGGTACTGGAAAAGCCCTCTGCTGTTGTGGCCCCTGCACATGAAGATAACACCCCTATGTACATAGTCACACACCCATGCATGCACACACCACTTTATTTAACAAAGTAAACACCTGGTGGCTCACTCACGCTCCTCAGACCCGGATACACCAGCAGGAAAACACACACACACATTTACACACAGGGGAGAATGTGTTCAGTTTCTATCTCTAAATATGGGAGGGAAATGTGTCCCACAGTAACTGACAGTAATCAGATTTTTCTGTCAGCTTTGGTCAGATCAGTGAGTAGTGTAAAGGTTGGAAACGTGGAAGCAACCTTCCCAAAACTGTCAACTGTGAAGCCAAATCTGTCTTCAAGCGAAACTGGCAACACTACAAGAGGTTCTGAGCCAGTAGAGCACTAAACTGTCAGTCAGGTTCCCAGCCAACATCTGAGGCTAAGTGGAGACTGTAGTGTGTGCACTGGCAAAGTGAATGGCTCCTATAACTGTGATATAATACCATCTTTGTTTTTTGTTTTTCGCTCAATTTCTTTCTTTCTTTTTTTTTTTCCAATTTTAACAATTTCCAGGGAGGCTGTAGGTGCCAACTGCTGCTAGATTTGACCAAAACTGTGGCGAGATGCAGAAGAAATCACACTGCCCACATTGTTTGGATGAAAATCTTACACCATTTATTCAACTATGTATGTTTGCCCTAAATAAATATGTATGAATGTGCTGTATAAACGTGCATTTATATATTTTACATGTTAACTGACAACTGTACTACAACACAGCTTATACATAATTTAATTATTTTCAAATAATGTATAATCTTAACAATGTTCTTAACTATATAATTAAAAAATGGAACTGAATGTTGTATTAAAATTTCAAATTGTGTCTTAACATGTCTGCAAATTCAAACTATTTCTGTGATCATCTGTTCTTATTCAAGAGATGATGACATGTTTTGCCACATGTATGCTGTGAAGAGAGGGTCTGAATTATTTATTTATTTATCCTCAGGACCTCTGTCGCACAGCACTAACAAAGCAATACTAACGACTGTGGTCAAATATAATGTGTTAGATGGTACGCCGTTTTTCCATGGCTTGAAGAGGCATCGCTGTCCTGATGACGCCTCCACACCGACTCCCAAGGCAAACATTCACACTAAAGACCAACTGCAGTGACTGCTATTTGGATAGATAACAGAGTTTACTCATCAAGTACTTTCACATGTCTGCCACGGTATTATCTTACCTAAACTACGATCAGGAACTACTGCATTTTTTTCCCCACCTGCTGTACCTTTTGATGTTAAGGCCAAACTGCAATCTAATTTAGTTTTACAACTAGGGGGATGATTTTGTCAATAAAATGTCCACCGGCAACAGCAAATGGCCATCACAAGTTATCAAAGCCAAAGATATTGTCTTTGTTAAACGACATGTTCTGTCCTTAAACCCAAAGATATTAAATTTAGCATAATATGAAAATGAGAAAAGCATCAACTCCTCCGTTATCACTGAATTAAAGACTTGAATCCATTCATTCATTTCCTGTCTGTTGAGCAGCTAACTGATTATTCTTCTGAGCCCTGATCAGTTCTATTGTGTATAGTAGTATTTCAGGTTGTGCTTTTATATACTTCCCCCTGTGTTTAATGGACCACACACTGTACGCAAATCTAATTCCACAGAAGTTGATATATTACACTCAAAACTGCCTATGGTAATTAGACCTGCCCCCTGGGGCCGGATCCTGCTCTCACTTCTCTTTAGTACAGGGGAATTTCTGATGGTGTGCATCAGGTATGAATTCACAACCCCACCACTACACACATTTATAAATAGATGAGTGAATGAGAGTGAAAAAAAGAGAAAAAAAAGGAAGTTTCCATCTGAAGTCGTTATACAGTTACACAGTTAACATCATACTGGGACATCTTTTTTTCAACTCATTTGTTCATTTGCTTACGCAGCGACAACATACAATTTGCTTTGTTATTTAAAATGTGCTGTTGGTGGTTTGGAGAAGCCTCTGCAACATAATGGGACAGTGCAGCAAAAAAGCAGTGGTTAAAGCATGTCAGCACTTTGAATCATATGGGAGTTTAGAGAGAGCACTTCTCTGCCTATTGGACTGTACAGCCCGGGTTTTATTTCTCCCCATCCCCTTTGTGCTTGTGCTGGTTTCACATAACCATGCCCTCACTACTTTCTGTTATTCACATAAAAGTTGATCTCGACAGAAATGCACTGTAGTGCCTATAATCAATGGATTTTTGAAGTGTTTTTATATATTCTAAGAACTTGCCTTGATATCATTTATACCTGTTAAGCAGCCTCACCTTAATTTTGTGAACAGACTTCCCTTCCTCCAGACCGTGGACCCACACCGTGATGCCCCCCTTGCTGTAGGTTGTGCTCCAGCCCTCCTCGCAAAGACACTCGGCCTTGAAGCTGGCGAACGCCCGGTCATCCGGGATGGTCACAGTTTGTCCAGACATGGCGTGTTACCGGGCGAAGGTGGGAGGACAGGAAAGGGAGGAGAGGGGTGAGGGTGCGGGGAGGGGGCGGTTTACGAGACTCCTGCTGGGCCCGGAGGAGACACGGTGAGCCGGGAAAGCAAACGACAGCCGAGAGCCAGCCTCTCTTGTCCTCCTTTTCTGTGGGAATAACTTGTCTAATTCAATTTCCTCCTTGCAAGAAGCTTTTGTAGGCTGCACCGCGTCTTGTGATGATGATGATGTGTGTGTGCGTGCGTGCGCGTGTGTATGTGTGTGTGAGTGTGCGCGCGTTCAGGGAGGCACAACAACCGCAATCCAGCCCGCACAAACTAATCTAACAGAGGTGTAAGCACAGCCTCACACAGATCACAGCACACGAAAATAATGCGAAGAAGTGTCAGAAAAAAATGAAAAGGACGAATCAAACGAGCCTTGTAGCTGATCACGGTGGTTGAATAAGTTTGAGCCCGGTTGAGCAGTCCTCAGAAACAGCCGCTCTTCAGACAAACCATATGTTTCTGTGGTTCCGCTTGACACACTCTCTCTCTCTCACTCTCTGTCTCTTTCTCTGTGTCTCTCCTATCTTTTCCTGTCTTTGTCTTTCTCTCTGGATTTCGGTCTTCCGTGGGTTTACAATCATTTGCAGCAGCTCTCCATCGCTGCGTCGCTGCTGTGGCAGGTGGCAGTGGAGATGCGGTGAGAAATAATAGGAAGAAGAGGAGGAGGGGGAGGAGGTGGAGAGGGGGAAGAGGAGGAGAAAGCAGGCTGAACACGCTGGAGACGCAGCGATGGAAACGCCTCCCTGTGCTGCCTTTAGGTGCTCCTCGTACAGCTCACGAGGTCTGCCTCAGGCACATCTTGTTCGTTTAATTTCTTTTGATTGGAAAAAAGACAAGGGCACTTTTAAGGAACTAGTTTCCCACTCTGAAACGCTTCTTCTTCTTAAAAAAAAACAAAACAAAACACTTTAAAGCTAAGAGTTGTCAGTGTAAAACTGCCAGAACATCACAGCAACTGGGGCCTATACGGTCTCGAAGGCCACTTTAAACGCTAATTTCAAGCACCTGTATGAAT
Organism: Toxotes jaculatrix; assembly: GCF_017976425.1. Taxonomy (NCBI): domain Eukaryota; kingdom Metazoa; phylum Chordata; class Actinopteri; family Toxotidae; genus Toxotes; species Toxotes jaculatrix. The sequence goes on along the minus strand of NC_054402.1, from coordinate 15,590,173 downwards.
GATATAATATTCCATAGTGTTAGCGACATTGTTTTTCTACAGCTTACACAGCAACATATACAACCCGTGAGCAAACATTACTTAGTTTTCATATTTCCTACAGTACATGAACGCATCCCGAGCTACCACACCACGCAGGCAAACCCTTTTGTAAAGTAGGTAGTTCACGGAGCAGCGGGGGCGCGCCTAGCTCCTGTTAGCTGACGTGTAAAGTAGTAGTCGTCTTTACCTCTATCTGTTATGCTTCCTTGTGAACTGTTCATTGTTGAAATAGTCAAATACAATAAAGTATTAACTCAGTACCTGTGAGAAGAAAAAAATTATGTTTGCAATGCAATATAAGTGTAAGTGTCCCTGTGTATCTCTTACATTCTCTCTCTCTGGCTGCCTGTCTCCATTTATTTTTCACTCAGTCTGTCCTGTCACTTTCTCTCTCATGTGTCTCTCCCGTCACGTTGGAGTGTATAAGCCCATTATCGGCCTCTTTCACTCAGTTTGGTCTGTGGGTGTTCTCACGACATCTTAAGGCCCAAATAATCTGACGTGCACCTTATATTTTACTCTATATTTAATCACATATGTGTTTTTCTGTAAAGATATAAAAAAAGGATAGGCCATTCTAATTTTTTTCTGTGCTGAAATGTTTCATTTTGTGGTGGCTGACGTACAAAAAGCTGTAGACTACCACTCTGATCACGCACTTACTAGTCTAATCTACACAGACCACCTGTGTGGAGCATAAACATAATAACTACTACATCACTGTGCAACCACCACAGAATGACTTTCCCAGTTGAGTATAATTTCATTTTGCAAGCTTGCTTTGCACAACAGCAATTCAGCCGTATGGTTACCGAAATGTTCCTTTCAACCATCACCGTAGCCATTATGCTGCCATGCAACACCTTTGCTCAACAATCAGGTTTTCTATCATAGACCTTGATCTTTGACCTCCTGATATAGGCAAATGACAAGGGAATTTCCTCACTGGGATAAACTGAGCATCACTTTGTCATAATGAAAACATAAAATACCCTAAATGACAACTGTTCAGTGGGTCTAGACCAGTGGTTCACAAAGAACTTTGGGGGGGGGGGTCACACATGACCAGGGGGAAAACGTTGGAGCAAAACTAGTGTTGACTATGACCTTTCTAACAGCACACATTTTGACTTGTCAAACACAGGTGTAACCAATAATGCAATTAACTGCTGCATTACACTGCAATGATTGCTGGAACATGGCTGTAATTAATGTTATTAGTTCCACCTGCAGTTTTCCCACTATGACAAGACAAAATGTCTGCTGCGAAAAAGGCCTGAAGATCTGATTCATTTGGGAGCAACACTAAGAACTAAGGAGCCCATCTTGCTTTCAAGTCAGATGTTAGAGTAGCCAGAGAGCTTTGTGTTTTTAGTAATGTTATTCTAATATAATTAAATCTGGCTGCTTTTATTATTTAGTTTCCCTTGGTATTTTCAGAAGTTGATAAAAAATAGTACCCAAGCCATTATGCTGCCATGCAACACAGCTAAAAATCATGCAACAGGCCCTTTTCATTGTAGATATACTGACATGGCAGGAAAAACACAAGTGTAATTAATAACATTAACTGCAGCTGCATTCTGTTTTCAGTGAGCCAGTTCTAAGGCTCTGCTGTTCTGTATACTGGATCACTGGAACAGCATAAAAAGAGACTTACTAGAACTGAGCCATCGTTAAAGAAATTAGTTTCACCTATGTTTGCCGATCCATTTTGTGTCAGCCATCGTGTAATCTCATTGTTGTTGAGATCAACAGAGATAGCACATTTCAAAAATGCTTTTGAAACAGATGCTGACAGGTTAGTGTGGGTAACTTTAGCCATATTTGTCGGAGAGACTGCACGCCTTGTAAGGATGTTGTACAATGTCAGACCCACACAAACACCCCTGATGAGATGGTTGTTAAAGGTGTCAGTGGATTTATGATGGCAGAGCATGTTGTCCCCTGTGATTCATGTCTGGTGAGGAACAGTAAACCTACTGCAAGCACACAACATACCCACCTAATAAATTACAGCTCTGCTCCACGGTGGGAGGCTGAATGGTTCTGATTAGATTTTTATTTCAGTCACAACAAAATGACATTTTCAACAAAATTGTGTTTCCTTGATTATGCTGTGTCTTTAGTAACCACATCATATGCAAGCATATGATTTTCCATTGGTTTAAAGTTTTTGAATGATACCTTTCTGTATAATTGTCTGCTGCAGCATAGCATTGCAACAGTATAAATTTCATAAGCAAGCAAAATGCTTCAAAATACAGATTCATTGTGACTTTAAAGACAATCTGATATTATTATCAGGTATATCAAGCTAAGCGTCTTTTGCAGGAAGTAATAAATGTGCGCAACATTTCTCTCTGAGCTACAGACAGTCCTCCACTTGTAGGTATGTCTGTGTGTGTGTGTGTGTGTGTGTGTGTGTGTGTGTGTGTGTGTGTGTGTGTGTGTGTGTGTGTGTGTGTGTGTGTGTGTGGGAGGGTGGGGATAAGTTTTGTTCTTCCTGATACTAGAACTGTTTAAATCATTTCAAGTCCATTGGGTTTTCCATAACCCAATGTTTTTTTTTAATCCTTTGCAGTCACAGTAAAGCAGATCAAGAAAAGGAAGTACAGCTGAGAAGTACGGCAAACCTATAGGTACATAGCATGTATGGGTGTGGATGTATAGTTATACGTTTTGTAACTGTTATTTTTCCTGATGCGATTGCCCCCTTACATGGTATTGTATTTTACCAGTTTGTGACCCAGTGAGAAAAGGAATATGACAATGTAAGATGGTCTGTCCCAGTTTGATTACAGTAGTGCAAGGTCTACATGAATGTCTAATGCATGGTGATCATTCTGATTAAAAGGGAATAAGTAAACTTTCTCCAGTCGTTCTTCAAACTATGCCTGAAGCTGATGACAGTAACTACAGAGTCCTCAGATGATGACATTTGCCTGCAATGGCCGTGTTTGATGCAGCCGAGACCACACCAGCACCGTGCTTTGACGCCATCTGGCGGCCGCGGTAGCGCAGTCAAAGACCAAGTCCTTTGACAAAACAGCTTGTTAATTAAATATTTGTCACGGTGATACTGATAGCCCTTTTGAGAATAACAGTACTTGTACAAAGCGGATGTAAACGAAAGCTCCAGAAAAGCAAAACAACTGTGTCCTGTTGTCCGGACACAGTGACAAAACGACCGTTGAGAAGAGAAACCATAGACCACACTGTGGGACCACAGTTAGCTGTGACCGCTTATTGTAAACATCTTTACATCACCTCCTGTTTCAAAAACAGCTCAGGAAAACAGCCCAGTAATTGTTTTGAATGGGACACCACAATATTCTACAGTTATTTGATACTGTAGTAATTGTTCAAAATTAGTATATATATGACAGCTATCCAGCCCTGTCGATTAAACGGCTGTTAAAGCCCCAAAACTCCGTTAGCAACCGTTAGCGCTTGGCAACATTACGCATGCGCAAACAAGGATTCTCCTCAAGCTTAACCTCCCTTTCTGAAGCCCTTTCACTATCTTTATTCCTCTTTGCCGAAATTACTGATTATAACCAACAAAAACACGAGAAACTCACTGACTCCCGAGTACCACACTACAGTTTAACAGGGTTTGAGCGAACACGGAAGAAGGTATGGGATTTATATCTTGCCAAAGTAGCAGACGCAGAACTTTCCAGTAAAACAACATTTCCCAAAATACACCGCGGGTTCTGGCGACATCCACGCTATGATGAGTTGAAAGCGCTTGTTTTCATCCCGTAGGTTGTGATCAGGTACCTGTAAAACCGAGGCGCAGAGGCTGTTACATCGGAATTATCGCGGTATCTCCGGCCCATAGGCTATCCGCTACCCTCTGGAGTCACTGTCAGACTGAGGATTTCATCCCCCGATTCTTTTTCGGTGTTTATCGCCATGTTATCATCTATTCCCACCAGGCTATTTGCGCGAAGGTCGCGCAGCCTGTCACCGTGCAACCGGGTACTCCAGACCAGCGCAAGCGGTGCTGCGTGCCAGGGCATGCGTGAGACACCGGCGGAGACCAACCGCAACCCAATCGTGTCCACCTCCCGGGTCTCCAGGAGGGGAATTTTGGCTGAGGAGACCGCTGGTACCAGTCTTAACCCCTCGGTGCAGTACCACCACCTCGCCCCTAGATGGCTGTCCAACCTGGAGAACCGCCGCAGCTCCTGGGCGGCTCTGGTCAGCAGAGGGCGCAACAATAACCAATACTGGGAGGAGAGTAGGCAGAGCGGCGGAGGTGAGGGACGGGGAACAGGTGGAGGAGCTGGGCGGGCAGGAGTGACTTCTGCCGGTGTGCTGTCTGCTGCAGCCGTGGCCTTCTGTCTGAAGAAAGACTCTGATAACAAAGGTATACTTGATAAACTGTTATTGTGTAGTCTTTGTACAAATTCCTCTGTTAATGATGAAGTTACAGATTAGTTTTGTGTAGGAAATATTGTAAAATAACACTTGTACATGTTTTCACAAAATGCATACAAGTTTCATGGTGGTCAGCAGAGTTTATACTGGGAAATAATTTGCTAACGTGTATTTATGTTTTCCATATTCTTCTTGTGTAATATTTGTCCACATCTCTTTCTCTTTTTGCTGCAACAAGGTGATGCTCTTCTGGAGGCAGCGAGGACCAGTAATTCTCAGGATGTGGCCAGGTAGTAGACACTGCCTTTTATGAATAAAATCTTCACACTTTCATAGCCCACTAAATACACATGCTTCAGGTACACATTTTACAGATGTGGGTACACGCACATCCCAGAACTGTAGCATGGAAAAGCATCCCTGACTCTCCACTGTGAACTGCATGATCCATTGAGGTATAAACAAGGAATAAAGCACTTGCTGTGGCCGTTTTTGCATTTTAATTTGTTTATACTTCTACTACTCATTATGTCAGAGAACAGCAAATATTACCCTTATTTGTCATAATGGTTGTGGGCTGTAAGTTGAGATGCTTCAGACAAATCTAAACACCTTCATTAGAAGGAAGTAGTAAGTGGCGATCTAGCCATAATATTCACAGTGCTCCTGCTGAAGAGGAAAGGAGGGACTGGGACTGCCTGGGTAGATTTGTTCTGGTTAGTTCAAAGTTATAACAGTACAGTATTTCTGCTTGTCTCATATTTTACACTAATGCAGTCTAATACAACAGTCCTGCGATAAATCCCCCTGCATGACACTCATGATGTTCAGTTTGTGTTGAAACTGTTTTAGAGAGGCGTTGATTCAACTTTATGGTCATTTTGGAGGCTGCAATTTGTAGTGCAGTTAAATTATATTGCAGTATACAAAGAGGTGTTTTTTTTGCAGGATTGTTGAATTAGACTGCATTAGCTTTAACTAATAAACTGACAACTGAGTGTGTACAAATTTATATGTATGTATTGACATAATCTGAAGATACTGAGGCAGAAATCGTGTCTCAACCTGGACTACATTTAAATTCATTTCTTTGGGTTGTTCCATCCAATGTGATCTTTGCAGTAAAATATAATAATGTTTCAACCTGCAGTGGGCTCTGGGTAATAGTAATTAACAGTCACAGATCATGCTGCTGAAGCCAGTTCCCAGAACAGTCAGGATCATCTGCAGTTATCTAAGCACACAGTTATATCACCTGTGGCTGTAGTCCCACCAATTACCACCAGGTGGAAGTAGAGGGCCACCTGTGAGTTGTAGATGTGTGCCTGAGGAGGAGGTGATTTCAGGATGGATGCCACACTCTGCCCCTCAGAACTTTATTTCAGCATTGTGCCTTGATTTTAAAGTTTTCTCTCGTGTTGCGTCACCTATATTTATCTTTTCTAAAAATCTAAAAAATACAAACTCACACTCTTGTATCATCTTAAATTTAAAAACATTTCCCCCTACAAATTTCCTGCACACTCAGAACTGGTCAACCCAAACAAGTTTGCCACGCAAGTTTTGGTGTTTGTGTGTGCACACTTTACCAAGCTTGTGGGGCTTCTTGGTCCCATCTCTCTCACTGATAATATTGCACTGGCTCAAGAACAGGAACTTTGTTATGGAAATCTCTTAGTGGTAGCAAAATACTAAAGAACCACTATGTCGCAAGTAAGTACCACTGGCACACACACGCACATCACTCTTCATGTTGGCATGTGGTTGGATTTCCTGTTAGTCATGCTGCTCACCACCGGGAAGAAATCAGACTAATGTGTGCATCTATTTTAATTGTGTTAAATGGGTGATTGTAGCGTGTGCTCTGTGTGTTGTTGCACATTGGTATCTACATTTCATGTATTTCAGTGTGTGCATACATGTGTTTATCCGTGCATGTCTCCATTTGCAGGCTTGGGTTACCTGTGCCCGTGTGGCAGATGGTGTAGGTGAGAGTGCGGTGAGACAGCCAGTCAGCAGGTCACAGATGTGTTAAGTGCTTTGGCTGAGTTTATAGAAGCGGTAGAGTGACAGGGTGTGTCTGCTGAGAGGCAGTCGAGAGGATAGAGGTCTCGTTTTCATGCAGGCTTTAGAAAATATACAAAACGTTATTCTACAACTGTAACATTGATACTTTTACTGTGTTGAGTTGGCATCAGAAGGAGCATATAAAGGTGATGTGTTGTCATAAAAGCAGGTTCTTGAAAGCTGAGCATATTGTAATGTAATTTTTAGCACCTGAACCGTTAAGCTAACAGGATTCCCCATACTCAGTATTTTTAGATTTGAAAATGTTGGTTTGGCAGTGTTCAATTTTAATTTTATTCTGATTTCACTTTTATAGTGGTCGTACACTTAAAATACACAGAAAATTGAACCAAAAATATTTGAAATGTCATTCTGAGTATACTGTATTTTCACCTGTGTCAGCTTGCCGAGCAGTTCTTTTCCATCCAGTTTGGCAGCTTGTGTTTGTTATCAAGAAAAAATGGTGAAATGCAAAAGCTGTGACTTCACACAGTCTTTAACTCAACACTCTGGTAAAATGCTGTAGTCTTGAGCCATTTTCTCTTCCCAAACTGATACAGCATCTGAAGACCAGGCAGTGAAAACAGAGCCAGAGACCAACAGAGCCGAGTGCAGACCAGACAGAGGCCACAGTGTTGACTGTAAACACACACACTGTCTGCCTGCTCAGCACAGGAGACGACAGACGGATCACTTACTCTCTCACACACACACACAACACACACACTTATAAAGACTGTGCTGCTTCAGTACCTGATGTCATACCCTCAGGGAGAAAACTTAACACAAACCTGGCTTATAACAACACAGACACTAACTAGTCAAGGAGCGAGTGTGTGGCCTCAGATAAAGACATTGTGTGCAGGTTTCACGCTGGTGTCCCTAACAAGGCAGGTCTTTGATACAAACACACAAGCAGTTGTTCAGCTATAAATGCATTCTCATGTGCATTCTGTCGACAATATTTATTCTACTATTCACATATTATGACACCTATTTGAGACTTCCTCAACTAAATGTTGATGGTAATAGTGATGCTGAAATCAAAGTATAACCCATTTCTCTTTCATTTTCCCATCAGGCTGTTAAAGGAAGGGGTGGACCCAAATCACCGCCACCGTCTCGGTTGGACAGCTCTGATGGTGGCGTCCATGAACAGACAACACAGGTCTGTGTGTGTGTCTGTGTGTGTCCTTCATCCAGTTAAACCCACTGATCATCATGTGTTTTCACAGTGTGGAGATGCGCTCCCTGGTGAGCATATGTTAACAGTAATGTAGTGTTTTGGTATCAGGCAGCTGTCTGTGAGCATATGTCATCCATGTCCCTGCTCTAGTTGTTACAGTAGGTTTTCACAAGCGCAAAGTGCGACTTTCAGACTGACAGACGGTCTTTACCCGTTCCCCCATCTCTCTGTCCCAACAAAATTAAATTAGCCTCCTGGCCCCCAGAACACACACAACACAGAGAGGGGCCGAGGTTAAGGGTGGGCCAAATCCAATTTACGGGGCTTTTTTTTTTTTTTCCCCCCATCAGGACTGTGTGGTCAGTTTTTTGTTAAAGGGCCTCATGAGCCCCCATGAGAAGCATAATGTGAAATTTGAATATGAAAATAGCTTCAAATGAGCTTATTTTAAACCTCAGGGTAACAGCCTCTGCTTCCTCAAGTTCTTAAAATAATTTGAATTAATGCTAAAACTAAAGTGGAAACTGAAACTAAAATGGAAAAAATTGAGTGTTCATGTATCAGTGTTTTCTAATGCTTAAATATTTGAAGTATCACTGTTGAATCAATGAATCGATTGTTCAATTGACTGAAAGTACTGTCATGTGTAAATGGAGATGCTTTAATCATTTCACACAGTATGTTTTTATACTTACATGTCATGTGTTCAGTGGTTGATGGCATGTAACATACTGATGTATGTCATGTCATGTTTAATGATGTGATGTGTCGCTCTCACTGTTTTTTGATACAGATTTGGTTGTATGTGTGTTTGAATCTGTATGCACTGTGTTTGTGTGTCATGGCTCTGTGTGTGTGTGTGTGTGTTATGAGTGCTATAACTCAGCCAGGCACTGACACTCCTCTGTGTTTAATCCCGTCTTCCAACCCCCCAGTGAGCCGTCAGTGCTGCAGGGAAGACAGAACATTGGTTCACACACATCACTCACACATCTCTCCCTCTCTCTCTCACACACACCCACACACACTCATATCCACTCACAAAACATCCACACACACAAGTGAGGGTTCATGTGTGAATACATGCATAAATACACACACACACACACACACACACACACACACACACAAAGTAGAGTTTATACCAAATATCTTACAGGCCAACTGTCTATTACTCAGCTGCACACAACTTTATTTGCGGCCGTTAAGTGAAAACACATGAACATCACTCATGAACAAGGTCTACCCCGTAGCTATGGTGTCACTCTGGATCTTATTGTTGAATTATTTCACCCCTCACTGTGTATTTATATTTTCCTGGTCCGGAAGTAATGACTGTTTTTCAAGCGACAGAAAATTTCCCCTCAGTTTCAGTGGAAACTGTTGCCGTCCTCTGACTGTTTCTTAGTGTAGCCTCCACCGGGCCGCCTCTCTTGTGTTCAGGGGTCGAGGTGTAGTTGTATGAGCGAATCAGGGGTGGAGTAGAGGGGTGTGTGTAAGAGTTAAGGGTGAGACATCAGGGGGCGTGTGTTTGCTTAGCTTTGATGTTGGGCTAAATCAGGGAGGCGCAGGGCCCGGCCCAGTGTTTGCACTCTTTAACACACAATACCCATCTCCATCTCTCTTTCTCTCCCTCCCTCCCTCCCTCGCCGCATTCACGTGCACAATGAGCGCTCGGCCGAGTGAAACGCCTGTTGACTGTTCCGACCTGTCGGCCCGAGTGATGGGAGGGAGGGGGCACAGAAACGAGGGAAAGCGGAGGGATGGATGATGGAACGAGAGGATGAGTGGCTCGTTGGGAAAGAGAGAGGAAGAGAATAGTTCAGCAGCGGGGAGAGAGTGATGTAGAGTGGGATTATGGGGTTTGGGACCAGGATTAGCCGGACTGAATAGCAGTGAAAATCATCAGAGGGCTCCGCTGTGAAATATTACCATCATTTAGTCACAGTACAACATTACTGTGATGGTAGCAGGTTGGTTCAGTAGCCAAATCCATAAACCATATATGTGATATTTTTGTTCCTTACATGTGTTTTTTCCCCTCAGGTGGCCACTGATAATATAATAAACAGCAGTTTAAAGAGTATTCTACCTTGTGGCACATTAAAACCACATTAACAGGTTTTTATGTAATGAGTTTCAACATGTGGACGCTGCTAAAGTTTTCTACAAAGTAGTAACCATCACAAGAAAACAGTGCTGAAAATGATGTGAGATCACTGGACCCTGTTTTGATATCACAGCTACACAACAACCATCCAATGACTGACAGAGTAAACGCTGTTCAAAGGCCATTTTAACAGGTTTTAGTTAAGTTTTAAGTGGGTTGAATTACAAACATCCAAACCAAGTGGTACATGTGGTACATGATTTTTAAACATACATGGCTACTTACACGTTATTTGTCTAGGAAGTAAATCATTGCAGTGCATATTTTGTGTATAAGCTTAGGATGTTTCTAAAATATTGCCATGTCATTTAGGTCTTCTAACAGTATATGTCATAATAATGGACAAAATTAAAATATAATTTGAATATACATTGAAATTAATAAAAAGAGTGCAATGAGCCTCCCTTCCTGGCATCTACCTGACCCCAGGTGTGCACCAGGTGAGGTGAGGTCAAGTGAGGTCCAGAGTCTGGGCCAGGTGGTCAGAGACATGGATGGTCAGTTCAGCTCGGGTGTCTATTATAGCTCCAGAGAGACGGAAGTGTCTGTTTCCTGTCTTCCCTCCGGGGCAGGATGGGAAACTAACACCAGCCCCCAGAAGCAACACCACCACCACCAGTCACCTGCTGGCAAACTGCAGACCTAGCTGGAAGGTTAAATCCACCAGCCTTAGCATCAAGGTGTTAAATAATCATCAGCTTTTACTACAACTTTTTTTTGGTCCAAAAGCAGAATGGGGGAGCAAGGAGACCATCCTTTAACTGGGGGTACATGTTTCAAGCATCTCCCCTGGGGAAGTGTCCTTGAGCAAGACACTGATTTCCCCTCAGCTCTGGGAGTGGGGCTCTGCAGCAGAGCATTAACTCAGACATCCATGAAGCAAATAAAAAAGGATTTTTACACTGATGCCATTTTAATACAAGGTTGACTGTTTGGTGATATTGATTGTTATTGATTGTTTGATGAATGTTTTTTTTTTTTTTTTAAACTCTGCACCAGAGAGAAAAAAATGCAAATAAATGAAACAAAGAGAAGCAGATTAATTAAGAACATTTCAGTCCAATAAAATTCTGCCTGTATTTCATGTAGCATCTTGTAAGACGATCAAGACAGTGTAGATTCAACAGCTGGATAATTCCCTCCTTATTTAACTCACACATTTTGTCTTAGTTAAGATAATAAAGTAAAATAATCTTGTAATTTGCAGGTAAGATTGTTTCGTTAATTATGAGACTGAGTTAGGAAGTCGGTAATTTCAAGTTTTGGCTCAGTCCTTTTAAAATGAGAGTTTAACCTAATTAACCTCTGCATGCCTTCAGTTTGGCCTCAAATTAGTGCTGCAACTCTCCTCCTAAATGTCCCAAATAAAGTTAGCCACTTGATCATCAGTTGATTAGTAAAACTATAAAGTGTTTTCAAAAGCTCATTAGTTTTAGCACTATCCTGTGTAATGAAATCTTCCTCTTTCATCTTTTTAGCTGCACCTCCCTCCTTTCATCCTCTCCTCCTCCTCCTCTCCGCAGTTTCCTCTCTTTATCCCTTCGTGTTTACTCTTCTGATGCCATTAACCCTTTTCAGACCATCTCATTTCTTCACACAGTCCTGCCCAGCCTCGTGTGACCAGCCATAGTTCGAGTTTGTGTTTGTGTGTGTGTGTGTGTGTGTGTGTCTGTATGTGTCTCGGAGGATGCATCGACGTGTTTGTAGAAGTGCTTGCAAGGGTGAGAGGAGAGCCCTCTGTGGGTCACAACCCCCCCTCACCACAGTGCCACAGTGATACAGTAACAAAAGGGGACCTCCCGATAGTCCTTTTATACCCCCTCAGCAAGGTCAGACACAAAGACCTGGTCAGGCTGTTCTCAGCCTCGCTCTCCCACAGGAACACACACATGTTCTGTAGTGATGACACAAACTAAGTCTGGTCAGGTATTAATGACGTTAGTGGAGCTGAAGGGAAACCTTTATCTCATTCTTATTCAGGGTTTTATTTCGTTATACCGATACATTAGAGTCATTTGTTTGAATATTGTACTGTGGTATTTGAGTCTCTACTGTTTCCCCAGATATTGATACCAGATCCAGTTAGAGCTGAAACTATTATTTGATAAATGAGTCACCAAATAGTTTGATAATGAATATACAGTCAGCTTTTTAAGGAAAAATGCTAAACATTATATGATTCCAGCTTCTCAAATGTGAACATCTGGTGCTTTTCTTCATCGTATCCAATAGCAGACTCTGATAAAACGACGCCTCTTTTTTTCTGATACACATTTTAGAGAGAAAAACAAATCAAATTGCAAATTAATCTCTAGTGGAAAAACAGTGGTTTCACTCCCTAATTCCACTTATAAATGAATGCTTTAAATCTTTCATTATCTTAGTTCATTGTCAAATACACAATATTTTTATTTATATTTTGTCCTGTTTAAAATATCATCTGGTTCCCTTTCTATTGCTGTAACAGGTGAAAAGGTTGTTTAATTTCACCACTCACCTTTAAATTGACTCAGTGGTGTAATATCAGAGTTGACTTACGAGGCTGCTCCATCACTGAGGTCTTATCTCCTGTCATGTCTCATTTTAACGAGCGCGTGCTCACCTAAAGCTGGGAAGCTGTAGCCTGCTACGTGTGTCAGCTATAGTTGTGCTAAAAAAAGGAGTCCACCTCATCCTCTTATGAATAATCATTCTGCTCCATTTGAGCCTTTTCAGGCTCCTGCCATAACCATTTAGCTGAAAATGATCCATCACTCCCTCCCAAGCCTGCATTACATAGCCACAGGTTCAATGACGGCCAGCAGCGCACTGGCAGGGTTCATGTTTCGGCCATCGCCCCCGTTCTCTCTCCCAGTCGGCACAGACTAGCTAACTAACTTCTGTGTGCACGTCTGTGTCTCAATGTCAAAGCCATTGCTCATGTTCATGGTGGTAAATGTAAAGTGTGTGTGTGTGAGAGAGTGTGTTCTGTAGACAGAGAGACGGTACCTGGAATGTCCGTTTGGGTCACAGTGAGTGGTGTTGCCGAGGTACTTGTGTTTGTTCTATAAGGCGGTACGCTCCAATGAAGGACTACACACAAACACCCACTCCAACACACAAAGCCCCACCCCACAACAGCGCCGGAAACAGGCCCGACCCTTGCCCCCTCAGTGTACACATATGTACATGTTACGAAGCAGACAAATGTGTAGTGAAGGAGAGAGGCGGCCATTGGAGTGTATTCACCGTAACGGGACAGACTAAAAATGAAAGTGAATCAGGTGAAAAGAGTTGTGGCCATGTCAGTTGAGGAACTGGATATTTGCAACCTGTGTCCGCACGCATTGAGTTTGTGTTCTAACCTTTGTGTGTTTGGTGTTGTGAAGAAAGCAAATCTCGCCCCAGTTCCAAATCCAGTCGGTATCCTACTTCTAGTAACAGAGCTGACGATGGCCTCAGATGGCAAACCTGCTTGCATGTGCCTCAGGAAAGCAATAAGATTCAGAGATGGACCAGTATGGACCGAGGAGAGATTATCTAACCAATAATATTCTCTTCTAACTGCAAAAGGACAATGAATGGTAACTTTTTAGATCGACCAGTTTATTTTGTCAAAGACAGCAATGTCTACAGAGCCTTGACTGTCCACTGAGTAGAGAACAGGTTTGCTTTCATTCTGTCTTTATTGACAAGCATGACCAGGCTACAAAACATTAGAATGACTTAATAGGAACTGATCTTAAAAACTGCTCTGGATCTTTACTTATTTTGAACCGGCCCCTGTTCAGAACCAGGTTTTGGGTGACATTCTTAATTGTCCTCAGCTATTGTAAACAGTCCAAAGTTCCACATTATTGGATCCAGTTATGGGCTGAAATTCATTTATTTGAATAATAAAAACAGTAATTAAAATGTCTCATTTATTGGCCAGTAATGTATTGTCCATCCCTTGTAAAATGTCTATTTTTCTAAAGGAAAAATTTGTCTGGTTTTTAAGCATCACTGAAATGCAGTGTTTGCCTGTGTGTATTTGTGCCTGTACATAATGGAGAATTCTAGATGGGATTATGACGTGTATATAAATGTGTGTGTGTGTGTGTCTGTGTCTTTTGTTGTTTTCCAGTGTGGTACAGGTTCTGCTCGAAGCCGGTGCCGACCCAAACGCTGGAGATCACTTCAACAACGTTTACGACACCTCACGAGAGAAAGGCATCCACTCCCTGGAAGGTAACAAAAAGACATTCTGCAACTGTGTGTGTGCATTCGTCATGTATGTGCGTGTGTGTGTGTTTGCTATATTACACATATGAATCCTAAAGTGCTGAACCAGATATTATGAGACATTATAATTTGCATAAAGATTTGCATATATGTACACGTTTCATTTCTTCGGTATTATTTGTTTTATATGTTCTGTGACAAGTAGTGTGTGTTTTATTTGTTTTCTTCCAGAGCTGCACACACAGTCACACACAAACACAGTGAGAGGATGGCACACACACACATATTACCCCCCACCCCGTTCTGTGTTAGGTTTCTGCAGACATATTTATATGGGATATGTATATTGCAGACATTTATATGGCTGTCAGGTTTGGGTCCACGTGGGGCCGGCGTAGCGTGGGGAAGCGTTTCCCAGACGCACGCTGATGGATGGGCTAGGGGGGCCTGTGCGACGCTTTATTGGGTTAGCTATGATTATCCCGCCCTGTCTCCCACACACACACACACACACACACACACACACACACACACACACACACACACACACACACACACACACACACATACACACAGACACTGCAGAGAGAGACTGTCAGAGCAGTAGAGAAAAGGAGTGGGATGGATTGAGGGAGGGAGGGAAAGACTGATGAAGCCAGGAAGAAGGAAAAGAGAGAAGCAGCGAAAGAAAAAAAATGAGGAGGGGAAGAAGGAAGGGAGTGACGATATCTAGTGAGAGGTTAAAGATGGAGGAGAAGGAAGAAGATGTGGATGTTTGGAGGGGCGTTAGAGGGAGGGAGCGAGCGATTGAAGGAAATGGGTTGGTTGATGAGGGAGGGAGAGGAGAGGAAGTCAGGAAATGGATGAGACAAAGTTATTGGGATAGAGGGAGGAGGGAGGAAGAGGGTGCAAGTGATGAAAGGAATTGATGGATGTTGAGGAGGAGAGGAAGGAGGCGGAAAAAATAAAAAGGGATGATGAAGGAGTGGCACGAGATGAGTGCTCTTATGAAAAAGAGGAGTAAGGAGAGAATGATAGACTGTCTCTATTATTAGTAAGGAGCACAGCAAAGGAGACCCTAAAACACAGCTCACATTATTCCGATCATGTTGGACAGTTGAGCTTAAATTTGTGAAAATTGAACAACTCTTCCAAAGCTGGAAACAGGAAAGACAATTTTGCAGTCTGCCGTGTTATCATTGTCACACTTTCCCGAGCCTCATCGTTGTGTGAGAATAGATTAAATAAAGTTCTTCTGGATTCAAAGGCTCAAACATTTCCTGTTAAATTTGTTTCCTAATTCATCATAATCATTTTTTTTCTTCAGCTCCAGGGAATGTACTGTTTGCATCTCAGACTGGAGTCGTACTTTTCTTGTTTCCGTCTTTGAGAAATTGCTTCATTTTCTCAAATCCCTTTTGATTCCAAACTTATTAAAAGAACAAACTTTTTTTTTTTGGGTTCATTATTTGTGTGAGACGTCAAAAGAATTTAAAATTGTAATTTAAAAAAAAAAAAAAAAGCTCACACATTAAGCATGTTTTCAATAGCCTTTTTTCAGTTTGTTTTTCTTCCCCTTTCCTCATATCTCTCATGTCTCTTTCTTGTCTCTCTTGTCTGTTTCTTTCTGTCCCTATTTGCAGTCCTGGTGTCCAGAGAGGATGAATTCAGCAGCAGGCTCAGCAGCAGGGCCGGTTTCCGTGGTTGCACCGCTCTTCACTACGCCACGCTGGCTGATGACCCACGCACTGTCTGCATGCTGCTGGAGGCTGGTACGTCACAGCCCACCCACTCTAACCCCGCTTTAGAGTCCATGTTGGACATATGACCATTTCTTTATCCACACATAGACTATTAAAGGAATTAAATGTAAAATTGCACCTGTGCTCATTTTGCCTAACATAGCACGACTTGATTCTCTTACATAAACCAAAAGTCCCTTCTGTTATTTATCTAACCTAGTGAAAATCTGTAGCCGAGGAATGAAAGTAGGACGAGCTTCTCAGCCGATAAGTATTCTAGACTTTACTGTGGCTCACTTTCATGCTCCTCGTTTTATTTTAGTCTCTTGAGGCTCCCTATCCCGACCACCTATAATAAAGAGAAAGGGAGAAAGAGGATTGATGATGGAGGATTTTCGCTCTCCCTGCCTAGATGAACTAAGTCCGCCCTTCATGAGGGGAATCTACAAAAATCCTGCTGTCACCTGAGCTCTATCAGTTTCTGCTAAACCAGTCTGACGGATTTGAACTATATTTTCCATTGAAAGGGACCCTCGTCTGTTTCCTCCTGAACTGATTTACTGGCATTTTTTAAATTTTTGGCAAAGCACTTTTTTGCAGCTCCTTCAGCATGTATTTGATCTGGTCCTCTGAATCTAGATGAACCATTTTATTAATTAATTTATTGATAGCCATTTTTGCACTGAGATACATGGAGATACACAAGCTTATGTTGTCTCCGACATCCTTATTTAATGGGCTAAGATTGTTTCCAAAATTCCAAGATGTGCACGTAAATTACTAATTCAAGGGTTACCAGTTTTACCCTGACAAACACTGGGCTCCGTACTTTACTTGATGTCCAAACTAAGTAGGTTTCATTCTGCCCATAGAGCTGAATGCTGTATTGTCTCCATCAGCTTTAAACAGCTCTCCATGTATCATCATCTTAACGCTCCCACCCTCGAGTAATATAAACAGTATTACAAAGCTTATTTGAAATTGATCACTTGTTCATACCACCTCTCCATTCACCCCCATTGCATTTGCACCTGTCGTTGACTCAGCTCCACACACACACACACACACACACACACACACACACTCATAGACCCTGGGGGCAGAATATCCCCCACAGTTTCCAGGCAAGCAGCTCTTAAACAAGCTAGGCCTAGTTGAACTGTGACCTCTGTGCAGAACATGCCCTTGGGGTAACTCCACAGTCACAGGATGTGTGTGTGTCTTTGTGAGTGCGTTTGTGTGTATGAGCATGTGTGCGTTTGTGCACTCAAGCCTCCATTTCATTAATTAAAATATTCATATATTCATGTATGCTTTTATCCTTTTTATGCGCTTCAGTTTGTACTCGCCTTTTTGAACCTTTGCTCGGGTGACATTTGTAGTTGTTGCTTTTTAGGCTGATGGGTTTTTAATCTAAAAAACACGACATTTTTTTGGATCAAACACCCCGACCACTACCTCCATCACCATCCCTATACACACACACAAGCTAGTATTAATGTCTTGTTTATGTTTATGATGGATGGTGCATCCAAAGCTGTGTCTGCCTGTCTCTGCCCATCTCACCCCTGCGCCTGTAAGCACTCTGTGTGCGCTTAAACAAATCACCTCGTCTAACTCAATCAAATGTTCTGCAGACGCATTTTTGAATTAAACAGGTAAGAAATTTCACAAAGCAGATACATTTGTTTTAAGACAATCAGATTAAAGACGGGGTTGGTTGTTGCTCGCCCTGACTGGGCCGTTGCGGGGTTGGCGCCACCATCGCGCCCAATAACAATCATGACATCACACAGTCTCAATCACAAACACGTTACTGTTTGTGCTCGTGTGTGATTTGGCACATAATTATAGATGTTTATACAAGTTTTTTTTTTTTCCTGATGATTATTCTTGACAAAGCTTGTGCCATTTGCACTGTCTTTGTCTTTAACCCATTTCCTCCTTATAGCCTCCTACCCATCTTTTTCTTTTTTAACATAATCAACAAATATCATATAAACTTCCACAGCTTCAGGACATCTATGTGGATTTAGGTGTGTGCGTCCTCTTTCCTTCATGTATGTGCACATTTTGTGTGTTTCTGAATGAAGGTGTGTGTCTCCTATACCTTGTTATTTCCCCTGTGTTTGTGTGGGTCCATTTCACTACACTAGCCGTGGGTTTTGCTCTTTTGGCCTTAGCCGGCCCTCGACTCACATCTCCATCCATCACAGTCTCCAGGCCCACCCTCAGGCCTCTCCTCGCCCCTCTGTCCCTCGCCCTACCTGCGGAGGCTCTCTGGCTTCTCCCCAAGCTCCACATCAGGCCCGTGGCCAGGGGCACTCCGTAGGTGGTAGGAGGCTAGAGGAGACACACATGCTCACAGACGTACACAATACAGATACAAGGACACACACACACAAAAAGACCAGCAGGGTCTCTCTCCCACCAGCTGCAGTGAAAGAGAGGGAGGAGGAAATAGGAAAGAGGAGGGGACTCCTAATAGGCATAACTAAAGCACTCCTAATGAAGGGATCCTGTGTATGCAAGTGTGTGTGTGTGTGTGTGTGTGTGTGTGTGTGTGTGAGAGAGAGAGAGAGAGAGAGAGAGAGAGAGAGAGTGTGCGTGCGTGTCTATCTGTGTGTGTGAGTGTCGTTAGTGTTGATCCTGTTATAAAGTGCTATGGCCCAGAGGGTTGGCCTGATATTAAAGCCCTAAATGATGCTATTTATTATGTCCAGTGTCTGTGTGTATGTGTGAGCGTGTGTATACTTTATTGCTTTCTTCCCTCATGTTTTTGGTGAGGGGGTTAGTGGTGTATTGTTGTCGGGATCAATAGCTTTGTGAGCAGGTCACAAAATTTAGGGGTTTATCGATAATCACCACAGTGATTATTAGTCTCTGTGGTCGCTGCACAGGGCAAAAGGAACAACCGGCACCTGGATTGATTACAAACTGTGTTTTCTGAGTTAGAAAAAAACTTCAGATGGGCCTTCTGGTTGTTGATGCACAATTCAGCTGTGGAGACCTTAAGATACGCTTGACAGACGTTGAGGACAGTATGATCACTTACAGTTTGTCAGTGACTTATTTTAATCATCTTCTTGTATCAGAGACATTTTAGTGTAAATCCCTGCTGACTAACTATTAAAGTGACACATTTCATGTCACACCCATAGGTTTTCACTGTTTTTCCTACATTTCCTCTCATGAGTGTCAGCAATGTCTTAAATTGAATTAAGGCCTCAGACTAGAAAGAAAGACAAAGATTGTTGCACAGTGTTCATCACTGGAACAGTAACCAACTCTTATTTTTGTTTTTTGTTTCTTGCATAGCAACACAAGTAACCGTCTGATCATACAATAAGTCATAGGTCTGATCAAGCATTCAGTACCATCTTTGACACCAGCAAAGGTTTTAAGTGGAAATACGTTGGTGCCAGCAATGAAATATTAACACAGGAATCACAGTAACATGGCTTTTCTTTCATATTTACATTTATTATGTTGCTAGACTCCAAAGACAAACTTTTTTTTTTCATTGTGTCTTTTGTTCTATTCTCCATTATTTATTCCATTACTCCATACTCATTTATTCCATACTCATTTTGTCTTGGCTGTAGCTGATGTGAGGGAAACATTCTCTTGTTCATGTGGAGGCACGAGTGTGTCGGTGACTCTGGGTTGAGAGTGGTAGCACAGGTCAGGGCAGAAGGCACTGCTAACCATCCTCACTGACAAGCCCACCACTGTCCAATCCCTGCCACACTTCACACGTGCTGTGACATTGTGTTTTTCTTCTACATTTATACTCCCAACCCCTTAAAGATGGTCCATTTAACAAAATCTTTCCTCCATTTGACCCACACCCCCCCCCAACACTGCTCTGAGGAAGTGTGTGTGTGCTTTTGTGCCTCAGTGGCCCCCTACCTGCAACAGCCTGCAGTGTGTATAGATTGTATAATAGTCCAGGGTGTTGGTTTGCGGGCGTAGGGGTCAGAGTGTGTGTTATTGGCACGCGTTGCAGATATGAAACCCCCTACAGGGTCACTGCGTGGCCCTCCGGCTTCACTGCGGTTAGCTTCAGTGACCCCCTGAACCCATGTGACCTCTCACCCCTAAACTCACTGGCTTGATCGACGTTTTGATCCTCCCTGCTGAGGCAGTTTGAGCTTGTTCTTGCAATTTTCAACAAAAACGACAAAGAAAAAAAAGAGATGTTGATTTCTGTTAATATAATTTATGTAGAACTACAAATGATTAGATTTTTATTTATTTATTTAACCTTTAGTTGTTTGTGTTCCCTTGCATACAGGTGCCAACCCCCTGCAGACCAATGGTTTGGGACACACACCACGGGCCTATGCTAAGGAGGGAGAAGTGAGCAAAGCGCTGCAGGAGTGGGAGGGAAAGGTATGACACACTCATCGCATTCGCTCAGACTCAAACACTAACTTTGTTCGGCTTCCATACGAGCTGCGCGGATTCTACAAGCAATTAAAACAACATTAGTTTCTATGCATACAAATGTGTTGATACTGTGTTTGTTTCCTGTGGCCTGGTCTAAATGACTCAGCACAGTTCACTCAGTAGACATCTGTGTCATTTAGTTGCACTCGCACACACAGACACACACTCGTCAGGAGGTCTGTGTCAGTCTGGCGACTGAGTGACAGGTGCTATTGAGTACTGCAGATGTGAAAGCTGGTAGAGGTTAACTGGGGTTAAAAGCCTGCAGAGGAACAATCAGTATAAAACAAAGTACATTTCATATGAGACAAGATATAGTCTGTTTTTTTTATTTTATTTTAACATATAGTTAGTAGGTTAAATGTTGTTCTTTAACGTTAAAGTCCATCATTCACACTATAATGATAAGAAATATTTGGACTTACTTGCACTACTGTGTACAGCCAAGGCATAAACTCTCCAAAACAGGTACCTAAAAACTAATCACCAGGAAAGTGCTGTTTTCTTGTGTGTACATAGTTTGAAAGCAGTTTTTTTAAGAATTATTGTGTATTATGTGCCTGATAAACTAAAAGTCTTCTTCCAAATACACAAAATCAGTTTTTGAACAGTCAAGAAGCTGTAATTCAGCAGGTTTTGCACATCTAATACCTCAAACACCATCACAAATTGTTTGAAATTACAGTCTCTTAAGTGTGAATGAAATTAGTTCTCTTTTGTCTAATTCTTTCCTGGATGGTTTTGATAAAAAAAAATGTGTTGAAATTGGGCAAGTTTGCATGAGGGCAGTTCTAAGATTTGACTGCACAGACCTCCAGAAACGGCTGATGGAGAAGACTCCCTCTCCATTGTTCAGCTCTCACTATTTCACAGGTGTATAGTAGTAGAAGTGGGCTCTGCCGTTTTCTTAAATAAAACTTGAGTTATCCATAGTTATCTACTAGCTTGACAGCAGGCTGGAGCTAAGCAAGATAGAGAGAGAGAATAAACAGCCTGCCTCCACTGCAGGGTAAAAACCTGGAGTCTGAGGAGACACAGAGGAGAGGATGGATGAGTCACGGGGTGGCTGCAAGAAAGAAAGAGGGAGAGACTCTGGGGGGGAAGGAGGTGAGAGAGAAAGAAAGGGGGAAGAAAAGAAAGTGGAGAGAGAAAATACATGAGCAAAGAGAAGGAGAGGAGAGGTGGGAAGAGATTAGATCAGCTGAAGAGAGGAAATGGGAGGCAGAGAAAGGAAAGCAAAGGCAGATAGAGGGGTAGAGGAGGAAGACAGGAAGCAGATAGCTGCTGGGAAATGGAAAGGAAATTTCAAAACTGATGGGGGGGTATTAGAGAGATTTTCATTCAGCAGTTTCAAACACATGATACGTAATTTAACAAAATCATTGTTGACTAAAAAACATCTTATCACCTGGCTTGTAACATAATGAATCCAAGTAACAAAATTCTGCCTCTGCACACTGTAAACACTTTACACAAATTTATTTTTGGTCATGCAAAATACCTGAGGAAAAGTTGCTCATCTGAAACACACACACATTCAGTTTATTTTCAGAACCTATTCT
Organism: Toxotes jaculatrix; assembly: GCF_017976425.1. NCBI lineage: Eukaryota > Metazoa > Chordata > Actinopteri > Toxotidae > Toxotes > Toxotes jaculatrix. The sequence continues at coordinate 15,568,360 of NC_054402.1, read as the reverse complement.
CCTCTGCATCTGTCTGAATACAGAAAGGCAAAGATCCCTTTTCCTGTTTGACACCATTTAGCAGTGATAGAGTAAGGTCAGGCAAAAGTTATTTATAAACCCCAAAATTACAAATGTGCCTCAAAGGGCTTCACTGTCTGCACAACAAGCACACACCTGCTATCAGTAGGCTCTTTTATTCTGAAAAGGAAAAATTCCACAGTACTTCTACTGCAACAACATAGCACCAGAAGAAGGATGAAACGAGCCTGTGTGACTCTTTAACAGTGTGTTTTGCTTCGGTGCCCCATAGTGGAGACGAGTTGTGAAGTTCGAAATTGTGGTAAAGAAGGAAAGCTGATGATAAAGAGATGAGGGAATAAGCAGAGACACACCTGCAGACTCTCTAATGTTACTGTTAGATTTTCTTAGAGAGCTGATTTCATACATTGCCCATTTTAGTCCCTCTACACCCCCTAAAATTTCTCCCTCCTCCTGTTTGTGATTCATTGACTGTCTCATCCGTTTTCTGTACATTCGTCTTTCTATCCAGTTCCAGGAGGCGCAGGCTCGGCGGGAGGCGGAGGAGAGGAGGAGGTTCCCCCTGGAGAGGAGGTTGAAGGAGCACATCATCGGGCAGGAGGGGGCCATCAATACTGTGGCCTCAGGTAAACACACACACACACACACACGCACACACACACACACACACACAGGTAAACTGATAGACAACAATATACCACATATATAAATACACACTTTTAAACCGGAGCATCGTCCTCCTCCTCTTTGTAACCACACTGCCTCTCTTTCTTTCTTTTTTCAGCATGTTTCTGTTTTGTACTGCCCTCCTCTTCCTCTCCTCTGCTCTGCTCTCCTCCCTTCCCTCCAGCAGTGGGCGGGTTCAGACAGACCGGCGGAGGCTGTAATTGGTTAATTGTGATGAATGAGCTGTCTGTCAGGCGTACACAGGTGCTTTGTGCATATGTGTGTGTGTGTGTGTGTGTGTGTGTGAGAGAGAGAGAGAGAGAGACAGCTGAAGAGGCCAGGCTTGGAGCCGCCAGTTAACACGATTACAGAGAGAGGAGACATACTACAGACCCCCCCCCCCCAACACACACACACACACATACTCCTCCCCACCTCCTCTTTTCTCTCCATCTTTCTGCACCCCCATCTCTTCTCCCCACTGTTTCCCTCTCTTTACCCTTTCGATCTCTCCATCACACCCACTCTTACTCCTTTACCCTTCTGTCCTTCCCCACTCACACTCTTTGGCCTTCACACACCTCCTGAATCTCCCATCTCCTCTCCAGAGTCAGGGATGGACAGCAGAAAGGCAAAGTGATGGCGACAGGAAGAGCAAAACAGATGAGAAGGGGGGTGGTGGGGGGGGCGATGGGAGACAAAAAAAAGAGACAAGAACGCTGATGGGAGAAGATAGCAGAGAAGTAGCTGAGAAGAAGAAAACTCAGCATTGACAGAAAGACAAAGAGAGCCAGTGTAAATGCATGGAGAAGAGGAGGGAGGATGAGTTAGAGCACAATAACACAGCAGACAGTAAAGAGCTGATATTACACCAGGCATCCATGGAGGCCATGTATTGATCCGCAGATGAGAGAGTGTGTGTGTGTGTGTTTGTGTGTGTGTATGTGTGTGTATGTGTATGTGTATGTATGTGTGTTTTCAGAGAGAGTTTCAGTAGTGAAGAAGGAGGTCTTGGACAGATTCTGTTTAGATTTGTGAAAATAATCAACTCACTCCCAAAGCTGGAAGCAGATATTATAATCTGTAATATGTTAGTGAGAGCAGAGTTAATAACCAACAGGAGAACAACTTGGATTTTGTTTTTTTCTTCCACTGAAGACCTCTGTAAGTCAAATGCTTCATCAAAAAAACTACACAAAACTACACATCTAAGCATAAAAACTACAGTGACCTTTACACCAAAAGACAATGACGCTTACTTGAGCAGTGTACAAGTGTAACTGTACAGAGAGGACGAAGAAGAAAGAGAGTCCAAGAAGGAAGAGAGAATCATGGGACTTGTAGTCTTTGGCAGGGTGATGAATGATTGTTGTTATCGTGGCAAATTGTCCTGAAAGCCATAGAAGACATCGGCGCAGTGATAAAGGAACAGCTTATTGATCCCTGAGAAGTATTACAGTGAATATATCACACACACACACACACACACACACAGAGGGAGAGAAAGAGAGCATGTGGGATGCCTAAAGGAGGCCCAAAGCAATACAGAAGATTTGCAAGAGGTTTACAAAAACACACTGTATCTACAGTACAGTTATGCTCCTGTTGTGTGCTCTTTTGTCAATTTTTTTTATCAAAGGTGAACCAAGCAGGAATCAGCCGAACTTTGGCAGTCAGAGAGAGGAAGCAGGGATGAGGAGATGGACCAGGAAAGAGAGGAAGGGATATATTGCAGATAAGGAGACAGTAAATGAGAAAAGGATGTTGAGATAAAGAGAGAAAAAGAGGGATATATAGGACCAGACCAAAGGCGAGCCATATACAACAACATCCTTCTGTAGGATTGCAACTAAAGATTATTTTCATTATCCATTAATGTGTCCGTTGTGTTTGTGATTAATTACTTTGGCTGTAAAATGTCTGTGACAGCGACGTCCTGTTGGAGTGGTTTAGACACATACCATATGATTTGAGACGTTCCCGGTTTGACTTCAACCAGAAACGATTGCCGCATGTCAACACCTCTTCTCTCTTCCTCTGTGAATGTCATAAAAAGCTCTGTAAGAATGCCCATGATGGTTTCCCAGAGCCTAAGGCGAAGTCTCAGAAAGTGACCAGCAGTCTAAAACCCAAAGATATTCATTTTACGGCCATATGAATCAGAGAAAAAAGCAAATCCTCACATTAGAAAAGCAGGTAATGGCAAATATTTATATTTATATATGCAAGTTATTGACAATCAGTGTTATATCTATCCGCTTATCAATTAATTGTCTGTATGTAAGGCAATATGTCCAATAGTAATGTCCAAAAACACGTGTGGCAGATGGATGAGCTGATTGTTGTAGTAAAAGTCTGCAAACAAGAATTTGAGAAAAGAAGATAAGAAAAAAAAGTTTGATATTTTTTTGTTTGTTTGTTTATATGTTGTGTTGTCATGTCTTCTCTGTCCACCTGAACTCCTCGTGATGAACAGCTGGCCTGCTGCAAGAAACACACACACAAAGTGCATATACACTAACCACACACACACACACACACACACACACACACACAGGAAGGAGGTTAGATTGATCCAGGTTTAGCTCTCAGGGCTAAGAGTTATTGAAGAGAATCATCCCTCTGTAATCATGTTAGAGCCAACCAGACCTGCCCAATGCACACTGCTCTGAGTGTGTGTGTGTGCGTGTGTGTGTGTGAGAGAGAGAGAGAGAGAGAGAGAGGGACTGAGCTTTCATTTGTTTTGTGTCTCCTTCCTTTCCTTGTTGTTGTCCGGGTCCTCTGAGAAATGTCAATGTGCCCTTCTGTCAAAGTCGCTCTCAATCAGCTAAAGCACACAGAAGGGTACGCTGTCATTCACACAGCCATTGATAAAGCAGACGGAGCTCTGGAGCCCCTCTTGTCACTGTTCATCTCGGTGGCCATCTCTGACACACTCGTTTGTTTCTCTGCCTCGTTCTCCGTCTCCTTATCTCCATCATTCCTCTCTCTTTCCCCTCTTTATCTCCTTCTGCATCCTTGCTCCTCTTTCCTCTCTTTATCTTTGTTCCTCCCTCTCAACCATGTCATCTCTCCATCTCTCTACCTCCCTCCTTCTCTTCTCCCACCACGCTTCTGCTCCTTTTGTTTATCAGCTATTAGTAGCTAGTTTAACACTCACATCTCATGTATGTTGATTAGCATTTTAGCTCCCACTGGATGACTCTCGGCTTCTTAGCCACAGCAGTTTACAGTGAGTGAGCAGGAAGAAGCTCATCGTGCTGGTAGAAGATGCTTTGACAGGACACCTAGTTTTTGTTTGACTCACAGAAATGAAACCTATAAGTTTTGGTTCCTCTGCGTTCTTCTTAGCAACTTGGCCACAGCGCTCTCCTGCCACTTAGCCTGGCTGCACTCGATAACTTGCCAAGAAACTGACACCTCTAAGATGCATTGTGTGAGCTTGATATCTCGAAATGTGTTGCTAAGTGTAAGACATTTATTCTAAGCTCTTGTAGGCCTTTTAGGAACTTTTTCTGAGTGTGTAAAGGCAGGCAAATGAAAACTAGTCAAAAAAAGGGAGGGCAATTTTTCTAATCTAATCTTTTTTTTTTAAACAATGTGGAACAAGGCTGTTACAAGGTTGTACAAGCTGAAAGGGTTTCAAAATGTAAAAGCAGGACGTGTGTCCTAAGTGCTTAAATTTACAGTTCAGATGTAAGGTTGTTAAGTAGAAGCTAAATACAGACCTAGCGTGGGACAGAGGAGGGCTGAGTTCAGGCTTTGGCTCCATCAGGCTAAGAAAAGTTGGCCTGAGATCATGGCCATCACTGAAAATTGTCATTAAAAACTAATCTGTATTGGAACTAAATTGTTGCTAGCCAGCTGGCGTTACTTGTAATAGCTTGAAAGAGCTTTGTTGAATATTGTGTTTAAAATGTTAAAGTAAGTAAAATGCACAAAGCATTTGACTGTATGTTGTGTTTTTAATGGAGATGATACAGGTTTCCATGTGAATGTGTGTGAAGATAAAAAAGGCAGTGTGACTCTGATCCACCGGCAAGATGAGAGGTTTTTAACACAAATTATTTACGGTAAAAGTTACATTTATTCTTACGAAGCATACACCGGATCTTCTACATTTCTCTCCACACTGTAAGGAAGAAATGGTCAAAATCACTGGTCTCCCTGCTCTGCTGCAGCATTTCTGCCAGCATCAGCTGCACTGAGACGTCCTGAGGCTGATGCACAGCTCATAAAGGGAACTGCGGTCATTTAAGTGTCAGCTTTATCAAGATTTAAATGCAAACTTGCCTGAATGAGACAATCAGGATGCATCTGTCCATTATCTGTACCTGCTTTTTCAATGTGAACGGGCAGAGCCTCCCAGCTTTGAGAGGCAGGATACACACAGACACACAAACACATTCTGACCTATGAGCAATGTAGAGTTTTCAGTTAATTTAGAATACATGTCTTTGGACTGTGGGAGGAAACGGAGTATCTGAAGGAGACACACAGAGCACATACAGACACTACACGGAAAAGTCTCAGCCAGCCAATAGATTCAAACCCAGGACCTTTTTGGCTCAACGCAGCAGTGCTGACCACTGAGTCACTGACTTGCTTTGACAAAACTGGCCCCGGCCTCTCAACAGGTTCAGATTTGGACGAGTTTGTGCTAGTGTCTGCTTCTTCGTCGAGTGGCTGAAACCACGGCCAAATACACTCTTTACTCCCCTCCGATCCACCTCATCAGCTCGTCTTTGTGTATGTGTGTGTGAGTGTGGTTGCTGGGGTGATGGCAGGGTTGGGTAGGCACTCCTCTTTAAGCAAGCGTGTGTGCGTGTGTGTGTGTGAGGCTGCAATCCATGCTAAACTGATTTCGCTATGGCCGCGCCAGGGAGGCTAACACAATTACTGCTGGCTAATGGCCCCACTGACTGAGGGTGGGAGGGGGGGAGGAGAGGCATCGTGGGTAGCTTTCTGGAGGTCTCTCTCATCTCGCTCTCTTGCTCTGTTTTCTCTCTTCTTTCTCCTCTTTTTTTCCACCAAATGTCTCTGACCCTTTTCTCATCCCTGCTCTCTCTCTCTCTCTCTTTTATCATAGTTTCTGGGATACCCGCCGCCCTCGGGTCAGCTTGGTTCAGTTGGGTGTAACTTAGATTACTTAGTGCAAAAGCAAAGTCAACAAATGCAAATGACTGAAATAATAGCCTGCCTTTCTTTTCTTTCTCTCTTTCTCTTTCTCCCTGTCTCTTCAGCCATCAGGAGGAAGGAGAATGGTTGGTATGATGAAGAACATCCTCTCGTATTCCTCTTCCTCGGTTCATCAGGAATCGGTAAATCCCTCTCTCATCTTTCACAACCGACACTTCCTCCCTGTTGTTTTTTTGATCTCATGAAGTGAAGTATAAGACCAAAAAAAAGCTGCTTCAGTTTCTTAAAAGTAGCTGCCAAAATAAACACAACACTTGGGTAAATTAAGTTTCTGATACACACTGAATATGTATGGAGTGTACTGTATTCTCCCCCTGCCAAACAAATTAACGCAATTGACAAAGAATTGCGTTTACATTTACATTGTGATGTGCTTTTGTAGCCTTGTGCAAGCTACAAAAGCACATCACAATGTACATGTAAACACAAATTTGAGAAACTCTGCACAGTATTCAGTCTCTGAAGGGTCATTATTTACAGTGTGAAGTAAAAAAATAATAATAATTTAAACCAGAATTTTTAATTAAATAATTAATACTTTTTTAAATCAATTTTTTTCACACCATCCTATTGAATTGATGAATTCATAGATAAAAAACAGCAGCTGTGTTGGATTAAATCAAGATGAATAACTCAACTAAGCAATTGAGAAGCTTTATTGAAAACCATGTCTGCTTAATGGACCTACTGTGATATTCTCACAGCTGAAAATATTGATTAATAAACATTAATGTGTGTAAGCTAGTTGGCTAAGTTAGGTAGCATTAGCTCATGTTAGCCAGTCTGTCACTCAGTTTGTTGGTGGTTGGTCCACCACTTTGGTCTAGACTGAAATATCTTGACAGTTATTGGATGAGTACCTATGAAACTTTGTACAAAATTGAAATGAATTAGTATTTATTTAGTGGTTACATTCATTTTAACATATCATTGGCTGTTATCATGAACAGTTACTCTAAATGTTTTGGATGTCACATTGTGATACAGCTCGGCAAATTCATTCCTGCTCATAAAGGCTCAGTCAGTTTCCTTCAGGGGATAATAAAGTTCATCAATCAGTCAGTCTCCTACTGGCTACAGATTCACCAGAGCAGCTCCACACCTTTTTTGAATCACTGGTAAAATTTGAGATGTGGACAGTGACTCTCTAAGTATGGACCCAGGCCTGTTGTGGTTAGTAATAAAGCAGAATTAGTAGTAATGTGCATAATATCATGTAGTCATACACATTCAGAGGTGTTCACAGTGGTATCACATCATGTCAAGTCAAACCAAAAACGAATTTCTACTAGCAGATCCCAATGGATATAATCCAAGAAGCTAGATGTGTTTATGACCTGGAAGATGAAATCAGGGCCAGTTAAGCCATTTTAATTGATTAGTATTGGCTTTACGAAGCACCATCCATTTCCAATCCTTTGTTAAACTCTGTGCAGCAGCTTTCAGAAACTGCTGATTGCACTTTAAAACACACAGCCCTGTGAGTGAACAAACTAACAATACACCCTTCTGCTACTGCAGATCCACACTGACACTCCTCTGTCCATAGGTATAATACAAAACTCTATAAGAAACCAGCAAAGGAAAGCCATGATACAGGGTGTATTTTTAATCAGCTTTTCAGATTGAATATGTATTAGCAAATATTCAGTATTAAAGTACAAAGCTTGACTGGTCTGATCTGCAGTTCACAGAAAAGCTTAAATGTTCACCAGTCGCAGCAGGAAGTGTGTTAGAGTGAAGGCAGTAGGGAGACAGAGGGATATTATGGGCCAGATAGATGGCTAAAAGAGAGGGAGATGGTGAAATGACAGGCCAGAGAGATAAATGAAGGAGAGACAGTGTTCATATTCTCTGTTGCCTTCAGCGACAAACGGTGGCCATGAGACATCAATATTAAACACAGCAACAAGACACGAGCGCGCACACACGCAAACAATCATCATACCCATATGCATACCAAACATAGGACATCAATATCATATATGAGCATTTATATGCAGAATATCTTACCGACAAACTTAATGTGGAGAGCTGGAGATTGAAAGATTTGTAGGAGGAGGCGCTGGGATTTAGGCCAGCACCTATAGAGAGAGAGAGAGAGAGAGAGAGAGAGAGAGGGATAATCTTTCTGTCTGAAATGAGTAATACCTCCTGAAATTACTCCAAAAATGATTTTTTTTTTTGTTTTGTTTTTTTTTTTTTAAATGGAAAAACAAAATAATTAAATGGGGGCAGTTGTTCCTGTTGGATACTGAATAATTAAATCATGTCTCTTTCTTTTGTCTGTCTGGTTCAATGGCGGGTGTCACAGGAAAGACCGAGCTGGCCAAACAGGTGGCCCGCTACATGCACAAGGACATTAAGAAGGTATGTGATGTAGCATCTTACATATACACATACACACACATACAGATTTATATATATATACACACACACACATAGGTGTTATAGCATTCAATCAATAGGTGGAAAACAGGTCTTCTCATAGATATAAAACACATAAAAGACATTTAATTTAGTGGGTCTTCCCGCCTTGAAGAAATGACAGACAATTCAATTTGTGTTGGTTTCCATGGTAACTGTGCATTCAATCGAGCGCAACAGAAAAATACACACTGATACAGTACATACAGTGGTGTGATGGGAGGGTTAATCTGTCGTGTGATTGCAGGGTTTCATTCGCATGGACATGTCCGAGTTCCAGGAAAAACACGAGGTAAGATACTCGTTCACGTGTCACAGAGACGTTAGCGTGAAGTCAATAAGCAGCCAAAGTGTTTGATATGATATAAGTCCAGAATCACACACGAGCTGCTGAACATGCTGCTCTAACAGAGGTTCATTCATTTCAGAGGAGAGCAGATCTGTTAGAGTTGCGTCACTCTGCTGCAGATTCATGGCAATGACGTATTGGATTCATTCTGTTTATGTACTCATAATGGATGCATAAACCAAAATTAATGTTGTTTTTGCCCTTTTTTGCGAAGCTTTGGTGATGAAGACATTTAATCTGAATCAAAGTTACATTACGTTATGACATTCAGGAAGCATATCTGATCCATTCACCTCAGAGTTTACTTGTAGTGAATTTCTGCAGAGTTTGCAGCAACAGAAAACATTACAGGTGAAGTGTTTTCCTGTAAAACGTGTCTTTATGTTCCACTGTTAAACTCACCCACTGTGCTCCCCTCCTCTCTCAGGTGGCAAAGTTCATTGGCTCTCCGCCGGGGTACGTGGGACACGAGGAAGGAGGTCAGCTGACCAAGCTGTTGAGAGCGTGTCCCAACGCTGTTGTCCTGTTTGATGAAGTAGACAAGGCCCATCCTGATGTCCTCACCATCATGCTGCAGCTATTTGATGAGGTGTGTATACAAACAGACAGAGAAACAGACAGTTGTACCTTTGTTTTTCATTCATCCTGTGATTCTGTGTCTCGTTCCTGCTGTTCCTCTTTCAGGGTCGTCTCACAGACGGTAAGGGGAAGACCATCGAGTGCAAAGACGCCATCTTCATCATGACGTCTAACGTTGCAAGCGACGAAATTGCCCAGCATGCACTGCAGCTCCGGCAGGAAGCTGAGGAGGTCAGCCGCAGAAAGCTGGCCGACAACCTCGGTGAGAGAAACACACGTACACAGCGTCAAAAAATGCAAGCACAAACACAATGATGTACAGCCTCATGGTCTTTGTTCTCGGAAACATCACACTCACTCACATCTGTTACATACATCATAATCTACAGCTGCAGCAAAATGAATTTTACTGGTTCCCACACTGGGAAACCATTAGGACCAATTCTGACACATTGTTTTCCATTTCTCTCTGTTGCTGTTGTTTAGAATGGGCGTGATGATAGGATGTGAATTATGTTCACATAATTTTGTTTGTCAGATCAGCTCAATCAGGACGTATCACAGTGTCTTGGAAAATAATTGGAATCAACATTTTAGTGGCTGCAAACACATTGACAGAAACTCTAGTCATTTGTTGTTACGCTGTAAAGACTGATGTAGCCATCAGGTAAGCAAAGGTCAAGTGAGTAAAATCAGAAGTGAAATTAATGTTAATATTGTGTTTTTCTCCAGAGGATGTACAGAAAAGTGATGACATCAAAATCTCCAGACAGTTTAAAGAATCTGTGATTCGACCGATCCTGAAGGTAATAACTTATGAATAAACACAAATAAGTCCCATGGTTTATTTTGTGTAAGTACAGCATTTTACTGTACTTGGTCAAAGAGGCTGTAGTAGTCATTATTAATTGCTATTAATTGTTTGGTTCCTGTCTAGGCTCATTTTCGGAGGGACGAGTTTCTCGGGCGGATCAATGAAATTGTATACTTCCTGCCGTTCTGTCACTCAGAGCTGCTACAGCTGGTCAGCAAAGAGCTCAACTTCTGGGCCAAGAAGGTATGAAACGCTTGTGTGGACAGACAAATCACATCACAACATGCACTTTATACATTTTTTATCCTTTTTTTTTTTAAATTTTGCCAAATCTGAGAAAAGCGAGAAACAAATTATTTGGATTTTTTTGTTTTGTTGAGTCTTCATACAAGAAATGCGAAGCAACTCCCAAAATCCGGCTGTCTGAACCATGCATAATCTTAATCAAGTGGATTATAGTTGATATTAACACTTATTGTTAACTTGTGTGTGTAAGTGTGTGATGGGAGACTCTTTGTACCAGTTTATCCTGAAACAAGCCCCTGACTCCATTTATGTACAGATCCAAACATTACTCTGTTTATACCCTTTGACAGTAGAGACTGACATATTATAGCTGTAACCGCAACAGGCTCAGAAAAGTAGTGGAGAGCTCAGCTAAGCCTCCGCGTGTGCATCCGAGAGAAGGAAAATGGGAATTTGCCATTTGGAGGCCCCGTCTTCTTGGCGCCCGACATTTATAATGTGGGTGTCCTCCAGCGGGACACACCCTTTTTTGCGCAGCAGCCGCTGAGCTGTGCAGGAACACACGCAGATCAATATTATGTGCCACTGCTGCTCACTATAACGTGATTACAGTGTTTAACATGTGGAGCCTTCATCAATATTTAATTATTAATATTACAGCTGGTGTCCTGACAGCAAACTTGGGGCCCTGCAGGCGACTGATAGGGGACCTGACTCATGACTCTCACTGAGTCCATTTGTCTGTCTTTTGAATGCTGCTCTGTGTGATGTGTGTATTCTTCTCTTTGTGTCTGCTGTCTTTAATTTTTTAGGTGCACATGTCTTGTGATGACTTGTCTCTGTCTGTATGTGGCAGCGGTGCTAACAGCAGAAATCTCATTATTACAGAATCCTCTCGAGCCGTTTGTTTGTCACTCATATTAAATAAATTAAATGTTTAGTGCTCTCATTATTGCCTTACAACAGTATTTATAATGCTGTAATATTAACGTTTATATCTCTGGAGTAAAACGTGGCATCTTATTTATTGAATGGAGCGTTAACATCAGTGGCTAAATGAGCAGCTCTGATCACTGCTATTGACTGGTGTTTGATTAAAACGCATTAAGGGCCTGTTGATTAGCGCTGGCAGACGTGTTGCTTGACAGTATCTCCTCTCTGCTGCTGCGTTTGTCTATTTCTCTCCATCTCATTACTTCTCTCTCTCCGTCTCTGCCACCATCCTCTCTTTCTGATCTGGCTGTTTATGATCCTCTTGTCATCTGAAGGTCTCACACTGCTTAATTGTTTTTTCTCTTCTTTCTCTTGTTTTCTCTCTTTTGTTCAAAAGGCAAAGCAGCGCCATGACATCACTCTTCAGTGGGATCGCCCGGTGCTGGACCTGTTGGCGGGCGGGTATAACATGCATTATGGAGCGCGCTCCATCAAACACGAGGTAACATACCATAACACACACAGACTGCCACACCAGGGTGTTCGAAAAGTCATAGGAGTGATAGACAAAGCTATGAAAAAATTAGTTTGTCTGTTCATTTTGATATTTCCTGAGTGTTTTCATACATCAGTTGTAAAATGTTTTTTTTTTCAGTTGTACAGAAGTAAAAATTTGATTTGTGATACATAATTGATCATGGAACAGCCTCCAATCAGCAGTCCCAACAACGTCCATATCTAGCTTTAGGGATCAGGCAGCACAGCTCAAGGACAGCAGGTGTAAAAGGAAATAATAGTTCATTTATTTACAACAACTCTGTCTTATCTCTAACCTCGTCACTGGTCCCCTCAGGTAGAGCGGCGGGTTGTCAACCAGTTAGCTGCAGCATACGAGCAGGAGCTGCTGCCAAAGGGCTGCACCCTGCGTTTGTCTGTCCAATCAGATGGCCAGGAGGAGCAGAGCTCGCCCAGTCTGCGCCTCGAGGTGGTTGGAGAGGACAGCTCGTCGAGAACCCTGGACATCCGTCCACCGCTCAGCCCTGAACACTAGCAAAGAACAAACAACACAACACAGAGACACAAAGGATACATATATGTACGCACACATGTACACTTGTCACACACACATTATCATTATCATCATCATCATCATCACGCAGTGTCAGGAGGATGGGTGGTTCTTGATGCATGTTACCAATAAAAGTACCTCTGACAAACACATCACTGCCTCTCTGTTTCAGTACACATATGCAGTAATCTCATGCCAACTTTTCCACAACATGCAGTACAAGTTTGTGTTCCAAAAGACCTTTGTGGCAGTCGGAACTGACACGTGACTCGTCTGAGATATATGTGTAGGGTTAGTGAATGTGCTGCAGGTCGTCGTAGCAGTATAGAGGCCTCAGTTTGACTGTGCAGGTTCAACATCATCACCAACAGCCAATATCTCATCATCAGCCAACTGCCGATCCCCTGAGCTGTTACATAGTGAAAAAGTGTCTAACCACTTTAATGAACAGTACAGGCTAAATATTTAATATTTATTTTAAACTATTATGTGTTTAAGTTAATGACAGTGGACAGTGGTGTTCTGTATCTGACTTTCTGAATAAATAAATATATAATAGCCAATTTCTTCATTTGCTGAGAAGGAAAAAGAAGCATCAGTGACCAAAGAGAATGTGACATTGCCTCAGATCGTCGCCCGTGTCTTCACTTTAATGCACATTTCACTTGTGGAGAAACCCTCACCAGCAGAGCTAAGTTGATAAATACATGTAAAAAAGAAGAGAAAAAACTGCTTATTCATTTCATTTTAGTAAAGAATGTGTTAGTGGAGAAATCCAGTGTAAAAATGTGTAGCAGTCAGTTTGAATTATGGACAATATAACTGCCTGGTGAATTGTTTCCGTTGATGCATGTTAATGTAAAGAAGCCTCATCTGTCACGACGGCGCGCTCTGGTGCTGTACAGTGTGCGTCTGTGTGACACTGAGAGAAATTCAGAGTCATAAAGAAATAAAAATAATAATCAGAGTGTTGTATCATAAATGTTTGAACAGCGCGTCGACAAGGCGCCAAATGTTAATCGAGCAACATTTCTCATTCTTGTGTCAGCCAACCTCCGCCGTGTAAATAAAGTCATCACAACAAAAAGGGAATTCCTGTGTTTTGTTTTTGTTCTGTTTGTGTTGCACTGACACCATAGACTGACACTCCTGATGGATGGATGGATGGATGGATGGGTGTGTGTGTGTGTGCGTGCGTGCGTGTGTGTGTGTGTGTGTGTGTGTGTGTGTGTGTGTGAGAGAGAGAGTGACCAGTGTGCCTGGGTGGGAATTCTGCAACAATAACGCTTGTCCACCTTGTGAAACAACATGACAGAGGAATTTGCTTGGAATTCTGCTCTGTGTGGGGGTCTGTGTCTGACACTGGGAGTGAATGCAGCGCGGTAAATGCCACAGAAATGTAACATCACTCACACACACACACACCATGCAGGAATGTCTTCCCTATAGGGAGGAATTAGCATGCAGGAAAAAAGACACATTCACTCTTACTGTGCTCCGCCTGGACCCCCCAACAACACAAACACTCTGTTTGAGTCACTGTGGTCTCCTGTGAGGAGGGAGTGTCTCTGCAGTCTTTATAAATCATTCCCCAAAGCAGCATTTTTATTATATAACACTGCAGTCATCCTCTTTAGGGGCTGAAATAGTCTATTAATCGATTAGTTGATCGACAAAAATCAACAAAGATTTTGATTCATTGTTTAATTTTCAGAAAGAAAATGTCAAACGTGTCTCTGTGACACTGCTGTCTGATGTCACGCAGGGATCTGGTCACTTGTGAAGGGCACTTTTTTCTGAAATTTTATTGTCTAAGCGATTGAAAATTTTAAAAGAGGAATCAGTAATTGAAAATAAAAGTTAGTTACAGCCCAGGTTTTCTTCCAGTTACCCTTTTCAGCCGCATCTCAAAGCTTTGAAAAACTCCTTAAAAAACCTGCTGTATTAACTCTCCATCTCCTTTATGATTGCTATACTGTAGTTTCATTAGTGGAAATCAATGACAAATGGTGGCTTTTATCTGGACTTGCTTCATTTTGTGCTCTTCCGCGATCTCAGCTGCCAGCTACTCATGAATCTAAGCTTCCACTGTGGTTGTATTAATCGTAGTTGCAGTCATATGCTTGAAATAAAGTGTCATCTGCATGTTGTGAAGCTGATAGGGGGCAAACTTGACGGCCACACAGAAAGGAGCAACACACCAGCAGACTTTTTTTTTAAACATGGGACTCGTGAAGTGGCTGCATCTGCACAGTAGATCAGGTTTTGCTATGATACCTTGAGGCTTTTCCCATCTCCTATAACCCTCAAACACATCTACACTTTATGGTTTTAGGAAGTCAAGCTGGCATGAGTGTGTGTGTGTGTGCGCACGTGTGTGTATCCATTTACCCTCCCCGAGGAGGAAGACAAGAATAAGAGGAGGAGGAGAAAGAGAAGAGGCTCTTAGTCTGTCCGTCAGGCTATTTCTGACTGCTGCCATTTCTCTGATTAGATTATGGAGAAACAGAAACCTGGCCCTCCATCGTCCTAACCTCTCTCTCCCTCTATCTCGCTACATTTCGCTCACTCACTCGCCCCGCCATCCTCCCTCGCCTCCACCTTCTTCTCTCAGCCCTTCCTTCTTTCCTCTTCTGTCTGTCTGTCCATCTGTCTGTGTCCCTCTCTGGCCTGATGTCTCTCTCCCACCCTCTGCTGAAGATACAAATGGAGGAGAGTTTAAGGTGACAGAGAGCAAGAGAATCAGAGAAGAGGGTGAAAGGTCGAACGTCGCGTGAGAATACACGCACATCTGATTAAAACATCACAACAAGTGAAGACTACAACATCTTTTTTTTGTTACAAGTGTTACTATGAATTTCTTCCCCAGATTTCCCCCCAGATTAAGATCTAAGCAGAAGCAGTTGTGCAAATCGTCTAAACAAACTGTAATGAACCAAATTACAAAAACCATCAGGGACACTCTGGTGGCCTAGAGGTTTAAAGCCCAGACTCTGAACCACAGCATCCCTGGTTTGAGTCTGGACTCTGGATGGGGATCTGGATGGTGGATGGGTGTGTTTGAGCGCAGCTGCTGTGCAGTGGTGGGCAGCTCAGGAAGCAGCAGCTGAGAGAGGTGCAGCAGCAGCCAGGTGGAGGTGGTGAATGATGAACGACTAGTAGAGGCTCTCCCATTATCATATCTGTCCCTGCTCTTAACGGGGGATTTTCATCCGTGTCCCTCTGCACTACCCTCACCCCCACCTCTCACCCTCCATCCCTCCCGCTCTCCCTCTCTCTCATTGTGCTCCCCCAGGAAAGCGATCGATTTCACCTCCATTAGCTCAGTCCACTCAGCTCTCGGCTTAAAGATGCTCCTCATTCATGCCGCTGTAAAAGCAGCACAGTAATCGCAGCCTGCACTGAGCTTTTATTTTTGGGTTTATGTGTTTGTTAAAATGAGACTCGTGGCTCGCCTGTGTTAAACGCCTGGAGTTAAGGTATTGGGGCGGGGGGGCACACACCGGATGCCGTCCGGTTACAGCAAAGCCAATCACGTGACAGTCCCCTGGGAGAATTAGCATAAAAGACAAATAAAGGACCCCACCAAAAAACACACCAGTCTGTCCTCCTTTCTTTTAAAGAAAAGGAACAAATCCATTCCGCCTAATTCGAACCTTGCTCAGGGACAGCTCGCGTGGCAGATTGCAGCCTAATTAGTTTAGAGGGAATTTAATTCAATTAACTTTCCACAGCTCCGCGCGCCCCGCCGCTGGGCTGCTTTCAGAGCGCGGGGCCAGAGCTCGAGATCTAATTAGCGTGTTTGGAGAAGCTCTCCTGCGCGCGGCCATCCCTCGCCGCTCCAGCTGTGGTGTGCGTGCGTGTACGTGTGTGTGTGTATACTGTGGTCTCCCGGGACCTGGTTTTTATCCTAAAAAGCTTCTTTTTTAAGTAACATGCCGTTATCCATTATGATAATACAGGTCTGGTGCCGCAGTGGAGAGATGTACGCAGCATGTGAATACCCGCAGCTGCTCTGCGTCTTCGTCAGGCTGATGAGCGCGCGCTGAACAGACGTTAGAGTGGACTTAAATTAGTATGACCTTATGGGTTCAAATTAATGGTCAGCATTGTGAGGTAATTTTGGCAAAACTTCATTTCTCAACTCTTTTCTCTTTCATCAACAGGGGTTTTTTTTATTATCGGTCCCACTGAAGATAGAATATTTGGAGGGAACCTGTGTGCACATGACAACGTTTTGCTTCAAAATTTGAATCACATTGGCCTTCAAACGTGGGACTGTTGAGATTTTTACGTACATTATAAAGCATAAAAAGAGCAAATCTCAGACATTTTCCCTCGATGTTCTGATGGTTTTGTGGATGTTCATCTTTGTGCTTTTTAACCAGGGTTTTCTAGGCTAAAAGAAACAAACTAAACAAACTTCTCTTAAATAATAATAATACTAATAACTCTACTCTAAATTACAGCCATGAAAAATAAACCTAAGTATTAAATATATATTGTATGTAGTGTTGAACACCAGGCTCAGTGAGGAGCCGGCCTGATGTAGATCATGTGTATCAACACTACCTGACTGAACTCCTACAGTACAGCACTGCTGCTGTTACGCGCGCCGTCGTCTCGAGCCGGAGCGTCACAGTACATTCCGGTAATTGGGGACTGAAATGCGGGGACAGGCGCACCGACGGGACCCCCCCCACTCCCACCCTCCCGGCCGACCCAGAGCCCACCATCCCCCTCCCTCCTACACCGTCTCTCATCCATCACCGGGCAAATCAAATGTACACCGCCAGCCTCTGCTGCTGCAAAGACGCGGGCCGATGTTAACGGCAGGATCTGTGATTTCTGATTTTATTTTATGCGCAATCAAATCCACCTCCGAGGGAAGAGCGTCTTAAGAGGGGCGATGACACGACACATTTTAGTGACACTGCAGGCGGAGAAATGTGTGTGATCACACACTGTCCTGGAGTCAGCAGAGCTGAGGATGAATTGGTAGCAAATAGAAAAGAAGTATGGGCCCTAATAATGCTATTAAAATAAGAATACGTAATCATTACACGTATTAAAACTACGGACTGACTGTCTTCAACATAAACTATTGATCGGAGATTAAATATTCCATCTAAGAAACACAGTAAATTGTGGACAAGTGCTAAGACCACAAATGTTATCAAGGTGCAGGGAATACCTAATGAGATCTTGTGTGTGTGTGTGTGTAAGAGAGAGAGAGAGAGAGAGAGAGAGAGAGAGAGAGAGAGAGAGAGAGAGAGAGAGAGTTCAATCAGCCACTGTGCATTTTAACATTAGAGGACTCGTTAATAATGTGATACAGAAAACCGATTTCTACACTGCTTTGCTGTCCATATATTATTTATCTTAAATGGCTACATAGGTACAATAATTCAATATACACAACAACAAAATGTCGAATCAAATTCAAGAAAAGGCACGCACATACATTTGACCGATTAATTTATGGACTGTTGTTAAATAACGGTCATATAATGAAAAAAATCTCCCTTAAAAATTGAATTTTAATTTATTAGGAACTTCAGTTCATTTTACATGATTACAAGCATCTTAAAACTACTGCAGCTATTTTAAAAAGCACTGACAGATTAAATAAAACGTTATTTCAGAAGGAATCAAGCAGTGGCAGGTTAATTCGTTATAAATGTTACAGTCTCACCAAAAGACTCAACATTAGGCCTCTGCCTGTTTAGTTCTGATGTTTTTTCTTTTTCTTTGAGCTCCTGGCTGCTTTTTATTGCAGCAGCTGCACTGCAGCCATCAGCTGCATGCTCACTCCATGCAATATAAAAAAAACAGTCTGTCTTCATGTGTAAATGATCGGACCAGTGACACTGACTTCAATTAACTCTTAATCATAGTAACGGTGTAGTCTCCGCACTTATTGGTGCGTTTAACTGCGTGTCTTACAAAGCTCGACAAAGAAGAGGTAACTATCCAGACCCGAGAATCAATGGCTGCCAGAGTCTGAAGCAGGAAAACGGCTTTCGACACATGGGACATGTTCTTCTTTGAGCTTTCCCATGATGGATGGAGCCGGCAGGCTCTCTGTCTCTGACTGACAGCTTCACTCGGATTTCAGACCACCACCGCGTGTCACGGGACAGATACCGGACTGGGCCTCCCGCGTGGCTTTTCTTCAAGTCAGTGTCCCATCCTTTACCCATCCCTTATCCCCTGTCTCTATCCATACACCTCTCCATCTCTCCATCAAGAGCATCCAGCCATCCATCAGAAAGGCCAGTCTTTACCACCCAAACCCCACCACCACCACCACCACCCTGTCACACACACACACACACACACACACACACACACACACACACACACACACACACACACACACACACACAGTGTTCTCCCACTGCTTGCTTCGTTAAGACCAACCTGTCTTAGGGCTGGAGAAGCATCAGAAACAATTACGAGAAGATGTGAGCAGAGAGGGAACAGATTTGGGGAATTTAATTAGGATTTCTGCCTCTTTCGTGTTTGAAATAAGCTCGGACAGACGGGACAATGACTGGGATCTGAATATTAGGCCCAGCGCAGTTTGTTTTTCCCCCTGGAAAAAGGAAAAAAGTTCAGGGAGTCCCTCAGCAGAAACGTTTAGTTATATGGTTAGGCCAGAGTTAGGCCAGTTAGGCCTCACATAAAGCCTATTAATAGAACGGATGTTAATTAATAGCTATAGTTATTAATTATGTACCAGGGTCATAACTGGAGTTTGAGCAGAAAACTTACAGTGTCCGATTATGCGGAGTTTTATTATAATAGCTATTATCATCGCTGACTATAGCTATTAATATAGCTATAAAAGCTAACACCCATATAGGGACTTGTGGTTAATTGTTTCCTGGTCTTATTACAGCCTATTGATTTAATGTTGGATGCTGCCGTTGGACCTTTTTAATAATGGACACAAAACGATTACTGAAAAAGTGTATTGGTCCTTTAATGTTAACTCAATCATAACTCTCACTAGAAGCGGACAGCATAAGATTTTGCCTGATAACCCAGTCCTCCGTGGGCCTATAATCCCTATAGTCGGGGTCCCTCTCTCAGGGGCCCTCAGGAGCCTCTGGGGGGACCATTGTGTCCCCCTCTGTTGACTCAGACGTCATGAATGCCAAAGCTCCCCGTTACTGTTTCCGTCAAATCGCCCCCATGAATGTAAAAGTCCAAAGTTAAAGCCTCCGCAGAGGAGAAGTCTCCCCCTGCGCTGGAGCACTATAGGGCGGATTAGTGGCCTGGAAGAGACCGGTCCCCTCTTTGAAGGGATTAAAGTTTAAATGCTTAAAAGCGGGAGAGCTAGGGTCGCTCCTGGCTGCTCTTTTTTTCCTTTTTTTTAGAGGGGGAGCACAACCGGCCTGGAGAGTTTAACTTTGAAACAGTTTAAGTTTCTTGGTAAACTCACCTCTGAACCCTCCAGACGGGATGCGGACACACAACAGACGGCACGGCCTGGGAGCCAAAAATGACGAGGATTACAAAATGAAATGCGGTCATGATCACACAGAACATTTTTTTGTTTTCTCTGTTGCGTCGCGCTAATACTCATATGAATGTGTTTTTGGGTACAGGGAACCATGTGTCCAGATTTTATTTGTGGAGCTTGGCGCACAAAAAAAAAAAAAAACAGTTTCAATGTAATGTTGTGTGTGAAGTTGTGTTCTTGTTTAACAAACGTTTCACTGATTCAACGTCGTTTTTGGTGTCTTTTAAGTCCATGTGAGCTACACACTTGTATGTACATGACACAATAAATAACAGGCAGTTGAGTCTGTGGTATTAGCCATGATCTACCCACAGTATTGTATGTCATGTAGCATCTATAAAGCCTAATGTGGGGGCTTGAAGCATCGAAACAGACCTATGTTATCTGTACAGACCTATAATAAAGGCTACACAATAACACTTCCGTGAAGGGAGCTGAGCATTTGTCATTACCTCAGTGGCAGGTGCAACAAAATCACAAAATCTTTGCATTGACATTGAGCGACGTTTCTAATTTGGATCAAAATTTTTGGGTAAATATTTTGCATAAATAATTACTTATTATTTAAAAAAATTATAATAAATATAACAATATAATTACACCAAGAATAAGAGTTAAAACAAGTTACAACTAAAACTCTATTAAGAGCTGGAGTCTTGACTCAGATAACAAGTTGTCTAGAGCCATATTCAGTGGGGTTATATCTTTATCTCAGACAGAGGACTGGGACTGAGCTCTGAGTTTTGTCTTCCTAAATTCAGATCTCTTGTGTTTGGCCTTGGTGAGACATGACTGATGTTAAACCAGACCTGTAGAAGTAAAGCAACAGGAGCACCGCGTGCCGCCCCGCCCCAAACATCCGACCAACTCTCACCGACCACACAATAAACGCTTCAAACAAATCTCAGCCTTAATACTCATTTGTAGTTTAAGTGAGTACAGCGCGGCAAATGGACGCATGCGCGCGTTTGTGGGGGGTTAATGTCATTAAGGAGCATCTTCATGCAGCCTCTGGTCAAGCAGAGATAAGAGCGCGCGCCTTGAGCTCTATTAGGCATTTTACGCACGCGCGCACACGAGCCAAATTTAATTAATTTCTCGCGCGCGTCACGTGCAACGTAATTTTGGTTTGTGGATTATATTATTTGGTGAAATTCATCCACTAATAAAAAGCCTGTTAATTTCATGAGGGGAGCCTGAAATGCAGGGAAGCCATGTCAGGTTTTTAAATAGCACCAGATTTGGAAACTGCAACGGATCGCGCGCCTGCCTGTTGGTCTTAAGCCCTCTATGTGTGTGTGTGTCTATGTGTGTGATAGGGGCCGTGTGGGATATGACTTATCACATTGTATGACACCGAACAATAAACTTAAACCAATTTATGAAGCGTCAATGCGTTTATGGTTAGCCTGTCGTGGTTGCTCAGTTGTCTCCGCAGCCAATTCCCTCTCTAGTCCTATACACCAAACTGACGCTGACTCTGGTGACATCTCCGTAAAAGTGATCGGAATCAAATCAAAGCTTTTAATCTCAGCAATCACCGTCACATCTGGACGTTTTCCCCCACATAAAGACTTATGTGCCAGAGCTACAGTTCTTTCCACGAGCCGTTTGAAGCGCAGAGAAGCGATATTGACCGGTTATGGAGCAGTTTTAACCTACACCTGCTCCTCATATGCATTTCAGTCACGTGTTAATAGACTAATTATACAGTTTTGGCCCTAAACGTATATCTCTTAGGGCCACCTAACCTGAGAGTGTGTTTTTAGTCAATGCGTCCAGCATCGGACAGTTTTTAAACCCAGCACTGCAGTTCCATGTAGATGTGAGCTCTGCTAATCACTGCAGGTTGTGGGCCTGCTTTGAGATATTCTCTCTTTAACTCTCATTAAATATTCTAAAGTTTAAGCCCAAAAAGTCTCAATCAGGTCGTTTTTCTAAATGTAAAAAGAGTCCAAAACCTACAAATAATAATAATAATAATAATAATAATAATAATAATAATAATAATAATAATAATAATAATAAACGGACAGGGTACATGGCATTAAGAGGCTGCTAGCCCGTGTTTTTTCCTGTATCATTGTTCAGCATTTCTTTAAAACATAGTGGAACAAAGTAGAAAACAAACGCCGCCTAATTGTGGAGAGAGCCAAAATAATAAGTAGAAACACCTGTCATGTCCGAAAATAGTCCTTACATTTCTACCTGGAGAGTTTATGAGCTGATTAAAGTCATAATAAACGCGCTTTAATTATATATGTAAATGAAATCCGGTCATTTAAACTGTGACGCTTGATTTTAGTCGTATTTGGGCTAAGAGGGAAAACTGAACTCACCAGAATTAGAAACGTCCGATAAAGGAAACATCGACGTTATTAGTGATTTAAATGAAGGAATCGTTCGTTTTTAGAGATTATTTAACTCTGCTGACACCTGCGAGCTCGTGAGGCTCTGGAGCGCGTGGGCGGTGCAGCGAGGGGTGGGAGTGGGAGGGGTGGGATGGAGGGGGGCTGTCCGTGTCCACGCTCACTCACTGGTGGCATTGTCATGGAAACTAGACCACCGCCTCGCTATTGTCTCGCGCTCTGCCAAGTTTATTATAAACACCGCGCGAGCCGCAGCGCGCTGTCAAACGGAGCGCGAGCGCAGAGCGAACCGCAGTCCAGGGAGGAGAAGCAGAAGAAGGAGAAGAAGAGAGGAACATACAAGAGAGAAAGCAAAATAGGAAAAAGTGAAGGAGGAGAGTGAAACTGTAGAGAGAAAAGAGAAAACGTCTGGATTATTTACCGTGAAAAAAAAAAAAAAAAAACAGCTGCGTGACAGTGACATAGAAACCACACAGCTGACAGGAGTTTGGGGAGAGACCAAGCTACAGTCCGTGGACATACTGGAGACACAGACCTTCTCTGAACATCTTCGACTGGTTTGAACAACATCCACAACATCTCCTAACACACAGCGCAGCTGCAGACACCTGAAGACGCTCTGACTCAGAGTTCACCTCGTCGTATTTGCAGACCGGTGTTTGCACCGGCTAACCTCCATGTATAAGATGGATTACTCCTACCTGAACTCCTATGACTCCTGCATGGCAGCCATGGAAGCGTCGGCCTACGCGGACTTCAGCTCCTGCAGCCAGGCCAGCTCCTTCCAGTACAACCCGATCCGGAGCGGACCGTTCTCCAACCCGGGCTGCACTCCTCTCAGCACGGCCAGCTGCACCTTGGGAGCCCTGCGGGAGCACCAGCCCACGCCTTATTCCTCAGGTAAAGCAAGTACACGTATTGTTATTATTATCATATACATTCTGAAGTCTACAGATATAAAAAGGTTACAGGGTGTCCATTATGTAGGCTAAATAATTTGAAGAGAGAGAGTGAGAAAGAAAAAGTTAGATGCTCCACCATTCCCTCTGACTTGAGCTGTGAAACTTGATATAAAAATAAAATATTTAATTGATAGTTCTATTTTTCGTTAGAGGTGACCCAACACACCTACACAGTTTAAGGCCTAAACTGTTTGACATGGATTGTATATTAATTGACGTAATTCCTGATTAAGAATTAAATCACTGCAAATAATTCATTAATGAAAGGGGACAGTTTCATGCTGAGTCAGTGAAATGTTTTATATTTTCATGTTATTACATTTTTTAATGGTGACGTTAAACAGCTAAGGAGATTTTTGAAGGTGAAATGTTTGTACTAATATGAACAATAGCTTATAAGTCAATTTGCAATAAATCAGAAGACTGTTATACATCCAAATAATGCTAATAATAAAAAATAATGATAAATTAAAAAAAAAAAGGCAAGTTTGACAGCTCGCCGAAATTAATCTTGACAAATCACACACACACACACACACACACACACACACACACACACCTGTTGGGCATTCCCCAGGCCCACCTGACAAACTGCTATTTACAATTATGGTGTGGGTGTATAATTATTCTTCTTTTGCCAGCAAATATTTTTGCCTCGTATTCTTAAAAGTAAGAATTTACATTTATGATATTTAAGCTCAGGATACATTGCGTTCGATTTTTTTTTCTTGACTGTGAAATTCAGTCCCTTCCTGACTGAGTTTGTATGGATTTTTATAGGCTTATACAGAAAATGAAACATTTGTGTTTTGTGACACTTCTATAAGCCACGACTCAGCTCCGTTTCAAAATAATTTAATTACACACATCGAAATTCTGGTTACACTGATTAAATTGCACTTGAAAACATAGGCCTATAAGCCAAAACATTTTCGTTAAATAAACAGCCTTATTATATGACTATGAATAATTTGAGTAATTTGGGCTAAAACATTTTTGAAATGTTTTGAGGGCATATAAAAACAGAAATAAAAGAAGAAAAGGATTTTTTTGTTTGTTTGTTTTTTGTTAATTAAGCAGATTTGTGAGCGGTTTACAGTGTGATCCTCTCGTTATTATTATTATTATTAATAATAATAATAATAATTCATTTGTCATTTCTGATTGGATCTGAATATAATGCAATTATCTTATCAATCAATCAATCCGCCTTCCACAAACAACTACTGTGCAAAATCAGTCGCGTTTATTGACGGAAACAGCCGAGTATCATTCACCGAACTGTGGAGGATTTCCCGTTTTCCGACAAAATCTTGCAGGTCCTGCTGCATTAGTGCAGGAGCTCTCTGCGTTTCCAGTGTTATTTTAATTATCTGTTGTTTTAAAGCGTCTATTTTTTCCCCCCATCAGTTCCTTACAAGTTTTTCTCGGACCCCTCCGGCCTGAACGAGAAGCGGAAGCAGCGGCGCATCAGGACCACCTTCACCAGCTCTCAGCTGAAGGAGCTGGAGCGGGTCTTCGCCGAGACACACTACCCGGACATCTACACCCGAGAGGAGCTGGCACTGAAGATAGACCTGACCGAGGCCCGGGTACAGGTGAGAGGATCAGGCGTTTATTCTTCTGCTCTTTATGTTTTTATACCTGACATTTTATTTGAAGAAGCACACACCAGACACCTGATTCATTATCAACCTCTGCAAATCTGGATATGAAACACAATTTATCTTTAATCTTACAGCTTGGTTTTGGGACCATTTATCTATATTTATCCATCCATCTATCTTTAATCAAATATTGATCTTACCTCTGTCTGTGTTTCACAGGTGTGGTTTCAGAACAGGCGCGCCAAGTTTCGTAAACAGGAGCGTGCAGCCAACGCCAAAGCCAACAGCTCTGGTGGCACCACGGGCAGCACCACCAGCAGCAGCTCTGGAGGCAAGAAGGGCGGAGAGCCCAGATCTTCATCAGATGATGATGAGTCCAAAGAATCCACCTGCAGCCCCACGCCTGACAGCACGGCCTCCCTGCCGGGTTCGGCCAACGGAAACTTGGGCAGCCCTGCCAGCCTGAGCCCCAGCCCGGCTCCTGCCAACAGCGGCTACGCTAACACCTCCAGCTCTCCGGTCCTCCAGGGGCTGAAGCCCCCCAGCTGGTCCAGCCTGGGGCCGTCCAACCCGGCTGTGGCCCAGCCCGCTGCCCAGACTCAGGAGATTCTGAAGGCCTGGCAGCCGGCGGACAGTATGACCGGGCCCTTTGCCGGAGTCCTGTCCTCCTTCCACAGAAAACCCAACCCCACCATCAAGACGAACCTGTTCTGAAGCACAGAGGAAGAGAAAAAGAGAAACAGACATTATGTGGTCTACATGGAACAGTGAGGAGTTTCTAGCTTTTGAGGAGAGTCAGGACTTGCCTATTATAACTCTGAATTCACTGGTGTATTCTGCTGTATTTCAGCGAGACCCTCAGTTCTTCTCTAAAAAAACAAAACAAAAAAAAAACTATCCTGTCAAACTGATTCAAAACTCAGATGTTAAAGTCAAAAGTCTGGTCACCATCTCTCTCCCCAAAATATTATGCAACTGTGCACATTATACCTGCAAAACTACACCTGGACATGGACAGTTTCCTTCCTGCAATGACTTAAACTCTTCACTCTCATCCTCAAATAAGAGCTGCTCGCACAGCTCGACCAGAAATCACTCCTCCTCTGATAAAACTAAAAGACACAATGATGTGAAACTCATCATGTACAGACCTTTTAAACTGTCCCCTGACTAAAACCCTCACAGTGTTAACAAAAGGATATTTGTGTGTCAATTACACACATATACATGATATACATAACTTACAAACACACTCTCTGCCCTCTTTTCCCGTCTTTCTTTCCTGCACTGACACTCACATTCCCACACTCACTGCATTGCGACACACCCTGCACTTGGACACAGCCACAGCGGCGGCTCTGATGAGCATGGCGGTCGGGTACGGGTTTTAAAGCAGAAATCTAAACATCGCGCTCCGGTCTCTGCCAGAGAAACGAAACAAACAAACTTTCACCCTCAAGCACAACTTCCTGTAAGCCCCCTGACACACAGACGCCCACCAGAAGGAACAGCCCCCCCGCCTCTAAGTCTCTTTGCCGAGCAAAACGGGGCAACCCAAAATCCAATTAGAGGAGCCGGGTTCAGACAAGCCACCTCCTCAGTTCAACTCATCCCCTCCTCCTCCTTTACTGTATCAAGTCCCAACTCCCCCACTCTCATTCTCAATGTGACCCCTCCTCTGGGCTTTACGGTCCCATCCCTTTGCTTTTTTTCTGTCCCATCATGCCTTTCTCTGTCAAACAGTAGGCACTTCGTTAAAATTCAGTAAGGGAAGGAGACAGAGAACTTGAGGCATTTGTCCCCGTTTTCACTTCACATTTAGCTGCAGATTCCTGCCCCGTTGTGTGGTGGGGTGGAGAAAGGTGAAGAGCTGTAGTTATACACAGAGCAGCAGAATGTAGCCTACACATCTATCAGTCTAATTACCACTGAATTATAGAGCTGGTATCATTGTACTACAAATGGTTTCTTACTTTCATCACCGACTGAAGAGGTGTTGAATGAGTCTGTTCTGCAGGCAGTGCTTCAGTCTGTGGCATGAACTCTAAGCGGACTTACAGCTCATCCCCAACACTGACTCTTCAACCACTTTTTCAGCCCAGTTTCATTCATTCTCCTACAGCTGACAAAAAAAACAGAACAATCTCTCTCTCTGAAACATGACGCAAGCTGGTCTAATGCTGGCAAAATGCTGAGAGATGGAGTTTTCTACTGTATGTTCATTAATACCCTGATTTTGTTCTTGCCCACCCTCGTCTTTTTTCTTCTCTTTTTTTTTTTTTTTTTTTTAGCAAAAAGGCAAAAAAAAAGCAGTTGTTTCTACTTTCTTTCACTTTGCAAAGACACTCGTGAATCATCTTGATTTCATTTTGCTGGAAAAATCACTGAAATAAGACTGAATTTTTTGGGAGGGTTTACTCTAGAAATCTACTCAAACAAGGGAAGAAAAAAAAAACATGTATTTATTAATATTTTTTATTATATGTGAGAAACCCACATATTTCTTTGAACTGCTCCATAAAATTTTGTGACTGTAAATTCTGTAATTAGTAATATAAATATTAGGTAGCCCTTTGTTTATTTCTCTCACATTGCTTTACAGATTTATTTCATTGCAGAGTGTCTGTCTCACAGACCAACACGTCCATGGAAACTATGAATCGACAGACGCTCTAGTGAATGAGAAGTTATAGCACTACTCTGAATATTCTAATAAATCGACATTATGGAAACACTACCTGATGTGTTTAATGAAGTGGTTTCTTATGTGTGACGAAGTGGTGGTCAGAGTGTTGTGTGTCATGTGCAGAGTCAGAATTCAGAAGCTCACAGAGCTGTATTCGTGAACTCTGAGCTACGAGCTTCCGGGAAATTAAAAAAAACTTAAATGATGTGTCATTTTCATTTTACCGTACATGCTCTTTCTCTCCCTTACACTGAGGCAGGTCTACAGCTCACGGACCGTAACTGTTTCATCCTTACAGCTTTCCCTGCAGACAACAGAAACAAGAACGAGTGAATTTATAAAATAAGGAAAGATATTAGATTTTAATTGAAAAAAAAAAATTACGTGGGTGAACAACTGCCATTAACTTAACACAATCTAAAGAGAAGACTACATGAAGGAACAAGATAAAATGGAGTGTGTCAGAGAAAACAATGGCAACTCTTTTTCACTCATGCTCACAAATACACACACACACACACACACACTCTCACACGCACACATCACATCACTGAGAACACTGAAAGGCAAAAAAAAAAAAGACATTAGATTTAACACGTCTGAATGGCAGATCCATATTCTCCGCATTGTGGTTGTTTGGCTGTTAAAAGATTAGACACATTGTGCAACACAAAACACAGGCAAGTCGCTGAGTCTAAGGGTGTGTGCGAGCAACATGAGACCACGACAACTGCATCCTTAAAGATTTCATCCTAGTCAGTCCCAGTTATGCAACAACACGTTCACTTACAGTTTAGAGTTCAACTCAATATTTCAGTATCAAAAGCGGGTTGTGTGCTCGCCTGAAGGGGAAATATTTGAAGTGCTCCACCTTGATAATAAAGGAGAAGTACCGGGTATCAGCATCAGGTGTTTTTAAAGGACAACAAACTGGCTTTTCAGTTTGGCTTCTGGTTTCAGAGGCAGAAGAGGAGGCAGGATTTAAATTAACAACAAATAAAGGCAGCATGAATATTAACAGGTAAGGTATCGCTCAGATGTTTAAATGGCTTAAGAATGACATATATAATAATAATTTTTTTTAAAAAGAGCATTGAGCTGAACATGACTTGGTTGTGTCTGATTTTCCTAAGGTTGTCTACAGTCACCAGAGGTTGAATGAAGTAGCAGCACCACCTGCTGGGTAATCAGGGAACCAAGTGCCCTCATGCTATCTGTGTCCTGCAGCAATCTTTTCTGTTTTTAATGTGAGGGGTGACATCTTCTACCACGTGTACAAAGTATGTCCTGATCCTACAACTAGGCCACGTCTCTAGTAAAGAACCACATAAAATAAGCAAAATAAGAAAAAAGTCTGCAGGGAAAAAATGTTTTGGTGACAAACGGTTTCTCAGAGACGATGATATTATGATGGCTTAGTCAGTCTTCAGCAAAATAACCGTGAGTTAATCTGTTTGGCTATGTTAACCAGTTCCCTGAACACTGCTCCATTAACATGATTTAAAAGGAAGTAAGTGAAAAGCTGGGACACAAAACCCACTGAACCTGGATCATATGCTGCTACAATAAGATTTGTCTTCTTCTGTAAATTGAAATTTAATGTCCTCACAAGACAGTTAAAGTGTAAGCGTGAGAAATGTACTAGTTGAAATCTTTCAAGTGATATTTCACTTTGGTGCATCACTTATTACCTCTGGTCTACTTGTGTTGTGATTGTTTTATTTATATGTGTTTTTTGTTTTAGACAGAAATCAGTCTGCCCCAAAAACCAACATGCTGCATGTGTCATCCATCTACTTCTATTTAAGGATAAATACAGGTTCCCGAAAACAAATTAACTTCTAATAATGTAAACAACTTGCCACAATTGACAAGTGTTAGGAAAAAAAAAAAGTGAAATGTCAGTGTTGAGTGTGTGCAAGTCACACTCTGGGCTGGAGGTGGTATTAAAAGCTGACAGCGAATAACCACTTAAATGTTATACCAAAGTGAAATATGCACTTTTAGCTCTAACAGGACTGGTTTGGTTGGTTTGCTCCATATTCCCTTTATCATTGAAAACAAAAACAAAACATAAAAACCATAAATACATGCAGAGACACTGAGACAATTAATGCAACCATTTCAATAAGAGTGGCCCAGACGTCATCACAAAAGTACGAAATCTGAAAAATGTGTGTTGAGCTCACATGAGCTGACATGCCTCAGTGCTAGCTTCTCTCCTGTCACCACTTCCTGTCAGCTTCCGTCACGGAAAAGTGACCTCTGCCCGAGCCGTGGGTTTACATTACCCTTGAGTGCTCTTTAACAACCCCTTCATAGCTTTCCCCAAATGTGAGCATTGCTGGGGGAAAAAAAAAACCCTGAGACTCTGAGAAAAACACTGTGTTGTTAAAAGAGTCTGAACCGAGAGCGCAAAACACAGGCAACACGTTTACCAGGCTCTGGTTTTGAGCTAAAACCCCTCTTTGCCTCTTGCTGTAAACCTGAATGCCAGATATTTTCCATTTTCTGAGGAAACTCTGTCACTGCTCGGTTAAGGTTTCTCAGAACAAAGAAATAAAAACAAGCTTTAATTCTAGCTCGAAGCTGCAGGTCAGAACTGATGACAGGGCATCAAAACATCAGCCGCTCCACACGTGAGTCGTATCTCCAATTCTGTCTGGCCAGAAAAAAAAAGAATATTATCTCCTCCTGCATCCTCTCACTAGCTTTAAAGCCGAGGGTTAGGTAGTGATGCTTGAAGGACTGAAATGATTATAATTAAATAAGGCCACCACTATGACAATGACAACACACATACAGTACATGTGAAAAAGGACGTTGGTTCAACAAGTGTTTTTTTCTGTTTTGAAAGTACAAATGAAGTGCAATTTCTCTCAGAAGGCACAGTCGGGCATCGATTGGCACGTTCCAGCTCAGTTCAGTTCAGCTGAGATTTGGCCTGTTGGGACCTGGTGTGGTACCAGGCCGGTTTGGACCAGTCATAGACCAGTTTGGTAAAGTTTATTTCTGTTGCTGCTGTTGCTGCTGTCTGAGGCTCTCCAGCAGGATTCGCTTGTGGGCGGGGTCGAGCACTCCCGCCTCCTCCAGGTCCTCCTCTGTGATGTCACTGGAAAAAACAATACGAGATGTAAGAAACAGAAGTAACATGGTTTCATACAACATGTACAGATCAGAGTAACTGTTATAACTGCCAGAACTATTCCCACTATAAATACTACTGATGGACAAGCTTCAATCAGACAGATGACAGGACAGTGCTGAGACAGTAATTAACACTGACTTACATAAAGAATACCAGTGCAGATTTATTCTTTCTTTATTCTTTCTGCACTCAAGCTGGAAATGCTGCTGCTAACTGCCTTCACCCTGCATCACTACCTCAGCTCTTTTATTTTCACAAACTAATGCAAGCGCAAGAGCGTGAATGTCAACATGTCTGAGTGTGTGTACCTGAGGAACTCCAGGTCGTCCCAGCCGTTGTGTAGAAGACCCTGCTCATACCTCTCCAGTCCCAGTTTCTGCAGCCACTCTCCCACTGAAGATTCCCCTACAGACAAAGACGAACTACTGCTGCCCCAGAGTGCCTGCACAGGCGAAATGCAACACGGGATCAGCAAAAAAGAAAAACTGCTGTAGCAACATCTCAGGTAACTACAGCTGCCACAGAATGTATGCCAACAATGTCACCAGACAGTACAAAAAAAATACAATAAGCTAGCTTGGGTTGGGCTCGATTTTTCTTCATTCCAAGAAAAACTCCAGTAAAACTTTGATAAAAACATAAAAGGAAAAAACCCCAAACCCCTTGGTAACATCTTACAGATGGTTGTATGAAAAGTAAAGCCTTGAAGTTAAGTGCAATTAAACAGCTAAGTAGCTGGGTAATGTCCAAGTTGTACACAGGTTCCCTGTTTGTGAGAAAATGTAATATAAAGTCTTGGATAGCCCGAGAGGAACTGCCATTAAAAATCAAAAAAGTCACCGCTTCACTGCACCCCCCTACCAGCTGCCAGTAATTATAGCATTACATTAATGAAGTCCTGTCTGCTAAATGTAAACCACTGTGAACAAGCTAAATACCTATGATGTGCATGCAAACGTTAATGAACCACCCACCTCCTCGGGCATGTCCTCTGCAATACTCTCTGTGATGGGATTTCTGGGTGGGAAGGTGCGGCAGGCGTCCAGACCTAAACCCATTGGCTGCCCCCTGAGAGGCGGTGGTGCTGAGGGAGCACGTGGAGGCTGTCCAGGAAACTCACTCTCGCTCAGTGTCTTTGCCATCTGGAGCACAGAACACGACTGGTCGTCCAATGCCCCTGCACCAACTCCTCCTCCTCCTCCTCCTCCTCCTCCTCCACCTCCTCCTCTCCTGAAAGCCTCCCCAGGACCCAGCGGGGGACTTGGATTGGCTGCCGGTATCCTGATCTCAGCCAGGTCTGGGTAAAGAGGGCGAGATTTGGGGAAGGGGGCCTCTGCAACCATCTCCAGGGCTCCCACAGGAAGAGGAGGAGGGGGGAAGTCAGGAGGGGGTCGATTCAGTGTGCTTCCAACTGTTCCTCCGACACCTCCACCTTGTGCCCCCGCCACAAAAGCGCCTGCATCGTCTTCTGAGGAGCCCTCCTCGCTAATGGCACGGACCGGGTGTCCCGACATGTGTCTGCGAGGGTGAGGGGGCCCCGAGGCCACACAGGAGGGTTTGGTTCGAGCTCCAGCTGAGGGAGGAGGGGCTTTAGCTGCCTGGGGGTTTGCGGAGGTAGGAGATGGGAGAAGCTCAGGTGAGAGAGCAGCTGCCGACTGGTTGGGAACGCCCTCCAGGATGTAGTAGGCGGGATTATTGTAGCTGTTCTTGCTGATGGATGGATCGCCGTCTGAGGCATCTTGCTTAGGTCTTTGTAATATAAAAAGCAACAGAACGGATGGTTGACTTCATACTTTTACATGTGTCATGGCTTGAACTCTGTTGATCTTTCCACATCAAACGTGTGTCTGGGTGAAGTGAGACGGTGTGTTTACTGGTCAGTGTGTGTGAAGTACCTTGCAGCAGTTTCCTCCTTGCTCATCCTTTCTCCCTCCTCACTGACCTTGCCCAGCTCTCCTAACTGTTTGCGAACCACAGATGGCCTGGACACAAAAAGAACAGGATTTGAGTTAAAGAGTGAGAGAAAATACAGAATACCAAGACAGGCGTACTATAAGGGATACATTTAAAATAAAAATGTAAAAAAGTGCTGGCTTGTATTTTATTATAACACTACATAAAGTGCAAAATAAAAGAGAGGAATGTACTGACTTGACATATTCATGTCCCACTCTGGACACCATAGTGGAT
Organism: Toxotes jaculatrix; assembly: GCF_017976425.1. NCBI lineage: Eukaryota > Metazoa > Chordata > Actinopteri > Toxotidae > Toxotes > Toxotes jaculatrix. The sequence continues at coordinate 15,535,564 of NC_054402.1, read as the reverse complement.
TTCCCTTTCGGTCCGCCTGTCTCATCCTTGTCCACACTGATCCATTCTGAAATAAAAAAACAAAAAACAAAACACCTGTTCCATGAGTTGCAAATGCAAATTGCATCATTTCATGTCTGTAAATTCTTAAACCTGGAAAGTCCTTACAGTTATCTTAACTGCTTCCTTGTCAGAAATACTCTCTTCACCCCCTTTATAGGAACTAGTTTATGTGTAACTCTCCTACTCAAGTCTGCACAGTACACCAGACTATCACTTTCACTATAACCATACAGTTACGCATATGTTCATTACCGTAGAGTCTCTCCCTGGTTCCCATCCTTTCGGAGGGGACTCTGACCCTCATGGACCCCCTGATATTTCCTGTTTCCTCGCCACGGTGGGACAGGTAGGTGTGGAACTGCTGTGCTGTGCTGCCAATCATTGACTTCAGAGCCAACACACATTCACCTAGCAGGGGGAAACGCACGGTTGCAGTGAGACTAAAAGAAACAACATCAGCTTGTCAATTTCAAAGAACCACTCTCTCTTTATACCGTAGGACTCGTATCCATCCAATGATTTCACTGTCAGCAGCAGATGTTGGTCCTGAAGGTACTCGATCTCTGAGAGGAGAGGTTTGAGCGTTGTTAGCTGCTTGTTGGACCAGCCCACACGCAGGAAGTTGACGTTGTCGCTGCTCTGACTGTCGTTCTCGTAACTCTTCTTAAACTCTACAGATGAGAGACAGAGAGAGAGGAAGGCAGCGGGGAAGGGAAGGGGGTGGGGACGAAGGGAATGAGGTGGGAAGGAGAAAGGGAAGAGGAGGAGGGAGATGTTTCCACTGCATTTCATTCAAAAGAACATGGTGGACACGAGGTGGGGATTCAACACAGGTCAAAAATGGATTCTGGTTTAAAGGTATACTGACTGCCTGGGATAGGGAGGAAGATATGGAAAGAAGAAACAGATACAGTTTTATTACATCCACTTAGTGTTACAGAAACCCTGTCTGATGTGTCTGATTTCTGTCGGAATGAGCCACTGCAAAAGGTGCAGGCATGTTTATCTCACCTTCCAGACAAGTGGAGTAGAATTCGATGAAGAACTTGGTTCTGCTCGCTGTCTTCACTATGGCCTCGATGCTCTCAAACTCGATATAGGCCTGCTCTGAAGACTTTGGCAGACCTACACAGAAACAGGTGGACGGGAAGGAGTGGGGGTGGAGGAAGAGAGGGATGGAAAGATAGAGAGAAAGATCTGAGTGGGTGATGCAGAACACCATGTACAAAGCACAAATATAGAAATTAGTAATATACTTATAAATGTGACGTTTTGCTCAGTGGACAGAAAACACAGGAGTGAGTCAGAAATATACATACACTGAGTTCACTCTTATTTGACAGGAAGAGGAAACAAACAAAGGTAACACGTATTTCCTGAAGAATTTAAGTTAATCCACTTGTACCTTTCTTGGAGACAAACTGGGAGGTCACCCCCACCTCAAACGTAGCAAAGACAGGGGAGTGATCACTGGTCACTATGTCATCGGTACAGCCTGACAAAAGAGCATATACTCAAGTCTATTTGTTGATCAACCACACTTATGTCAGTATATATATATATATATATATATATATATATATATATATATATATATATATATATAGCCATATATAGAGTTTCACGTGTTCAGATGAAATTAGTCACTATACTCAGCTGACACCTTTTACACTTAATTGAAACAAATGTGTGTTGAATACTTCTTCTGGTCTCACCATAGGAGTTGCAGACAATGTGCGTTTCTGGGTACGACTTCCACAGGATCCGATCACACCAGGATGGAACATTAGTCCTCATCTAGGACAGAAAAGTAGAAGCAAACACAGCAGGGTTTATCAGGGCAGCTCACACAGAGAAGGACATACAGCGGTTAAGTATTTGTCAGAAATGGCTGGGAGGAAGCCTGACTGTGATGTTGTCAACGTTCATAAACATACCCCTGTGGCCTTCTGCTTCTGCCAGACATATGTGTCCCGTGAGCCACGTTCATAACGGTAGGTGGGTGGGAACGAGATCTCTTCCTCCGCTGCGAGCAAGAAGAAAACACATTCACTTGTCAGAACTTGCCAGACATGACACCAACTGATTTTGAGCCACAGAGAGAATGTGGTGTATGGACAATTAGCCACATCCTGTGTAGGAGGTGAATTCTGAGAAACAACAGCATAAACAGTACAAGAGATATAAGACAAAGGGTCACCGCAGTCATTTTGCACTGTCACTAAAAAATGCTTAAGCAGGAAAGTTTAACAATGGTTAAAACAAATCATTCTATAAATATTGCCTATAGTATGCTCTTTTTTGTACGGTTCTCCATACACACAGCCAAAACTAATCTTGTAAACTGTTCCAGGGGTAATAGAACAGTGGGGAGCAGGTGCTTTTGGGAAGCGTGAGTCATTACTTCAGCTGTGTTTATGATACCACTGAAACTCTGTTTTAAGGGCAGAACCCTTCCGTTACTGTTAAGATTTTTTTAAAACTATTATTTATCGACATTTAAATAAATCCTGCTCTGACTCAGGAATATCCTCTTCTGCACCACAAGAGGAAGTAACGAGTGCTGGCTCAGATATACTAACCAAACCGCAGAAAGACTTTGTTCTTCTCCCTCTCCAGGTTGAGCTGGTCCACCTTCAGCAGGGGCTCAAACTCCTTCCTGTTAATGTAGTTTAAGATCTCCTGCACACAGACACAAAAGAGACCGGATGATAAAATAAGGTCTTGTCTAAATTCACTGCATTTAAATGTCTGCCTGTGTGTGTGTGTGTGTGTGTGTTCTCCTTCACCTGTATATCCATATCCAGCCTGTAGTTCAGGTCTCCCAGCCAGAAGAGGTGCGTGAAGCGCAGTGAGATGTCAAAGGAGCTCAGCTGTTTGTCTCCTAGTGACAGCAGCCGCAGGATATCAAGGTAATTCTGGTTTCTCCTGCAGGGGTCACATTTATCATAGGTAGTAAGAGACCAAAGAGTTGAGGCCCTGATATGTTTTCGTATACATTGGATGTCTTCACAGGTATAGCCATAAATAATGTGTGTTTAGGACATGTGGTAGGTACCTGGCAATCTTCTCATTCCCTGATGTCAAGTGACAATTCACAAAACCAAAAGATGTCCCGTTGAACATGAAAGACACACCTACAGCTCCTTTGTTACCTAGGAAACAATCAAAACAAATATTCAAACTAAATATATTACAGTAATTGACTGACAAGGATTACTTTACAGAAAAAAATACATTCTGCTTCTGTTGTGATAATGGATCACACTAATATGTCAAGACACACTACAATGAAAATCTTTAGTTTGATGGGATAAAGAAAATCCAGTTTCATTCTCTTATAAGGTAAGGTTATGGTTATGTTAGTTTTATTAGTGTCATGGCAGACAGATACCAGATATTTCATTCTTAATTCAAGTCACATCAAGTCACACATTCTCTTTAATAACCCCTTTGTTTTTCCCCAAAAATAAAAAAAAGAAAGAAAGAAAGAAGGAATACTGAGGACTTTAATTACCCAGTGTGTTGGCAATGCCTGTCTTGACACTGGACATTCCCACATGGCTGATTCGATTCTCATGTTCAGGTTTCACCAGCACAGCAATTTTAATGTTCCACAGAGTCTGCACCGCAATCTACAAACAGGAATGACAGTGATCATCTTCAGCATTCACACTGTACAAAAGCAGCCAGGTCTTTCCTCATCTTCTTTTTTTTTTTTATCCCTATGTTCGCCTCTGCCTGCTTTCCTCACCGGTTTATAATCCAGTTCTGTCTGTTCTTTCAATATGGCACGTAGAGACTCCACCCACTCCCGGTCACACACTGAGTTTTCTTGGGTTCCAAACACGTAAAGGTCATGAGGGATGGTGACCGTCATCTCGTCCAAAGTCTTCCCGAGGCCACGACACAACACCCACGAGGCCACAGACTTAGGCGAAGGCACTGAGCCTAAACAAACAAAGACCAAAATTCTGAACTGTCTTTAAAATCACTAATGGCACGCTCAGGAAATACTTAATTTTACTCTTCAATGCAACATATAAAAAATAAATAAGTCAGTATGTTCTGCTAGTAATGTAGGTAATGCGTTATGTGTGCGTCTAACCCATATTCCAGGTGCCTATGAAGATGGAAATCATGTCTGGCTCATCCTGGTTGGAATGCTTGTTCTTCATCAGCTGCAGCAGCTGGCAAAACGCCTCCCGTTTCTGAAACACACACACAAATCTGTGAGTGGAAGTTGGCACAAAAGGGCACCTTGTTTTTTTTAAAAAACAGCACTTAAAAGCTAACGAAAATCAGGGTTATGTATGTGTCCTTTTATTAAATCTTTAAACGTTTTGAATGTGAATGAGTTTATTTCTTAACAGCTCTCTCATTTACAGTGCTGTGAGCAGACAACACACCTGGGTATTTTCCATGATGTTTTCTTCATTAAAATGGAAATATCTAAAGGGCAATAGCAATCAAGAGATGTATGTGAATCACATCACAGGAAGAGTCTGTGGAAACTGAATTCATAGGGGAGATGTGTATATGGATTCAGTGCCAAAAAAAACTTGCCCTTGTCAGTGTCCTTAATGTGACTTGGAATATACAAATAAAAGGGATATCTTTGAGAGACTGTGTGTGCGTGTTTGTTTGTGTGTGTGTTTGTGTGTGTGCGCGTGGGGCACTGAATGTGTAGTGTGTGTGCAGACCTTGGCACTAGCAAAGATGAAGTCTTTCCTCTGGCTCTTGTCCTTCTCCTTCTCAAAAACAATGCCCAGTTTATTCTGCACCCGCTGAGACTTGATCAGCTGACGGACTGAGAGAGACAGAGACAGACAAATAGACAGACAGACAGACGGGAGACAGAAGGTTAGAGGTGGGGAGATAAACACAGAGAGGAAAAGCAAGGTAAATAATAAAATAAAACAGGAGATAAAACTGTAACAAAAAATATTGTTTGTCTTTACCTTTACCACTGTCTCAAAAAGATGCCATCACAAATATTATGTTATGGAAAGCTTGGATCATATACATTTAAACTCTAGTGATGGAGTCCAGAGTGTTTTCATGGAGTTACACAGCTACATCTGACACATAACTCAAGGTTTCTTGCAGTGTTGTGTAGCAGAGGTGTGCCGCTTCATCTGGAGACCACCTCCATTAACTAACTAAATAAATAAATGTTGGTTTTATTGTTTGCTTATTTGTCTGCAGTAGTATGCAAAAAGTACTGAACTGATTTGCATCGAACTCGGTGGAGGGAGGGGGATGGGCCAAGGAAGAATCCATTACATTTTGGAGCAGATGCAGATCATTTTAGCTCAATCTGAATTTTTTTTTCTATGGCCTTTGGTGTATGGTGTTTGAGAAGGGCCTTGGTGGAGGTCTGCACTCTCTTAGCGCCCGTCTACTTTAATGAATGTGGCTTTTGTCTACACTGTCATCTACTGACTAAAGTGATCATAAGACGATATGCGTCACTATCTGGGAGTTTTACCACCTCTGTTATACAAATTCCTACTCACTAATTTCCAAGGGATAAACACTGACCTCCACTATTCATCTCACTGAAGTTACTGTGTATGCAGTGTGCGTGTGAGGGTTTCTCACTTTTGTCATGTGTGAAGGTGGTCCAGTCCTCTTGGCTGTCCTTCACCTTCTTCATCACTACCAGTCGTCCTCCCTCCACGTCCACAGACAGAGTGTACTTCTGACTCTTTCCTATCTTTGTCAGTTCTGCCAGGTAAACATCCAGCTTTACCTGTAGTGGACCAGAGGAGAAGGATTACACACACACACGCAGACACACAGACTGTAGCTTATGACTACAGACCTCTGTATTTTCAGATCATATCAAATCTTCACACCACCAGGGGTCTCCAAAGTTAAAGTGGTGGACCTCTCTGTATCGTTACCACATGCACTAAAAGCTTGTTGTTTATGTGGCACAAACGAAGAGTTAAATCTACCTGAGTTATATACAGTCTGCTGCCAACATGTCAGAAAACAAAAAGTGGGAATTTTGATGATCTCACTCACACAGTGCCCCAATGCTACTCATAACAGTTTTAGAAGGCTGTTCATCACATACTTCACCAAATATTACTTATTACTATTAAATATTACTATATCAAATATAATAAAGTGGACTTTGTTTCTTTGAATCCGTAGGGCTTGCATTTAGAGATATAGGACTCATAACTTCTCAGAAAACTTCAAAAAAAGTTTAACCAGAGGAAGGACATTTATTCTGACTCTGTACCACAGTGGGGTCTGTTTTTGTGTCAGTGGGTGAATCAGACGCCACAGCTCAACAGGAAGCTGCTGAGAGGATATCACCACAAAGAATACAGACCTGGCTGACAACTACTATTTCAAATCATTCATCTCTTCTTCCTCCACTGTCTCACCTGCTTCCTAAGGTTCTCCCACTGACATTTATCCCTCTGTTCTGTCTTTCTTTTAACCCCGTCCTCCTCATTCTCTACTCAACACAGCCTCCTTTCTATGTTTACGAGTCATGTTGTTTGTACACTTAAACATCACAACTAGAATCTTAGAACCATTACACAAGCTGAGGTTACGCTCACTTGCTTTTGTACTTGTCATAAGTGTGAATATGATGCCAAAAGTAATTAGTAGCATTTAGTGTGACAGCGCCACTGATGATGCTACAGGAAGTGCATTACAAACATTCCTTTTGTCTCACATCAGCTCGGCTGACAAACATACTGCTGTGTGTTGAGGAATACTTGGCATCACAGCTCCTTTCACATTAATTCAAGTTCAGTCTGTCTTATGTGAAACTAAACCTCCATTCCTCGATAGTAACGTTTAATATATCATATATGGATGTGTTTCAGAAGCCTACATTAGATTTCAGGTTTGCCCTTACTACTGAGAGTCCTTATCCTGTAAGGAAAAAAAACTTTATTTTTCAAGGCCAAATAAATTTGATAATTTTGCTAATTGTTAAAATGCAGATATTTCTCATGTCACCATCGTCCAGAACTAAGGTTAAAAAAATCTTTCAGCTTCCTGCCCTGATACTGACCTCCATTACCCTGCAACAGGACAATCACTAAAAAAGTATGTCTAAGTGTGTGAGTGATATGTGTGCTTGTGTGTGTGTGTGTGTGTGCACAAATACCTCGAAGGCCTGCACAGGAATTGCTTTGCTGTGACGCATAGAAAGAGGAGGGGGGGAGCATGGAGAGGGCAAACTCATGTCCTGGAGAGCTTTCAGAGCCTGAGGGAAGGAAAAAAGAGAGAAGGGTGGTGGAGAAAGAATTAGTAGAGATATGATGAAAAAAATGGAAGAGGGAAACAGACATGGACAAAAAAACCCCCCACAGAGATAAACGTATTGTTTTCAGCTGTGCTGTATGTGTCAACAAGGAAACAGTTTCCCATTTCCTGGGTGTGATCTAACAGGAGCAGAGGAGGTGGAGACAGTGACATCACATGAGTCAGGACACATAGCTTGATTGCACTGAGGCCATTTCCTGCCCAGCCCCACAAGCCCCTCTTTACAAACACAGCCCAACTAGAAACCATTAGACCTATTAACATGGTAGAGCTGCTCAAACTGTACTTGCAAATTAGGGATAAAAACAAAAAAAGAATCTACTTGGGGAAGTTTACTGTACTAGAAAATGATAAACCCTCTCACTTTGGGCTCCTGGGTATTACACTATGCAAATACTTTTTAATCAGGAAACAGACAAAAGGTTCAAAGGTAAAAACGTCACAAAATCTCCCCATTCCTCTCCATCTGAGTCTCTTCCTTGTGTTGTGTGCCAAGGCCGTGTGTGTCTATGTGCTTGTGTTTGTGTGACTGAGTAGAGAAAGAGAAAGCAAACGTAGAAACAGAAAAAGAGAAAGTCAGAGAGGGAGCAGAAGTGATCATGTGTGAAGGTGCACGCCTACACATGACTGAATGTATGTGTGCACCTTCTTCTCTATGGAGGACAACAGGTCTTTGAGAATTGCCAGCTTGGTCACAAGGTTCTCCAGCTCCTGGTCTCCACCATGATTCACTGACTGATGGAGGAAAAAAAAAACAAAAACAGCTATTAGAACCTGTGTAAGAGGTGCAGCAGAAGAACAGTACTTAAGTAAGACAGATTTCAAGGAGCTAAAATTGTAGCTTTCATGGTGTAAGATTTTGGAAACCACCCATTTCATTCAGGCTTTCGAAGAAAATGCCCCAGCAAACAAAACAGTGTCTTACAGATTGTTCTTAAGGCTGCGGCTCTATCCATGTGTAAATAAATCAGGTTTTATTCAAACATAAAACTATATGGTGAGTGTGTGTGTGTGTGTGTGTGTGTGTGTGTGTGTGCTTCATGATTAGCGTGACTACTTTTCCTCATGGCTTCCACCTGTATGTGTGTGTGCACTACCACCTCTACACATGTATGTATAAGTCCAACTATGTGTTAAAGCTAATAACAGGTCCCTCCAATTACATTCAGTTTGTTTTTTTCCATGAACCTGTTCCTGAATGTCTGTCACTTAAACTGATTAGCTGCACTGTAAACAAGGAGTTTTACTGTTTAGCAAGACATAAACAAAAGTGCTGACTTCTTACTTAAGGACATTATGTCACATATTCCTGTGAGACACACATAACATCCAAAGTGAGCTTTAGTCTGGAGGAAGAATTCCTTATAAGTTTTAAAATGACCAACTCTTTTAAATTCAGTTCTATAATAACTGTGTTAGACAAAAGAAGTAGAATGACAGAAACACAAGAGTGTGTGTGTGTGCGCACACACAAAGAGCTGTACCTGCTGGATCATCTTGGAGACCATGAAGGCACTCTGCTGATCAAAAACCTTAGACAGAATCTCCAGACCAGACAGAACCTTATCCACCTCCCTAAGGAGGGAAAGAGAAAGAGATTCACAATTTAGGTGTCTCACAGCTTTAAAATGTGTCTCTAAATTATGTCTTCCTCTTCATTTAGATCTATAAGGAAACAGATATTTACTGTATTTATTAGTGCATAATGGACTGCACAGCTAAAAACAGAGGTTTAATAACCATGTGATTCAGTTTTATTTTGTTGTGTTTTTTGCACAGTGTTTAAATGTGCAACATACACCACTGTGACCAAAACAAAGAGATAAGGTAGCAGGCAGCTCTGCACGCAGAGAGAGGAAATCCTTACTAGTATATTACATCCATGTCGTGACGAGCAAATACATAAAAGAACAGCTCTGTGTATCTATGATTCTGCAGAATGTGTGTGCACACACTGCCTGTGCTGCCATGTCTGTCTTACCCATTAAGGCGTTTGCAGGAAGCCACTAGTGTCTTGTTGAGGTGAGGCAGGGAGCAGGCTCCCTGTTTGACTGCCTCAAGGTCCAGAGCATAGCTGCCCTTCAGGTACTCGTGGGAAATGGTGCTCAGGCCATTAGCTGCTGGAGTGCTAAAACAAAATAAAGGCTAATGAACATTTATAACCATCTTCAATACATGCACAGTTACACAAATACTTTTACACAAATAGATACATAAATGTACAGATCACAGTACAAGCAAAACCAGCATTGCTGTGACTAGATGTGCAGCCAGGTGCTTGTCTCAGACTTTACATCCTACCTAAAGCTTTCCAGTGCTCACTTATGAGCATTTGTTATTTTGTTTGCTATATTCTTGTCTGTTCTGTTGTTTCTATATTCAGTATATTTGAAATATTAAGTCACACATAGATCTTTAAAAAAAAAAAAAGCTATTAAACTAAATCCCTTCTATCAGAAAACAGAGAACTGTCATGAACTTCTTTGTTGCCTTATTACAAAGCTGTGCATATGTGCCTATCAGAGAGCACAGTCAGGATTTTTAGAAACATAGACTTCCTCCTTATGTCTGCCCTACCATGGACAAACACAGACACACAACAACACACACACACACACACACACACACACACACACACACTCACTTAACCATGTGACCCAGCAGAAGGCCTGATGTCAACCTCTGTAACTAAAACATTGGCTTTTGCATCTACAAATCTCTGCATTTATGATCCTTTAATATGGTCCACACTGTGGTTTCCAAGTAAGTAAGTCTTCCTGTGCCAAGCCTTATTTTTTATCATGCAAAGTCTGCAAACCAGCAGACTGTTAAGAGTCTCAAGCACAAATGAAAAAGTAATGTCTTGTTCTCTATTCCATGATGTATTTTTCACTCATTTTGGTGGTTTCATAAAATGTAATGAATCATATGTAGAAAGTGTCACAGTGTGATTTCCATGGACCAGAACAGAGGATGCTGCTCCACTGATTTTACTGATTTTACTACAGTGACAAAGGTTACACCAACACACAGACCACTGTTACTTCACTCATTCACATGAGAATTTTTTCTTTAGGCAGTTTGGTGCCTCTTGAAAAACTTTATAAAGTGACTCTCACCTGCTAAAGAAATAACAAACTGATCAAGATAGTTTCCTAATTCTCTTCAAATACAGCACACAGCAGTCCAAGCAAAGACACCAACCTTTGTTTATTTATTGAAAACAAATCTGGATCCACACACCCATACACACATCTGCATGCACACAAACAACAGTCTCTCCTTCATTAAAACCTATCATCATCTGTAAGCAATATGGCTTTCCACAGGATGTGGCTTTCCTTCTATATACAAACCGAATGGGGTACAAAGGGACAATGGAAAATATTTGTGTGTGTGTGTGTTTGCTCATAAACATGAGTGTGCGAGAGTCTTTGTAATGTTTGATATTAATATGTAACAATTTGTGAATGTTATGTGACAGAAACCGAGAAAATGACTGAGGCAGAGTGTGAACACTTCAGATCATCAGCGGCGTGTCTGCTTACTATTTTTGTGACATAATCACATTCAGATTGAAACAACATCCTTCCTCTGTGTGTGTGTGTGTGTATGTGTGTGTGTGTGTTGCGGTTGTGTGCTTGAGTGTTTCAAATCCACCTGAAGGTGAGCACTTCATGGTTAACAAGATGGATAAGAAGCCACCCGAGTAGTTTGTTATTTGATTTTCAGCACTTACATATTATCAGTGTGAAAAGGGCACAATTAATATTGAGTCCTGGATACACTTTATACCTGTCTGTGGTTGTGTCTGGTCCCGGGGGGGTGGAGGTGGAGGCAGAGCGAGGGGGGAGGGGTGGCTTCTCATCCTCCCCATCTACCAATCACAGAAAAGGAGAGTTAACATGCGACGAAGAAGGGAGGCCCCAGTGACCATGTGATTGTGCGTGCATAGGCTCTAGAGATACCTGAGTAGTCTCTGTCATCGCTGACAGCTGTTTCCTCTCTGTCCACAGCGTAAAGCAGGGTGGTGACAAGACCCTGGCTGGGCTGCAGGTACAATGACACCAACTCTGGTAACGTCTTAAAGCGCTTCGGCTGCACGCCCTGAGATGTCTGAAGGAAAGAGGGAGGAACAGAAGCAGGGAGGTGGTACACCAAGAGACAGAGGAGGAGAAGGAAAGTTATTTTCTACATGGCATGTACATAACAATTACATCCAAACTCTTTGGCTACAAAGACAAGGAGGAGATATCATATTATTGAAATCTCTGGTGGCCCCTATTGTTCCAAAGTTAATGTTGTGTAAGCAAATATGACAAAATAGTCTAAATATAATTCAAACCAGGAAGAAATGTTTTGGTAAACACTGCCTGCAAACGAATTTGGTACCAGGAAGCAAAATAAGACTTTTAAATTCTCTTTAATGTCAAAGCTACAAGCCTAAAAATCATTCAAAGCTGAGACAGATGTCTAATGTGGGAACACAAATAGTCTGAAGCACCGTGTTGTCGTGTGTGTGTGTGTGTGTGTGTGTGTGTGTGTGTGTGTGTGTGTGTGTGGAAAAGGGGACTGGGGGTGGTGAGGACTTCACAGCTGTTGGGCACAAGGCACAAAGAGACTGCTGTTGGCGTGTGTGTGTATGAGAGAGTGAGAGAGCTCAGAGCCAACAAAAGCATCTCTGCCTGCCAGCTGCTACTGAAGCAAATACAGTTTTTGCTGCACACATGTACACACACTTGACCTCAGTGGACTGTGTGCGTATAAACAGGAGAGTGTGTGCGTGTCTTCTCTGTACCTGTACAGCCAGAAATCCTTCTTCATCTGGGAGGATTCTGTATGTGTGGACGTGCTTCTGAAACCTGCAGAGAGAGACAGAGACAGAGAGGTATGAAGAGAGGGCCGAGAAAAAGAAACACCAGTGACGATGGACGGAAAGTTGGAGTAAATGCAGTTAAAACCAGAGGGAGGGAGAAGCGAGAGAAGAAGAGGAGACAATTTTTGGACAACTGTTTGAATCAGCAAAAAAATAAAAAAGTAACACTTCAAGTCTGACATTCGCACACACACTCTTGTTCTTGACCTCAGTGGATAGGAGTGTGTGTATGTATGTATTAGAGCAAGGGGGTTTAGACGCTGTAGACAGCTTCAACCTGTTGCTGTCTGTCACAGCTGTGAGCGGGCTTTATCCTTACAGTAGCATGATACAGTAGAGCAGAGTTGAACCTGGTGTTTATACACTGTAAAGTTACAGACAGTACAAAAAATGATCCAGTCCTTTCTTGAATCTCTCCCAGAATTTATGGTGTGTTTTTTTCATTTTTTTTAACAGCTGCGTATTAAACTTCAGAGTCTGAATTGCATTTCAGCTTGAACCAAAAGCTTTTTCTTCCTTTTTTTTTGTTTAAACCAATCACAGATCAATCCTCTGACATTGTGATTGCATAGCACTGACTAAACGCCTGCAGCCACAAGCTGCAGTTTAATGATTTTTATGTCTGCACTTCATGTCTGCTCGGTGGACCGGATACAAAATGTCCAATTTGCCAAACAAACGTTGTGGTTGATGTCTGTTGGTGTATATGTTTGTGTCACGGTTGTGCATATGTTTACAAGTGTGGGTGTTAGAATGGCAGGGTATGCAAAACGCTTCAGTAAGGCTTTTACTTCTGCTTATAGGCCATGTTTATCTACAGTATGTGTGTGTGTGTATACACTATATAAAAGGGTGGGAGGATAGGAATTCATCCTGCCTTGTCCGCTCAGCTGTTTTTCTGGTCTTTCCAGGTCAGTATCCTACAGGAACTAAAACGTGAACTGGAATAAAATATGAAAGGATTATTTTCTACAGTGCTAAATAACAAATACTGGTACAGCTGCATAAGATTCACTTAATACAGTTGGACTGAATCAACTTTATAAGACGCTATACCAGTTTCTGTTCAGCTTGAGCAGAAGGGTCACATTTAACAGACTTTTTTCATCAGTGATGTTATTCTGATGCCCTCTCAGATCAGCACAGTGACAAAGAATAAACCTGCACAACATCCATAACACATGGACCCACATCATTAAATTCTTGATGGCATCAGAAAAGCAAATCAACATTTTGTCTCACTTTGACGGAGTTTTACAAGCTACTAAACTGTGCCAGTGCTTGACAGTCAATTTAAGACTGTCTCCAGTTTCCAGTACATCTGGAAATGAATTAAGATGTGTTTCACGTTTGCTTTCATTGCATTTAACCTTTGGACTATTTCCTTGCTTAGGGCAATTATGTTTTTATGGCCTGCTTACTAGTGACTCCTGTGCAGTGGTTCTGATGTCAAACCGTATTAGATGTCCCATTTTTGAGTGTTTTTTGAATTGTAATAACAGTTTCATGTCTCTTGCAGTCACACTGACAATATAAACTTGCTAAAATATTTGCTCCTGACTTTCATGGTCCATCTATAAACACAGTCAGTGAGGTGAACCGTTTCTCTTTTGTCTATCTGGCCTGTGAAACTATATCTATATTTAATCCTGTCACATTTTAAACACAATGCATTGTGGGTGCAGTGGCACAAGATCCATACACAGTGTTCAGCAGTGTGTGTGTCTGTGTCTGTACGTGTATGTGTGTGTCTTCCTGTTGGCAGTTGATGAGATTCTCTGCACGTCTGGGAAGTAAATACTATTGTTTCAGTAGCAGCAAAGTTATAATGGGGGGAGGGAGCTGGAGAAAGACAGAGAGAGAGTTTATTATGGGATAGAGACCCAAAGCATACTGTGTGTGTGTGTGTGTGTGTGCGTGTGTGTGTGCGTGTGTGTGTGTGTGTGTGTGTGTGTGTGTGTGTGTGTGTGTGTGTGTGTGTGTGTGTGTGTGTGTGCGCTATCAACAACAGTCTGAGGGTAATGACTCAGAAAACTCATCACTAGTTGTCCTTTTAGCTAACAGCAATTATCAGGTAGGTTTCCTCCCTCATAGCCTGCTCTGCTGTCCTCTTTGAGTCTGTCCTTGTCATGAGGTACTCCGCCTTTCACTGACTCAAAGTGCAGCAATGAAGACAGTTCAGTCCTGGCACTAATAATGCACAGTCAACATAAACAAGTGTATCAACATACTCCGGTAACTAGCTGTAATCATAAGTTGCATTTCCCAGAATTACTGAGTTGCAACACACAGTAAACTGACAAAATATTGGTGAAGCTTGAGTCTATTTAGAAAGAACACTGATATAGTGAATACAATATCCATTATTGATAGTAATTACAAAAGATGATGATGTACTTAAAGAAAAGCTGGAGTCATTTTTAAAAGGATTTTTGAGAACAGTTCTTAAAAGGGTAGTGTAAAAGCTCTCAAATCATCTTTCTGTGTAATATCCCAGCACAAAAAAAGCAGAGAAACTGTCAGATAACTACGTGCTGAATGGATAAATGGAATGAAATGGCAAAACATGCCACAAATACATTACACACTTTCCAAAAAAAAGCACAACTGCATGAGGACATATATAGTCTGCTCATTCACACACTTTCCTAGTGAGGAATGTTTTCACAGAAACTTCCAGGTTTCAAACACACACAGAAACACAGAGGGCCATGCCTGAACTCTGACATGTTAAGACGCGCTGCACTGATTCGAAAGAACATCCTGACAGCAAAAATAGAAAACAACTCAATGTCTGAACAGATGGAACAGAGATGCATACGCTCAAATCCATCAGGACATGGCCTCACTCGAAGGCTGGCATCTCTCTTGTTGAAGTCTCAAAAAGTGGAACTACTGCTGAAAACATTAGAGATATGTTCTTGTCTGATATCTGCTTAGATAGAACACAAACACAAAATGTATACAGCAGAAACCGACAAGCTATAACCATTGATCTTTTCATTGCCAGATGGTGGTCACTTGGTACAAAAGTCAGACTATTCCCTTAAAATCTGCATGCATACACACAAAACCACAGACTAAAGTATCTTAAGAGGAAGTGAAAGGCAAAGGCCTAGAAACAAAGTGACCTGGGAGCCAGTCCCACTCTGTGTCAGCTTCTTCACACCAGTCTATTCTCAGACAACAGCACAGTGGAAACACTTCCTGAATACACTGGTCCCTCCAAAACCCTCAATAAGGAAGTACACATGTCTGGGTATGTAAGTCACGGGGGTAAGCTTGACAAAAAACCATGTCTAGTAAAAAAAAAAGAACATCCTGGTATGTGTGTGTTTTGTGGGAAGTATCCTGAAATAGATCACTTGATTAAAGCAGTTAAATGAGCTAGTTTCTGTGTTTAATCACATTGATGCAATTGAGTGCCAAGCGTCCACCGTGCCTTCTAGTAGTCCTCTGGACAAAAATATTTTGACTGCATTCACCATAAATTAAATACATTGATGTTTTCCATTTTATTTCAAAAGGAAAATGTTAACAGGATTTCAAAATGTGTCTGAAATCTTTAAAAACAGTTGCAGTGACAGTTCAGGTTGAGTTTTAGTTTGTTTTAGTAGACGGTGTAGTGGGGAAGCTGAAGGAGATAAAAGAGAAGTCACTCAACATCAAGCGGACCTGCTATACACATCAGCTCTGAGCCTCCAGGATGCTGCACCGGGGCCATGACTAAAAACTGTCCACCATTCAGCAGCCTGGAAGCTTGTCAAGCCTCTGGTGATTCAGATTTTACTTCCTGGAAATTTTTTTGTTTTGATTTATATTTTTTTAACCAAGCAATATTAGCAAAAGCCGACAAAGGTGACAAATGAATGTGTTGCCTGACCATATAATCTTTTCCTCTATAGCTTTAGGGGTTGTTGGGAAACCCTGGTTTCCTGTTTTCAGAGATATAATGGGGCAAACAGCTTGTTTCTGGCAAACTGATCTAACAACATTTTACGTGACCTGTGACTGGGTTTTTTTTTTTTATATCGTGAACTGGTAATTTGACTGTGTATAGTATGAGAACTGGAAAATGTTTACTTTATGAAGTACTTAAAACAGACAGGCTGAAGACGACAGTTAGGGCTTGACTTCCCTTAAGCGTGATGAAGATCAACTAGACAACCTGACGTGATTTTCAAAGCTTTGGCAGCTTGTGTGCTTTGTCCATCCCAACACTGGCGTATCTGAAGTTACAGCTTTAACTTTAAAATGGCCATAATTAAAATCTTTTTTTTAATTCTGTGGGTACAAAGTTACACATACTGATCGTCTCACGCACAAGGTTTTATGAAAGGAAGCCATGAAACTTCCCATACACGGCCTCAGGTTAAGAGCGAGGTTTAATGACACCTTGTCAAAAACATTCACCACTGACACACCTAATGGCACAATGTATAGCTAATTGGAACCACCTTTATTTCACAAATTCACATATTCTTTAGCTATTTCTTTAGTTTGGATTGTTGAGTGAGTACTGAATGACTATAACTATAACTGTATATAGATAATAAATAGATAGATAGATGATAGACAGATAGAGATGGAGATATGTTATAGCCATATACTTGCATTACATTTTATCTGTGTTTAATGGCACAGTACATTGCCTCAATCTATATTTTGAAAACTGAAGATAATGTTAAAATCAAAAGCCTTTCTTTCTTTCTTTATCTTAAGAATCTGTTACTTTTTTTAAAAAAATATCATCGATAAAAACTCTGAGTTAATCACTACCTATAATCACCAACTGGGAATGAAGGAAAGATTACAGCAGTTTCAGTCCATGCTATTATCAATATCCTGCTGCATTGCCTCCACAAAATAAAGTGCCAGTTGATATTTGGAATAATGAGAGTATTCTAGCAGCGGTGGTTATTTGTTTAAGAGTGACAGGAAACAGTAAAGGTGACTGACTGTGTCATGTTACTTTCACCATGTTATGCGACTGTCACTTTTTTGGTATGTGTGGGCAAAAGTTCTACGTCAAACACAGTAACATTGTTTGGGAAGCACAGTTTGACAAACATCTGCCCTTCACAAGCTTTAGCTAGCATGAGGGAAACTGAGATCAAACAAAGTCAACGATGTGGAAGGTGAAAGGGGAGAGGAAGGGAGAGGTGGAGGCGGGAATAAATGCGGAAAGGGATGATGCATAGATGTGAGGAATGTTGTTGGTCATAGAGTGACCCACTGAATTACTAGTGCAAAGAGTGAAAAGTGGATTTTGTAAGTGGGGTTTATAAAATCTCTTTGACTGTGTATTTTTAATAGGCCAGTAACCAAATGTATGTTGGACTTCGTGTACTTCCAGGGGTAACAAGGACAGTAATGTTTTTACACAACACTCATTTAATGTACAAAAAAAATAAAGAACTGTAACTTTTTTTTTCCTGTGAATTCCTTAGAGTCCAAGAAGATATTCAGTTTACAATGATGAGCAGCAAATCAGCACAATGGAAAATTTGGCAATAGTTAATATTATATGCTTGACAAATGACTTTTGACAATTAAGCCATTAAATTTTCTGTTGATCAACTGATCAATGAATCATTTTAGCATACTCTTACATATTTTGCATGTTCGTGTATCTGCACAGCACATAAAGTATGTACTGCTGGTGTGCACGTAGACACACACACTCACTGAACTCAGCACGGGGTAAAGTTTCAGATAGGGGATGTAGGTCGAGTCAATGTGAGAGTACTGTGTCGCATGGCATAGGCCTTTTATTTACTGCATCTGCACCATCAGTAGCCCGTGCATCTGCTTAACTCTGTGTGGACGCTGGGGGTGGCATGTAAATCATTTGTAGCAGTAGGTCATTTGACTTGGCTGAGTCATTGTCAGTGCTGGTGGTACTGTCTCTGTATTGAAGCTTGATTGTCTAGCTGAACATGGAGATGGATGGTGGCAAAGTCTCCCTTGTGTAATGGAGGGTGGGAGTTTCATCTCTGCTTTTAGCAAAGAGGATGCCAACCCTTCCAACACCCTCAGAGAAGGGTCAAAGAGAAGGTCTGTACTGTCCTAGCATATGCAGATTGTTGTTATCCTCTGATATGCTGTGCCTGTGAAGATATGTGTAACCCCCCAACTAAGCCAGCTTCCTCACTACTGCACTGATCTTAAATTAGCCTTAAATTAAAACATCAGATGCTTATATTTACCTCCACCGCCGTTCAGCTGAATGCCACTGCTCTCAACCCGCAGGCTGATTGTAGCAGTATGCCCTGTAAAAACGTCGCTGCAGGCAACCACATCAGACTCAAGACAGACAGGGACAGCCCTAAAGTTGTGTGCCATGCAGGAGTTTCACTGTCGGGCAGACAGACAGACAGACAGACAGACAGACAGACAGACAGGCAGTCTCTCTCACCCACTCACTGCCTTCCAGGAGAAAGTAAACAAATGCGCTTGGCTTGTTTAACACTGGCTTACGCAGGCTTCAGCTAGTACAATTTGATCACATACTGTACAACATGAAATGCTGCCAGTTTGCTGCTGCAGGAATGTGTATGTACAACCTGGAAACACTTGTGTAGCTTTGCAGAATAATAACAGACCAGGCACTGACTTTAACACAAAACCCAAGAATCCCTACAGGCATCTCGGATTGTTTTTAACTTAAAATACAATTTAAGCTAAACCACTGGTAGAGGCATTAGTTTTCCCGATGAACAAAGTAAAAATGGGTCCGAACACACAAGTTAAGTCAATACAAACTTCTGTTTTCTGCGATAAATTTACTTACAGTACACACAAAGCGTAAGCCCCGTTGACACTCTCACTATCCCGCACCAGGAAGCTGCCGTCTCTCCCCGCCCGGGCCAGGAACTCCTCGGCCGCTGCTCGACTCAGGTCCCGGTGATACCACATCGGCGGTGAGGGCCCCAATGGAGAAACCCCACTACCACCACCACCGCCACCCCCGGCCATGGCCACAGCCCTTCAAACCGGGTTCAACTCAAGCCCCTGCCCGACGTCTCCGAAAAAGCTCCCAGTCCTCCTCCAGACTAGAAAAAAAAAATCCAGGGAGAGAGAACCGCTGAGAGCCGAGAGGAGCGCAGAAAAGTTATTCCGACGGCGGCTGGCTGGTGCGAGAGAACCGACGACGGGGCAACGAGTTGTTAATTTGTGAAGCTGCGCTGTTTGCGGCTGTTTCCTCAGTTCCTGAAAGGCTCACCACCCTCCTCTTTCGCTTCCCAGTGCCACGGAAATCAGGGTATGTAAATCCACACTGGAAACCGGGGGAGCAACAGCGGGGACTACCCGCGTCATTGTGTCAATTTATAAAACTTCCTGTTACAATTTTCAAAGTAATGCAGGCCGCGGAGGAACTCTCGCTGAGACATTTTACTCCAGGAGAAAAGTCACCCAAAGTTTGTTTCCTGTCATGTCTGTCTCTTGGCGGCTTGACGTAGTTCTCTGGGAGGGAGGGCTGGAGAGAGAAAGAGATACTGGGAGAAAGAGAGAGGAGGGATGGAGAGAAAGAGAAGAAGAGGAATGGACTAATGGAGAAGAGGAGCAGTGGTGGGAAGTAAATACATCGACTTATCTAATGTACAGTTATGAGGTACCTTCATTTTTTTTTTAACTTTATACTTCTGCACCACTACGTTCCAAGAGAAATTATTGTACTTTTCACCCCACTGCATTTATCTGACAGCTTCAGTTTTTCTGCTAATTCAGATTTTTCATACAAAACAAATGATCAACATATAAATCAATGTGTTGTTGTTGACTGAACTACCTAGTGGTTTACAAAGTAGTTCACACTAACTCCACCTTCACCGCCTACGTTAACATTAAAAACCCAGAAAGGGGCCATGGTGGATTATGTGTACTTTTACTTTTGTTTTGGGTTCACATAAATGCTGAACTTTGACTTGTAACTAAGTATTTTTACAAAGTGGTATTACTGATTTTATTTAAGCAAGGGGAGTACTTTTTACATCACTGAAGAGGGGGAATAAAGTTCAGTTTTCCCCTTTGTTGGAGTACCCACCAAATGTTCACCAAAAAATCCTGTATCCTGTTGGTACTTGGGCTTAAGTTTCTGTGATTTTATAGCTTTAAGAGGCTTAAACCATTCAGAATCAACTGAGGATTATCTAGCAAATTAAATCCAGTTTTCAACCATATGGATAAAAAGCTACCGATGTGAACTAAAAGATATTGCAGCCACTGATATATCATCATAAAATTACTCATAAATTAGCTGTATTTTTTCCTCTCGACTTTTGTATCACCGCTCTAAATTGCATGGTCAAAGCCTTCACTAATGCCAGAGGGCTTTCCTCTTTGAATATCAGTGTGACCTGCAGCCACTGAGGAGGCCAGGCTGCAGTAATTTCTCAACACAAGCTCCAATCCAGTTATGCAATTCTTTTCTTTTTCAGACCACACACACACACACACACACACACACACACACACACACACACACACACACACACACACACACACACACACACACACACACACACAATCTCCCACAAGGTGTTACTATCCACCTAAGGGCAGGACAGGCAAACCACAGGAAACAACCAACCCATTTAGGAGATTATTGCACGTTGCTCTGACTTTAGCCATTCTTTTATTCATTTCATTTCTTTTCATTTCTTTTCCTGTTGTTGCCCACAAAATGTCTGACTCCTAAAATGTGGTATGGATACCCACACACACATACAAACCAAAAAAGAGGCAGAGTTAAAGTGAGAGAGAGAGAGTTAGGCAGGGTGGTGTGTGTTGCCAATGACCTCAGGAAAGCTGAGTATTAATAGCCGCAGGGACAGCAGCCATCTCAAAGCTATTTCTGGGTATGGCATCACACTGTCTATGCCTGTGTGTGTGTGTGTGTGTGTGTGTGTGTGTGTGTGTGTGTGTGTGTGTGTGTGTGTGTGTGTGTGTGTGTGTGTGTGTGTTGACTGTAGAAGACTGTAAAAACATGTGGCTTCACAATATGTCTGCATGTGGAGATTGTAAAAGTGTGTTGAAAGATGCCCCATCATAATAAAACTACTTTGTCTGCAAAATATTTTACAACAGCCCCATTTTTGCACATTTTCTGCAGCCCCATTCTTGCTCTAATTGCCTGCAACCATTATTACAAGACTAAAAAGATAGAGCAATGCTACGACAAGGCTGCAATGCCCATTACACACTACACACAACAACATTATTGGATGGATGAACAATGGGCAGATAGCTTTGTAGACAATAGCTTCAGATTTCAGATTTTGTTAAACTGAGCCTCAGTGTGAGGCCAGATGTCAGGCCATGTTGTAATCTACAGTACAGTGTCTACTTTTTAGGTGATAGGGTTGCTTTAGGTCACTGTATTCAGGCTACACTATGCTGTGTGAACATCTCAGAATCAGCTTTTCTGGCTCAGCTCAACATCATTAGACAAACAGTACGTGATGTAAACTGCATTTCGTTAAATTATCAGATTATGACAAATCGATGGTGGTGGTTGAAACATCTTCCGTCATTCAAAACCAGATGAGGTATTCTTTTAGATGTCCCAGTCACAGAAAATATTGGAGCACTGTTGTGCTCATGTTTGAAGAAAACTGTAGGGTCACAGTATTACAAACTTTCTTTGCATAGGAGCTGTACGTGCACAGTTCACACAGAGACGAGACCAAGGAAAAACTGTGCTGGTGTTCACAGCTTGCAGTGTTGAATTATACAGCGGTATCATCAGGAAGGATGTGATTATCGGCCTCAGAAAGGGTGCACCACTTTGACACGTTTGATCTGTGTCAGGAGGTCACATTTTCTATGTCTTTATTAAATTATGCTGCATATCTCAAATTTATCTTTGATCAGCCAGTGTTCTCAGTCGTCACGTCTTGTAGACACACACACACCAGCTGACCAATCACAAGACTTATTTCAAAGACCTGTGAGAACACAGTCACACGTGGCATTGACACACACACACGCACGCACACACATAAAGAGATCGTGTGACACAAAATACACTTAAACATAGGGGGAGTAAGCGAGACATTAACACACCCTTACTCTCTCTCTCTCTCTCTCTCTCTCTCTCTCTCTCTCTCTCTCTCTCTCTCTCTCTCTCTCTCCCTCTCTCTCTCTCACGCACACACTAAGGGGACTGCAACCCCATAATTACCAAGCAGTGGAGCCCACTGCTCAGGCCCAGTGTAGAGAAACATTTTCCCTCAAAGCAGATCCTGGGTCAGTTTTACAGTTTCCTCACCAGTGGTTGAGGTTATGAAGGGGTTATTAAGCTGATCCATAGTCTGCACTTAAAAGTAATGCCATCCCAAAGCTGTGCAGTATTACAGTATGTGGCATGTCCCTTCTTGTCTTGTCCAGACACACAAGTTTATTGTAGTTTTATTTTCTTTATCCACACAGATTTTCAAATCTACTAAACTTTCCTATGACACAAAACTGCTGTGCTGTTTTGATTTTGGCTACTTTTACATTTTGGTGGTGAAATTATAATCTTGTTTGTGTGTGTGTGTGTCTGTGTGTTTAATGCTTTTTTTTCATGTTTTCCTGTTCTTATCCTGACAGAGGAGAGCTGACAATCCATCACTGCTCAGACAAACAAAGAACTGAAAATCAGAAAGAAAATAAACCAGATGCAGATTAAAAATGTGTCTGTGAGGATGCAAAGCAGAGGGAGAGTCTCACAATCAGAACGTTTCAGAGACAGGAGAGCATTTAAAATCAGGTTTAATGGTACCTCTAACAGGATATCATACAGGGTAGGTTGAGGATATCATGTTAGTACATCATCACAGAGAAAGATGCAACTGCCAGGAAAAGCATTGTTGTCAAGGCAAAGCTTTGGTGTTGCTGTGCGTTGTTGAGGTAGTACTCAGCTACCCTCTTGTTGGGGTTTGGCCCGGTGAACCAGAGCTGCATGCAACGGCCTGAGGTTTTGGTGTAAGTGGTATAAAGGTAGGAGTTGGACCAAATTTGTTCGCACATGGACTTGGGTGTGGGGTAAATTTCAGTCCACTTTGTGCACTTGCTGCCTTCGGGGCATTTGTTAATACCTGTAGAAGAGAAAGAGAAAGAGAGCAAGAGATGCAAGAGAGAATCACAGCCACAACTATTTGTCGCATTTAACCGGAGGAACTGGATTTAAACATATTAATAACCTGGTAACAAAGAGAAAGTGAGTGTGTATTTTATACTTACCTGAGCTCCAGTCCCATCCCTTATGCCAATCAGTCTTGCAAGTGAAATCATTCTTGCAGTCTTCCCACCAATCGTGGCAGTCCTCCATACACAGAGGCACATCCAAGATACGCTCCTTACGCCAGCTCTGATCCACCTACACACACAAATGACTAGTTTATTTGATCACAAATGACTAGTTTATATGATCCATATTTTCAGAAAACTGTTGCAATGCTATGGCCATGTAAGGTGAAGTATAAACGTCTCCACAAATTGAAATGGAGCACATTGCAAAGTCCATCTTAATAAAATCAAATTTTTGTGTGATTTTTTTCTACCCTAATTATATTGAAAAATGGCAACAACATATCTGATTTATGTATCCTGACAAGACCGTTTTTAGTCCTTTCAACTTCTTATGCTGCCATCTAGTGTTTCAAATGCACACACACAGGAGACACTGAGGTGCACAAATGCACATTACAAACTTTTTGTATCCAGGGTCCCAAGTGTGGTGAGCACTCATAGAAGCAAGTGTCCTGGATGAAATGTCTCTTGCACTGGGGGCTCATAATACCGCAGTGATTCCAGTTGAAGTTGTACAGGTAGGAGTTATCGTTGTGCGCTTCTGTGGTGGTGTTGGCTGTGCAACATGCATTGTCACGCCAGGGAGAACACTGGAAAGAGGAAGAACAAGGATAAGTCACTTAATGTGCTGTTGAGCCGCAAACATTTTTTTTCTCAGCCCTGTGTCTTGATCATCTGTGGCAACATGATCAGAAACGTTAGCTGAGGAGAAAAAAAAAAAGAAACTCCCAGCATCCCACCATTTATTTTGTTCTTTAGTTAGTTTGATGGCAACATCTGTATTCATCACCTGACTGTAAAGTTGTCCCTCAGGGCCAGGCTTTACTTTGTGGTGTTTGGCATCCATACATATGTTGAGTTTGTCCTCAGGTGGAGCGCCACTGGAAAGGGCTAGAAGCAAGGAAAGGACGACCCACATGTCTCTGCAGGAGGGAGGCATCAACACAAGTCAACAGGAAGTTCTTAAAAAAACCATCAAGGAAACAGGAATTGGATGATAGCCGACGTACAGTACCGTGAAACGTTTAAGTTCACCATGTCACCATCTAACTGGCAGAGGTCCTGGTTGTTTGATAATGAGCACTGATTAAAAATGTTTGAGGCCTGGTAACATTTTTAATCCATGTTACCAGGTCTTGATAACCAGTCTTGTTATTTGTGCACTGTCAGCAGAGCTCTTTTAGTAACATTACACAGATATAATACTTTAACATATTAATTTAATCATCGCCGTTTGTGTTCCTCTCCTGACCAAGAAAAATTGACTCCTTTCAAGTTTCAGGTGGAAGGCACCAAGTGAGGCATAAAGAACCTTTTGGGAAGATATACTAGTTTTGTAATTTCCTGGAGTAGGAGGAGCTATTGAGTCTATTAGGAGGAGTTGGAGCATTTAACAGGAGTCCAAACCACGCAGGCGCTTACAGACAGCTGTTTGGTGCAAACAGAAAAGCTGCAAAAATATGTCATGTTTTCATATCCTTTAGTGCTTTTTGTGAAGTTCATTAAGTGCATTTGAAAAAGAAAAAGGGGTGCAGGGTGCAGTGGCATCTAATGGCCTGGTACAGGTCCTTGTTTATATCCCATGTTTTTTCTTCTTTCTTTTGGGTGTCATCAGTTGAGTTTACTTTTTTTCCGCTTTGGTCAAGGTGATCTGCACTGTAAATATTCTGTACCTACTGGACTGTTTAAAGATATGAACTATACGTATACATTAACCTGTGCCCATAAATGCAGCCTAAAAAATAAGTAATGTGAATGTTACAATGTAGGAGAATTCTGTCAAAGGGTAAATAATCCTTCTGTAATCCTATATATCCATTTTAGAACAAAATAACAGGCACTACATTTTACAGTAATCAATCAAAGATGAACTCAGGTAATTTGAACATGCAAGTAAAAATATTCCAAGGTTGTAAACCATTCAGACCCATTTATATCTTGTAAAAGAAATCAAAGCTTACACTACAAACACATAAATTATAAAGTTATGTCAGTTTTAGAAAAATAACAGCAACATCTATGGTGAAAATACATTTAGAGAGCAATGAGAAGATCAAGTAATGAGGAACAGATTCACTTTACCTTGGATTCTGTAGTGACTCCTTCCTGAAGAGATTATCCCACAAAAATAGTGTCTCGAGGCACCTTTTACACACTTGTCAAGACTAAGCAAGATTTAGAAAACAGTGAAAGTGGAATGTGACTGAAAATAAGGTTGTTCCTAATACAAGTAAAACGTGAAAACTTGCCGTCTCTCAATATGTTTCCAAAGTCCAAAGTCTGTCTCACGTGTGTGTATGAGTTTGTGATACAGAGAAAGAACGAGAAGGATGTAGTGTGTGTGTGTGTGTGTGTGTGCATTTGTTCAAGACTGTGTCTGTATGTGATAATCTGAGTTTTATTGTTTGTTTTATCTCAAGGTCTATCCTACTTTTTCTCACACACACACACACACACACACACACACACACACACACACACGATGATGGTGTTTGATGGCAGAGTGACCTGGGAAGATAATAAGAAAAGTAATAAGGGGGAAAAGGTGGCAGTTAAGATAAGTTTCTGCTGCGTGTGTGTTGGTTGTCTCCTGATTCCACTGAAAACATTACGAAACATTATTGTATAACTTATATATATATAATTTGTGGGTATAGAGTACAAAAGTGTGCTGCAAATGTGATATAAATTGGTATACATATTTATTTGATTATTAATTATCTTATCTTACCTTACTTTCCTTATACTGTAATACTGTAATTTACAGCGTGTGCACAGAATATGAACTCATTATATAGTCTATATAGTGCAGGTAATAAAATGCATCCTTACTCTGGGACCTTTAAATGCTTTGATTGAGATATTAATCGGTATTTATGCGACAAGATACCACACGGAACATTTGCGTTACTATTACTTCTTGTTTCCCGGCTTTACCATCCAAGCGGAACCTTTGTGAAGAGACATTAGAAAAGCGGAGTCTTTATAGGTGAACACCAGTTCCGGTCAAATTTGTTTTGAATTTTAAAAAAAAAAAAAGCTGGAGCGAGAGGTTTTCAGGTACTTATACTGTTTACAGTTTGAAATAGCGCATTATACTGCTTTATATTTTAGAGTTTGTATGTTTTTGTTCATAGGAAGAGTTTAAATCCTAATCTCAGCGATGCGTTACGTTAACTTTCCGTGTCCTTCCAGTTGCTCTGTGTCGTTTTAATTTGTGTTGTTATATCACAGAGTAACACAGACAGATTCCGTGTCGCTGCATTTCTTTCGTGAAGACACGGGGTTTAACGCTTTGTTGCAGAGCTAAGTAGCTCCTATTCATGCTTTTAACACGCTTTCTGACTGACAGCGTGTGTGTGTGTCTGTGGGCTGTTGTTGTCCCCGTGTGATAGACATGTCGATGCTGTTCCCTTCTTTATTCCCCCGGATAACCGAGTCCCTGTGGTTCAACCTGGACCGACCCTGTGTGGACGAGACCGAGCTGCACCAGCAGGAGCAGCAGCACCAAACATGGGTAAACAACACTTCAGCCGAAGTTCATTTTTTAACAGTCTAACAAACATTGTTTCTAAAGTTTTCTTATGACCAGAATGTATTTACCATACAGGATGTATTTACCATTCTTGCATCAGTTGCAGAGCATTGCAGAGAAGGACAACAACTTGATGCCCATTGGGAAACCTATTTTTGAGGTACCACATTTTTGTAGCCTGTGGCACATGATGCATTAATAACCTATCAGTACTTATAGCCACATTTCAGCAGATGCATTTTTAAGTATAAGTGTAGCTCTGACAACTGCCGTGCCCTCTGTAAGAAAGTGTGAAAGAGATATGAGTTACACCATTTCATATGCTGTACAAGTAAATAAAAGTTGTAGCTTGATGCATTTCATCTTGTCTGTATTTAACAGTTTGGTACAACAGATTTCAAACTGTGCTGAAAAACTACCACTACAGAAACATACTTCTTGTATTCACCTATTTAGAGGCCTTTTAAATAACCAATGTGTTTTTTTGTTTGTGTTCTTCATCTGTTTATGTCATCTGCACTAACTGGGAACAGGCAGGATATGAAGAGGAGGACGAGGAGGATGACGAGGATGAAGAGGACAGCGAGGAAGACTCTGAAGATGAAGAAGACATGCAGGACATGGATGAGATGAATGATTACAATGAGTCACCTGATGATGGCGAGATCAATGAGGTGCTTTAATATATATTTTTTGTAGAATGTCTTTTCTAATTGAGGGCACAGTTGCCTGATATTGAAAATTCACTGAAATTACTTTTAAACATGCAAAGTGTTGTTTTCTTTTTTATCTGAGCTTCATCTTCTCAAACAGAGAAAGAACCGTCTTTATTCTGGCTTTGTTTCTGTCTGTCAGGTGGACATGGAGGGAGCAGACCAAGACCAAGATCAATGGATGATTTAAAACAAAAGACAATATTTGTTTCCATCAAGCTGCCTGGCACTGGATTTCTGCTCACCACTTAAAACATGACTGCTGCCCCTTCGGTCTGAGACACACATTTATTATTGTTTTTTATTTGTGTGAACAGGAAATATATATAGTTGAGTTAAAGCTTGTACCGTGATCCATCCTTCAGATAACGGTTTTGGGCTCTGGATGTCATTGGACATTGCTGTGAGTGTTGGGCACACAGCTGCGACGGTGTGTAAAAATAATGCATAGATTTATGTTTAAGCACCTCTGCACTTGTCATGTTTTGTCTTCTTTCGTGGCAATCTCTGAACCTGTTAAATACCTTTAACCATTCCATCCAGTCAAAGCAGTTCCACACATCTCCAGTGCTGTAAAACACACTACTGTTTTGTCACTGGTTGGGCGCACACCCACAGAATGGCAGCAATAGGCATCATCCCAGTGATCTCTCTCATTCGAACTCTGACCTTGTCATATCTTCAGTCATGTGCCACCTCTCTGAGTCTCAGCTGACTGAGCACAAACTATGGTTCAGTCAGCGAAATAATTTTTTACCTATAAAGAAGACTGACAGATACTTACTTCGCCATATAGTCAAATCCTGTTTTAATGGCATTGTTGTGTATGTTGCTAATCTTTTATTACAGAAAAAGATTTCAGAAAAGCTTGTTAAATACTATAAAAAGTATGAAAACACACAGTGGCCATCCAGATTGTCTCATGTTTATTTTAGATGATTGCTTACCAAGGCTTTGATTATTTGAATTAAAATAAAATGAGGCCTTGACAGTTTGTATTACATTAAATTATTTTTATGAAATCATGCTCTTTTTTGGTTTGTTTGTTTTCTACATTTCAGTTTCTTATTAATAAAGAACACAAACTCTAACATAGTAGTGAGAGTTGTGTTGGATTTCTGTTGACTTACTATTCAGTGAGATAAAAATGAAGAAATTAAGGTCCTGCTCTGATAAAGAGTCTTCTGCATTTGGTGGTGGTAAAAATTTGATTTGGGTGGTGCAGTGTCCACAATTCACTTTATGCAATTAAACATTTAATGTCAGGTAAGATTTTAACAAGTAACTGTTACATTTCCCACCCGAAGGCTAAAAGTTCTCACTATTAAACTTGTACATAAAGGACATTTATCATAAACTCACCAAATATTTGCATTACATATTTCATGAATTTACTTTTGTGGTCATTGTTTTTTAAAAATTTGGCAGTTACTCTATGTTTAAATAAACAAGCTATTTTTTAAAAGATTTTTTTTCCTGGCATTTGCTTTTTTTAGGTACCTGGCAGAAGTTAATGCTTAGGGTGGTGACAAATGACAAAAGTCCTCTCTCTCTTTTTTTTTTTTTTACCCAGGAGAGGGCGCAGGCAGTGAGGTATTTTGAAAGACACTTGTGCATTTCCTTGAGTTGAGATAAAATGCATCTTTGAAAAACTGGATACTGTGATGCTCCAGTTTTCAGGTGAATGTAGCTTTTTAGGGAAGAATTTAGTTAAAACTTTCATTACATTTTTCTTCAAAGATAGTTTTAATGTGGGGTATACCATCATCACTTCATCCCTTTCCTCTCCTAAAACCTGTATCTGTATAATAGAGTGTGAGATATCCCAGTCTGCATGATCTACTTGATTCCCAGGTAGACCAGCTCAGCCATGCCATCCCTGATGCCTGTGCTGTACTCCAGTGTGGCCCGGTGGACCTTCCACTCATACAGGCCGCTCTTACGAATGTGTCTGAGGAACTTTGGAGCCCCGGGAAACAGCACGTTGTCGGCCACTATCATAGACCCTTTTCCCAGTAGACCAGAGCCTTCCAGTATCTGTAACACACATACAGGCAGTATCATGTAACTGAGAGAGGGGTAACAATGAGAATGATCACAATTATAATGTATTCATAAAAATTCCTGGAAAATTAAATCATCATTTACATGCAGCTAATATTTACCTTATGTTTTGTGAATTCTCATGTGCGTCACACACTAGCTCAGCTAAAACTGTTCATCTCATCCGGTCATACTTCTGACAGACAGGGCAATAAACTAGGAGACTCAACTTTCATTCACATATAAATACCCTTTCTAAAGATTTATTGTAGTTACCTGCAGATCAGGGCAGTAGGATTTCTTCCAGTGGTCCATGAAGACAAAATCCAGCCTTTCCAAACCATAGTCAGACCTCAGCCGTGGGATCACCTCATCAGATGGATTCACAATGAGCTCCACCTAGAGAACACAGACAGCACTAATGTCTCCATGGTATAGTCCTCTCCATATCCAATACATTAAATAAAAATGTCCCAAATGCATATTAAAACAAATAATAATGATGGCCTGTTTGGGGCTTTAATCATAAGACCTACAGTGCATGGAGTCAGTTGGATACACAGTGAAATGTTGTTAATAGGTCACATGTTTCTGCTGTCTCACCGTGTCATCATCAAACCCTGCCAGGCGGATGATTTTCTCAGCAATGGCAGCGTTCCTCTGGTCCATCTCGACACTGTAGAGCCTGGCACCCAGGGGCAGAGCCCGGGCGATCCGCACGGTGCTGTATCCGCAGTGGGCACCCAGCTCTAGCACTGTCAAAGGGCTCTGCTCCATGAGCAGCCGGTCTAGGAGCTTCCCTACAAACAGAGGAACCAGACACAAGCAGAAACCCAAATATATGTAGAGTATATGGTTAAGGATTTAGACTTTCAAGTTTCTAAAAGACAGAGAACTTGGAGTATGTGAATTATCTCCTCACCTTTTTTAGGCCCAATGTTGCTGATGAACTCCACTTTGCTGCACCAGACATCGAAGGCGTCAAGGATGCTGTCAGGGTCTCCGGGGGTGGCATGAGTGAGGACATACTGGTAGGCACGCTCCTCTCGAGTAAGACCAGTAACACAGTCCTTCCACATCCTGACCAGCACTGCTCGATAGAACAGGGCAAAGTAGTAACGGTACCTGATGATCAGAGTCAGCAGGAGGGGGACAAAGGCCAGAGCAATAGCAGGGGACACCATCCTAGTTCATAGAGAGAGAATCATACACACAAGTAGATTCATTACTCACTAATAATCAGTAATGTACAAAAACAGAGGTGGAGAGTTGTTTTTACCAATTATACATTTAATACTTTATGTTAACAACGTGGAAGCCATGTGCCCCTTTAAATGAACCTTCACTTGAATATTGTACTGGAAGGACGTTTAAACTTCTGTGTCCCTGCTCTTTGCTTTTACACTCATTACATGGACTACAAGTCCACTGACTTACTGTATCTATATGTCAACTCTGCTACACTGTAGTATAAACCTGCATGTTTCTGTCTTGTTAGAAACTTTGTTTTGTCATTTTCAGCTGTTATTAGATGAGAAGGTGATACAGTATGAGGATAAAGAGTGATCAGTCTACAAATGAAGATAGATCTATAGATAATGGGACGAATGTATTTTCCCACATGAATCAACACAAGGAGGACTGTACAAATCATTTCACTATCAGTCTGCCATTATTTAATCTCCAGTCCCAACTACAGGACATTGACGGTGCCAAAATGTTTGTCCTAATAAAATATCAGTGAACTGGTTGTGAGATTTTGAGTCATGTCAGATTATCGTCATAACTGACAATCAAAACTTATCACTGTTTAAAAGCACAAACTCATTGTTCCTCCTTACTTCATGACTCTACAAATCTTTCTGTGGTATCAAGCCTCTTCTGCAAATTTGGTTAGGCATTAAGTCTATACTCTTCCATGTACTAAATGATCAGAGCCACTAATAATTATAGCAGAGCTACAGAAAAATCACTTGCAATTGTCAAAATATCTGCAATTAATGCAAAGAAAGAAAAATAAAAAATCATTGTAAAACACATACATAGATATACTAGTGAATCCCATGATGCCATTATGAGACTGAAACAGTGGCGACAATTTAATGGAATAATCTTTACCTGAAATTAAAAAAATTAAGAGATGAATGCTCTCCAGGTTTTGAATTATGCAAGATGAGATCTACATAGAAACAAGCGACCACGCTTTGTTCCTGTGGTGGACCTGAGAGAAAGCGCTGTGCCTCTAGATGTTTCTGCTGCCTCAGGTAACTGAAGACTCCACAGGTTTTCTGCTCCACACAGAACAGATCTGCATCAACATATACAGTCTTTTCACTTTCCCATAAAAAACAGACAAACTCACCTTTTTTCCGAAATGTTTGTTGGAGGCAGAGCAGGTGCTCTGAGGACAACAAAGATGAAAGTGGCACTTCAGCCGAGACAAATGCAGAGGGGCGGAGAGGTGTGTGTGTGTGACTAAGAAAAGGTAGGAGACCTGGGGGAATAAATAATTTATGTATCACGTGCATGACAGTATATGTCCCACACTTATTTACAATTAACAGCTGTTAAAGCTGGTGCTAGTGTTAACTTTTAACATCAGTATATGTAATTTTTGAAAAGATACATGGTTATATTCTTGTCCTGATATTTGGAAATGGACCCACACTGAAAAGGCACAGAGACAGTGAGACAGAGAGGCAGCGTGAAACAGACATTTGATATATCAAGTTAACATCAACAGGTGTGTGTGTGTGTGTGTGTGTGTGTGTGGCTGCATGGAGTCCAATTTCTTCTCCTGAGTCATGATGGAAAGATCAAGAAAAACTACAAACACACAAAAAGGCTAATTTGTGGAATATTATAAAATGTAACTCAATGCGATATATATTTTAATCAAAACAAATAAATTAAAATCAATAAAACCCAAAAAGAGACACCAAACCCAAATCTAAATGATTTATTGTTCACATCACATCACATTTCCTGTCCTCACTTTCATTTCAGTGCTTCTCTTTTGACATGACTGGAGATGACAACATCTAAGTATGTGATACTCACTCCCTTGTCTTTCCACGTAAGTGTTTTCACCCATCAAACTACTGAGACATGAGCTGTTCTGAAACAAAATTACAAAATAAGACTCAAGGGAAAAATTGAATGTTTAATAAGTATAAAAGTATTACGAAGTGGTGATAGGATAGGTAGCACAGTATAAGAAAATATTTTATCATTACAGGAATAACAATTACACTGCTTCAACTCGATTATGTAACAATAGAAAACATGATTAGATTAGTCTCTTACCAAAACCTTTTTGTCTCTTCTATTTACACAAATGTACACAAAAAAATAAAAAACCACAAATATTGCCACATCTAAAATTATATAAACCTTTTTGTGCCATATGTTTGTTAGTTTGGTATAAAAAAAAATATGCTCAATTTTACCTGAGGGAACACAAACATGATGAATAATGGTGATCATGATTTAATGATAAATTTGGTAAAAGCTCAATATTATACAAAATAATCTAAACTTACTACTGATGATTTGATTGGTTATTGATTGTGTGGCATTCAGGAACAGTTCATCAAGACAGTAGCCAGTATGTAGATTTACAGATGTCTGTTAACTGACCTTTAAACACTGGCTCATTTACATAGAATCTAAAAAGCTACACTCAGGTGATTTATTCAGTGTTATGTGTGAACTGTTCCTTTCCTGATCTGTTCCTTATTCACTCTTTGGTAACTGCTCTGGATTTTGTGTACATTACTGTTAAAAGTGTTGCTATTAGCAGCACACAGTTGTCCTGCAGTGGTTGCTAACTCCCTGTCTACAGCTCTGGACAGGGCTGTTTGAGGACACCTCTGATAAACTTCTTCAACTCTTTATCCCCTCTGGCCCACCTCACCAGCCGAGTCAGCACCAGCCTTCCCTCTTCAGCCTGAGCTAAGGCCAGGTACCATCCACCCTGGGCCCCATTCCCGTCCTTCCCTCCTTTAGCTTGTCTCTTATCCATCTGTCCTCCATCCCCCTCTAATCCACTGTCTTCGTTTGTGTCTGCAGAGTCTAAGCCAGGACAAGTACAGGTGCCTCCTTCTTGCAACCACAAAGCACTGTGGGCCATTGCGCCTCCGATCCCTTCTGCCCTCTCTGCACCTCCCCCTGCCCACCTCAGGATGCGGCTGCGGGCCATAGGCACCAGCTGACGGTCCCCTCCCACCGTCGACACACTGCCCAGACGCATCTTAAATGCTGGCGAGAGAGACAGAGAGAATACGATTTAACAGGTGTCATTTCAGACACATTGTAAAACAACCTCTCTAACTCTGTGATTAGATCATCTGTTCTGTTCTGTGACAATCAAGTTAAAAAAAGGGACTGGAGTAAGAAGTTTATGCTGTGTTCTGTTTCATTATCAGAGGAAAATAGGATGTAATTTGTAGCGTCTACATCATCTACATCAGTTTGTTCTCACCATATGGACTGTGGCAAAAGTTTTCCTGAATGTCAGTCTCTCCTTCAGCAGCCAGACTACAGGCATCACAGATAACACTCCCTGGGGGATGGAACAGAAAGGAGATTAGATGACTGTGAGTGTCTGCAGTGGGGATCTAAAAAGAAAAAAAAATCACAAAGGTGGCATAGAACTGCTGCTTTTTAGCAGAAACTGCAGAATTAATGCATGCAAAACAACTTGAAGATAAAATAAGATCATATGAAATAAAACTTTGATTTCCAGAATGGAAATTCATCTGTTACAGCAGCACAAGAAACAGGACAAAGTATATATCTAAGCTGCAGCATGAGTGTAACTATTAAAATAAAAATTACTTGGTGGTGATAATGTTGATGTTGATGATTGAAAAGAAAGTATAGCTGACCCTTTACCTGCAGGCACTTTACTCAGTGTGATGAGTGAAAATTAAATCAGAGCCTCAACAACTGGTTGATTAATGGATTAGCTGAGTTGCCACAAGATTATTTGACAGCTATTTTGACAACTGATTAATCATTTAAACCATTTTTTTATATATAAGAAAATGCCAAACTTTTACTAGTTCTTACTTTTTGCAATTCCAAGACATCACCTTGGGTTTTTAAGAAACTATGATGAATATTTTTCACTATTTTTAAAAATATAATTCTTTGACTTTTTATATACAACATTAACAATAAAGAAAGCAAACCTTAAATTAATCGACAATGCAGCCCTGAATTAAATTAACAGATGTTTTTTTAAAAGGGTAAAACCTGCAGGTCCATCCACTGACCTTTCAGCGCCTCCTCGTGCTTCACCTCCTCCGCCGTCCGCCCCTCCTGCTCTCCGGTTGCCGGGATACAGAGTTCGGTCCCTCGCGGAAACCGGGTACAGTTAAACATCTCGGGCCAGGGGAACCCGAACGCGCTCATCACGGGTACGCAGCCGTCCCGCACGGCCTCGCACAGACTCCTGCAGGGACTGACCGGCCCGCTGAGCTCCGACAGACACACCGGAGCGAAAAGCGAGCACAGGAACTTCTTGGTGTCCCGGTGGCAGAGCTTGGAGATGAGCGGCAGCCAGGCCGCCGACTGCTGCTGGGCCTCCCTCAGCGAATCATGGCCGAGCAAGTTGGGGATCCGCATGAGCCTGTAGCCGATCCCGTGGCACAGAGACAGGGTGCTCGGGATAGGTTTACACACCGAGCGCACCGAGGAGCTGAACACGAGCGAAGGCGGCCCGAGCTGATCTGGAGCCACCGTGTCAGAGGCATGAGAGGCTCCAAACAGCACAACAAAGCCGAGCAGAAAACCAGTCATTGTTTTTGTTCCAAGTGAAGTCTGCAAAACTGCTGCACTTCTGCCTGGACTTGACCGGCCTGTAGGTGTAAACAAAGAGGTGTGGGGGAAACGGGGGGTAAATTAGAGGGCAGGCGCCTCCCAGTCATCATCCCACCCCATCAGACTGGTGTCTGCCTCCACATTTAACTGCGTCAGCTGGGCCATACTGTTTGTTTGTTTGTTTCTTCAGTTTGTCATTGGTGTTGTAAACTGGAAACTTTGTGGTAGATACATGTAAGCCAGAGCACTTCGTGTTTATTTACTTCATATTAAATATAAATGAAATGAATGTGTGCATTAATTGCACATCTTCGTTAATTCTGTTTGTATAATCTGGAGGAAATGAACATGGCACAACATGACATAAAACAAAAAAGTCTTTGCAAGCAGTAATTTATTTATTTAATTTATCAGGCCCACTTTATTTAATTTTATACAGTATTGACATCCATTTCAGAAGTCAGAAAATCGATTGTAGTTTGAAGTAATTATGAGGATTTGTTTGTAAAAGCAGTGAGAAAATAGGATTTGGTTTGTCACAAACTGTCAGTATTGTGAAATTACTGGAAATAAGCTGTAACTGTAGCAGTGTGTTAGAGAAGCAGTGTATGTGTGGTAGTCTGTCATCATACTGAGCCAGAGGGTGTCAGAGACCCTTTCATCTTTTTCCAGAGAGACTGCCACATGTGCACCAACAAGCCTCGTCCTGTTCCATTCTCCTGATGCTGTCTATTTGATTTTACTTAGTATTAGCTTTTATGAATTTAGACAGCTGGCGCTTGATTGAGTATTTGCAGTGTTTGCATTTCTCTAAATTTACTACCCATTCAGAGGGAGAAGAGATAAAAACAATGCTTGGGCAGGTGGTATTGGCAGTTTAGTTGAGCACAGTGCAGGACATTAATACTGCACATCACATGTAGCTTTACTTTGAAGAGTAAGTGATGTATTTTATGATTATTTCTTATTTTTATTTGTCTGCCTCTGTCCTCGTGTTGAGGACTGATTGATCTTAAAAGAGGCAAAAATTATAAATATAAGTCTTAGATAAGAAACTGAATGCTGGCTGATGAAAATGTGTTGCGCTTTCCAGTATTGGGTCTTCAGCACCTTTGAGACAGGTATGGAGTGGAAGTGAAACACTATGCGCCATAAATCCTTAGGCAGTTATTATATGTATTTTTACAATAACCTCCTCTACCATATCCTGTACATGTTGTATCATAACAGTGGTAAAAAAAAAATTAAAAATAACCTGGAGACAACAGACATATTTAAAATTAAATACAAAACAATTATTAACACTAACAGACACTAAAAATTGCGTAACTTAACCAAAGTACAGCTGAAAGTCTCTCCACAGTCCTCAGGCACCGGGACAAAGCTCAGGTTTGAAATTTCCTCCCCCGTCACGTGACGAAGGCCACGGCAGCTTCTCAAATACCGGACGTGGTCGCTGTGTTGTTGCACCAGAGCTGCTGTCATGTGATAGCTCGTCCGGGGAGCTGCTGGTGACAGTGGCTTCACACCTTTGGATGAGGCTGAAACAAAGCCGCGCAGGAACGAAGTTTTATGTTTGTTGGAGAGGATAAAACACGGCTCGTTTCTGACAGGACAACAGGGAAGCTGGGGTTGTGTAGCTTCGGCCCTCGGACGCTGCCATGGGTTGCTGTTACAGCAGCGAGAACGAGACTACAGAGCAGGTAGCCGTTAGCCGCTAGGTGGCTAAAAAAGTCCCGATAAATACAGCATAGGTTATTTAAAGAGCACGATTTGTGATATCATTTTATTCATCGAGGATGTTTCACACGTAAGAAAAATAATTTTAGGAATTGTGCAGGGTTTACCAAGTGGCTGTTGTTTTGGTGGTTAAAGCGATATGACACCTGAAGAAGCAGCTTTAGCTAACTAGCCGGAGCCTTCGGGTAAGGCCTGGTACAAAGCAGCTTGAGAAGTTGGCACCTAGATAAACAGTGATCATAAATAAGAAAAGCTTTAAAGATCTGCATCTTAGAAGAAATCTGTACCTATGGCAACTCGTTTGCAGCCACTTTTACGATCAGCCGGACAGCATAATTAATGGCTTAGTTAGTAAAACTCTTTCTGAAACCAAAGTGTTTTGAAGAAATCTGAAAAGTACCGAGTTACTACTAAATTACTAAATATTCATTTGAGACATTATGAGGCACACCGAAAACAGAAGTGACTGATATTATGGGCACTACTTTTTTATGTGCTCTGTGTCATATGACTCAAGGCTCCTCGCTGTTTTTAGTTTACGGAAACAAATCAGCTTTTTCCTCATGCAGAATAGTTTCCTCTTAGCTCAGCTTATGTTAATGTTAGCAAAAGGAGCACGGTAGAAATAAATACTTAGTGTTAAACCCATATAATGCATTTTAGTCTGAAAATGTTTGTTCTTTCGTTTTCGTTTTAGTGATTAAGTTAAATGCCAGCAAACCTGGACTTTTAACTTAAGTCCAGGTTTACTGGCATTAGTGAAAGATTAGTTTTAGCTGTTGTCAGCTGTCAGCTGGCTTGGTGATTGAGTAAGTTCATTCATGACACCCTGTATTTTTTTCTGTGAGTAACAAAACTGAGCTTAGAACTGCTTGTGACCATATGTGGTGCCATGCTTGTTGGGTTGTTGAAAATGAATTGGCATTCTTGCTGAGATGATATCTCATGCCCTTGTCACAACATCTAATTGTTGTATTGTAACATAATGCTTTCATTTTTGTGTCCAGAGGAAAATCCCTCTTAATGCATCACACAATATTCAATTGATTAATTTAGCAGTCTCAGCTATTATGATTTTATAATGGTTAATGTCATGTTGACTTAATATTGAACAGGTATGGCACATTCCTTGGCACTCCTGACTACTATATTGAATTTCTGCACAACTGTAACATCATTCGTTAAAATGTTATGAGCTGAAACCGTCCTCATCATTCAGTTATGCTCTGATTCACCTGCTCTAGGACCCTGACGAACGTAAACCGCTGATCCCCCACCCGAACCCCATCAGTAAGCCCTCAAATGGGACCGACTGGATCAATAACACACCCCCTTCAGCGCGGACAGATGAACAGGCCCTCCTTACATCCATACTCCATAAGACAGCACAGTAAGACGCTCTTTGGTGCAACCATAGACAAGCCAGATTCAGCATGTGTCTCCTGGTGATTTAAAAAAGATAAAGCAATAAATTGTCTGGTCCTTTATAAACCTGCCATTGTTTCCTATCTGTTAGGAATATCATTGACGTCTCAGCAGCTGACTCTGTCATGATGGAGCAGCATGAATACATGGACAAAGCTCGGCAATACAGGTATGCATTGCAGTTTGCGCTGATGTTTTCTGTGTGTGGATATGGGAGGGGTGTGGTAAGAGTTTCCTTTTAAAATGAGATGAATGTTAATGTGTTGCTCTCATTAGCAGATGGTTATCATTCACAAGATAAGTCATGGTTCCAGATCAGTTAGAGCCATATCTTTCTCAGACTTTCTCAGATTACAAGATGTTGAATTTAACACTGTGCTATAGCTGCATTATGAGGGTTTGTTTTTTTGGTTCTGTCTCATTAAATTAGAGATTGTGGAAAAGTAAGTCATTTGAACTTCATGTACTTGCTGTGGGAGGGAAGAATGCAGTTGTAAATTGTGTTTGAAATTTCCACAACAGCCCAGTGGCTCAAGAAGCTGGCGAGGGAAGTGATTTAATGAAGGAATTGCAACAGCATAGACCTTTCCCCTCAAGTGTTCACTTAAACCTCAGACCCAGTGACACCTAGTGGCAGTTGGATGATTTCTACCGTGCGGCAGCTGTGTTTATGCTAAAATACAGATGTAGATTAAACGGCAAGTTCTCAGGGCATGACAGTCCGCTTTAAGAGAAGAGGTGATGTGTTCTAGACGAACTGTGCTTTAAACACAAACTCTGAACTGCAGCTTAGGTAATGATATGTCAACAGCCTCCAGTAAGCTTCTGTTTTGTTTCAGTACAAAGCTGGCTGTGCTGAGCAACAGTCTGCCCCAGAAGAAAGCCCTTGCTCTCCCCTCCCTCACCAGCCAGCCCCACCAAGTGCTTGCGAGTGACCTGGTGCCATACTCAGATGTTCAGCAGGTAATCATACACTAGCACACATGGAATTTATGTTGGCATGTGTTTCCAGTGCCCACATTGCTTCTTGCCTCGTGTTATTTTCTTGTTGGCTACATTAATCATTGCGGAGGTACTTTTCTGGAAACAGTATGCAATGTTTGGAGCTGTGTGGCATTTCAGTGTGTGGGGGTGTGACTAAATGTGTGACTTAAAATAGTTCTTCGAGATATCTAAAGCTTTTCTGTTGTTACTATTTTTGTTTACCTAATATTCTGTTGGTCTCTTGGGCTAATAGTTTTTCTCTTTGAAACTGGGAGTTTGAGTCAGTTTGCACAGTCCATGTGAACTCTGTCTTCCTTTTTCTTTGCAGGTGTCCAAGATAGCAGCTTATGCTTACAGTGCAATTTCTCAAATCAAAGTGGATGCTAAGGAAGAACTGGTGGTCCAGTTTGCCATTCCCTGATTCTGCAACTCTGGCCTGCATATTGTTCCTCCCATCCCGCTCTCTCTGTGTCACTCCTGCATCCTCACTCTCCAGCCCACCTTTTATTAAAGCATCTTGGTCCTTGTGCTTCTTAGCTATGCCTCTAACTGCTGCAAAGACAGAGACCATGTAGGATTGCACTCTGCGGCTGTCCATTAGTCTACTTAATTCTGGGGTCAGTGACAAATTGTCATCATGGGCAATGGAAGATGTTCTACTGTAGATGAGCCACTGGGGTGTGATCTTATATATACAACAAGGCCTCCTCTGTATGTAGTGCGTGGATCAGAGGCTTTGTCAGAACCAGCTGTGGAAAAATCATCGTTCATCCTTCTCGATGATCTAATTTTTTAAAATGGTTGTTTCAGTGTCTTTATTTTGTTAGTTTCCATAGCCTTGTACTTAAGGCAAGAAAGGCTTGCTCTTCACCCCAGACTGTTATCCAGAGGCATGGAAGAACGTTCAATGAATTCACCTGGGACAGAGCTGTAGGGTTTTTGGCACAAGGCATTGGCTGTTTATGTATATACCTATATACAATCTCCACTGGAGCAAGAGAAATGATTCATCTATGTAGCAAGGAATAATGGGAATATCACAGTAATGGAAATTACCATAGGTCTAAGTACAATAGTTGAACATTTTATCTGGATCAAAACACTTGCAATGTGGCTTAAAGTTTACAGTTCTTGTGTTTAACTCTGTTTTGTCAACCTGGGATGAAACTGCCCATTCCTCAGTGTTTCTCCTTGCACAGCAAGAAATATGTAAAAATCAGAGCCAAAAAAAGGGGGGAAAATGTTTTCTGTTGAGTAGTCATTATAATTTAGAGGGCTGTAATACTATAGTCCTAATGTATGCTGTCATGATCTGGATATCAAACATCCCACAGTAATCTGGTGTCACTGCATCATCATGAAACAGTAAACTAATACGACTTTAGTAAATTTCATTGAAGTTTCACTGTAATAATGTTTAAAAAGTGACAGTGAAACAGGTTGGATTGGTAATTTGTTGTCCAGTGTGCAATCTGTTATTCTTGTTGAGTGACCTATCTGTGGCTGGTGTCCTGTGGTGAATGAGGATGCAAACAGAAGCAGGGTGGGAGCTGGGTGGGCCAACTGATGTCACAGGTGGCGGGAACGGACGGAGCTTTCTTGGGGCACAAGTTCTCAAGTTTACAGACAGTAATTTGTCCTCTGCGGTTTTCTAGCACTAAAATAATGAGCTGGCTGATTCTTTAAATCAAATCCCAGACCTTCACTTATTTAATAGCAGTGGAGACATATGGAGATGAAGGGGGTGGGAGTGTGGATGGTGCAGGGACAGACATTGTGTATTCATGCCTTCTTTGTACAGAATTTTCTGATTTGAATATAAAACCAGATGATGGATTGTATGAAGTTCCTCTTTTTGGAGAGAGTTCATTGTTCAGGATTGGCTAAGGTCTTGTGGTGGTAACATACGTTTTTATGAAACATAAGAACACTTCTAAGGCCTGCAAAGCTTTGCGCTGCAGATTGTAATATGATTGAGTTGTTCATATTAATCAGAAACTAACCATTGTAGCAGTGTGTGTGGGGGGGTGGCGTTAACAATCTATGTACCACAACAGATAAAATGATCCGAAACCTTTTGTGATTATTTATTTGTGTTTTAAATATGTATTTGCTCTTCGGTGGAGAGCACGCGACTGTATGCGTGGGCAGGGAGCACGGTGAGCCGCTCTTGAGTCTCTAAAGGGATGATCTGCAAGGCTGTGATTATTTCAACCACGCAATTGATTTGAGCTTCTTGCAAGGGTTTCTTGGCATTTTTTTTTTTTTTTTTTGGTTCAGTTTCATTTGTTACTCAAATGTGTAATACTACCTGAAATATGTTTGTAATATCTTAGGCTAGTACCAAAAAGTTTTAAGAGTTTGGTTTTTGTTTTGTTTTGTTGTATTTTTTCTGAGTTTAATTAATTCATTAAAGACTTTCAACATAAGTACTTGTATCTTAATAATTAAATATTTACATCCACGTGTTGCTATCTGGGAAGCAGTTGGTGCAGTACAGTCATTAACACTCAATAACAGTCAATAACAAGATAATCCAAAACAATATTCAAATATTCCACAACCTACAATCATGTCCACGACAATATTATACTTATATATATAATAATAAACTGCTTATTTCAGCAGATTAAAAAAAATCCCCAAACATTAAAAACAATGCTGATAGGACCAGATATACACTGACAAACATACAGTTCACAGTATTTCAGAGTTTGTTTTTTCAGCAGTGGGTGTGGAGCACCGGACATTTGGGTGAAACTGTGATTTCAACACACCACGATGGACACGAGCCAGCAGTCAGCAGAGACTGTCCTTGCTGCTTCGGCTGCGGTTGTTGCTGCGATGCCAAATCTTTGCCATGACTCGCTCCTGCCGTGTCACAGCACTGAAGTCCATTGTCTTTAACCGTGGCAGAGCAGAAATCACACGATTCCTTAACAGAGAAAGAAACACACATTTATACATGTGCACAACATAGTGCAATTGAATATTGCAGAGGTTTCTACATATGTAAAGTATGCGCTAAGTTGGCTTTATCTCCACTTTAGTGGTACTACATGTTTACTATATTACTTTAACTGAAATAAAATTTAATCAAGAAGTTGCATTGATTAATGAGAAATCAGTTCATTGGAAATGGTTTTAACCAGCGCCCCCTCTTGCTGTGTGTGGTTATAAGCAGTGTTGCTATGCAGACTAGGATGTGTAATATGAGCTTTAACTGCCTTTAAGCACCTGTTACAATGTTATGCACCTACATGCTTGCCAAGCACACGTCTTACAAAGACACACACACACACACACTCACAATGTAACTGCACTCTTATTGCCCAAGAGTAGTCCTTCACTCTACACCTCTCAAGTGTACGACCATATGAGGCAGCTGTGGGTTGTTGCTGGGTGCTATGGTTGCTGTGTTCAATAATGTTATGTTCTTATAAAGAATAATAAACTGGCTGTTAAGTAAAAGTATCTCACATCCAAACATATTATAGCTACGAGGGATGAGTGTGATGTGTGTTTGGGGTAAATTTGTTCAAAAAAGTTCAAATAAAGTCTCCACCTGTAAGCTTTGTTTGCTTCTATGACATTT
Organism: Toxotes jaculatrix; assembly: GCF_017976425.1. NCBI lineage: Eukaryota > Metazoa > Chordata > Actinopteri > Toxotidae > Toxotes > Toxotes jaculatrix. The sequence goes on along the minus strand of NC_054402.1, from coordinate 15,492,185 downwards.
CCATGTAGAGTGATGGTGTGCAGATGTGGCAGAACTCCCAGTCTGTCCACCTCTGATAGAATAAAAATGCTGTTACCGTGGAGATACAACACACGCAGCTCACGCAACTCGCACAAAACCTGAAACACAAATACACATATTTAACCCATATTGAACATGTACATTCAGTTAATCTGACAAGAGGCACTAGTGCATTAATAAAAGCGGATGTGAGCAATGACTGTATACAGATATCTGTTTAAAACATACAGCACCTCTACAATCACTGCCACAGTAAAAGCAGGAAGAAAACATAAAACCAAAGCATACTGAGAAAGCTCACAGGTGCTATATGTGTGATTTTGTTGAATGAAAGGTCCAGCCAGGCGAGCTGTAATGGCTCAGCCATGAAGTGGCAAACTGTTTTCTGGAGGTCATGAAGGTCAGCGATGTTGTTGTTATTGAGACGCAGGGAGTGGCTTTCGTACTTCATCTCTGAATTTTTCTTTAAGGGCCGCAGGCCACTTCTGGGTTCCTCTATCCATGCATCTGAGACCACACATAAAATAAATAAAGTAAATATTAAGTACTGGCTAGATAATTTGTTTGATCTTAAGGAAGATTTTATTTATGGTGCACTCTGTTTCAAGGGCAATTTATTGATCAGTTTAGACCTTGCATTGCACTCATTAAGCATCCAACCAACTTAGCATACAGAAATATGAGGGATGAGTTGTTTGGTTAAACTATACATTAGTTCAGTAGATGAAAGTACATCAATATACTGAAAAATTCTTTCTGAGGTATAATTGAGCACATTGCAATGGCTGTAATGTGCAGCCATTATAGCAAAGGTAAGCTGTCATAATGTTATAGTGATAATACAGGAAATAAACAATAATGTAAAGTAGCACAAGGACAGATTGAAAACTCTTAGAGGAATATGAAAGAGATAGTGTCCTACCTGCCAAACTGCTGATGTGTTTAAAAGATAAATCCACTGGAGCTCCAAACATAGTTACACCTGTTCAAGATTCACTCACCTGTTGAAGGACAGCTATTGATCATCAAACACCAATAAGTCAATAAAATTGCTTCACCATAAAATGTATTTAGCCTGTGTATTAATGTTTTACACAGGCAATGAGCCATAAAATTATACCTCTAGTCAGCTATAGATCCAAGCAAGCCTGTGAAAAACAACCAGTTCAACCCAAGGTTTAGTTGTTGATTATTCATATTCATATTAGTAGTAATTCACATCACAAATATCATACACTCACCCACAAGTAATAGCAAAAATCCTAGAAAACCCGTGTCGATTTAGCCAGTTACCTGTAGAGAAAACAATCCGTTTCCAAGGAAACGAACAGGTGCGTTATGGGATTTGTAGTTAGGCTAGAATACGATTAAACTGCGTTTATCCGCAGGATTTCAGTACAGTAAGGACATATGGTGAGTAAAATTACTCGCCATGGTAAACACAGGCAAACAGTTATAACCTAATTAAAATAAATTGTATACGTGTGTGTGTGTGTATGCGCCGGAATTGATCCAGGTTGGCGGAGTCAGCCTCCAGCAATGTTATTAAAACTCGTTTGACCCGCTGAGACTTGACTATCAAGACTAACGCTGACCCCGACATAAGACAAAACCTTTTCTGTATGCAGTCTACAGACGACACAAAGAAAACTTTGTTGAGGAACTACTGCGCAGAGAGGGCGCATCTTGAAACTTTTTACGGCCCCTCCCTCCTTTCTCGTCTCCAGAGCGACCCCCCCCCCCCCCCCCCCCCGGCCCTGCGTCAGTAACGTGCGCAGTGTTCAGTTGACTCCCGGCCAATGAATTTCGCCTATTTTCTGCTGCGTCAATACGTGAGAACGGATTGGCTGGTTCAATCTCAACAGCCCTTTTTGAATTTTTAGTCGTGTCTCAGGTTCTGTTTATTTCACAGCTGTAGCTTAATGTAATCTGACGGAGTGGCCGCACACCTCTCTTCCGAGAACGAAAAAATATACAGAAAAGTGGCCAAAGTCTTTTAAGGTGAGTAACTATGGAGGAAATATGTTGTCGCTGTTGAGCGCCGCAAAATTAACCTGAGCTAATGTCTTAGCTTAGCTGTAAACGCTTATTTAGTCTTTACTATTTCTCTTCCAGGTTGAAATCCCTTTGAGATAAAGGGTCAGCCAAGATGACGATTAACTTGGGTGTTAAAGCTCTTCTCGGCTGGGTAAGCTGATAGTAACACCAGTTATATAGTGCAAAAAGGTTGATTCCAGCAATGGTAATTAACGTTAGATATTAGCAGTTGTATCGAATCGACTTTTCAGACTCCTCTTTTTGTTTTTTTTACAGGTCAACAGCATAAAACTGTCCGACCGAGAAATGACTATTGACGATTTACAAGATGGCACGGTCTTACTGAAAGTTGTTTATATGCTGTAAGTAGGAGCGGTGTGTTGAAATGCTTGGTCTGTGTAAACAAGGGAAGATTTACACAGACAGTGGGTTTTTTATAGTGTAAAGATGACCTGTCCTCCTATTTTACTATTGTTTTGCCGTTGTGTCATCTCAGGAAAAAGGAACTCAACATCTGTTTCAGTCATTCCATTGAGGATCGATTCAAGCTCATTGCAGACTTTTTGGAAAGTAAGTGTCTTTGGCTTTTTTAAAAAATATTTTAAGCTGTTGCATGTTTTGGTTCAGATGTTAGTCTAGGTTGTAAAATCTCCAGTGCCAAGGATGGGAAATGGGAAACCATCCATTTTAGCATTTTACCACCCCACATCACTATTGGGTGTGGTTTGAATTGTGCCCTATTGCACCTGTAATTGTGCCAGATATCAAGATCTAAAGAACACACCCTTTTTGTGTCAGTTGCTTTTTAAGTGTTGTAGGCACATGGATGTTCAATATTTCTGTCCTTTGCGAATGAACCTATCTCTGTCTGTGTTGTTTATTAGGGGATTGCAGATTTAGTTCAGCAAAAGGCACTTCCCCTTCTTGGGACAACATAAGAGACGGCAGCAACCTAACTGTAGAAATTGCAAAGGTACAAGACACAGAATAAATAAATGTAAAAACAAACATAGACAAAGACCTGTTCTGACTCACGGTTTATGATCTCACCAGGTGCTTTTGTTGCTTGTATACCATGACATGATGAATGACCGCTGCACTCTGAGCATGTTGGAATGTGATGTGGAGGTAAGCAGAGTGTTGTTTTTCTGATTTGCTTTTATCTGTCTTGTGTCAACCACTAAGATACATCACATTTTATTCAACATGTTTTGTAATGTAATGTGATACCATTTAGTTCTGTCCAAATTTATATATATATATTCCCACTCTTGTCTATTAGCGTGAGATAGCAAACCTGACTGGTTCCTTTGTGATGGAGAGCGAGGGCTATGTTTATCTGAGCAATGGACTTGATGCCTATTTGGCAAGGAGGCGTAAGTAACACATTTGTTAAATCTTACATTTCTTCATGATGGTATATTAAGAGGCATTAGTTTCACTCACACACACACACACACACACACACACACACAATGCTGCTTTATAGCACAAGCTTTCTGGTTTAAATTTTAACTTGCAAGCTGTAAAATTTGTTAAATCCTATCTCTCCATGAATTTAAGATTTGCCTGTCTCCCGGGAAATATTTGAGCGATCAGCAACCACCTCTACCTCCAATGTGTCGACACTGTCCTCGCTCTCAGATGACGAGTCCCCCGTCTTCCACCGCACACAGAAAATCACATTTGTGGACATGCAGACTGTGGCTTCTTCCTCAGTCAGGTATCAGTGTGGCTTTGAATTTATCCAACTCAGTGCTTATCATATTTGTTATCATCAGTGTTAATCCAGACTACGGTTTCTTGAAATAATATTTAATGAACATTCATAATCCAACATAAAGATCCAGTCTCTGAGTTTTATTTTCCTATGCCATAATGGGATACTAACAAATTATATCGGTGTGGTGTGGTTTGGGATAATTAGTTATTTTTCCGCTTAATTAGCTGTTTGTCTCCACTGAAGGACCTTTAGCCCGAAAGAATAATAAGTGAAAGCAGCTTTGTTTTGTATTCTTGGTGATGAAAGCCTATATTTGGGCTTTATATGAACATAGCAGCAAGCAGTTTAATTTACCACACCTTGCTAAACGTTCAGTAATTAAGTTATTTGTTTTCACACCATAACAAAATGATTAACTTTGTGGGGTTGCAGATCATCAGAACATTAAAACTCTGTCTACTCCACATGCCATATATAAATCACTCCTTATCCAAAGTCCATGGGATATTAACATTTTGATCATAATTATTTACTTTGGCTGATCTGCTTTTATTTCCACAGCAAGTCTCCTCTGCAGGATATTATGAACACACCTAAATTTCAGATGAGGAAGATGCAACGACAGATGATCAAGGAGAGAGACTACAGAGATGGACTGGAGAGGGAGCTGGCCAGCAAGCTTGCGCTCATTGCACAGAGAGGTACAACATTTAAGTATTTATATATGATTATAAATTTGTCTTTTTGGAGTAGGTCAGACTTTTTGTGCTTTCATTGCCTTTGATTCCTTTACGTCTGATGCTTAACAAACTTGCTGTTTTGTCAAAGTGTTACTGAGGGTTCACTGTACTTAACTAGATGTGTTCTGCATAATGATATTGTCTGGCTTTTCATTTGTGTTTTGGCTCTTATCATCAGATTAAACTCTGCTCTCTTATTTTCTTCAGAGTCTCACATTAACCAGTTGCAGTATCGCCTGGATAAGCTGAAAGAAGAGCAAGGTGATCAGGAGCAGGTTATCAGGGAACAAATAAATGATCTTGAAACCAAGAACAATGGGTAAGTACCCTGGACACCCAGGTTTTTCTTTTTTTTTTTTTTAAACTGTAAGTAAACCCTATTTATTAATCCATAACAATAGTGACACCTTTTTACGACAGAGATATTTGTTCAACTTGAGTTAGTGGAAAGTATTACCTTCTACAGGTTGTGACACTTCCCAAGATTGATGAGTTTGTCAGCTATAAGCTACAAAATGTTATTTTGTTCAGGCTACAGAAATATTTTGGCCATATATGAATGGGAATTAAAGGTATACATTTTATTGCAGCTTTATGCTATTATATAGCACATCTCATGCATCAATAAAATCTCTAACAATGTCTCACTTTTTGTATGAACAAGAAAATATTTATTACATACCTAAACATGTCCAAAACATTAAGAGTTTGGTGGAAAAGTGACTTATGAAACCGCTTTCCTTTTTTTTTTATTTGTCTTAGTTTACAAATGCGTCTTAATGAGATGTTAAAGCAAAATAGAGACCTCAAGAGTACTTCCTCACTTATGGAGCGTAAAGTGGATGAGCTGACAGAAGAAAATGGTGTTCTCTCTTCCCAGGTAATGACACTTGCTAAGTTTCTTTTTTGTTAAATGCAGTCTTGCTGTGAATGAATCTTTGTCATTAGCAGTCTCACATTCCTCATATCCTTGAAAACATCAGCATGAGCAAACGTATCCTGAAACTGAAATGTAAATATGCTGGCGGTGCCAATTCTCAGAGGGTTTGTAGCAACACTTTCACGTTGCACAGTCAGGTGTCAATGTTGAGGCTGAAACTTCCACTGAATAAGTACTGTAAAGGCTTTCTTTTAATGTTTTCCCAGGTGAGGGCAGTGTGTTCACAGCTGAGCATCTTTGAGGCAGAAGTTGGCAGGCTGACAGAAACCCAAGCATCAGCTCAGGAGGAGTGGCAAAGCAAAACTAGCCACCTACAGTCAGAGCTCACCCAAGCTACTGCTCAAAAGGTAACGTATATCCTTACAACAGAAGATGTTTAGTAACTGTTTTTAAGTGTTTATACATCAATCATATGTTATCACTTGTACACTATGAACAAAAACACTATGAAATAGTTACTTGTCATGTAATACCGTCTCAGGACTCTTTCTTCCTGCACTCATTCATGTGCAGGGGAATCATCATTCCTTTAATCGTTCCACTGGTCTGACAGGTTGATGTTAGTTTGACTTTTGAGGATAAAAGGATTTTTGATGTATTATGTTATACTCCTTTGTTTCTCAGGAGCTCCTGACTGAACAAATTCAGATCCTCCAGGGGAAGATTTCCTGTTTGGAAGATGAAATAAGCAAGGCCACTATGGAAGAAGTTGGAGAGAATATGGGGCCTGTTATGGAGGTATAGCACGTACCTCTGTTGTTGTTACTGTGTTATCAGACTGAATTCAGAAATGTTAGTTTGATAATCAAATATATAGCCCCCATGTTCTATTTTTAAAAAAAATCTATTTTGGATTAGAGGTTTCTAATTGTCTTCTTTTCTTTTCTTTTCTTACCAGAGAGAAATGCTGGAGACTGAGATCAGCAGTCTGAAGAATGAGCTGGAGAACACATTTTGCTCCCTGAAAAAGGCTGAGGTGGAGATTCAGGCTAAAACACATCAGCTGGCAGAGTACCAACAAGAAATTACTCAGCAGAAAGAGCTCCTGAAGCAACAGAAATCCCAAACTGAAGAACTGATTCAAACTAAGGATGAAATGTTGGACAAGCTGCAAAAGGAGATCACAGAGCAGAGGGCAGTCCTTCAACAAGAGATCCAGGATCTCAAGCTTCAGCTTGAGCAAGTTGAGCAGCAGAAAACGGAGCAGATGACCAGACTACAAGCACATATTTCTGCTTGTGTACAAGAAGTTGAAAAACTGAAAGAAATTAAGAAAGAGAAGGAAGACCTTCTCATCCAGACTGAAGAAAGCGTGAAAGATCTTGAGACAAAGTTATCTGCTATCAGTTCTCTCTTGGTTGATAAAGACCAACAAATTAACAGTCTCAAAGAAGAAGTAGATGTTCTTTCAAATGAAACCAAAAAAGTCAAAGATGAAATTCAAGCCAAAGAGGAAACGCTTGCCAAATTAGTTCTGGAGAAGTCAAATGAGCAAGAAATTCTTCAAGATAAAATCGAGACTTTAACAGTCCAGGTGGGAGAACTTAACTCGTCTCTCAAACAGGCTGAGCAGGAAATTCAACATAAGCAAGAACTACTGGCGAAAACCCAACAAGAGAATATCCAAGAAAGAGAGCTACTCCAACAGCAGCTTTTAACCTGTGCAGAGGAGATTCAGAAGCTAAATGCAGAGATACAGGTCAGAAATGATCAGCTGGTTGTGTTAAAGAATGACAGCTCTCAGCAGTCTGAATTGCTAGAGCAAGAGATTAAAGGTCTGAAAGGCCAAGTAGAAAGTCTTAATGACTCTCTTAGAAAGGCTGAGGAACAAGTTCAGACCCAGCTAGTTTTACTTAGCACCCAGGAGCAGGAGAGTGCTCATCAGAAGGAGCTTCTGCAGCAACAACTGTCTTCTTCTGAAGACATGGTAAGGAGCATGAAGGAGGAGATCCAAGCTAAGGAGGAACAGATCAACACGTTGAAAAGTCAAAGTTCAGAACAGTCAGAACTACTACATCAAGAGATTGGAGATTTAAAGAAACAAGTGGAGCATCTTAGTTCCTCACTGAGGTCTGCTGAGGAGACTTTGCAATCCAAGGAAAATCTGTTTGCCAAACAGCAATTACAGAACACCCAGCACATGGAGACACTGCAGGCAGAGATGGTAGCGTCTCAAGAGGAGGTGAAAAGACTAAATGCAGAGATTCATGCCAAGGAGGAACAGTTGGCTCAGCTGAAGACTGAGACTTCTACACACTCTGAGTTACTACAGCAGGAGATTGAAGGTCTGAATCAACAAATAAAAAGCATGAGCAACTCACTTGAGGTCGCCAAAGATCAGGTTCAAGCTAAAGAAGATTTGATGGCCAAGCAGGAGCAGGAAAGCACCTTGCAGATTGAGGCTCTTAGAAAGCACCGCGTAGACCTTGAGGAGGAGGTAAATCAGCTGAGGGAGGACATCCAAACCAAAGAGGCTGAGGTGAACATGTTAAAGGTCGAAAGCTGCAAGGAGTCAGAAGTGCTACAGAGTGAGATCCAGACTCTGAAGGATCAAGTGGAAAGTTTGAGTGAGTCGCTGAAATCTTCAACAGAGCAGGTTCAGGCTAAAGAAAACCTGCTGGCTCAAAAGGAATTGGAGATTTCTCAGGAAAAAGATAAATTTCAAAACATGATGACAACCTCTGAAGAGGAGATGCAAAGGCTTAGGGACGAGGTCCAAGCTAAAGAGGAACAACTGGGAGCACTAAAAGAAGAGGGCTTCATACATTCTGACAAGCTACAGCAAGAGATTGGGTGTCTAAAAAACCAACTAGATACTATGGCTGACTGTCTCATTAAGGCTGAGGAGAAAGTTCAGACCCAACAAGTTTTGCTTGACACCCAAGAGCAGGAGAGTGCTCATCAGAAGGAGCTTCTGCAGCAAGAACTGTCTGCTTCTGAAGATAGGATACGGAGCATGAAGGAGGGGATCCAAGCTAAGGAGGAACAGATCAACATGTTGAAAAATCAAAGTTCAGAACAGTCAGAGCTACTACATCAAGAGATTGGAGATTTAAAGAGACAGGTGGAGCATCTTAGTTCCTCACTGAGGTCTGCTGAGGAGACTTTGCAATCCAAGGAAAATCTGTTTGCCAAACAGCAATTACAGGACACACAGCACATGGAGACACTGCAGGCAGAGATGGTAGCGTCTCAAGATGAGGTGAAAAGACTAAATGCAGAGATTCATGCCAAGGAGGAACAGTTGGCTCAGCTGAAGACTGAGACTTCTACACACTCTGAGTTACTACAGCAGGAGATTGAAGGTCTGAATCAACAAATAAAAAACATGAGCAACGCACTTGAGGTCGCCAAAGATCAGGTTCAAGCTAAAGAAGATTTGATGGCCAAGCAGGAGCAGGAAAGCACTTTGCAGATTGAGGCTCTTAGAAAGCACCGTGCACACCTTGAGGAGGAGGTAAATCAGCTGAGGGAGGACATCCAAACCAAAGAGGCTGAGATGAACATGTTAAAGGTCGAAAGCTGCAAGGAGTCAGAAGTGCTACAAAGTGAGATCCAAACTCTGAAGGATCAAGTGGAAAGTTTGAGTGAGTTGCTGAAGACTGCAACAGAGCAGGTTCAGGCTAAAGAAAACCTGCTGGCTCAAAAGGAATTGGAGATTTCTCAGGAAAAAGATAAATTTGAAAACATGATGACAACCTCTGAGGAGCAGATGAGAGGGCTACGGGAGGAGATCAAGGCTAAAGAGGAACAGATGATGCTGTTGAAGACTAACAGCTCAGATCAGTCGGATTTACTAAATCTAGAGATCCAAAGTTTGAAGCAACAAGTGGAGACTCTTGGTTCCTCACTGAGGAACGCTGAGGAAGATCTGCAATGCAAGGAAGATCTGTTTGCTCAACAACAGCAAGAAAATAATCAGCAGAGGGAAGCACTCCAAAGTCTACGGGAGAAAGTTCAACAAGTTGAGATTCTGCAGGAAAAGATCTACTCACGTGAAGAAGAGATTCAAAAGCTAAAAGAATCTCAGAGTGAGAAAGAAAGCCTCCTCCTCAAGGCTGAAGAGAAGCTGCAGATCCTCCAGACAGAGTTGTCTGCCGTCAACACACTCATAGCTGATAAAGACCAAGGTCTCAACACTCTCAGAGAGGAGGTCGCTGCCCAAGCTAACTTGGTACAAAAAGCAAAAGTGGAAGCTGAAGCCAATGAGAGAATTTTGGCTGAGATAAAGGAGGAGAGCTCCAAACAGACAGATGCTCTTAAACATGAGATCCAGGATCTGAAAGGGGAAGTGAAGAACATTTCTGTGAAACTTCTGGCTAAGGAGCAGATGTTAGTTCAAACTCAACAGGAGTCCGCTGAGCAGACAGACCTCCTCCAGCAGCAGCTCATCTCAGTGAATGCAAACCTGAACCAACTCAAAGAGACACATGCTGCCGACCTCAGATTGAAAGACACGGTACAGGAGTTGCAGGTTGCCACTCTCAAAGAGAACGAGGCTCTTGTTCAGGAAAAAGAAGTACTCGTGGCCAGGATACATCAGGCGGAAAAAGATCAGACAGCTCTGGAGAAACAACTTGAAGCCATGGCCTTTGAGAAGGAGAGACTTGCTCAAGCCAAGAAGGCCATAGAGAAAGAGAACACGGCTTCCCGTAAACTGGAATCTGCACTGGAGCACGAGCTGGAAGTACTGAAAATGGAGAAGGAGAAACTCCTGCAAGAGAAAGGAAAAGCTGAAGAAACTGACATGCAAAAAAGAGACCTGCAGGAGCAGCTCTCGGTGAAATCAGAGGCCGCAGAACACTACAAGGCACAGGTTGGTGTGATCACAAACAGTCCCCACAAAACACAACACAGTGCAGCTTCACTACTTGTATCTCTGTACATTTCAAATTGTTTTATGTTTGGTGTCAAATGAGTCGTTTGGACTGAGATATTAACACAAAGATAACTGTTTAATTATCACAATGCCACAGATGGAGAAAGCGGTGAGTCATTACAATAGCAAGAAGCTGCTTCTCCAGGAAAGCCAACAGGAGGTGGCTGAACTCAAGAATTCCTTAGAGGTTAAAGAGAGTGAAGTAAAGACTCTCGCCATGGAGAATAAGCTACTTCATCGAGATTTGGAGAAGGCCCAAACCAAGGAGAAAGAACTTTTGAACACGGTGGCCAGTTTGAAGGTACAGGTTGGTATTATGTTTTGAAGTATGAGATTACGGTAAGAAAAATAAAGGATATTTGTTGAGTTCAAGGATTTCTGCACACATTTAACCCTGATCTCTCTCTGCGTTTGCTCACCTTTAGCTGTCCTTTGCTGACCATAACCTGCGAGTACAGAATAAGATTCATGGTAGAGAAGGAAGTGCAACTGAGGCGTGTTACTCGGATGTTCCCAACACACGCTTAAGTATTCAAAGTAAGGTGAAGAGGACCATGAGCTCTGACAGCCTGGACCAGAGCTCTCTGGAAGACTCTCTGAACAACACAAGGTAATGTTCCTCTCAGATAAGATATCCAATATCGGTTTCATGCGTATTTTGAAGGTCCGCCAGCTCTCTAAAGTGCTGCTCTGTGGCTTAAAACCGCATTTGGGATTGAGATTTTGCACAACACTGTGTTTCTTACCTGTGCAGGAAACTTTCAGCACCTGATGAATCAAGCACACCACTTGTTCGCAGTTCAGAGCGTTTGGCAGCCAAACGACGGGGTCTACAGGCTGAGTCACTGGAAACACTCTACTTCACACCTATAAACACCAGACAGATTAACAGGTATTTCAGAACAGTGGTGACAATTGTGGTATTCCACATAATAGTGGGTGTAGGGGTGAAGAATTGTAGATGTCTTTGAAGTTTTTTTCAACCTTCTGTGCCCCACATTACATTGTCAGTATGTCCTCACATACATTTAGAAAAATCAGCTGCTTTTCTTGTTGTATTCCTGTGAGATTTTTCTGATTTGTGGTGAATCAAGATGTCAAAGTCAGTCCAGTCAGTTTTTATACTTAATGTGGAAGCCTTCTGTCATCTAGCATAAACACATGTATGATTGCTGGAAGTTAAAATGATGGAACTCCTATGATGTAATTTAAAATATCTAAAATAAACGGCTATAAGAATATATATATCTATAAGAAATGGCTCCTATCGAGCTCATTATTGGATAGTATTTAAAAATAAAGTTTAGTGTTCCCTAAATAAACAATGTAATACTTATAATGTAAGCATTACATGTACTGCTTTTCCTGCATACTCTGATATCCTACTTCTTCGTCACCCAGGACCAGCACAGAGAACAAAATGGAGCTGGATTCAGCCCGAAAAAATCCAAGTTCGTCTGTCAAACGACGCAGGACCACTCAGGTTATCAACATCACCATGACCAAGGTGGCGGAAACTCACCTGCACTCTGCGTATTTTGCATGTTCACAATAGTACACACAGTTGAAGACTTTGAACAATCACTGTACCTTTTTAAATTATTATTGGTAATAATTTTTGGTTTGTGTCTCACTCTTTCTCAAATGTTGTTTACTGAAGTCTTTGTGCAGTTTGAAGGTTTCAGCTGTACATACATTTTGGGCTCTGTGACTAATTTCTTCATTTGTTTTAAAAAATACTTTAACTAAGACATTGTTGGCCTAGTTTTTAACCACCAAACTAAGAGGATTTTCAACTATGGAGTGTAAAAATGCAAAGCCCAAATGTTTTAGGTCGTCCTTTCAAATTGTCCCCACACTCTCACTGCAGTGTCATGGTAGCCATAAATCATTGTCGGTCTCTGATCTGCAGAAAACCCCAGGCTGCAGTGAAGGTGATGAGACCTTCTACAGTCTGGCCTCAGCTCGCTCCCACCCAAACCTCTCCAATGCTCATTCTGCACGACCCGTGTCCATGGAGCTGTTTAACACGCCTGCCAGAACGAACAGCGACCAACTCAGCGGTTTTCCAGGGTACAGACGGAGCACAATCCACTCACAGAGTAAGTAGAGACCTGCCTGACTCACAGGAGGTGAAAGTGAAAGATGTTAAATTGAGCTGAAGCTGGGAAAAAAAGTGAAACAGCATGCACAGCTGCGACCTGCAAGGGAAAACAAAGTTCAACTGTGTGTGACATGGAGTTAATTAACCTGCCCACTATTTTCCTAACCAATAATCATTTAGTCTATAAAACATCAAAACACAGTGAAAAGAGCCATCACATTGTCCCAGAGTGGAAGGCAATGTCAATAAATGTCTTTTTTTGTCCAGAACTCGACAATTTTCAGTTTACTTCAATGTATAAGACCAAGACAAGAAGATAATTCTCGGTTTTGGCCTAAAAATGACTTAAACCATTAATTGCCTCTCAAAATATTATTATTTGCTTGGGCTAATTGCTGATTAATTTTCCTTCTATCAGTTAATGGACTGATCTTTGCAGTTCACAGTCTGTTGCTCTCTGTGACAGTAGAGGAAGCTGTACAAGTGTGGGTTTAAAAGTAGTTTGCACTTCAGCAGTGGAGCTGCAAACTCAAACGAGTGGCTCTGCTCTGCATTGCGCTGCCCTCCGTTGCCACTGCTGTACTTTTACAGATAGACAGGCATAGAGTCAACTCCCAAGAGTTACACACCCAGTCTTTTTCTACATCTGTGTGTCTTCAGCCACTAGTACATTCTGTGTGGGGGCAGAGAATGAGCCAGACGTTGGACCTGAGGATTGGATGAGGATTGCTGAGCTCCAGCACAGGAACAAGGCCTGCCTTCCTCATCTAAAGAGCAGTTACCCTGTGGAGTCTGAGGTGAGGAGAGGGTGGGGGGGCACACAGAACACACCAGGCATACAATCGCACATACAGTCAAAATAGTGATGAATGTGGAAATATAATGCTCAGGGGATTGTTGTGGCACATGTACACATAAAACAGCGCCAAACTGTAGTTTTAGCAGTTGACTTCTCAGTTGGGGAAGTGGTTGCTGAAATATTCTTTTCCCATGAGTTTTATGAAATCCCTCTCTGTCTGTTCCTGTAGACTGGCCACAGCGGCGCATTCATTTTCACAGACGAAGACGTCCGTACAGGTGACCCATCTGACACCATCCGTCGGGCGTCCACGATGCCCGGCCAGCTGCAAGACTCTCTAGTCTCCCATCGGCAGTCCCTCATGGTGGGACAGTTAGGTGCCGCAGCCGGTACTCGTTCTCATCGTCTGTCCCTGATGCCGGGCCAGCTGCCGTCAAAGACGGTCAGCTCCTCTCAGCTGAGAAGCCCGAAAGGCACAAAGCGGTCTTCATCTACACTGTCCATCTATCAGACATCGCCTGAGGTTGGTTTGCATTAGTATGAACAAAAATATTTGTTACATCTTGTGTTACATAATATGTAATTTCTATTACATAAAATGTAATGTAATGCAATAAACTTTTTCTCAATCTGACAGAAAAAGGTGAAGGCCAGCTGCTTCCCCCGTCCCCTCACTCCCAAAAACAAGAATTTGAACAGTGGATCCAGCAGCTCTCAGTTTCTCTCGATCCCCAGTCCAGTGAGTGTGACATATGCGCACACACACACACACACACACACACACGTTTGGCTTGCTTCTCCAACAGTTTGACTTGTAATTGTTCTTTCAGGCTGAGCGGAGGCAGTCTATGGCTTTCACTATTGACAACACCCCTAAAAACAACAACTACCTGAAGAAAGGGTTGAACAAACTCCGCAGTTCCACCAGGAAATCCCCTGGCAAAAGTTCGAAGAAGTCGCCTGCTCAGACAACTGCCCGCAAGTGTCAGGAAAACGTGTCGTCAGTAAATTCTCGCGCTGGAGTAGGACGAACAAGCCGAGCTGGCAGCTTTAAGTCACCCCAAGTGACAACTAAAGGACAGAGGAAGTCTCCACAAACCACCAGCAGAGCCGCAAAGTCTCCTGGACTAACGGCTAGTGCTCGCAAGGTAAACACACAGAGACAAATCCATCCATGCAAGCATGATACTTGTTATGTAGGGGCAAGGGTAGGAACTGCTTAAAGGGAGTGCAGGTGGAATATAAGGCAGCAGATATGACGAACAATGTCTATCAGCTGACAATCAAACAGCAGCAGGTTGTGGAGATCCTGTGATCAACTTTAATTTGATCCTTTCATAGATATCAGATGTCAGGCAGAGACAGTACGTGAACTTTTTCATGTAGATTCAGATGCGACGAAATTCGCGTTCAGTGTTTCTCACTAAAACTCTGTCGATCCTTGAGGCCAAACAAACAAACGTGTTGTTTAAATATCAGCGTTCTTTTTAGGTGTGCCAAAAGCCATCATCAGTGGGTTGTAGCTACATTTGTGCTTTTTTTGTGTAATGACCAACTTTTTCATAAACTAGGAACTTTGTTTATATTACTACTGGGAAAGTGGAAGAATTTTCCTCGAATGTGTTTAGTCATTACATCTCAGTAACTCTTGAATTTGAACACTGTTTTCAGAAGCCCGTGTCTGTAAATGGAGAAAACCTTGCTGGAAGTATTAAAAGGTTGATAAAAAAAGAATTTTAATTTAATTTATGGGGATTTGGTTCTTATAACAGTGTTTCACTAAAGGCTGGTTGTTGGTTCTCACTTCATGGCATAACTCACGGTGTGTTTCTTTTATTTATCGACTTAAGGGATGTTCATATATTTATCTCATGACAAACACTAACAGAAAACACATAATTTCAGCTTTTACTAAACATCATGTTTGTGTTGTATTGAAATGTTTCTCTTTGAGCTTTGGCTTAATCAGAATTTTTTTCTTTTGTATCCCACAGATGATGAGGAGGATGAAGGTGTGAGGACTGGTTTCCAAATTGGATTTATGATCTACGGTTCTACTTGATCATACTTTTTTTTTTTCCTCACCAACACAATTTTATTTTTGTTGTCCTTCCGGATTTTCTTTTTACAATCTTGTCTTAATCTGCCTTTAATTTTTCTCTGTATTATATTTACATGTTTGTCAATAAAAACCTTTAAATGACACATTGTGGAAATGCCTGAAGATTTCTGCCTTATAATGGTAAAAGTTGACAGGAACAAATGCAGCAGCACAAGTTTCCTCATGCTTTAACTGCACCTGCTGAGCTGTTTCTGCACAATGGATCTGACCTCAAAAAGGTTTTCATGATACCACAAAGTAGCTAACGCTGCAGAAGACATAACTTTCTCCTACCATATGAAGTTTGGATGCCCTTTCCAGTTCTAAAAAGCAATAATCGAGGAATTGTACAGTTGTACTGCATAGTGTTTTATTTCATAAACACGTACAAATTAAATGACACTGTAAAAGCATATGTTTTTGTGTTTTTGATTTGTGCAGACTGCTTTTGAATGTTTACGTAAACCTATGTGGAAATCATACTTTTATTCTGAAGGATTTGGCCCGGAAGTCGGATGTTATCGTCGTCAGACAACGAGTTCCCGGAAACCGATAGTTTTAGGCAGCAGAACGAAGTTGAATGAAGTTTAATTTGAGTGACCAGTGACATGAGCGAATAGTTTGCAGATATTTTTATTTATATTGATTATTTAATATGAAATTTTAATTTCTAACGCGTCTATGTATTCATTAGCCCACCACGTTCTCTTAAATGTTAATGTTAGCATACAGTGAAGGCGGAAAAGGACGGCTTCTGTGTTGAAGTAATGTTTGCATCGTGGATTCATTTTTTGGATGAAAAATTATTGCGATGAATAAGATTTAGCTGCCTAAAAGTAATTCTACTTATGAGGTGTATACATTAGATGCGACCTGAGACATGGACCCAGATACCGAAGTGGAAAGGTACGTGTTGTTAGTCAGCTTTTCTTCAACGGGAATGAGTGAATCTGCCATGTTTAATATTCTGTCACTTAACTAGGAATTTTACACATTTTCACACGACAGTTATTGTACTTCAGTCTGTCAAATACACCTGAAACGATGAGTTGTTTGACAGGATATTAATTAGCAACAATAATCGTTTTGAGTCTTTTTTTTTTTTCTTTTATGCCAACATGCCAAGCATTTCATGTCTCCAGCTTTTCAAATGTGGGGATTTGCTGCTTTTCCTTTTACTAATTTTAACTTACTTTAAATAATTTTGAGATTTGGACTACTGGTTGGACAAATCAAGCAGGGTGATGATGTTACTGATGTTACTATTTGTAGAGTTTTTACAAACCAAACAACCTGTTAATTAACTAAAAAGCAACCTGCAGAATAACCTATAATGAAAATAATACTTATGACAAAGGATTTTTACAGTGTTTTATTAGTGCTTTTACCTAGGTAAAGGAATGTAATGCTTCCACTGTTATTAAGTCCTTATGCACGCATTTTCAAGTAGTAATACTCTATATCACATCCGCCTATGCAGAGAGTTAGTTCGGCTGTCACTTTGGTCCAAACATTTAATCAAACTACTTATTCAGTCTATCTATCTACCTAAGACTTGTCCATCTGCAGTCTTTGACATTTCTCCCAGGAAAATATTAGTGGTCATTAGTTATCTGTTGGACTAAATTTAAAACTGTTCCACCCGCAAACTAACACCTTTTTTTCTGTCTGCTTAGCATCCTTAGGCAGGAGAATGAGGTGAAGTGGAAGAGGCCACCCTCCAGCTATGGTTCAATGAGAAGCGACAATGAGGAGATGCAGGATGAGTCAACAGAAGAAGAGGTTGCTGTAGTATTACCTGCTCCAACGACTGCTCATGAGGCGACAGGGTACTGTGTCTTTGTTTGATACTTAAGCATCATCCCAATCTTGTTTTTTTTTTTTGTAAGCTTCGTAAGCTGCACTCTGCTACCTATTGAAATTTTTGCTGTGATCGGTTCTGTCTGTAGGGAAAAACTAAAAACTGACCTTTTCCATGATCCAGTAGAGTCACATAGCTGCTAGGGATGTTTTGTTTGTGCAATAGGCATCGCAGGCTGTTAATGAGAATGGAGTTTAGGAGGATTTCCCAGTCACATCACACAGCTTCATGAACAGTCCTTTCTAGTGCTGATATTTTTGGAAGTGCAGCCTGTGGTTTAAGAGTAAGATCAACCTGTAGATGCTAACATTCAAGCTTAGTTCTTTTTTTTTTTTTTTTTTTAGCAAAAACTAATAGCAAAGGTTTTTTGTGGAGGTCAATGCAGGTGGGGTTCTTTATTGCACCAAACATCTGAGGGCAGTGTGTTACAAAGCAGTGGTGCATTCAGGGACTTTGAAATGACGAATATGAGGTAAAAAAAAAAAAACCCTTATGGTATGTACTACTCTTGTTCACTTCGGACAGGTTGCAGCTGCTTCGCTCCGAGTCTCCAGAGACTCTCTACACTATGACTACACAACAGCAGCCACCGGAAGCTGCTCTCATTGACACCAGGTGAAGGAGACGCACACTTGCTCACTCTCACACATTTTCATAGCTCTGTAAAATGCAATTGCTATGCTTAGTTACATATCAGAATATTCAAACACATTTACTATACTGACCTGTTGTTTTGTTTATTGTCTGTATGTTAGTAAAAACTTTCCATCACCTCACAGTTTTCCGCTTGACAGGAAAATAAAAGAATATTGGACTAAAAAACAATGAAAGGTGATTTAAACAAACCACGAGACTATAGTTTGTCATGTGTATTTTACTTGAAAAGCTCAATTTAAATAAAACCTTGAATGACTTTAATACTTGTGACAAACATTGAAAATATGTGAAATATTTTTGTAAACAAGTCTTTAAAAAAAATATGTATTTGTAATTTCTGTTTGACATCAGACAAAATGCGACAAAACATTGTTGCGATCATTGGACAGTGTTTGCAGTGCTTTTTCTGACCTTAGCTGTTCCTGACCCGGGGTTCCTGTTGTCTCTCAGGTCTTCTGATCTGGGGGATCATGAAGAAGATGAGGAGGAGGAGGAGGATATGTACGAAGAGGAAGGAGTTAATTCTCCAGAACCACCTGAGCCTTTTGAGCCAGACGACACAATGCAGACTGATGAGAATTGCCAGCCAGGCAGACTACACCCAGAGCAAGACCTGCCTCATATATTTAAAGTTGGTGCTTCACAGTCGGCAATCCGGCAATGACACAGCGATTATGATACATCCCAATAGCTCATTTGCCAGTTGATGTCGAATTTATTTGTAACTTTTATTTTTCAGAATTCTTCATTTAGCATATTAATAAAATGCAAAAGCTAATGAATAAGTTTGTAAATAAATGATGAAAAAAGAATTGGTTTAATTCTCGCCCTTGCCCACGCATATATTGTTTAAGGCGACATGTTTTAACTTGTGTTAACTTTTTGCAACTTGTGTTTTCATAATTTATTTTCTGTAACTTGTGTTTTCCTAATTTATTTTCTTTCTGCAGAGTATCCAGAATAGTCTGACGGGCCTCACCAGTGAAGAGCTGTTCAAATTTAGGATGTTGTTTTCACAATGGGAACCGGGCATAAAGCATGAACAAGTGATGGAGGGAGACCTTCTTGATTTTGTGGACAGGATACTGGAGATCCTTGGTAAGAAAACACAAAATTTAAAGAATCAAATTTTGACTGTTGTGATGGCGGGTGCGAAGTGAACGCTTCGTGGACTTAATTGTTTTAAAAATACAGAATTTATATGGAAGAGAGTTTTAAAAGCCACGTGGAGTGCACAGGGACTGATACACTTTAACTGATTTAACTTCTTACTGCTTTTGCTTTTTATTAAAACTCTGTTGTTCTGTAGGCCAGGATCGTTCCCTGATGCACACAATAGGTACTCTAGAAAGCATGAACAAGGACGAACAGGCAGGTGAACTACGGAATGGATGCAAGAGAGGTAAGAGAACATTTGTCTGATTTTATCCCAACACTAATACTGATGAAATTTGTCTGTTCTGAGACATTTTAATGAAATCTCGATGTTGTGGCTGTGCTATTTTTACAGAATATGTCTCTTGGTTGTTCAGCTTGTTTGAAATCTAGAGTGTGTTCATGTTTCAGGACAGGTCATAGTACAGTTCTATACTACGACCTTCAAAACACGACTGATATATATTTCTAATTTTTGGTCTAAAGTCAAAATAGATGAGTTTCTTTGTTCTAAGGAAAGCAATGCAGTCTGGGTGCTTTGCTTGAAGGGAACAGTTAAATTGTCAGCCTTGCGATTTCAAACCTCACCTACTCTACGCGTTAAAGAACAAAGTAAGAAAAGATACCTGGGAACAGGTGGAGGATTTTTTTTGTTATTTTTTTTACACCTTCAGCAAGTTCAGGTTCATTAAATGTTCTGAAAACACAAAGATCCTGTCATCGTGGGAAAGGTTTGATAGATGGATGTTGCACCCCTGATGGACATGTTATTCTGGAACAGACACTGGTGATATTGTTATTTTAACAAGAATCATATTACAAACTCCCTGCATGAGTCAACACGCCACTCAAGAATTGAGCCATGTATGGGGCACGTAGGGCAATGGGATGAGCAAGATGAAGGTGAAATTACACATGTAGGTTTCATGCTTTCCTTTTTATCTTTTCCCACCAACAGCTTTGGTTCGTGCTCATCTGAAGCAGCATTTGATCAGAAAACACCAAGTCATCCGAGAGGGGGTCGTTCGAGCTGGAAAGCACAATCTTCTGAACACTATCTACGTTGAGCCCCAGATTTCCACCTGTGGTTACGGAGGAGTTGACCCCTCCCATGAGTTCCGGTCACACTCTCTGTCGCCTCTCCAGGTCCCCAGTGCCGACACCTTTGTGAGTTTGAACAATTTGTTCCGACTACAGAAGGATGACGGCAAGCCAGTGAGGACTGTGCTGACCACTGGGATTCCAGGAATTGGCATGACCGTCTCTGTGGGTAAATTCTCCCTGGACTGGGCAGAACTGCGCGCCAATAAGGTGAGATGTCAGGCGAAAAAGCTTCCATTAACCCATTATACACTACGTATTGGCACCAAACGGCACATAGACACAGTTAGAGACCAGCTGATGAACACAGGAGTTTGTGGTGTCCAAAATTCATCAGATCACCAGAAACACCGCTCCAAATGAACCATCACTTTGCTCAGTGTCTGGTGGATGCACACAATAGTCACATTAACTTTATAAGGCTGTAATATGTCAGATGTGTGTATGTTGTTCACCTTGTTGTGGACTTCTCTCTGGTCAGAAACTAATTCATGCTACTTTAATGCTGAATTACATAGCTCTTTATGTAACCTTTTTCAAGAACAGTACGTTGAATAACACTGAGCAAAGTATGAATGTTTTGTCAGCAGTACTTTTGTTACACTGTTTTTCAAAGTGGCTCTTTCATATATGTAATGCTCACCACTGAAGTTTTTGTTGTGTTAATTTTCTATGACACCATGATTCCTGATACCATGTCCCTGTCCATTTTTGTTCAGGATCTGCAGTTTGTCATCAAACTTTCCTTTCGCACTTTCCGGTTTCTGAGAAAAAAACCCCTTCCTGATTCTCAAAAGATGTCCATCATGGAAGTGATAGAATATTATTACCCTGAGTTCAAAGATGTGAAATACCTGGAGGAAGAGGATTGTAAATTTCTCATCATAATGGATTCCTTTGATTGTTATCAAGCTGCTCTGGACTGGGAGGTACCCATCAGTGCACATATACACCTGAGACACCCCCCGCCCCCCCCGCTCCCAACACATGTAGAACATAAATTTTACATATAATATAGACTCATACAGATTTCCTTAATTATTATACTCTGACTACCACAACTACAGCAGTGATATATAACAACATCGTCCAAAGCAAATATGAATGTAAACATTAGTATGTACTATCCACTCAGTGTTAATCGAAATCAAAGTTTTGGGTGAAATGTTATTAGCACCTCCACATGGAATACTGAGCAATTAAAAAAATCTGTTTTATGTGTCTTCCACTAAGATGGTACAAAGATATGTCAGAATCCACTTTCCATTACCACTAAAGAGGTTAATGCGGGTATATTTTATAGTAGTTAATATGTAGGGAAACAGTAACTCAGCAGAAGCTTTTCAAAGTGCATTACCATTACCATTTTTTTGAAGATTCAAAATGGTGTCGGGAGCAATCAGAGCACGTTTCATAAGCCACTTACTGTTTGGAACATATGATGACCAGAAACATGTATCTGTCTTTTAAAAAAAAAAAATTTATTGGTGTCTTCCTCCAGAATACTCCAGTTATAAATGACAATTACACCAAAGCACATCCTGACGTCCTGATTGTGAACATCTTCCGTGGTACTGTGCTTCGTGGTGCCCGCATCTGGATCCTGGGGAGACGGGCAGCTGTCTCACAAATCCCATCCCAATTTATAGACGTGGTCACAGAAATACAGGGCTTTAGGTGTGTGTGTATGTGTGTGTAGGTGCACCATGTATGTGTCTAGTCAGATGATGCCTATGCACTTGTCTTATTTTTATATTTTATACATTATTATTGTCTTTGCTACTAGCTTTGCTTGTATGCTCAGTGGAAATGACATCCTGTAAATACGTTTTATTCTATACAATATTTTTGTGGTGAATCTATTGGAGTCCAGTTTCGTTTATTTGAGTTCTAATTTCTCCCTCTTTTCTCCAGTGATGAGATGAAAGATGACTATCTGACAAGGCGCTTTAGCAATGCGCAGCGAGCAGCGGACATTGTCGCACATTATAAACGCCTGCCGACACTCAGAATGCTCGCTCGCCAGCCCTTTGTCTGCTGGATGGTGGCCACCGTGTTTGAGCGCTGCTACTGTTATGAGGGCTACGGGGTGCACCCCCCCAGGCTGACGCCCTTCTACATCAACATCCTGGTTGTCCAGATCAATCGCAGGCTGCAGTTCTACTATGGAAAGAGCGAAAATGACCTGGTAATGTCCATCAGTCTTTTCTCTTTTGTAATTCCTTGTGACTTAATTCACTATTACAATTTACTTATCTTGTCATAAACTCTAAAATAAAACCCTAAAATGAATGCAATGGGATCACAGTTTTTTCTGTATTACCCCTACATTACCCATTAGTAGTTATTTTATTGGTACTAGAATACAACTCAAATTTAGTCATTTATTTTCAGTGAGCAGACATTTACTCATCCCTTGTTTAGATTTTAATTTCTGGGTTACAATATCATGTGTAACACCTGTGCCATCTGATGTAGTCTGATACAACTGACATGAAAGTAAAGGAGTTGCATCAAAAAGAGGCATTTGTCAAAACAAGCAAATGAATGGCTTCATTTCAGTGTCAGAGTTTGTCATTTTGATGTCCCGTTTCCACTCAGAAATGGTCCAATGAGGACAAGGTCCTGCTGACAAAGATGGGGAAGATGGCCCTAAAGATGCTGGAGAGGAATACCAGTGTGTTCTTTGAAGAGGACGTGAAGCAGTACGGTCTGGAGTTGACGGACGTGACTGTGTTTTCCGGCCTGTGCACTGAGCTCCGCACTGCAGCCTCAGATGGGAGGAGGACGTTCTGCTTTGTACACTTCACCTTTCAGGTAAAACTCCTGCCACCTCACAGCGCTTGCACCTCAATATTCCATAAAACCTTTTTTACTCTCCTGTGTACTGTAATTATAATATGTTGAATATGGTTTATAGTGTGTTGAGCTGAGAAACAACCCATCAGGATGTCCCAGAAAACATCTAAAAAGCTCTATACTTCTTCTTCCTTCAAGGAGTTCATGGCCGCTTTGTACGTCTTCACAAAGTTCCACACCGAGTCTAAGAACGTTCTGGACTCAAGATCCACGCACACGCCCGACTACTTCACATCCACATATCCGACCAAATCAGCTGCGGGGCTGGTCCAGTGTGCCTTAGTGCGCACTTTCAGCTCCTCGCTAGGCCACTATGAAATGTTCTTGCGCTTTCTGTGTGGCTTGCTTTCCCCGCACTGCCATTACAGTCAACTGACTGGGTACCTGTACCGCCACAACACTCCAAAGGTGGATGGACTGGATGAGGTGCGGCGGCTGCTGGAGCAGCAGATACAGACAGCTCCAGGGGCCAGAGTGGAAAACTTAAAGGAGTGCCTTAGAGAGATGATCCAGGAAGATGAGTGAGTCGGGGTAAGACTAATAGTGTCAGTGTCACTTTATATGGATATGATGGATAAAAGAGAAGCACCGCCTGTTTTGTCATAGTTCCAGTTTCTATCTCATCATGTTGACTTTTTCAAGTCTGGTGTTTTGGCTTTGATAATATTACATTTTCACACATTAAATCATGTTTGTCTTGGCATCAGTAATGTTACTGCTGCACCAGACAAAATAAAATGTCAAGGATGCAGTGGAGTTTACGCAATAGTAGATTATGTTTGTCGTGTCTTCCAATGAGCACTAATGAAAATGCATCCTCACAGTGGATTTGTGCAATGGACATTATTTTTGTTCACGTGTGGCCTTTTCTCCTGAAAAAAAAAAAAAATTCAAAATTTGTGAAATGTAAATTTAATGAGCAAGAATCAAATGATGTGATCAGATTTACAGGAATCTGACTGCCTTGATTGATGGGACACCTCATGTTATATTGCAGTGTGAAAAACATATGTCTAAGTGTTAATATGCAGGTGAAACCATGAAAGGCATTGCTAGTGCCAGCACATCACTTGACTGTTTTTCTTGTCAGAGGAAACAAGCCACATGGCCACAAGGAGGAGTGCTCACATTATAATTGTTGTGTCATTTAGTGAAGTTTTGTTTAGGTTATAAATGGAATCTGGATTAAGAGTAATGGTGCGTGTGAATGATAAACCTTTTTTTTTTTAATATAGGTTTAGCTTTAAATTATACTCTGTATGCACATGGGATTGTTTATGTGACCTTGGGCTCGTGATCTTTTCTACTTGCTAGATGCATAAATCTGTTCTTCAGTCTACCTTTACTGCTCCAGTTCCTCAATACAAAATAGATTTTGTCATACTGGATCTTTTAGCATTTGTTTACCTCTTTGAAACCATGTCTTAGGTCAGAGGTGTCCAAACTGTTCCACAAAGGGCCGTGTGGCTGCAGGTTTTTGTTCCAACCAAGCAACAGCACACCAGACTTGACTCATTTAATCAACTGATCTCAGTCTTCAGACAGTTGATTGGTCAAACTTCATTGGTTGGAACAAAAACCTGCAGCCACACTGGCCCTTTGTGGAACAGTTTGTCCACCCCTGTCTTAGGTGTTCATGTCAAAAATGGAGGTAATAAGACAGATTAAGGGGGTGAATTTCAGCAATTAGCTTAATGACATTGATCTGTCTTCTTTGGAAAGAAAGGGATGTGAATGGGTTTCTATGTAGATGTGTGTGTGTCCATGAGAAAGTTATTTTATTATATTGTAAAAAAGAAAAAAAAATATATATGTATATCAGAACAACTCCAGGTAAATGCCACTGATGAAGTGGAAATGGATGACATGTCAAAGTTTTTTCTGAGCACTTAACGTAACCTACTGATGGACTTGTTCCTGAGTTATCTCAGTGTATTACCTGTTTATTTTATATTGCAGTAATTTGTTCTTGCGAACAACATGTAGGTCTGAGTCATGTATCATCCTCAACGCTGAATTTTTATTGGGTGGTTATGTCGTTTATGCGCCATGATTATTAAACATGTACAGACCATGATAATAATATGTGAAACAATACAGGTCTTTGTTTTGAATGAATGAATGGTTATAGACAAGCGTCTGTATTGTTAGTCATAATACTTGCACACTGGTTTTACAAGGAAATCAAATCAAGTCAGTTATAAGAAAGAAAACGAAAATTAATGCAAAAATCAGCCTCCCAAAACACCAGTATTCAATGGAAATGAATATCATAAAAGAAAAGTGGAACGACACATGTAATGTCCAGAACTCCATACAGGACCTGCCCAGATCAAAGAGACTCGACATATAGTGTGAACTATATTACTGCTGTCAACCTGGAAAAACTATTTTCAGGTGCTATACCTTTGTACCTTTGTTTCATGTATGGACATCAGGGTTTTCATTCAAAATTTGGAAACAGAAAACGATAAGATTTGATAATCTCATCCCAGATCGGCCTTTAAATCAAACAACAGTTTACCTTGGCAGATGAAAGGTAACTTGTCATGGCAGTTGGCGTCCAGCCACATGAAGTCTGAATTAGCTAGGATGATCTTTCCACAGTGGTTGTTTAAGGAGTCAACAGGAAAGGTGCTGTGCCACCGGTTGTGTTTAACGTGTGTCCCTGAAGTCCACTGCCAACTGACATTGAAGCCAAAGATGGACCTCTCCAGGCCGATCCATACTCCATCTGGCAAGACTTCATTTTTTTTCAGAGTGGAGTTCACTATGTTCTGCACTTTCGGGTCGGTGATTTGTGCCAGGTCAGAAGCCTCTCGCTGGCAGTGCTCCAGGGCATCAATCCAGCTTTTACGTTCCTTGTAGAACTGGAGATATTCATATTCGTGCTTAAAAAGGGATTCTTCTTCTAAAATGAAAGAGTAAGATTTTATTATTTCTTTTCCCTCTTTCTTTGTCATATTTCACACATTTCAACATATTTTGTTTTCCTTTTTTTTTTTTTAGGACAAATTTACAGTATAGGGCAAATATTAGTACTACAGAAGAATGATGTGATTAGAACAGTTATTTTGCCTGAAATGTGTTCTGTACACTGAAACTGAAAACAGAAATAGTCTTCTCAAATTATGTTCTAATTTGATTGTGCAGATAGTTACAGCTAGTGAAAGAGATTTAAGTGCTCACCGTTTAGATTCAGCTGAATTGTTTGGTTATGAGATTCATTGTGGTGATGGTAAACGCATTTCTGCTCGTCTTCTGGCTCAATCATCATGGCAGTCTTATTAGAGCACGGCTTGTCACAGTCAGACTGGTTTTTGCAGGAAGTACATTTAAATCCTTGAGGCAGTGTGAGAGTTAAATTGATTCTTTCTGATGGATCGGTTGTTCCTGCAGCATGGGAGGATCACATCAGGGAGGGTTTTATTATTGCTCTTTCTTACACCTTTCTGGTTTTGCTTATATTGAACAGAAAACACTGCCTTTTTAAAACTGATTATCTCTAAAAAAAATGTGTTGATAACAGCAAGTCACAGGAAAGTAAGTGCTCACCACCTTTTTCATTCAGATACAGATAAATTGTTTGGTTATTAGATTCATCACATTGATGGGAAATGCATTTCTTCTTGTCTTCTGGCTCAATGTTCACAACAATCTTCTTAGAGCAGTGGTTGTTACAGTCCTGACTGTCTCCACTGGACGTGCATTCAAATTCATGAGATAATGTGAGATTTACACTGATTCCTTCTGATGCCGAGATTGTTCCTGCAACATGGGAAGATCATATATTGCTCTTTCTTACACCTTTCTGGTTTTGCTTATAGTGAATGGAAAACACTGCCTTTTTAAAACTGATTAAATCCGAAAATCAAAGATTTTGATTGTGGAGATAACAGTCACAGGAATTTAAGTGCTCACCGCCGCCTTCTTTCAGATACAGATGAAGTGTTGGCTTATGAGAATTAGTGCATTGATGGCAAATGCATTTCTTCTGTTCTTCTGCCTCAATTATCATCCCAATGTTCTTAGAGCACAGCTTTTTACAGCCTAGACTGTGGGATGTGGTGCAAGACGTGCATTTAAATCCTTGAGGCAATGTGAGAGTTACATTGATTCTTTCTGGCGGACAGGTTGTTCCTGCAGCATGGGAGGATCACATCAGGTAAAGTGTTATTGCTCTTTCTTACATCTTTCTGGTTTAGCTTATATTGAATAGAAAACACTTCCTTTTTAAAACTGATTATCTCCGAAAATCAGATTTTGATTGTGAAGATAACAGTTAGTGACAGGAATTTTAGTGCTCACCATCTTTTTCCAGATACAGATGAATTGTTTGGTCATGAGATTCATCGCATTGATAGCAAATGTATTTCTTCTTGTCTTCTGGCATAATGTGCACAAAGATCTTCTTAAAGCAGTGCTTCTTATAGTTCTGACAGTTTTCACTGGACATGCATTTAAATTCACTGGTTCCTTCTGATAGTGAGATTGTTCCTGCAACATGGGAAGATCACATATTGCTCTTTCTTAGACCATTCCGGTTTTACTTATATTGACAAAAAAAAAAGATTTTTTTTTATTAACCAGAAATCAGGGTCAATATTGAAGTACAAATCTATCTAAGACAAAGCTAAAACTTTTTTTCATTAACAAAATGCTGCACTCTTAATAATTGTCCTGGTGAGAATAGACGGATTACCTCTAAGGTTTCTAAAGATCTGTCACTACAAAACATACCGAGCAGCAGTGATAGAGGGATGAATGGTGTCATTGCCCCTACAAGTAAAGAAAAAAAAACGGAATTAAGGAAAGATGCACAAAACTCACCTTAGAATTAAATTCACAAAAACTCAGAAAATCCAGATTGGTGTCATTTACCATTTGTTAATCAATAGTATTTTGCATAGATTTGGAGAACTGAAATAAAATGTACATAACCAGATTTTTGTCAGTGTAAAAAATGCATTGGCAGTAAAGTACACCATCATGAGGGCTCCTAGACTTATTTCAGTGTATTGTAGTTTTCTCCTATCCGCACATTACATAAAAATGACTACAATACTGATATGCTAATTTCTACTTGAAGCTGTGCACTAGTGAAAATGTAATACACAGTATGCTGCAGTAAAATTTTTGGAGCTTTTTAATATGACCGACATACACCTCATGTGTAAAACACAGGTCTGCCTGTGTAGTAATCCACCAAATTTACAGTTTCTATCTTATGTTAATGCAGTTTGAATCTATCATAAACTTACCCGGTGAATTAGAGCTCTCCTGTGTGAGAAGGGAAAAGTGGACAGGAACTGTCACAGTACATCACTTTATAGACCCCCTCCCCTTTTTGACAGAAGAAACACACCCACAGGTGCTAATTTATTTAGAAAGGAAGAACAGTGACTTTCAGTGTTGTAGTTTTTTTATTTTAATCCAATGTGTAAGGACAGCATTGGTGTGTAATGTGGATAACACATGGGCACAGTTTCTAAAAACAAGGGAATTCAAATTAATTGTATAAGGTGAATCAGTATGACTCTGACAGACACATAATTTTCTGTCTTTCCATCCTCTCATATGAAAGCATATGTATAAAGAATAAATATGCATGTTAGCATTTTTAATATGACTTTACTCGGTTGTCGAGGATTGTAAATGTTCAGATTTCCCTTTTTTTGAGCACTTTAAGGATTTTTCAGCCTTGATGGCTTAAAGACTGAGGTCCAAACTTCAGTCCATTTTCTGGCTATGCTGCGGCTTTCAATTAAATCATGATTGCAGATGGACCTACTACACTGACTTTGTGGAAAAAAGGTTTATTTGAGCGAGGTATTTCTAAACATCTTGTATTGTTTCTGTCTTCCCTTTAATTTAATGTTGACAACAGGAAATGCTACCCATTTTTAAATTAACTGAAAGCGTTTTCCATGTTCCCCAAAAGCAACAGAGAGCAACTCCCTGTTTCCACAAACCACATGCAAATCCAAATTCTGAGACATAACAGTCAGACAGGATGTTCAAGCAATAAAAAGCAAATATCTGCTTCAGTTTTTACATACAGCATGTAAATATGTGCTAGTCACGCAACCAGGATGCAGGAGAAAAAGCTTCTATTATATACTGTGTTATACAGGAAATGCTGTACTTTATCAACAAGACACACAGAATGTTTTTCATTTTCTTTTACCTTTATTTAACCAGGTAGCATTCTCATTGAGATATAGAGATATACATAAATGCAGGTCTGCATTAAAACATTGGTTTTGGTTAACGTGTCAGACATGAAACAGGATTCAATGGTAGAGTGTAATGTACTCACAAGATTAGTATACTTCTTACAGGTTAATCTAAAGTGCTGTACTGTAGCTTGATCCAGTGTACATGGATGTGATAAATACTTTTTATGTCAGTAACAATCAGTGGCAGAGGAATTATTAAGATCCTTAATTAGAGCACTAATACCACACTATAAAAATACTAAATTACAAGTGAAAGTAAAATTAATGCAGAAAAATGTCCCCCAGTGATTTTTATACAACGTATTATGCATCATATCTTTAGATTACTGTTACAATTGTACTTATGTTTAAACAGCATTTTACTGTTGCATCTAGTTTTCAGCTATGGCTATTTTGTGTGAGGCTGTAATTATTTTCATCATGGGTCAATATCCTGATCATTTTTTTGATTGAGCTACTGTTAGGAGTAGGCAGGGCCTTTTCTCCACTCTCTGTTCTTCCTCTTTGTGTGTTCTGGATTGGACAGAGCATAGGGACGTCTCTTTTCAAAGTTTAAATCTTGATGTCCTCAAATAAAAAAAGTATGAAGAAAGCAAACAAACAAGCAAACTAACAAAGATGCAGAAGAACGAGACTTTTTCCCGCCAACTCCCCTGCACACCTGTTTGGAATCCTGTCATCAGTCCACCTACTTCCTGTGACCATTTAAGACTGCTGCTTCACTCTACTCTTTGCCCGTTTGTCCGTCATCTTGCCTGGTAGAATTGTTGACCGACTTTGACTTTTGTTTGAAAGTATTGCTTTTTAAGTTAACCTCCCGTTCTAAACTTAGTCTGTCTTATTTGTGCCTCAGGAGTTCCTGCCATCCCACTGTCAGTCTGCACAGCTGGTTATACCTCCACACTCTGGAAGGAGACTATCCACACTCTGTCCGCTCTTTTCAAGACCCCTTTGTGTCAACCTTATAAAGTCAAAGTTTAAATCTTGATGTCCTCAAATAAAAAAAGTATGAAGAAAGCAAACAAACAAGCAAACTAACAAAGATGCAGAAGAACGAGACTTTTTCCCGCCAACTCCCCTGCACACCTGTTTGGAATCCTGTCATCAGTCCACCTACTTCCTGTGACCATGTAAGACTGCTGCTTCACTCTACTCTTTGCCCGTTTGTCCGTCATCCTGCCTGGTAGAATTGTTGACCGACTTTGACTTTTGTTTGAAAGTATTGCTTTTTAAGTTAACCTCCCGTTCTAAACTTAGTCTGTCTTATTTGTGCCTCAGGAGTTCCTGCCATCCCACTGTCAGTCTGCACAGCTGGTTATACCTCCA
Organism: Toxotes jaculatrix; assembly: GCF_017976425.1. Taxonomy (NCBI): domain Eukaryota; kingdom Metazoa; phylum Chordata; class Actinopteri; family Toxotidae; genus Toxotes; species Toxotes jaculatrix. The sequence continues at coordinate 15,461,643 of NC_054402.1, read as the reverse complement.
CACTCTGGAAGGAGACTATCCACACTCTGTCCGCTCTTTTCAAGACCCCTTTGTGTCAACCTAGTCCTCAGCCTACTCTGCTGCCTCCTGAAATTCAGCCTCTTATTCACCTGTATACCTGCCTGCCACTAGTATCAAGTACTACAATGACTTTTGTTTGAACCTTTGGGTGGCAATAAAGCCTTTTGACCTGATCCTTGAGTCGCAGAGTCTGCATTTGGGTCCAAGTCTTTGCAGCCTGGGTCATCAGTTATCGATTGTTTGGTTTGTAAAACTTAAGAAAATGTCTTTCACAATGATCCAGATCCACAGTGACACCTTCAATAAACAAGGAAAACAGCAAGTCATCACATTTGAGATGATTGGAACCATGAAATGTTGAATAATGATGGTCTATGGTAGTTATGGAAGCCAGGTTTCCAACAGGAAAGGAATGAAAGAAAAAAGAAAATGAAAAATGGTGAGATAGGGAGTCAATAATAGACAGGGATAGGGAGTGAGATAAATGTTTTTACTTAGTATCCTTTAAATTCTTCTGTATTAAATTCTGGCACCAGACAGGCAGTCAGGTCATCATTTCCATGTACGCCAAGAACTCCTTACCAGAGCTCAGCTACGTGGAGGCCAACAGCACCACGGTAAAAACATGCAAAAGCATGCAGACATAACAGCACACACTTGTTATCATATACACACATACTTTCCCTCTCATATGTCCTCTCACTCCCTCACATGTCAGTATAACTCTGCTGTGTGTCTGTGGTTGTTCCAGGTGAACATACATGTGGTGTTTGAGGGAGATAAAGAGTTTGAACTGAAGATCAGTTTATGGGGGGTAAGTGTACACCTATCAGTACATACAGTAGTTTATCAGGAGTAGAATTTGGAAAGTTCTGACTGTGGCGCCCTCCTGTGGTACAATCAGGAAAGACAAGGACTACCTGTGAGCTTTGTGCAGGTCATACCCCTCTCTCTTAGTCCTCGCCTATCTTCATATACTGGTTTATAAAGTCAAAGTTTAAATCTTGATGTCCTCAAATAAAAAAAGTATGAAGAAAGCAAACAAACAAACAAACTAACAAAGATGCAGAAGAACGAGAGAGCGACCGTCTCCAGAGAGAAACCTTAACCTAAAGTGTGTTTTTTAGACAAAGAGACTCTTTCCCCCTCTTCCTCCTGTCAGGCTGTGGAGGTGAAAAGCAGCGTGGTGAACCTGATGGCTGCAAAGATGGAGGTGTCTCTGAAGAAGGCTGAGCCAATCACGTGGGCCCGGCTGGACCTGCCCTCCCTCCCACAGGATTAGCTACCTCAACCCTCCCTTCCTACCTGTGTGCATTTTCAGTTCACTGTTTCTGAGCCGTTCATAGGTGCCTCCGTCGTTCAGTCAGACCTCTTCATGTTTGAGCATTGTCTCCTCTGGCATCACCTTTGTATCCCCAGTCCTTTTGTCTCAGACAGTAATACTGGCAAATTACTGTAGCTTTAATGAAGGTTTAAGTCTGTTTGCCCAGCATATTTTCTCTTTCCCCTTATTTTACAGTGTTCTCCCTTTTCTTTGTTGCCTCATGATGACGTCCCTGTGTGCCATGATTTTAACAACTCAACCAAACATTTTAAAGATAGAAACAGTAAACTGTCTGTCCTTCAGCAGAAATCTGGTTTCATGCAGGTTTGTCATTAAACTTTGTTGTACTCCCTGGTCTTGTGTTCCTTTAAGGAAAGTAATTTATTAAAAATATCAATATGGATATAATAAAATAATGATGTTTTCCGCCCAAATGTAAAGGACGGGTTGATTTTATTTGGCTGGTTTGTAGCCAGAAACGATCATTACAAAACAGCAACAACAAAAAGAAAAAACAACAACAACAAAACAACAAAAAACAAACAAACAAAAACCAAACCAAAACATAAATTATTATTAGCGCCATCACAAACCAGAAACCAAGAGTAAAGTAAGTTGTATTCTGGTAGTGGTGCTCAGAGATATACTGAATTTCTGTTCCTGGAACATGACGGATTGTCCATCGCTGTGTGTGTTGAGTAGTTTATTCCTCCTTTTCACATTTTTGTGTTCTAAAATAATAATCAGTCGACAGTTCAGTCACATGGCTTGAAACCTTTTGTGCGTCCTTCATGCAGGTGGTGTCAGGGTCATAGCGGCAGCGTGAACGGTGAATGCTGCAATGCTGATTTGACGCTTGACTTCCTCCCAGGCCTTCTCTGGGTCAGCTGAGTTCTCAATGTCAAACAATGCATCATAGATCCCAGGGAAAGACTCCCCTGCGTATTTATTATGGCTGCTGGGAGCAAAAATCACATGTCTGAAATGGAGAAGAGGGTGTTGTGTTAAAGAATGTACTGGAGGTAAAATCATCTTTCCTGATGCAAAGCACAGACACGCTGGAGTAGAATTCATATATTCCACTACGGGTGCATTTTCACAGCAGCACGCACAGTTTTAAAGAGGATGTGTTACCCTCTGAGGTGAGTGTTTCACCAGAGAAGGTTCTTTATCTTCACCTATCGTTTGATAAAAATGCCTGTCTCACAGTCTGCCTCTTATCGGCTGCAAAAAACTAGGTCTGCTGATAAAACAGTGCTCACCTAGGCTTAAATTAAAAATGCATGAGAGAGATAACAAGCATTTAATAAACAAACACTGCACAATATGGTGTAGAGTTTCATCTTACCACTGTAAGACACTGCTAACTAGTGGTTGCAGTAGTCAAGTACGACGCCTGCCTGTCACATGTAAAACCAAGTGGGAGAAAATGTGTGAGTGAGCAAGAGAGAGTGTGTGAGACTAACCTGTAGAAGGGTCTACCGGGTAAGCCCAGGGGGTCTGTAAAGGCTCTCTCCAGATACATGAGCTGATCGTTCATGATACGTACCTGCAGAGGACTGAAGGGCACACACACACACACACACACGCACACGCACACGCACACACGTACACACACACACACACACACACACACATATATATATTTAATTACAGATAGAAACACGTATTCCAAAGTTTCTGCTTAGACACTGAAAATGTATGAAACGTTAAACACACTCATACTCTGCTCTGTTGAGAGTCTGCAGGCGCTCATGGAAATCCCTGGCTGCAACAGTGAAGTTCTCCACTGCAGAAAACAGGGAATCTGGAGACAGAGACTAAATGTTAGGTAAAGACCTGTTTAAACATTTGAACTATACTTAAACTCACCACAGACTGAGCGCACAGTGACCAGAATCAACTCACCAAATGACACCTCGTACATCTCCATCTCCTCTGGGTGCTTCTGCGCCAGCTGTGCGATGCTCTGTGCGTACTTCCTCAGTGAGTGGGCGTACTGGTCGGCATTGAGAGGGAGCAGCTGGGAATCTGCCAGCAGGAATATGAGCCCACCTCTCACCTGAGCTACTGCCCGAAGCCGCCTGAAGGAAGGGTCGTAAAACTTCTCCACGATCTCGAAGGTTTCGTACACGCTGTGATAGACTGGATAACTGCTGTAACGCTCTGTTTTCTGAATGCACATACACACACAAGGAAGGAGTTAATTCCATGGAGACAGAAAGCTTTACTTCTTACTTCTTCTTACTCTCACCTTAACTCACCCTTAAGTCAAAACACACAATGATAAATGATTATAGACATTATAGACAGGATTAGGCTCAAACAGACGCATGTAACAACATAACACACAGAAGCTGTAAACACATGCATGTACACAAACAGTAACATTCAAACATGCACACTACTCCATATAAATACAGTATTTTATGATTCACCGGGAGTCTGTATAAAACATACCTTGTTCTTGGTGTATCTGGCTCTGCCTGCAGCGATTCCCAGACGGATGAAATAGGCCTCAAAATCACTGCCTGAGCCCAGTTTACTGATCCTGCAGTACACCAGAGTCAACATCAGACTGATTAATTGATTAATGTCTTGATCAATCAAATATGGTTTATTTTTAATTGATTAACTAAAACAAACCCACAACACACATTTTACATTCCAAACTTGCTTTAAACCCAACGCTCTCCTCAGTTATGACCTGGTTGTCTTAACTTCTCAGTTCAGCATCTTCCTTTTATTTTATTGCTTATGTTTCGCTGTTAGTTTATGAACACCCTCTCTCTGATCCAAACAAGCCTCTGATGGTGATGCTTTGTACCTGGGTGCATCACGGTCATTCGTCCAGTTGTCCCTCTTATGCCAGCTCTCATACAGAGAAACTCCCTCCTCTCCTTCTTCTGGACTGGCTATCTACACGCAAACCCAGGAAGAAGGAGACAAAAGCAAGGTGGAAAGAAAGACTGGAATAAGAGAAACACTTTCGCATACAGCGTTGTTTTGTTTATAAATCTGCTTACCTGCTTGGTGAGGTCATACACCAAAGTGTGCAGAGACGGGGTGCAGTCAACCCGCAGTGTATACATGCCTGGAAATTGAACGCATGCAAATCATATCAAAACAAATTCAGCCTTTACACTGTCTATAATTTATTGAGAACATTGAGCTGCACACATAAACACACTCACCCTCTATGGCAGAGTCTGCATTGATGTAGGCCACAGCTCTTTCCTGCAGCAGCTTGGCGTTGTCCTGTTGAGAAGGATAAAGTGAAGTGAATATGTGTGTGTGTGTGTGTGTGTGTGTGTGTGTGTGTGTGTGTGTGTGTGTGTGTGTGTGTGTGTGTGTGTGTGTGTGTGTGTGTGTGTGTGTGTGTGTGTGTGTGTGTGTGGTTGTGTGTGTGTGTCTGACAATGTATATGGTACCTCTGCCCATTCTGTAGATCCCAGCAGTCCAAACTCCTCTGCATCCCAGCTGGCAAATATTATAGTCCTCCTCGGCCTCCAGCCTACACACCACACACACACACACACACACACACACTGAACTGACTGTTAACAACATTATTCATTTATTCACTCAACTGCAGACTCGTACCTTTACTGAGCAGCCTGCCAGCACTCCTGACAGTTTCATGGACCACTGCAGCCCCAGACATGGGATCAATTCCTCCAAAGACCCAGGCATCCCGGTGCCCCCCCAGGATCACATACCTGTCTACACACACACAAACACATGTTGAAAGAGGAGTTAGAGAATTTCTATCCTATTTCATAGTTCATTTGATGTTGTTTTTTAACATTGAAGTGCTTAAGAAACTGTATTGCTTAACAGTTTGTATCAAAAGTGCAGCATTTAAACAGATAATTGTGTCAGTATTAGTGTCCATACTGGCATTATTAATGTTACTCGCATGTGTTAGTTGTGTGTAAAATGTTGCAGAAACCCTGAATGGAGGGTTGGGGCAGGTTGGGTCTCGGTACCTGGCTCCAGAGCTCCTCTAATCCTGCCAATGACGTTGTAGATCCTAGTTACCTGGTTGTTAGTGTGGATATTCATACGCACCTTCCTGGGAAAGACAGATCATTAAGGAGTGAGGGATACACACTGGGGAAAGAAAGAGATTCAAAGTCGTGTGAAGAGACAGAGAAGAAACAGATGAAAAGAGTTTGTGGGAAATGACTGATGTGAGCAGGAATTGGAGAGAGAAAGTGGGGAAAGATGAGCGTTTTTGTATTTGTATTTATGATGCACAGCAGCCTCAGAAACATTCTCAGTGTGTTTACCTCATGCAATGACAGACATAGACAAACAAACAAAAGAGAACAGAGAAGAGGGATGCAGGGAATAGAGATCAAATGCTGTCAAGCTGCAGCATACAATTCCTTTATCAGCTGTTTTCCAACCTAAATTTCAGCTCTACAGAATAATAAACGAGAATAACACAGAGCTGATTTTATTTGTTGTTATGGGGGGTTGCTGCTGCTGAACCCCCCCCCCCCCTCCTTAACCCCCAAACCTCTGTGTTATTGTTGCATATGGGTGCATACCACATGCTTGATTTGTGAAGCCTGTATGTGTTTGGATGTGTATGTAAGTCCCTCACAAACAGAAGCTACAAGGGCCTCCATTGTGCTTCTGTTGGCCACTTGCCACTGGGTCATTAAAGCTGAGCGAGAGAAGAGGAGCAACAAAAGAGGGAGAGCCCATCCAAACACTAGAGCAGAGAATGTAGACAGCAGTGAAGCTGCAGAGAAGAGACTATTGACTGGAGAGGAAAGAGGTTCGTTTTGAAAAAAGATGGAGGATGGAATCACATTATCGCAGGGTGACAAAGACACAATCGGTCACTTTGACATTGTACAGAAAGCTTCTCAAAAGCACTTACTGGCTCTTGAAGTCATCAGTGAAGCCTGGTCCAATCCTGTAAGAGACATTCAGACCTCCTTTCCAGTTGTTGGGTGGAATCTGTCCTCCCATGTTCCTGTTGAATGGTAAATAATTCACATTTTCTGTAAATAATATAAATCAGCTTCCTCATTTTATTCAGGGACCCGAATAAAAATTTTAGTTTCTTGCCCTAAATTCCAAATCCAAGTTAAGTTAAAATAGCACTGTGCTGCATAAAACTAAACATTATGAAGAGTCAGAAAAGAAAAGAAAGTTTTGTACTTTAGCAAGTGAATGGCATCATGGAAGCCTATTGGATGCACGGGAATCTTGGGAAGTCCCACTCCGTCCTCAAGGCTGGATCTGTAGGTGTATTCTGTGAGGGAGCAGACAGAGCTATGTTGGATAAACTTACACACGTATAAACCCATTTAGTCTCTAACACATGTACAAGCGCAGAGACATACTCACCTTTAGCGGGGTACCCTGGTGTGAGTGGGTCTCCAACCCCGTTCAGGTTGAGAACATTTCCTCTCTGAGCTCCTCCACCGGGCAGGTTCCAGCCATCAGGGTAAGGCTGTACACGCGCAAACACATGTAACAGTGCTAAAGTTATTTTTGTATACTCTGCCACTAATACAAGGCTTGTTTAAAGGCCAATCATTGAATCAGTGTTGTCCAAGATACATTCAAACTTTTCTATATTAACAACAGCAGTTACATAGAAACACACACACAGTTTCATAATCCACAAATAAATTAAATAATATTCTGGTTTAAATTATGCAGAATACCCCACCTGGACTCCATTAGCCCAGTAGTCTGCAGGGTCTGAGAACATGATGATCCCCTTTGCTCCGGCTAATATGGCGTTCTTCACCTGGTGGAGAGACGAAGACAGACAGAGCCGTGAGACAAATGTAATTTATTGCTGTCTGTTTCGTCTGAGTGGAGTCATGACAAATTATGATAATTAAAAGATACCCAAGATTGTGAAAATATTTTGAAATGCTTCTACACCAGAGCTTCGATCAGACCTGAAAATCTGTGAATGAGCTGGAGAGGATCAATGATCACCAGCATTTTAACCATCTGGATCAGTTCCTGTTAGTTGCAGCACTTAGTGACCAACAGAATGATTTAACTGAGATTTCATGTGGAGTTCTGACCGAAACCTTTACTAACCTTATTGCCTCTGAATACTTTCCCGTATCTGACAATGACAATCTTCCCGGTTACATTGATACCCATTTCCCTCTCCAACTGGAAGAAGTCTTCTGTGCGACCATAGTTGACATAAACCAAATCACCCTGGAGGGAGAGACAGCTCATCAGATAGATGAAGATTAGGCTGGATGATGTTTAAAATCCACATAAACTGCTTGCTTTTAGTGCTGCACTGGAAACTACTTAAACATCACTGTCACTATTATGATTAGTGTGTGTTTGTGTGTGTGTGTGTGCGCGTGTGTGTACCTCAGGTTGTCCCTTGGCAGAGAAGGCGCTGTATGGAGGCACAATGTCTGAAACATCTTCATAACCCTCTGGAACCGGTTCCGCCAAGGACGTGTTAAAAACCTGAGAGAGTGATATGAAATGAGGTGAGATTAAATTTAATTAAGTTTACATTCTCACTGTGAAATGCGTTGAAACTTACTTTACTTGTTTATTATATTTTCAGGCGTCTTTATACTTCAGCTCCCAAACAGTTCAAGACAGCTTTTCTCTGTTATTGATTTAATAATTTTAGTTATTAGTTATAGTGTGTCCAAAAGTTGGTCAAAAAAAAAAAAGGCCTCACTGTGGGCTCTGGCTAACAAACTGAACAATCAATCGACTGATTAATCAGGAATAAAAACCAGCATTTTCAATTTTTCATTGCAGAATTTGTATTTGTAATGTAATATTTTCAAAACATGGTATTGGTCAAGGATCTTAGTTCTTCCTCTCGTTCTGTAGATGAGGTCACATTGTTAGTACTAAATACCAAAATAAATTCTGTGAATTATTTGCAGATACCAGTCCTGGTCTGCTGGCAGCTGGAAAACGAAGGACTTTGATTATCTACTGTGCCTCACTACTGTGTGTGAGGGTCACTGCATGCTTATCAGCTGAAATCTATTACTAAATTAGTTGACATGTAAACCCTCATTATGTTTAAGTACCTAATTACATCCTAGCAGCATGCTGTAATATGACCTTACAGCAAACCCTGGTCTGATTTCCCTTGTTTGCCTCTGTGCTCTATCATTATCTCCACTTACAAGATACATAAGGACGTTTATCTCACAACAGGGCTATAAAAGGACCTTGGACTTGAATGAGCTGTCTTGCAGTTTTGTGGTGAAGACTTACAGTGTGGAAGTGGAGAGGAGGGGGGGAATGCACTGTGCAACTTTATCTCCCCAAACAGACTGAGAGGTAGTCAGGGGTTTGAACTGAATCAGTGTTATTATTTATGCGCGAGAGAAAACCAAAATCCCTTTGAAATTTCAGGCACCAGGGGGTAAGTGTGGCAAATGGAGCATTTCATCACAGTGTGCTACAGTGGTAAAATAGGTTAAAATAACAGAATGTTTGGCAACGGTAAAGTAAACATACAGTACTTTAAAATGAATTTCACACTGTGAACACATGACCTAGACTGGCTCTCCACAGGGTATGACTGCCATCTAAATGCTATAATAGATGGGAGCAAACAATAATGACACCAGAAGCAAGTACAGAGGTTTTTGCAGGACACATATTTTATAACGAGGCTGAAATTATCTGTGCACTTTTTGTACGAGCTTGGTCATCGTATGTCTTCTCTCTGTACATGTACTGTACCTCATTGCCAAGTTGATCAACTATTGAGATGTAATTTGGCTGTGATTTGTTGGGATAGGACAACAGGACGTCGTAGGGCACCATGTCCACTGAGTCCAAGCCAAACTCCTGCCACTCTTTCTTGATCTGCTCTGCATATTTGAGGTTCTGCTCAGTACCAGCCAGGTGAGGGAGTCGTGTAAATTTCCTGTAAGAGAATGACGGAGTAAGAGGTGCCTATGGAATGAAGATGTTCATGAAGATGTTCATACACTCAGTTAGTGCTCGGTTAAAATCAATGACAGAGTATTTTTGGTATTTCTGAAAGCTTGTCATAAAGCTCGAGTTAACACTGGTAGACACTGCCTTTGGGAAATAGCTGTATACCTGCACTCTAAGTCCTATTCTACTCAGTTTTCTATGTTACCAAACTAACTGTCAGCCATATAAATGAAAGCATTACAACCCTCAACAGTGTTAAAATGTCACCACCATGGTGTGTGATGAAGTGTAGCTTTCAGTACTACAAACACAACCGGACTCGACTTGGCTGATGCTGAAACAGACCCTCTGTCCCTTTATACTTTCCGCTCATGCTGAACTGTAGCTCATTAGCCAAACAGGCTTCTTGGGGTTCATTCATGTACCAGAGTCAGACAGTAGACTTGGTGTTTTGTTAACCTGTTAGCCTGTGGATATTACTTCTGATTCCTGCTGCCTGCAGACTTTGGAGAGACTCACTTAACAGAGACTCTGTTTAGTGTTAATAATTGTTTTGCAATGAATTCTACAAAATTCACTTTATTATTTACACCTGTGCTTTTCATACTGTGAGATGTCAAAATGTTTTCTGTGAGGCCTTTAAAGCTGCAGTTAAACCAGTGGCTCTGCGAGCCTGTAATGCTCATTATATATTTTTTATCCATCCAGCAAAATCATTGGATAAATTAAAAACTTCTGACGTTTAGCTTGTAACATTTAGCATATTAGCACATGAGCTTGTGAATATGTAATGTTTAGCATGTTAGCAGCATGTATGCAGTGGTAACCAGTAACACCCAGTTTTCACTTCCCCTCAAGCAGCTTCAGTGTTGTTGTTTTGCTCCTCACCAAATGACATTCATTCAAATAAAGTTGTGTGGGTTTCAGCAACATTTAACTGCACAGCATGATTCAAAGGGTGAGTCAGAGGGGTTTAGTTTTACAGACATCATTCCAAGAAGTGAGTCCCTGTGTTATGAAAAAATTGGGGGAACACCACAGACTTTAGAAATTCTCGTCTTGCTTTAGTGAATGTCAAATTTCAGATTAACTGACAGTTGTCAAGATAACAGTCTAGGTACTAATTGATATTTCAGGTTTAGTTTGCTGGTAGTGATTTTTTACCTGAGGTGCTCTCTGATCTGGTGTGGCTGCATTTCATCCAGAAACTCCCTCAGATACTTGCTTGAAGCACTGTTGCTTGCAGTATGTGGAGGTGTGGGTTTTGCAAACCAGCCTACAAACAGCAAGTCAATTCAACAACAGTGTAAGTTCACTTAAGATGATAGTCATCACTATACGATGTAATGATGCGATAATTTTCCAAGAATCAACAATTATGAAAAGCAGGGGGAACATGCAGGATATAACCTGGGACCTTCACCACCCATTTGTGTTAGAGGCTTCCTATCATGTTAGAAATTGTATTTTAAAATGAGTTGTGGTTATGGATATGAAGTGTTAACCTGCTGTGAGCACAAAGACGTGAAATGTGTCAGAGTGGTGGCAAACTAAAAGCTCACACATCAACCACACACCTTCAAGATTGAGCTTTAACAGCACTGAGAATATTTTATAGAAATTAACTCAAAAACAATGATTTGACCTCCTAATGTTATGTATCTAACATTTACATGCTTGACATGATCAACTATCCTATTATTTTCATTGTCATAATATTGTTAAACAATGGACTTTTCATTGAAAACAAACATGCAGAACATACAGTGGTTGTTGTGGATTGTTGACTCACATTTCTGCTCAGTTCAAGTTTTTGTTCTGTTCTTATGACTTACCTATGATGAAGCCCAGGAAGAACAAAGCCAGCACAACCACAATCCACCAGATCCACTGAATTAACCTGCCCTCCTTTCTCATTGTAAAGCAGTATGTCCCAGAGACTTCCACACGCCCGACACGACTGCCTCTGCAGAGCACACACTCGCACAGAGACAGAGATAGAGAGCAATTTGTTTAAGTAGTGCACAGTGGGGGCAGAGCGAGATAGACAGAGACAGAGAGGGAGGGAGGGAGGGAGGAGGGTAGGTGACAATCAGACTCTGGCAAAGGAAGAAGCACAAAGGGAAAAGTTGCAGAGCAATACAAAGAGGGAGCTTGTCACTACTGCTACGATTGGCTGGTGGACTAACCACTGTGTTGTGCACCTTGGCCGTTCTAGTGCTGACTCAATATTACCAAACCTGAGGCTAGATGGCCAAGAATGCTCTCTGAGAACATTTTTTTTCTCGAAAGTGGAGATATAATTCAGTCCAGATGGGAGGGTGACACAAGATCAGCAGATACATCTACTCAGCTCACGTGGAGAGGGTGTGTTGCAGCTACGTGCTAGAATCAAAAAAGTAGTGTGTAGTCTTGAGTTCAACCTGTTGTACATGCGGTAAAATAAAATACGAAAGTAAGCAAAAATATGTATGATGGCGATCAAATCCCATTTACTGACAAAATAAAGAAAAAAACTGGTCAAATAAGTGGAAGATCAAAGCGGGATGAAGACTCACTGGAATGTTTGATAAGGATGAAAATGACATTGGATTTTGCTTTGACAGTCAGCAGATCTCAATCTAACTGTGAATGTATGGGAGACTGTGGAGCAACATGTTAGGCAGTGCTCTTTGTAATCATCACAGAAACATCAAATGAGGGAACATCTTTAGGAAAAATGGTGTTCATCCCAACATTAGAGTTTCATAGATTTGTAGTATTGATTCAAGGCTGGTGGTGGGACAACACCTTAATAAGACACTTCAAGTTGGTTAATCCTTTAATGTGTGACCCATCTGTATATATTGTAATTTCCTCAGCCGTCTATTGAAATTTATTGACTGCTAAAATATAGCTGGACATAGTTAAAATTTAGTCTGTAAAAATTTAGAGCTACAAAGTCAAAGAAAAAACGTGTTTCACTTACGACTATTACAGAAGAAAGGCCTGTTAGCATCTCTGAGTCGGTTTTTTTAAGCTTTGTTCACTTTCACTTCAGGCCTAGATTCATCTATTGCTATAGTTAGGCAAATTTTCCCACACTACAAGACACGCAGGCCTCGGACATGCTTGACCCCTCCTGCTTTTGCTAACAGCTGTGTGGGGTGGAGGATAGCTCTTTCATGCGATGGGCTGGAGCGTGACGTAGGGAGGCGACACTCTTAGGAATGTGGGGAGGACACAGACCACAGCCCTGCAATGTCCTCAACACACTTTATCTGAAAAACAAGACACTTTAATTAAACCAGCAGCCTTTAGCTGGAATGTAGAGGTTGATTTTGATTTAATTGGAATTGTGTTGTTTGGATACAGAGGTCCTCCCAAAGCCAAATCTGAATTTTATTACTTTTCAATCCAATGACCACGACTTTGTAATGATTCAGTTTTGAACTATAACATTAGGCTCATATTTTGTGATGTTACACGTGCAAAAACACTATACCTACCTTTGCTGTTGATGAGCTCTGAGACGATCCTCAGTCAGAAACAAGAACCAGAAACATGACCTGCAGCTGCTATCTGGTCATCTGATCTCTGGTGGATTGCAGATGAAGAACCCCCCTTTCTACCCCCACAAATTAATGTTCATGCTCAGAGAAAACCCTAATAAGCATAAGAGAATCCAGATGAAGACCAAGAACTTTGATAATGCCTTAATATTTTTTTCTCCAAATTTTGTACACTACATTGCCAAAAGATTTCACCTATATGTGATTGAACATTCCATTAAAGAAAAACATAGACATTAATATGCTGCTACAACGGCCTCCGCTCTTCAGGGAAGATTTTCCACAACATTTAGGAACCTGTCTCCAGTGATTTGCTTCCGTTCAGCCTCAAGAGTATTCGCCACAGATGTTGTGATGGATGAAGAATCCTGGCCCAGAGTCATCATTCCACTTCATCCCAAAAGTGCTAGATGAGTTTGAGGAAAGGGCTCCGTGCAAACCAAACTCAGTAAAAAACATGTCTTTATGTTTGTTTGTTTTTGTGTATGGGGTCAATGTCATTGTATGGAAACAGGAAATGGCCTTCCCAAACTGTTGCCATAAAGTTAGAAGCACACTATAATCTCACCCTAAAGGTCCATTTAGAGGCTTCATTCATTTGCTGGTAAATATGATATGATAAACTGAAAACCAGCTACTAAACTGACCCAGAAGTGGTATTACTGTATTTTGTCTGTTGATCTTTCTGCGGACACGCTTGAAACTTGAAACTCACTATATTACTGTGTAAAATATAACGCTGTTGCATTAAGATTTTTATTTGTTGGAACTAAGTGGCCAAGCCCAAACCAAGAAAAAAAAGTCTAAGTGAAAAGCACATAGGAGTATGTTCAATATGGTGTTCGTATGGGTGTCTGCATAGAGTTACATAGTGGTCACACAGTGTACCAGATGTCTTGACCTATTTAGAATGAGGTTTCATGAAGACAAAGTTTTGTTTTACTTTTTGTGTTTTATTATTTTTGTTTTTCATCCCTCGTGTACATTTGTTTACAGTGTCCTTTATGTCAAGAACAGCTTCAGTTGCATTTCTCATTAAAGACACAAGATGGCGCAGACAGGCCAGAAGATGGCATGTAGCTCTTCATGCACCTGGCGCATCAATTACCTAGAGTCATGTAGCTTCTTTCTCCAAGAGATCAAATAATTGATGTACAAATGTTTAAGCTCTACCTGGTCATCTAAAAAAAAAAATGATGTGACCAGGTATCAGATGACAGATTTTTAGTAATCAATTCATTATCATTGGTCTCTCTCTGCCGAATAAGGCATCCAGTCTACAGTTAGACATGTTATGTTAGACAGTTATGATTTATTTCAAAAATCAAATGCGCTGTTAGAAATGTTAATAAGTCATTAACAATGAGTTTTAATCATAAAACCTATAGTTTTTTTTTTTTAAGTTGTCTTAAATAACTGCGTTGAACTGAGGTACATTTATTTCTCAACCACCAATTTATAATCCATTTGTAACGGGCATTGTTTTATGGTCCCCTCAACTTTTTTCTAACAGTCATAAGTGAGTGAGTTTGTTATCTAAGGGTTGATTGAGGTTTTTATGTTTATAGAAGAGTTAGTCTGTGGTTCCCTCTGCTGGCAGAGAGGAGTACTGAGGACTTTTATTGTTCTCCTGTCTGTTGGTTATCTTAACTTGTCCCAGTGTAGTTTTTAGTCAGGATGTTTGTGGTGGAGCTGCTCACTTGACGTTCCGGCTTGATGTGCAGCGACATGAGATGAGGAGACAGGGAGAGATGCTGTCCTTCTGAGTTCCTCCCCGCCCCGAGATTTGTTTGGTTTTTGTTGAAGGGGTGGAGGTGGCGGGGGGGGGGGGGGTGAAAAGTCAAAATGCGCTCAGAGCAGACAGGAGGGACGACGGAGCAGACACCGGCCGGTGTGTGAACGCTGCACACAAGCATACGGATAGAGACAGAGCTGCAGAGAGGACGGGTCTGACTTTTTCCTCCACCGAGGCTTTGGTGAGAAGTCTGGGCAGCTGCCTAACCTGCGAGGGCATCATGGTTGTGTCGCTGCGGAGCTGGGTCGCCAACGAGGGGGGAAAACATTTGGTCCTGGTGAGGAAAAAACACAATAAGAGAAGATTTTGAAGCTGTTCAGCTCCACTCAAATCGTAGTATGTGAAAGTATTTGTCTGGTTTTGCTGTTTCATGAGCTGTTAAGGCGCGTTTTCTGCAGAACGACTTCAGAGGACAAATCACTAACAGGCACTAAATGAATTGACTGTTGTGTCAAACTCACTAGTGAGTCAGTTGTACTTAATTCTGTATCCATGCAGCCTATTAGAACCATTACATCCAAAGGTTTAACATTTTGTTTTAAGATAAAATGTAAATTATAGTGATGGTAAGTACAAAATACGTGTACATCCTGTGCTGTTTGTGGATGGTGTGTGTGTGTGTAGATGCTGTGGTTGGGAGCTAACACCTGGCTGTTCCTAAAGACCTTCCTGCTCTATGCCACTGGACAGCAGTATCACTACCTCTACAAGATGCTCGGGGTAAGGCCTGACACATTAACATGCAGACCATACATTATTTTCCTCATATGTATATTGTATGTATATTTGTATATTCCTCTTATGTATATTTCACTCACTGTTCTGTTACACTGAACCACCAGTCAAGACTGAACTTTTTTTTTTTTTTAATCTTTAAGTCAATGTCTTTACTGTGCAGCCCAGTTAAAGATAAAATACAAGCTCTCTGTAAAGCCTCTGCGACCTGACAGAGAGCTTGAGAAGCTGATACAGTCCAATGATTTGCTTCAAGCAAAAGGTGACAGCATGAAGGGCTCCTTACTGAGGCTGAAGTTGTTTGGAGTAAAGTTTCTGAAAGTACAATGAAAAGATGCCAGCAGTCTTTCAGAGGGCTGCAGGGGATTTACACTTTAATGAAACACTGGGGGATTTTTGTATTTTGTACATATATGAATACATATTTTAACACAATAGGACATTTACTGTTATGGTTGACTGGTCAAAATCTGTCAGCTCTGGGCTGAGAGGCTGACCAAAGCAGACTGTGTGTAGTGTATATTTTGTTTTTATTTTGAAATCACTTTTGTGAGTGTAAAAAGCCTTGAAGATTGTCACTGACTCAGAATATCGAGGCGTACATGTTTTTGTGTTCACATAGATTAATCTAGATTCTAACTGCTGACAAAAATTAAACACAAAAAACATGAAATTAAAAATGATATTTACAAGTGCAGTGAAGATCACCAATAGTACTGAGACATAGACTAGTTTTCCAGTGTTTGCATCCTGTTATATCATGTTTCATGGTTTCATGGGTCATGTGATGCTGCCCTGATGACAACAACGAGGCTGTAAGCTTTCGTCAGCAGTCTGAAAATGTTGATAAAACCTGCCGCTGTATTCAGTCTCTTTAAAGATTTCTATTAATATCTCTGAAACATCTTTTGTGATGGATGTTCATCTGTCACATGCAGGTTTAATGAGTCTGAGTTATGACTATAAACTCTGTGACAGCATTTAGCCACGTGTGTGTCTGCACCAACTCTAGGGCTGGCCAGAAGTGACATGAGCCTAGGCACACACACACACACACACACACACACACATAAGGAATCAGGAATTTGATGCTTGCTAACCCATGTGAGCGTTGGTGTAATTGTTGTCACAAGTTCATGTTAGTGTGTCTGTGTTTGTTCCAGAGAAAACATTCCTTGTCTTTGGAGAAAATCATACAAAGACCACAGACATCAACTTTGCTTCTTTTGCTGTCCACCATCTGGATACTCTGTCATGTTAAAGACCTGTGTTTGCTTCATATTGGTTGTTGTTAGGTCACTTCACCTGAACAAGCTAATTGCTCAAATGTGCAGTTTGTTCCATTTGCTTCAGTATTAGTACCAATATGTTTTTGACTGTGTTGATCTTCTTAAAAACAAATGTATGTGCGATATAAAATGTAATGCCACTCTGCAAGTGAAGGAGAAAAGGTGGAGAAAATATCAAATTCATAGCCAAACTGCCTATTTCATCAGAGTGTATAACAGTATTTTGAGTTTGAGCTTTAAAACATTAAGAGCACAGCATGAAAATCGAACAGAGGAAGCGATTTGTGCAGCATGAAATAAGTGGCTAAATACGATGTGGCAGCAAGCAGCATGTGTGAGCTATTCATGTGCTGCCTGTACAGGGGGAAGCACAGGGGAGAGAGGGGCAAGTGTGGGCACGCCTCTGGCTTTAACCGAATGCCTTGCCAGAGGGCTTAAGTTTATGTGTGTGTGTATGTAGACAAGTGTGTATATCAGCACGTGTGTCTCTGCAAGATGGACATGTATTTCAAAGCTTTAATGCTACTGAAGGGGATTTAGTTTTAACTTCAAAAAGCATCTTATCTTGTGCACCTGTATGGTTCAGTGTGAGTTTGAGCGTATGAATGTGTGTGTGTGTCTTGGTTGTTCGGGGTGTTGGGGATGTGCAGAAAGCAGGATATCAGATCTCTCACTTGTGGTTTTGTTGTCAGCTGCTATTCTTTGGGAAGCTGTGTTGAATGAATGTGTGTGAAGTTTTTAAAGGGTAAAGGTATCAGACCAGTTGCGAGGTCAGTGGTGGCAGCGCGTATGATTAATCATGTTTTTTCAGCTAACTTCCTGGATTATGTTGTGTCTCTTTTGGCCACTGTGAAACCTTATCACAGTTTGAATCCACCAATTTCTGGGTGGAGTATCCTTTAAAAGGTTGAACTACAGTTTTACACGTGAGCTGTTCGTCTCTCCTCCCCTATTCCTCTGATCTACACACTCACACACACCGTCATCTCACTCTATTTGTTTCAGTTGCTTAGGGATAATCAGAACGGACGGCACCCGCAGAGCACACAGAGGCTGCCAAGAAAGTTTTTAATGCGCTGCATTTAGCAGACGCTGAAGTACATCTAGTGTTTCTGCGTGAAAACTGCTGTAGCTTGAGATTTGTAAAGCCAGACTACACGGCTGACCACCTACCCCCATGTCTCTTTAGGTAAACTGCTAACTGTTCATCCTGGCCTTAGGTGCTGTCTCAAGTCAGACAGGACGTTCTGAGATGTACTGGTAGTATCTTGGTAATGTTGGCCAGACAGTGATGTGCCGTCAGAGGTCAGAAACTGAATCTGTCTTTGACTCTATGCACGTCACCATCAAAGAGTAGAATCCAAAGAATTTGTGTTCAGACTCTGAGGCAGGGTTGTAGAGGGGACAGACGTGAAGCAAAGATAATCTGTGAGGTGAGTCATAACTCAGTCAAATCTGGACACACAGTCATAATACACTTTTGTGGGTTTCAACATGACTAACTTTGATGTCTATTGCAAATATATGTCCATAAATCTGCTTAGAGTAAAAGTTCTTTAAAAGTCGTCTGAGAATCAGCATGTTTTTGAATTTTATTTCATATCAAAGTAATCCAGTGGTAGGTTTTTTTGCATATCCATGGCTACATTGCAAAGAAGAACAACCTGAGAGAGAAAAAAAAAAAAAAACATTTTAAATTGTGTCAGAGGGGAGGCCCATACTGATATTAGGCCCATATTATCAGACTTTGAAAGCCCCTCATTAATTTGAGCGCGAAAACCAAAAAAGTTATTGTCTATGTCCTGACAAAATTAAACATGTTTTACTTAAAGGCAAAGCCTCAGCAGAGAGATGCCTGAAGGAGAACGGTCCTTAGCTCTTCATACTGAGAAGAACAAAGATGGTTTTAAATAACCCTGTGTGTCAGGGAAGTCATGCCTCAAGCCCTCAGTGCACACACTGAATAGTCCAAATCTGAATAGGAACAGCTGAAAAGTGTGTGTCTTAATCCACCAGACCCTTATCACTTTACATCTTCTCAATCAGGCTGCATTGCAGCAACATGTCTAACAATGAGTGTGTGTGTGTGTGTGTGTGTGTGTGTGTGTGTGTGTGTGTGTGTGTGTGTGTCTTTCACAGCTCGGTCTGTGCATCAGCAGGGCGTCTGCGTCTGTGCTGAACCTGAACTGCAGCTTGGTGCTGTTGCCCATGTGTCGCTCCCTGCTCACCTTTGTCCGAGGAACACACACGGTGAGAAAAGAAACTGAGGGGTAAAGCGATGGTGGGAATGGGGGGAGGGAAGGAATATAGAGGGTTAGGAGGAAGGAATGAATGATCAGTGGGCTGGATTTGCTAGTCTTAACTTCAGTTTCCATGTCGTGTCAGTGCCACTGGTGACCACCCAGAGAAATGAGGGTTTGAAAAATGTCTGCAGTTGTCACTAATGTTAAATCAAAGTTTGAAAGATATAGCATTTGTTCAAAAACCTGTGTTCTAGTTAGGAACTAGAACATGAGCTTAATTAGTGAGATTCTGATGTAAAATGCCAGAAAACATTTGAAAGTGTGGTGCTTTAAAGGTAAAGATGAATTCTAAATGTAGGGAGGAAATAGGATAAGCTGAGAATTAGTTATGTATATTATGGTTCCCATGAATCCGTGGCTTGAAAATAACTCTGTAGTCTGTGTTACCTTATACTTGTGATCACGCAGGTATCGAGCAGAAAGACACGCAGACTGCTGGACAAGAGCAAGACCTTTCATGTGGCCTGTGGAGTCACCATCTGCATCTTCTCTGGTAAAAACCCGTCACGTCTTCATGTGTCACTGTGTGTGTGTGTGTGTGTATAAAGTGTGGATAAATGGACCCAGGCTGGCTCAGCATTCCTGGAGTACCAGCTGTGGTGTCCTGCCAGCTGGTCATGTGTGTTTTTGCTGTCAAGATGTGTGTGTGTGTGTGCGTGTGTTTGTGTGTGTGTGTGTGTGTGTGTGTGTGTGTGTGTGTGCGTGTGTGTGTGTGTGTGTGTGTGTGTGTGTGTGTGTGTGTGTGTGTGTGTTTGTGTGTGTGTGTGTGTGTCTGTGTTCTTGTTGCTCTTGTGAGTCTCCTCTCATGACATCATGGGAGCTCCTTGCAGCTGTGTGTCTGCTGGGTCTCCGGCTTAAGGGTTTTCCTTTGATTCATCTGTGTTTTTCTGAGAAGGCTGCCTCATGTCTCATCTGTGTTTTTACATGAGTCTCATGAAAAAAATATGAACTGCAAGTGAAGTCAGCACTTGCCTCTTACAGAAAACAATATGCAGTGTACTTTTCCTTTCCAGAGGTCCTGCTCTGGTGTAAAGATCTGTTGACCAGTAACATTTTGATGGTGGCTTATGGGATTTGGGATGTAACACACACTGTAGCCTGTAAGCAAAAGAGTTGTGACCTGATTTTGGTGTGAGAAGAAAGTCATGTGCCAATCCACACAAAGTGCGTGGGATATGTGTGTTCTGTATTTCATGGTAGCCCATACCTGCAGAGACATTGCACTTAAAACCAGAAATGTCAAGGTGCTGGTACGTTGTCTGTGGACAATGACTGTGTAAAATAAATTTGAGTCAATGCACCCAATAGTTGTTGAGATATTTCAGTCGGGATGGACCAAATGCCATAGAATGATAGAAATAAAAGAACTGCAAGAACTGGCATCCGTTCTTCACTGTTACATCATCTGTAAAACGTCTTCTTTCATCATTTCCATTCACTTCTCAACTCACCAACACCACACACACACACACACACACACCATATGCGCACGTCTCATGTTCTTGCTGAGTGCCGAAGTTCTGAGACAACAAATGACAATGAAGACAACAGAGATGGGAGAGAGACTTAGACTGAGAGAAGACAGAGGGAGGAGGGGTGGGGGTTGGGAGGGGGTGGCAGGGGGGAGAGAGGGGTGGGAAGCAGTGGGAGTGAGAAAGGATGTGAGTGAGAAAAAGAGGACCCTTGTGTCTCATGATTACGCCCTCTAATTCCATCAGCTGTCGAACGGCTGCGTGGTTAGCCTATGATGTCAGGGGAGTGTGTTTGTGTGTGTGTCTCAATGAGTCAGGAGGGTGTTTTGCTGACTTTTTGCTGAGCAGACAAAGAGATGTTTGTGCGAGTGTCCGCTCGCGGTTCATTTTGACCTTTATAATTAAGTCTGTGTCTGTGATGCGTCCGTTTGAAGTCGAGGAGGTGATCTGCATATGTGTCGAAGTCTATGCACAAAAAAAGTGTGTGTTTTAAATCAGTTTTCTGTAACCCACCCTTCCTCTCTCCTTCTCTAGTTGTGCATGTGTCTGCCCACCTGGTGAACGTGGTGAACTTCAGTGTAAGCTACTCGGACGACTTTCCTTCTCTCAATTTGGCTCGCTACAGAGGAGAGGTGAGACACAAACGTACTTAATTCAACTTTAACCTTAGCTCAAGTCATAATCCTTAACAGCAGTTTGAACAAGTGAGGAAAACGTACACATCTTCCAAAAATATCCTCACTCTTAGGCAAGGGTAGCCAACCATGTGTCACTGATAGCTTTCAAACTGCCGGTTTTCAGTCCAGTCAAAGACTCCCAACATCTGATTGGCACGCTTTCAAGTAGAGGAAAGGAACTTAGCAATGAAGCCACCTGCAGACTGTTTTCTCTCCATAGTACATAGTTTCCTGCTGCTGTGATGTTTAAAACTCAAATTAGTCCTCACAAAAATAGATGCAGAAGATAACATAGCTCTTTCTTTTTTTGCTTTTCCTTCCCAGGACCCCAAGCTGATCATTTTGACCACAAGTAAGAAAAACAACTCTTTCTTATACAGCATTGTGTATTGACCAATACTGTACAGTCCTTCTTTCCTTCTCTCTCATTTCTGCATTTCTTGCTTTTGATGTTTTGATGGGTTAACTAAATCTTTGTAAAAAAACAAAAAACAAAACTGCTTAGATTGCTTACTTAATCCGCTATCTAAAATGAAATCGTGGCCAGTGAGCATAAATCTCCCACTGAAGATGAGTGCATGTATGTGTCTTGGGATGTTAACTCACTCGCTGACTTCATCTCTGCTCTCTAATTGGCTGATTGTCTTCAGTCCCAGGAGTCACGGGCATCCTGTTGGTTCTCGTCCTCTTCCTGATGTTCACGTCCTCCTCCTACTGCGTACGGTAGGTCAGCCGAACCACCGCCCTCCATCCTAGTCATCAAAGTTTGTCTTTGTTATGTGCTGTGTCACATATGGGTTAAGAAAGGTGGACACAGTTCGGCAAATGCTGCATGATGATGACCATTATAAGAGACAGGCCTGTAAAACTGTTGATTTGACACCTTGAACTGCAGAGGACGTTATTAAACCATGAAGCATCCAGTTCTCTTATGGCTTTTGTTGTTCAATACACGTGTCTCTGCCTCTGTATCTCTGTCCCTCTACATGTCTTTCCACCTTTGTCTTTCTTCCGAGTTCATGACTTCCTCCTTTTGTGTGTATGTGTGTGTGAGATGAAAAGAGAAATGGAGGATGGAGGCCATAAGGGGACATGCTAACAGCGGTCTGTTACAGAGCAAATCCTCACTAAGTGTTCCACTCTCAGCTCTGTCATTACTCAGGTCATAGTGGGTCAGCCACGCTGCATGTGTGTGTGTGTTAACTCATGCAGGTGTGTGCAACTTGAACTGTGTTTGTGTGCGTGTGCTCTCCTAGCTTTCCTCAGTAATTGAACAGAGGATAAGAGGCTTTTCCAGACCACTTAAGGCTTTAGATAAGAATTTGGGTAAGAGGCTGGAGTGGTGGGATGGTTGCTGCAGTACACCAGAAGAATACCTGCATAATGAGTCAACAATCCAGGGATATTAACACACATTAATGTGCACAAGGCTATTAACGTACTTTGTGAATTCTACAATTTTAAAATGCACTTTACATGATGCAGAGTTTTAAAATATAAAACTCCTCAACTGTTGTAACTTTACGGTAAATCTCCGTAAGTTCATAATGCTTCTCTTCATGCATAATTTTGTTAACAACAGAAGGAGACAAGTTTCTTTCTTCTGTTTTTTATTTCTGTGTCCCAAAAAAAAGATTTTCAGTTAAATTGATTGCTTTGTTTTGTTTGACACCAGTCTATGAAATTTTACACTCATAAACCAAGATGTGACCAAATTTGACTACAGTTTCAGTGAACTTCTGCTTCAAATCCTGATCCATTTTCTGTGGTAAACGTCACTGGATTATGAGAAAGTGACCACATAACAGGAAGTAAACACAAGGTTTAAAATAAATTATGCTGCTCAGTCCTTGTGATGTCCCTGTGCAGACACAGGATATAGCTAAAGGAAACAAACATGAAAGAAGTTGCAGTCAAAGAGGAAGAATACTGAGTCTGATGATGTTCATTGTTTGCAGTGTTTATGGGGGGGGCCGTTGTGTGTAATGACCCCTTTAATATTGACCTCTGGTGTCCTGCTTGCTCAGACTCAGCTGGGAGTCTGTGCGTCTGCTCCTGAACAAACTCCGACCTCGCTTTAATCTTTTGTTGCTGTGGTTTTGATTCTCTCATTCTCCTGTTTCCTTATGTCATGTTATTATTCCTCATTTACATCTATTTTTTTGTTTTTTTGGTATTTCTTTTTTAAAACATCATTGGTTTGACTTAGAAGTAAGAGATTCTTTGAATATAATCATGTATGTTCTCATTTGGCCTTTTCTTTTCAGGGTGTCCAACTATGAGATCTTCTGGTACACACACAACCTCTTCATTGTCTTCTACATCATCCTTATGGTGCACATGGTCGGGTAGGTCACGGGGCTTAGCCCACTGATGGCAACACTAAATCTACTTGTGTGTGTGTGTATGTGGGTTTATCTCTGCAGGAGCTGCTGAGTTTTCCTGCTCGGTTGGTACAGTTTGTCCTCACCTTAACCACTACCTTCAGAGGACAAGATAAGAATTTGCTTCACTTATGAATGTCAGCAAATACTGGAGACTCCCGCTGACTCCCGCTGACAGTCGGAGACATCTCTAAGATGTCTCTTCAAAGTATTTTTCTCAGCTCTACTGATTTCATAAAAAATATTATGTGATTGACTTGTTCAGCATTAACTATCATCTCACATACATACAGGAGAAGCACACATTCTTTCCAGGCAACTTTCCAATACACACGATCTGCACAATTCTGTACATTTGGCCATTTTGATTGGCTGACTGCACAGTGTCATTAATTAGGTAACTAACCTTACAAATGACATGCATTTGCTTTGTCACACGTTTTTTCTTTATTTTTTCTATTAGAAGCTTCAAATGTTATGTTCTGCTGGTCAATGTACATTTTCATAGGAACTTAAATGTGTCTTTCTTAAAAACTGTACTTCAACACTTAAAAAGTGGCATAAAAGTTACTGTAAAATAACCAAACTAACTCTTTCTACCAGTGGAGCTCTGAAATATCAGACCAACATAGAGGCCCACCCTCCTGGCTGCTTCAGAACCAATGAGAATAGCACAGAGCAGCAGGGCAAGGAGCTGGACCAGGGAGAGGATGAAGAGAGGAGATGCAGAGAGGAGGCTCACTTCCAGCCGCACTACCCCCAGGTCTGTGTATGTGTGTGGGCGCCTATTACATGTATCCTGGCATTTAAATTAATTTGTGTGTGTGTGTTTGGATTGAAAGAAGTGTTGTGTGTGCTGTAGTGGGTGTGTGAGTGTTGTACATGTGCGCTTGAGAAATGTTGGAGGGAGTTTATTAGAGGTGTAGTGCTGTTAGGGAGGAGCAGACATCCTCTTTCTACATCAAGGACTGTTTGTGTGCGTTTGTTCGTGTGATTATGTGTTTGCACATGGTCGTTAAGCAACGAGCTGGTTTCATAAAATCCCCCTTATACCCGATTGTGCTCCCAAGGCTTCACTGGAGCTGTGAGCAATTAGTCTGCCACAGGTAACTGCCAGCAGAAAGAAACAGAAACACCACACACTGTGATAGAGAGGTAGATAGATTTAGCATGTACTCTCGTGAATGTTTCTCTTTGCCTGGGTTTGATTCAGAGTCCACTTGTGTTATTGTAACAGAAACAAGGTGGGAGAATTAGAAAGCCTCGATAGACAGAAGCTGAGACAGCCTAAGATTCCCAAAGCTTCCTGTATCAGGGCTAATGCTGCGTTTTCATCAAATGGATGAAAAGAACTACAGATATGACCATTAAGTTGTCCCAAAAATGGCCATTTGGCGATTTAATCTTGTTTAAAAGGACCTGTACTCTGTCTATTTGTATCTGATTTCAAATATGTAACACAATAGAAATGTATAATTTGCATATCTGCTGAGACTATGAGGCAAGCAGCCGGGTGTAACCATCTTGAAATGCTTGAACGCTGCCAAGTGTGAATAAACAGGTTTTCCTGCCTTAAAGGAAAACTGTGATTTGTTACAGCTTGGGGTTTATTTTTGCATCTCTGGCCACTGGCGCTATCAACAACCATGATATTGAAGCTCCATTACCTTTAGTACTATATTTAGTATAAATGTGAATGCTGTATTTCTTCCTTGAAATGATGTAGAACGTCTCCAGTGTGATAGCAAATGTAATTTTGGTTGTAATTTGTGCTGCATTGTGTTTTCCATGTGTGTTTAGACATGGCTTTGGGTGTCCGGCCCTCTCTGCCTCTACTGTGCGGAGCGTTTCTACCGCTACATCAGGAGCAGTGACCCCGTTACCATAGTGACAGTCATCAGGCATCCCTGTGATGTTATTGAGTTGCGCATGCTAAAGAAGAACTTCAAAGCTCGTCCTGGACAGGTGAGAGGACATGACGTGATTATTTATCTCCAAACATTTAATTATTTTGTTACATCTCAGTTGTATTTTATTATGTGCTTTACGATATCATCCCCCTTTTTCTCTCCCCCCTCTCTCGCTGTCCTCCTGATGTCTCTCCATCTCTTCCTGTCCTTTTTGTTTTCTCAGTATATTCTTCTTAACTGTCCAGGTGTCTCTTCATTTGAGAACCATCCCTTCACACTAACAACAGTAAGACTTTATGTAACTCTCCAACTCGCTGCAACATGTTCCTCTGTCATGACACAATGCAAACACACACACACGTTTTTACAGTTTCTTAAACTTTCTTCCCCCTAGCAAAGAACATGCAGTTCTTTGTCTGTCTCCACATCCTGCCCCCTTCACTGTCAGCTGGCACGTGATTGACAGCTGGGTCTTCCACTAGTGTTCAGTTTCACATTGTTAAGTGATGTTTTCAGAGTTAGTCCAGATTATATGAGACAAAAGCGGAAGATTAAGAAACGACTTTCTGCTTAGACAACATATAGGGATGGACTCACACTCATCCACACACACTTGCTCACAAAGAGACACACACACACACATATACTGCGTGCATGCCTGCGCCTGATGTGTTATGGAGCTTTGAGGAGGAGGGCAGAGAATCACACTGACAGAGAGCAGACAGACCCCTGAGGCTAGTAACGCCGTCTGCCAACAGGAAGGCTCTGTGTGT
This sequence comes from Toxotes jaculatrix, assembly GCF_017976425.1. Lineage (NCBI taxonomy): Eukaryota > Metazoa > Chordata > Actinopteri > Toxotidae > Toxotes > Toxotes jaculatrix. The sequence goes on along the minus strand of NC_054402.1, from coordinate 15,435,483 downwards.
GTGTGTGTGTCCATGAGTATGTGTGTGTGCATTGTTAAATGTAATGAAAAGAGTTGCAGCTATGGACTGTATATGTGCTCTGGATTGTGTGTGTGTGTGCATGTCTGTGTATTAATTGAATGTGCATGTGTGTGTTTCACTGCGGCTCACTGTCTGCTCTCCAACTCCTTGCAGTGTCCCACAGAGAACAAGGAAACTTTTGGCATCCATCTCCGAGTCGTGGGAGACTGGACTGGTGGGTTCACACAAATGCGTGCACACAGACACACACACGCACAGCATAGACACGGACAGGGGAACTTACATAGGCTTACAAATGCAGAAAGACACAGATAAAAGAACAGAAAAACAGACACACACTCTCACTGTTCCCTATCAGAGTCGACAGGATGGAAGTCATTTTGTTTTGTCCTCCTCTTCGTTACCTCTCCTCTCTGGGGAGGAGGATTTTCCGAGAAACCACATTTTTGTGTGCGTGTGTGTGGGACTACTTCTTTACCTTGAGGCTAGCATGGTTCCCACAGTTTTATTGTCTGCTTGGAAAACTGTATTTGTGATGAGTACACACACACAACGCACAGTTTATTGACATTTACAGAGGTTGCAAGATTTCATTTAAAGTAAAGAGCTGGAAAACTGGAATCAATACATTTGTAATAAAGACACAAACACTTTACATGCACTTACAGTGAAAAAAGGGACTCACTTCTACAGGAAGCTGTGGCCCTTGGGAGGAGTTGAGACAAATGCAAGAACATGTCCACTCATTTCTACTGGCTACTGTATATATTCACACACACACACACACACACAGGCTTTCAGAACACAGGAAGGGAAGTAGATTTGTTTGTGTTGGCCCCTTAATCTGCTCTGACGACATGTTGTAAGGAAGACATGGAAAACACTGAATATAGAAAACAGTATAGAAAAGACCCATAACTATGTATGGCAGTGGTATTTGTGAAGACATAATACTTGCACTATTTGTGACACTCTCTTGGGTTTAGACCAGTGTAATTAAAAAGCCTCTCCTGTCCTGTCCTCTCCTCAGAGCGGTTCACACAGCTGTTACTTCCTCAACCAAGGATAGACTTGGAGATCCTTCCCATGGTGCAACAGAGGAGATACCCCAAGTACATTTCTGTCTGTGTCTGTGTCTGTGACTGTGTGAGTGATGTGGCTGACATGATTTCTCATGAAAGCTCTGAATCACTGAGGGGTCAGAGGTTTCGACCCCCTGACCTCTGACCCTGTGCTCTTCCTGCTCTGTGTTTGAGAGAGAGTGAGAGAGATAGAGATGTCGTGTCAGAGAGAATGAGAGTTTGTTTTGGAACAGTAAACCAGAGCTAAACAAACCATCACAATTCCCAATCCCCTCTTCCTCTGTTATGAGGGCTTAGATGTACAGCAGTGCCCACTTACAGTCAGAAGGGTTGGGGTTGGTTTCCTTTCGCTGGTATCTAGTGCACATGTATATTTTGTTAGTTACATTCTGATAAAGCACCGCAAATATTAATTTCAGTTTCTTCAAAATAACACTTTAGGTTCCCCTAGTTAGCATTTAAAAGTTGTATACTTTATTAAGGTTTAATAAATAGTTTATAACACACTATAATGTAGTTGTAAGATATAAGTGTTTATTAATGTATTTGTCAATAACCATAACTCCTCCTGTGGACACCCATACGTGAAGGCTGCTGCATAAACAGACAGTGTTTTACAATATTGTAAAACACATTTGTAAAAACATTAAAGATGTCCTTATTATAGAGGTTATAATCGTAGGCAAACACTGTACATTAATAAACACCTAAAATGTCCTTATAGCTGCACACACCCACATTATAATGTGTCATAAACCATTTATTAAATGCTTGTTTTATTGAAGGGCTTAAATGTTACAGGGTGATCATTAAAAGCAGTAAGAAGTACTTAATATTTAAGACACTGCATTTTTGTTTTTCTGAAATGTCACCAATGAACTGATATTTTATGTTTTTTTCACAACGTTTTTAGCCAAGAATAAAACTTTCTCAGAAGTGTTACAGAGCTCAGAGTTTGTGATTATGTGACAGTGAGGCTGAGCCAAGCCTTACTTGGCCATGTGGTGGGTGTTGGGGCCTGTTAAAGTTGCTGCAGCATTACCGACCATGTTCTGGGCTCAGTTTGGAGTTAAATAATATTAAATAATATTGTGCAAGCATATTTGAGTGTGTGCTTATAATGCAGAGAAATGTTTGGGTTCGACTATGCTTAATGATTTCGCATCTGTTTGTTTAGTGTATATTAGTATCAGAAAGGTGTGTATGTGTGCGTGTATTCTGTGACACAAGTGTTTGAGCAGCTGTTGTAGAGATGATGGCGGTCTGTATGTGTGTTGGGTTGGAGGGGGGCGGTCTGTCTGTCAGTTCACACACACAAGCTGCACATAGACTGTGAGATCTCAGATGCAGGATGTTTATCTGCTCATATGTTTTCTGTGGGGAGCTTATAAATATATATATCTGTGCACATTTGTCCAGACTTATTTGCTTCGGTGTGTTTTTCTCCACAATTATATGTTCAGGCTTTACGTGGATGGTCCATTTGGGAGTCCATCAGAAGAAGTGTTTAACTACGACGTCAGTCTGTGTGTTGCTGGTGGAATAGGAGTCACACCCTTTGCGTGCATGCTGCATGCTCTGCTGTAAGTTATGAAAAACACGTCATATATTGAAAAATGATGAGCGCTCTGAGCAAGTATTTGATGTGTCCTCCTTTTCTCTCCCTCTGTTTCTCCCTGCTGTATCCCCAGTGATGGTTGGAGGGGTTTCAGGTTGCAGAGGTTGTATTTTGTTTGGGTCTGCAGGGAGCTACAGTCCTTCTACTGGTTTGCTGAACTGCTGTGCGCCCTTCATCACAAGGTCAGGACAAAGTCTGCATCCTGTAGCTAATATGTTATATTAATTAAAACATGAAAATTAAACTGCAGTTCATGATTAGAGTTTGGAAATTTTTGATTATTTAATTTTTTATTTTAGATTACTCGAAAGTCAGTACGGGGGCAGAAGATTCACCTTCTGAAATTACTTAAGTAGTTGTTTGGTATTTTTGAATTGAACCACTGCACCTCAAACTTTCTGTACCTGCCCTTTCTGTTACTGTTCATTCAGAAAATGTAAGTTAGCCAGTTTACTAGCAAAGATAATCCACTTGCCACAGACTGTTGAGGCTAGCAACTCTACATTGCTGTTGTTGTTTTCTCTCAGGCAGGTCAAAGAAAGGTCAGAGGTTGCAAACGTAAAAGACTGCTGATGAGCAGGGGAGTAGTTACTGTGGCACTTGTCCTTTTAAAGTCTTGCTACAGTTAAACAAAATATGTGTAGAAATATGGATCGATCAAATGAAAACACTCATTCAACTCCAGCTCTGAGTTTACTGTCATTGATTTGTTTTTGTGTATTTTTGCAAAGAATATTTTTGTTGGCAGTAATCAATATAAATTTAACCACTTTAGGTTTTTACAATGTTAAGATTAAAAGTCAAGGACTAAAGCCTATTTTCACTATCTGGGTTTTTGTATTTAACGCCATCTTGTGGCTGGTTCTGCCTCTTATAGTTGAAAGAAACAAATGGAATAAATGTCTTTTTCCCATATCAGTCCAAACATGTCTCAGCGCCACTCATCACTGAACTTTCCATGTCTGTGTTTGTCATTTAGCTTTGGAAGGAAAACAGACCAGACTACTTTAATCTGAAGCTGTACGTCAGTCGGACAGACAGTCTGCAGGTAGGTGTCTCTCTCTCTCTCTCTCTCACACACACACACACACACACACACACACACACACACACAGTCTATAATTTTATATTCATCTTTTCATTGTGTTTCATTGCCTGTTCTCTCACTCATCTCTTCATTATTGTGCCATTGTTTTCAAGTATTTAAGAGCCTTGCCCACTAGAGGGCACCTACAGCTCACTGAACTCTTAAGTCTAACCTGGAGTTAACTCAAGGAGTGTAGGGCTGTTGCTTCCATAGACCGAATGCTTCCTGCTGTCTTTTTGAATTACACTGTGTTTATTGTGTCCGTATGTTTCAGTCTGTAATAATCCACTTGTTTTGAGCTCAAACTATCATCACCTTTCCTTGCTGTGGTAGCTAGCAGAGACCATGAATGTAACCCTTAACATTAGTTTTTATTTCTACTGTTGTACAGACATTTTATGCACATACACATACACGCACATACACGACGAACATTCAAGACAGTGTGGAAATCAAAAATGAAGACTTTTACCTCCTGTTGTCAGAAATGCTTACTTCCTTCAGTTTCTGCAAACCAAGGCGGGAAAAGCAGTTAAACAATAGCTATAATATATAAACAATGTTAGTGATTTTTCCAGCTATTTGGTTGTAATTTTGATTATACTGTAAATAGCTGCTAATATATTCCTTCAGTGTTTATACAGGACCTTCATATGTTTAAGATTAGGCCAAACTCTTGATCATCTGTTTAAACTGCCAGAACTGAATGTGTATCAAATGGAAAAGCAACTCAGGTTTTTATTTCTTTATTTAAATGCAGTAATCTATTGCTGCTTTGTCAATTTGCTCTTGTCATGGGCAAAGTTGCATGCAGCACTATTTCTATGATCATGTGGTTGTTTTGTAACAACTCCTCGTTAGTATAGTGGTGAGTATCCCCGCCTGTCACGCGGGAGACCGGGGTTCGATTCCCCGACGGGGAGAGTTAAATTTTTTGAAGCACACTGCTGGTTTACGAGGACTTGTAAAACCACATGCCTGTCATGAATCAGATGCCTGTCACAGAAAACAGAACTAGCAGTGAACTGTGCTGAGCACTCTGTGGAGTGTTTTCATGAAACAGCAGGCTGAAAAGTTGAAGTATTGCCTTTATTTGCTTCTGTAAAAATCTCTTCTTTATGTCATGGGTGAATAATTTGAAGCACATTTAATGCTAATTTATTAATTGTTAAGAAATAAAGTTGGTCACATACTCCACTATAGAAACAAAATACCATAAATCAACTGAAGATATAGGAGAAGTTTTTATTTTTAAAATTATATCGGAGGGTTCTGTGGGATTATTATGCAGGAGCCCAGTTAAATGTAATTTACATGGTGGCTGACAGATCTTTAAAGCAAACTGAAATTCTTCTGATCTGAAATAGTTTGATTTTAAACTGTGATAAAGTCCATCTATCAGTAGCTTACTTAGCTGATACACAAACATCACATGGAGCTCAATATTTTTACTTAGCCCCACCCTGTCAGTCCCTGAATTTGCTTTGCTTTGCTGATAACTGCCCTCAGCCGTTTACACTACAGATAACATTCAGGGGCTTGTAAAACTACAGAGTTCAGTTTGTGGCAGTCACATGTCTTAAAAGAGACATTAAATATATCTTTTAAATGTAAGTCAACACTGACCTTCACTCTGCTGATTTTCAGATGTGATTGCATAAATGTGGTAACCTAATATTTTTTTGTCCCATTCAGATGGATGGATGTTAATTGTGACCTGATTTTTTAAAATAAAAATAAGGATGTTTGTGTCATTTACCCTCTTTTTTTCAGAGCATGTCTGAGGAGAAGTACCGCCCACTCACTTCGAGGCTGCTGGTTGGTCGACCCAGGTGGAAGTTACTGTTGGATGAGATCGGGAAGACCAATAAGCAGTGAGTAGAGTGAGAACGTAACCTAATTTTTTCAGTCTTAGTAAAGCTATAAATTATGGATACGATCTTCCTCTGTGGTTTCAGTAAGCGAGTTGGGGTTTTCTGTTGTGGACCTAAGGGCATCTCCAAGACCCTGCACAGACTGTGTAACTCAGCCCAGTCCTCTGGAACAACCTTTGAATTTAACAAGGAGTCTTTCAGCTGATCAAACCGGTTCTACACTTCCTTAGTGAGAAAAACAAAAACAGCAACTTTGGGATGGATGGATTTTCATACATTTTTTGGGAAAATTCTTTTCTTTTTTTGAAGTAAATCTCTGGATACCTTTGGCCAATCTTGGTTACTTGAAATAAGAATCTGTAGGCAAGCTGTCAGATGTCCTTTGGCATCTGTGAAACTGGCCAAAAAACACAAACATTCACAGACTATATTTATATTTTCTATGCACCCCTGCCCATAGTCACAGAAGGCCCAAGATCTCAAGACCTTGACATGTAGCATGAGGCCTCTTGCTCTTTACAAAACAACTGGACCCCTGACTGAGAGCTCCAAGAACTTCAGCTTCAGCATCTGATGGGACCAGCTTGGATCCTCCTCTCCTGATCTGTTTTTTTGAAGTTTCTGTTGGATTTAATCTTTTTCCTTAATAATCCACCCCACTGTGGAGTAAGTGTTTTTTTCTCATGTTTGAATCTAATGTGAGAAATCCAGCAATGTTGCAACCACAAAGACAACAAGATAATGATATTATACCAGAGGGAGTTCAACTTTCAGTGGACTAGGCCGAAACATCATGCAGGGACCAGACAAATTGTTTTTTATTCAAATGTTTAAGATGACTTAAATAACCAGAGAAGTGAACCCACATTGCCTTTGGCATGCAATCACAACAACATGGGAGGTGTAAGCTCATGAGTGCTGACAAATGACTACACTGTTGTTTTATCTTGACTAAAACTAGTTCAACCTCTACGTATATTGATGGAATGGAAGAGGATGATGGGATTTTAGCTCTTGGAGTGGGACTAGCACGGGGTCTTAATATCCCACTCATGAAAGCAGGATTTGTAGTGTCTGAGCTGGGAGACAGAGCTCAGTATCTGATTGGTTTATAAGACTGTCATTCATCAGGATGGGACAGATGATTTGCTTTCAACAGAGAAAAGGAGTGGAGCCAAAATGGACACACAATGGACACTTGAAACAGTCTTTGATTTCATCCTGTTGTTTTGAAGATTTGCCGTTACACCTCAAGCCAGTACTTTTAGTTAGTTTTTTTTTAGTTTTTTTTCAATTTATTTATATTAAAAAAATATATTTTATCTTATGTGAAAAACTTCTGCAGGGCTTTGGCAATTTCTCTACAAAATAGTTTTTACATATCTCCAAAGTTAGTTATTGATTAAAAAAAAAAAAAAAGAGGATTCTAGTTCTAATGAATAGAATCAGCCTCTTGATATTTCTGATTTTGTGACTGAAAAAAAAACATATCCTCTCAAACTGTATTTAGCTACCATTTATGTAGCATCTTAAATTTAAATGTGTTAGTATGTCTGTTTTTAAGGACTGTCCTCTTTTTTAAGAACAAGGCAAAAATTGAAATAAAAGATTTTCTATTTATTATATCTTGATTATTTGCATGTGGTTTAGAAATTATTTACTATTTCCCATCCTTACACTGTTTATGTTATTACAATTATTTAACTCAGTCACAAACAAATACTTAAAGGTACTATCTGTTTGAATCTGTTTTGGATCTGAAGCAATTCACTTGTATGAATTGCTTCAGATCTATCAACATGATTTTGATCAATCACGTTCAGTCTTGTTTATATCATGTCACTGTTTTGCTTGATGCCCACTATGCTCATGAGCACCTATTTAACCATTGACTTTGACTGTTTTCAGTGGTTTTGGCCCAACATACTGTACATTAGTACAGCAATCTGCTAACTAAGCTATTGCTAAACTCATGAAACTGAAGAGAAAAGATGGTGGTTATTCAAACTAGCCATGAAACTGGAATTTGATGTTTGACAAACTACAACAATACAGAAATCACAGAGAAAACTTGAATATGATTTTAGTCTGATTTTATTAAACCATGTAGAAACTCATGATTCATCTTTGTTATCATGATACATTTTCTTTGCTTTCAAAAGGCCACAGCAAGCATGCGGTGATCCTTTAGCACCAGTGCGAACACACACTAGTGAGTGTGTTGGAGATTTGATGAGTTTATTCACTTCTGTAAAACAGAGCAGAGTTTTCAGCTAAAAGACACAAACTGAATAAAATGAGGGAAATCTGTGGACGGTCGTACTTGGCCATTCTGGCCACAACAATGTGGTACATGTACTTCTTTGTAGTTTTTCATGGAAGCTTTTTCAGAGGAATTGTGATGTTAAAATGACATCTTTAAATGTAGTTTGGTCAGTTCATCTAGTAAATTTGAAATAAGGCGTTTTTCATAAGGGTGAGAAAGGTATTTTGATACCAAGGGTTTTTTTTTTATTATTGCGACACAGGTTTATTCTGTATGAGGGAGCAAATAATGTGACTTAACAACCTGAGCAGTCACTACAGCTACAGCAGACGTGGCCTGACTTTAAATGATCTAAAATACTTCTTTCCGTCTTACTTTGCATTAGGCTGTAGTCACTTCAGTTGAATTTTTTTAACTGTCTACTTTAGTAAACTTTCTGTATTCACATATAATGTGTGTCCTGTAAACAGAATCACATTTATTTACAGTACCATACAAGTGAGTAATAAATTACATAAAATCTGAGTCTGTTCAAGTCAGTGAGGAAAGTCAAGGACAGTTTTCCAAGGATGGAATAATATCAGATTTTTGCCAGTTGTCATTGATCACTGAATAGCTTGTGTAAATAGACAGCAAATGTTCTCCAAGGTGAGCTCTCTAAACCGACGCAAGTCAGAGTTCAAATAGCTGCAAGAAAATAGACTGTGTAGTGTTTAAAACTTTTTCATTTGAACACTGACATGTGTTGTATTAATGATGAACGCTTAATGGCTCTGAAAGTCTGTGAGTTTGTGTGTCACAATGTTTCTTACCTGTATCGACTGAATGTATAAAATATCAGGGACATCTTAATGATTTTGGCTTCTTGCTCCTTGTCCATAATGTCTCAAACTTTAAAGAGTCAGTTCACCTAAATCCCCTCTAGTAGCCATTCAAACTGGTAAAGTTTCATTTGCTGAGATATCTATAGCGGTTTGTTCTGTCACTACCCAAATACACTGGAAGTGAAGGGAAATGTGTTTCTGTTGCCTTAAAAACTTGAAAGTGTCAGAAAATCTTTCAATATGTTTGAAAAACTCTGCAAACCAAGATAATCACAAGGGGTTTTTCTTTCTTTTACCTTTTTGAGGCTGTTAAAAGCTGACAGTGTTTCTGTAAAGACATGTTGCTGCAATTCTTCAGTGCTTTGACCAACACAAATGAAATTCACTTCACCACCATTGTAATGAGGTAGAAACGTCTCAGCAGCAGAAATCTCAAAAGCAAAGACATCACACACAACTATCTGTTAGATGTTATGAGGGTAGAATATTTTTTTTAAGATGGGGTTGAACTGACTTTTTAAAGATGCTTCTCTAACTCATCTGTACCTTCATCTTTTACTTTGAAATTTAATTAGATCTGTTACCAGGAATCAATAAGAAGTGAAGGTTTGTACTCAGATTCATCTCATTTATTTGCCTCATGAAAATACCAAGTGTCCCTAATAGTTTATACATTCATAAACATCTGTATGTACAGTATCTGTGTGTGTTACAGAGTAGTCTGATATGAAGCTGAGCCTTCCTCTGAGCTGCTCTGCAGTAGTGGCTGTCTCTCTCCGTAGCTTGACGCCCTCTTCCTCCTCTGGTTACGCTTCCATTTCCTCCTTGCAACAACAATCAGTGTAGCGATGATCGCAGCGATCAGAGCCCCGAGGATACCAGCTCCCAAGAGCCACTGCCAGATCTGCTGGGCCTGCTGGAGGTAGGGTGTCAGGAACTCCTGCACAAACCTCTGACCTATGGTGAGACAGACAAGATAATACTGTGTCACATAAGATAAAAGTTGGAGAAACACTTTCATTGGACATGTTTGTTGCTCTGTACTGACCAGGATCCAACAAGTAGGCATACTCGTATCCTAGAGCCTTGTTGGACAGGAAATAGTCTCCGTTTCTAAAGAGAGGCAGGAAGGGCACCATGTAGTAACCGTCATTGTGGCCAATGGGGGCATTGGCACGTGGGTAGATGTTCCGGAGAGGTTGGTGGGTCCTGAGCCAGCGCTCAAAGATGCTGGAGAAGAAATGGAGGGAACAGAGAGATAAAGAGGAGAGTAGATGTAAGAGGGAAAAGAGGGGATGGTGGATAAAGATGGATGTGATAAAGATAATGGAGTAATTAAATAATGGTAGTACAAAGGAGGTAGACAAATACAGGAAGAATTGGGAGAAGGAGAGAAACATTAAATAACTGTGGTGGAAATCTTTAAATATCCTCAAAGGGGACAGTTACCTTCCACCTTAAGAGAAACACACACATGCAGCAGGCTCTCTGAAAAAGTGATTTAAAATAATGTATGTTTAATATGTTTAAACTGTGGTATCATTTAAGAAACATTAAAAGCAATTACTAATTACTATTAATACGTCTTATATTTATCCACTTTTCCTCCCCCAACATGTTTTTTCTTCTTCTCACTATTTGTTTCTGCCTCTTGTATCTCCTCCCTCTTTCATTCAAATGTATTTTTGCTCAAAATTACCAAAAAAAGAGTTTATTTACCACAGGGAATAGAAATGATCGACCACATATGTGGTCGAATATGTGACTGTCAGCGTTTTATGACCATGGTGTGTGCTCTTTTCCTGTGCGTCATTAGTAGACAGGTTTGTATCACCATACCTGTCAATGAAAGCGTGGTGCAGCAGGAATATGGGGTCATTGGCTGAACCCTGCACTGAGGACATGGAGCCATTCATGAAGACATGCAAGGCGTTGTGCATGGTGCTCTGGCCTGGCACTGCCGTACCTGTCTCTGGACTGGCAAAGCCTGCAGGAGAGGGGGAGAGTAAAAACAGGTATGAGAGAGAGAGGAGTGTAAGTAGAAATGAGAGTAACTGATGTGTAGAAAGAGGAATATTTTCTACCTAACTAACTAACCTAACACTGACAAACTTACTGAGCTTAAGACTAGCTGAAGATTCCTGACTGTGGAAGCAATACTTTGCAATAGAGAGTAATGCTCATGGAAAATGCTTCAAGGCAACTATGAGTTAGAAACTAACAAAACATATTAGGCTACAGCAATGACATATTGCTAAAATAAACCAGTTGTTTTTATAAACCAAGAAAATTGAGTTGTTTCCATGTGAAAGATTTAAAGATGTTTTAGTTGGATGCATATTTTAAGTGTCTGTTTTGTGGGAACACATATTTCTTTCTGCTTATGTTTGAGTTTGTGTCTGTAAGTTTGTATAAGTGTGTGTGTCTGTATTTAAACTTGTATGTGTGCACACAGACAGACACACATGCAATTGTATTTCTATCGTGTGAACCAAAACTCATTCACTAGATTAGACAGATTAGACCAAGGATTATGTTCATATGATTCAATGGTTTAGAGTGGAAGTACAGCAGTAACACAAAATTATGTGTGTGTGTGTGTGTGTGAGAGTTTGTATGTGTCTACCACTCCTACCCTCTAGGACGTTTCTAAAGCTCCTGTTGGCGAATCGGTCCATGGGTCCCGTCTCGTACTCAGGGAGGCTCACAGTGAATTCCACATCAGCTGTTGTGGGAAGTCGAGGCACGCGGTTCGGATCATGGTTGCCGGGGTTACGCAACAGTGGACCCTCCCCGGTAGAGTTACACAATGCTTCTCGGCTGTTGTACTCCTCTGGCTGGGTGCAGATGACCTACACACAGGCACACATACAAAAACACACACACTCTTAATAGGCTACTGTGGTTAAAGAGCCTGTAGACTGATATAAAACTCTGTCCACCAGTTTGAGTTCAATGAAATGACTCTCATACAGGAATGTTTACTTTTATTAACTATGAATGAAGGACTGAAATCAACAGGAGGAAAATATATTGAACTGATAAAATGAGACGAGAGTATAATATTCTGCTGTATGCCTGATGTATTGCAGTAAATACCCTAAACAAACTGATATTTAATGTAAGCGTAAATGATAGTGAAGATGTTAAAGAGTGGAATGATGTTAAATACCAGGTTGAAGCAATAGAGTGCAAACAAACCTCTGCAAGACGTCTGACAATTGTTTCTAAATAACTCCGAAGAAATTTGCTGTCTTGGATAGATTTTCAGAGATGTGGAAACAAAGCCTCTGAAGTACTTTCTGATCTTTCATGTTGTCTGGATCACTTCAGGAAGAATTCTTCAAAAAATAGTGTGATTCCAACCAAATCTCTCATTTGTTTGGATTAATTGGCTAAGTTAGATTTAAGACAACAAACCTGCAGTATGAGATGGAAACAAAACAAGGATTTGATTTGGAATGAAAGGAACTTTCAGTATTTGAATAAGGGAAAAGAAAGATTTGCTCACACTCAGATGCAGGCACTCAGAGTCACAGAGAGATAATCAAATTTTCTCACCTTCCATGAGGAGAAGACAGAGGCAGGGCTGATGAGGTTGGGATTGAGGGGACTGCGTCCACCCATCAGAGCATCGGTGCACACCTCACAGGACTGGGCATCCCTCCAGTCCCAGTATGGGATGGTGAAGTTAAAATCTCCCGTCAGCTTCCTTATCTCATTCTCCCAGTGCAGCAGGTAGACTCGGTGCCACGGCAGAAAGGCTGCAGATTCATGGGCAAAGTCGATGTCTCTCCACACGTTACCTGGCCCTCCCAAGAAGGCGTCCCGGGAGACGTAGTAGTGCATCCAGACAAACAGGTCATAGGTGTTGATGTCAGAGAACATGGGGTTCTCACCATTTTCACCCATCTCTGCTCTTGTTGCTGTGGAGATAACGTACTCACGGTTGATGGTGTTTTTAGCCAGGTTCAGATAAGAGACAAACTTCTGTTGCTCAGCAACTGACAGGGTCAGGATGTTCCTGCGCACTGATTCCCTGTATTCAGCACAGCTTGGACCCCAGTAACCGAACCTGCATTCTCCACAGTTAAAACCTCCATAGTTTCCAGCACAACGGCACGTCCGGTTAAAGAAAGCTAAAGGCCATTGCTCTCTGTCATCAATCCCGCTATGTGGGTACTGGGGCCCGTGGGGCTCATCTGAGACCACCACCTCAGTGCAGAACCCACGGCCTGACAGGGCACCGCAGGCTGAGCCATCACCGTCCCACACCGGGCAGCACTCTTTGGTCCGTAGTCCCTCTGAGTTGGCACACGGGCGAGGGAACTGACATAAAGACGTCCCAAGGAGCTGCAGTAGGAGTAAAGATACACACAGGCTCTTCATGGTGAGAAAAGTCAGAGCAACTCCAGGAATGTAAAGTCCTGTTGAAAAGATGGACACAAGAGAACCTGATGCCCTCACAGACTATGCAGCTAACAAGGTTAGACAGAGAAATGCCGGATTGCACATTCAACCAGATTTGATCTAGAGATGGCTTTTAATGAAAAACTACACACTCTTCAGGTACCTGTATTTATCCACAAATGATCAACACTAGCTTGTTTTATAAGACTGCAGATTTTTTTTTAACTTGCTACCCCTCTATGCTACCATCTAACCCTCCACCAGACCTCCTTCCACCCTCTCTCTCTCTCTTACATCCAGCCAACAGTCTCCTGTTCTCTCCCTACTCATTGAGCCGCTTTGGGGGCTGTCCTCTGACAGAGTGTGTGATCTCATTGTGATCTCACGCACTTGGTAAGACACACACACACACACACACACACACATTTTTGCCTGAGGTGTAGTGGAGCAGAGGTCAGCTGGTCTCAAGACAAAATGAAAGAGGAATCAGGAATATTATCCTGAGCATGTGATGGAGTGTGATTGCACATGCTTGTGTGTGTATATGTGTGTGTGAGTTTTTGTTACCTCTCTGGGACCTTTTCTGGTATAAACACAGACTTTGTCGCGACCAGTAATCATTATGGGAATCAAACCGTGTCCTAATGAGGCAATATGTCTGACGTTAGGTTAAGTTTAGAGTTACACATGAGTTAGTTTTGGTAAAGGTTTGGGTTTGGGTTAGGCAGTCAACAATGAATGGAAGTCAGTGCAATGAACTAACAAGTACAGCTGCACAAACCTGTGTGTGTATGTATGTGTGTACCACCCCCTGCCCTTGGCAAATGCTGGTCAGGAATTTATGCATGATCAAGTGTGTACTTGCTTTCAGAGAAAACGAGAGACCGAAAAGACACCGAAGATAATGAGGGTTAAAATTGATATTACGCAGTATATTAATTGGAATCGGGTCTTGTGCTGCTGTGACCTAAAAGTCTGTAGGTTTTCAGAGTGGTTAGGCTCTGGGTTAATTTTCTCCTCTGGTTGAAGGAGTGCTGATCAGTGATTTTTAGTGGGTCTGTTTCATTTGGTCTATGTGTTGCAGAAACGGCGGGAGAAAGCTCTGAACTGCGAGACTCACATCCAGCTGATGATAAAACAATGGTAGATTAACATATATCCAAATCTATGTTGCATAATCACATTTGTTGTGTATGAGTTTTATTGAGGTGCATTAGAAAACAGGTAATTATTAGTCTGGGCAACATGTTAAACACATTAAGTTACTCATTTAGGAAAAACTAAAGTAATTTTTAGATAAAGACAGAAACAGCATTTCCATTTCCACTATTTCAACTCACCAGGCCATTGTGGATGGTGAGTTAGAATGATGCTTAGTAATGATGTTTAATGTGCAGAAACCCGTGCTGTGCATGTTGTGGTACATCATCTGGTATCTCTAAAGTTCACTTTTGACTCACTTAACATCATGAAGCTTCTGTTTCTTTCATGCATGACAATTCTGGGAAACAGCATGTTTAAAAAATATAGGACAAAACAGAGTAAAGTCACATAGAACTTAAATTGTGGTTCACAATGGAGAAGAGCGATAAACAAGATCAAAGATGCAATTTGTGGTGGCTAAACAAATTCTTATACAGAGGTGTGACAGGCAGAACTGCAGCGTGAAAGACTGAATATTTTAATATTTCACTACAGAAGTTATTTCATGGCACCAGGGCTGTCTGTGAAAAATAAAGCTCTAAAAGACAACTGCAAAGGGCTAATATCAGTCTAAGCGGAGCCATCAAATAGACAAAAAGGTGAACAAAAGGAACACCCAATTGAATTTAACATTTAAAAGTTTAATAAAACCCTGGCTGTGGCTTGAGTTTACAGCTGAGATTTACAGAATTTAGAAAACTGTCAAAACTGTCAAAATGTTCCATTATTTGCTTTCTCCAATAAAGTTATTTCTTCATATAAAGAATTGCAAACTGAGTTTATAAGCTGTTTATGTTGCAGCAGCATTTACAGGAACTGAATAGGAAAAGCTAAAGTAATAATGTTTTGGAAAACATATGAACCATCTATCAATTGACAAAGTGTAACACAGTATTTGAGTTCAATCCTCTTTCATATAAAGGCTATGTGCAGTAACTTGCTTTTTACTTGAGCAGAAGTAACCTCACCCTCCCTGGTGTGAAGTGCACGTCCACATTAAAGACTTGATTTGTGACCTTACGTGTGATGCATGCTGATGAGGGTTTCAATCTCATTTCATGTTACATAAATGAAAACAGGCAGTTACAGTTTCTTCTTATTCCATTACAGAAAGATATATTGTATTATTAAGAATGAAATCAGCTCTTTGCGCAGACTGCTCCATCAAGCAAACATTTGAGATTTTATTATTATTATAATTGATCAGAATAACATAATAATTAAAATATTGTAGCGATTTTCAGTAGCAGAAAAATTTAGATATACAGAGTAAAAGTAGCAATATGACAATGTAAAAATAGTTTTACTTAAAAGTCCTGCATTTATTATCTTACTTAAGTAGACTTGAAGTACAGACTGCATAGACAACAAAATGCATTTGAAGTACAAAGAATAAAGTCCCTGTCACTGTGGGATTATTCCATTTTATATTCTATTTTATAGTATTGGATTATTCTCACTGCTGCTAGGAGCATTTTCATGTTGGTGGAGGTGAAGTTACTTTTTACAGGGTTTGGTAGATTAATCTGTTTTGCATGTAAAATGTGAATCTGCAAAGTAAATAAAGTTAACAGAGCCTGTGCAGTATCTGTCAGACGTAGAAGTAGAGGCATTAAATGGAAATACTTATGCACAAGTACCTTAAATTTCATTCATATTTGAGTAACTGTACTTAGTTACATTATACCACTGGTGATTTTGGAAGTAATAATTTTATTTTGAAAATGTAAACATCATGCATAAAGTTAATCGTAATGTAAAAATACGTTATTGCGCTCTACAATAAATCTGACAGGTTTGTCATCATCTGTACCACATGGTGCAGCGTGACCGTCATCCACACATTACAGGAATGTACAATACGTGGAAACTACGAGAAAGAGGGAGAGAGGGAAGGAGAATGAGAGCCAGTATTTTCCCCTGTGCTTTGCCTCTTCTGGTTCTGTATCTGCGCGCAAGCCGAGATCACAAGCCGGTCACATGCTGCCGTAGCCAGGCACGGGATGCAGCTTATCCCGCTACAGGAACGCAGTGGGGCGCACAGGAATGACCATCACAGGATAAACTTGTCCGCAGGGCTCCTCTGAGAGAGACAGGCAGACTGTGTGTGTGTGTGTGTGTGTGTGTGTGTGTGTGTGTATGTGTGTGTGTGTGTGACAGCTTTTTCCTTTGAACTTACCAAGAATTTCACCTTCTGTAAGGCTCTCAACTTTTACAGCAGGTCACTACTCCAAGAACCACGTGACATCAAGAACATTATGAATGATGTCTGATTGAGACTTTCTCATTAAAATCTCGTCTCCTTTTTTTCTCAACCGGACGCAAGAGGGCAGCATGACTCGTTTATTGCCCGAAACAGAAGCACACCACAGGTCGACAGCATTTCACAGCATGGTGATTGTACGCAGAGTTTCCGCCTCATCAGTTGTAATGAGACAGGAGAGGAGGGAGAAAACTGGTGATATGACCAGCTGGTGGTGTGTCTTATGGTAATTTGGCTTTTTTTTCCTTTTCATTTCTTAAAGTCTATTCATATTAAAATCCACCCTGCTGCCCTTCAAAGATGAAAGATAAATCTTCCTGATATTTTACTACAGGGGAGAGACATCATTTACAAGTTGTTGCCTTTGGAGATAATTTGTCTCTTAGCCAGAAAATTTGAGAGACTGCTTGAAAATCAGAACATTGCTTTTCAGTTCAATACTGAAAAGAGGTTTTGAACAGGTGAACAGGTGGCTGACAGGAGTATGGTCTGTATGTGTGTGTGAGTGTGTGTGTGTGTGTGTGCGTGCTGGAGGAAATTCAGTGTTTAAATGTGCTGACTTTGTGCATATGTGTGCATCTGCCCACAATCATAGAGATGGTCAGAGGGTATGACCTCCTGACCCATGACCTTATCATCTGCATTTAGACAGAGAGGCACATAGATACATTAGAGCTAAAACACTTAGTTCATCAATCAGTTGACCAGCAAAAAGTTCATCAGCAAATCAGAAATTAATTTTCTTAAGCACAAATGTCACTGGTTTCAGCTCAAATGTGAATATTTTCTGTTTTTTTCTTTTCTTCTAGAATACTAAACTGAATATCTTTGGTCTTTTGCTCAGGCAAAATATTTTCGCCTTGGACCTGCGATGGGTATTTTTTGCTCTTTGTATATGCCAGTCAATGAATTCTGACAATTTATTGATAGACTAAACCATAATGACAATAGATGCAGCCTGAACATGGACACGTATTTCCCTATTTTAACTGTAGGCCCCTTTTCACTGGGACTCTGAGATTTGTGTTATTTCATATCTGCAGGGTAAAATTCATACACTGCTGCAGCATCCCCAGTTTGTGTGCCGTCCCTGTTATCAGGGCGTCTTGGTAGTCAGAGACACTGTGACAGCTTGTCAGCCGGCGCTGACAGTTAACATCGACACTGCGGCTGCTTTTAGTTTGTGT
The DNA here is from genome assembly GCF_017976425.1 of Toxotes jaculatrix. NCBI lineage: Eukaryota > Metazoa > Chordata > Actinopteri > Toxotidae > Toxotes > Toxotes jaculatrix. The sequence continues at coordinate 15,417,648 of NC_054402.1, read as the reverse complement.
GCACCCAGACTCGAGAGCAGCCTGCCTGTGGATCTGAGGACAAACTTTCCTTTTGAATGTGCATTGAATTTGCATACAATATGGTAAATAAACACAGTATGATGTTATGTTGGGTACTAAACCCACTTCTGTTCCAGTGGGCTGCTCTTTTCATGTCATTCTTATGTTAAGTATAAATCTGCCAATAAGGTAAGACTTTTTCGCTTGATCACAGTGAGTTTCAACTTATTTCAACACTTCTGCAGAGTCGAGTTGCGTAATGTTGAAGTAGGTGGACATATCTGCCTTTTGTGTCAAAATGTCACATGGAAAATGTTTCTGTGGTAACTTGTGACATTATTTCAACCAATATCTCGACATATCAAGACAATGGGCTTATTAGGAAGAGAAAACCAAGGTGTGAATATTTACCACACATCACAAGCTTCTTGTTTAGTTCACTTATAACAAATGTGTGACATTAAAACCTCATCTTCACTTGGAAACATGGATCACTTTACATGGGAGTGAATGTTTCGTAACTGACGTCCTCGTTTCTCTGTTGGTGTTATGCAGTTGTAGTTTTTTTCTCTCTCTCTCTATTTGTCCTACTTAGAGTGGGAATATCACTGACAAGTGACAACCCTGTAAATCAGCTATGTGTCTATGGCAACCATGGGTATTTTGAAATGCCATTGAATAATTGATTTGCCGACTGTGACACTGACTCTGTTGTGTTTGTGATTTGCGGAGGAGTGTGGTAAAAAGAGATTTTACCCTATAGATGTTTAGATGCGTGTAATGCACACATGTGCGTAGTTACACACAAACACCCACGTACAGAGTGCAGGTATGTTTCATAGGGTTTCCTTGTAGTGATTGTTACGTCACTGTAATCTTATTTTCTTCTAACCAGGGGACCTGTCGCTATGTGATGCACTCCACTATAGCCCACACGCTCTGCTTAACAGTGTCAGTGTCAGATTACACACACACACATACACACACTTTGGTAACTGGATGATTTTCTTCTCTCATACCTTTCAATCCAATTCTCGGTCATGTGACACACACTGCTCTATCACATGTCAGTGATGTGTCTCATCAATATAAATTCATTTATTGATCCAACCTTGCATCAATAAAGTTTCAAGTGTCACTCTTAGAGAATGATGAGTTGAATCCGTGTGTGCGTGCGAGATAGAGAGTTTGACTGCCATCAAATGAGACAAATTGAGCTAATCCATTGATCCATCCATATCACTGCTTGTTGATTTACTTTTTTTTCCCCTACAAACCGTGGTGTTGCCATGGAAATATGACCCCAGATCATTCCGGCACTTCATCCATCCTAAACAGCTCTATATTGAAAATCAAGGACAAGATGTGATAAAAGAGCAGACAGAAAGTTCCCCTGGGTTGAAGTTTGTAAACATTAAGGACATCTGTGTCACTTGACAAGGAAATGAGGAAATTCTTAGAAACAGGTTTGCGTGAGGATACTTTTATGCCCGTCAAATGACAGCTTACCGGTAACATCTGCCTTTTGTCCATATAAAGACCTGTAAAGTCTGATCTAACCTCTAAGATTATGACACCTGTTAATCTAGGTTTAAAGCTGGGGACATACGAGCACATGAAGGATTATGCCACTTCTGAATTCACAGGCCGGATCCTGCAAAGTCTGCAGTTTAAGACCAAATGTGTCACAGTGTGTCAAGAGTGCTTCTTTTACCTGAATCTGCAGCACACATCTGGTGAATTGTTTCAGCCACCAGCATCCCATAATCCACTGCGGGCCTGTCAATTGTTTAATGGTGCCTTCAAGTGATCTTCAACCATGTTGTATATGTGCCGTATTTGTGTTCATGTGTTTGTCGGTCAATGGTAGATACACAAGATGTAAATATTTGAAATCAATCATTAATTAGTGTTCTTGTTAGCAGTCTGATCATGATGTTAATGAACAAACTTAAAAAAAAAAGTGGGAGTTAAATGGATTTATGGAACGAAGCTGTGGATATATTTCTGTATTTCTGTTGATACATTCACTATTGGAATGATATCAGTTCACACGGATGGAACATTGCTCACTAGCTTTCCATCATGTGGGAAACTGAATCATTACAGCTCATAGTCTACGCTGTCTTGTAACTGTCATGGTGTGTGTCATGTAACTTGCCTGATTTAGCTGATGTTTACCTCTTTTTTGGTTGTTTGACTGAATATGTGACTTTGTGATCATCAGACAGCTGCTGGAATGTATCAGGTTTCATCTCTGTGAGATTACAGAGTCTGTAGAGGAAGAGCAGATACAGTCTGGCGATCAAGTTCCCTGTAGCCCCCATGTTTGTGGACTGGCATGGGCCCCAAGGCTCGCTTGTATTCTCTAACAAAGCTTGGCTAAAATGGATTAAATGCAAAATTATTAAAGAATCTGCTACATATAAGCATAATGTCAACAGGGACAATGAAGGATGTTAGAACTAGACTTTACAAGATTAGGTAAAAAACACAGTAAGTCCATTTCAGTTTATGCAAACCAGTTCATATAATAATAAATGCCCAAAAAACAAAAAAACAATTCCCACTATTAACATGGGTTCTTTGGGGCCCCTGTAAGCCCAGGGCCGTGGGGCAGTTGCCCACTTTGATTGGTTGATAATTCAGCTTTGGGGATTTTTACTCTTTTAGTTGTGTTATAGGTCTTTGAAACCTAAAACATGGGATGTACAGACCCACAACTGTAACACACTTTTTTTTTCTACAAGCAACACACACTCACACAGGCATACACATGCTCATTTATAACATTGTGTGAGAGTCTGTTTGTGTGTGCATTTGCACTCTTATGTTTTCCAGTCAGTGCATTTGTTCGTGTCAAAATAAGCTCATAAAAGTGAAACAGAGAGAGAGAGTGTGAGAGAGATAGAGGTCAGGGTTAGTAAGGCTATCACTGCATCAGTTAAAGCTGCATCCAGCCTGCGTGTGTATGAGAAAGACAGTGTGTATGTGCATACAGTTGTGTGTCTGTGTGTGTGTGTGTCTATGCTCTTTTAATGGTCTACTAATCCTAAATGCATTTGGCTGGCAAATTAATCCAAGCCTTGTCATAGCCAAGCTTCTAAAACCCCTTCTCTTTCTCTCTCTCTCTCTCTCTCTCTCTCTCTCTCTCTCTCACACACACACACACACACACACACACACCTACCTCCCTGTCTCTCCCTCGATCTCTCCTTCTTCCTCCAGGGCTACTCTCTATCAGAATCTATCTCCAGATGGTATCTTGGAGGTAGGTGTGATATCGAGGGAGAAAGACACAGGAGAGAGAGAGAGAGAGAGAGAGAGAGAGAGAGAGAGAGAGAGAGAGAGTATGACCTGTGACGCGAGCGGAGCCTCCTCATTGGAGCGCGTGGCGCGCGAGAGAGGAGAGAAGAGGAGGAGGGGGGGGGGACTCATTTGTTGCCATAGTGAAAAAGTAGATTATCCACCGCGAGCATGATGCCCTGATGGACGCGTGAGGGATGCTGCGTTTCTCCAGGAACCTTCACCTGTCCTGCGAGCAAAGGTATGTGACTCCTGCTTCTCTTGTTTCCTATTCGCAGAGGGATTTTTCTTTTGCCTTGGCGTGACCTGGTAAGGCCAGTTTCTCGTGCATTTATTTTTCACGTAAAGTTCATGTATGGGAATGCATCTGCAAGTGACTACAACAAGGAGACGCTTCCTCAGATAACCCCCCCGCTTTCCGTATTATGGGCTTATTTAGGAGTAAACCCATCACAAACAATCACGTCTTTTAATATTCCAGTGAGAAACTGTTTTTGGCAGGCTACTCACGATAGCGACCTAATAGCACATATGGTATTTTTTAATCTCCCATAATTCCTTTAACTGCAAGATTCATGCAGGCCTAACGTTAGCACCGTGGGACTGCATCACGTAACGTGCTATTTTGGCAAGGAAATATTGTTAAGCCCATTTGTTGTCATATATTAACTCTCATTTCCAAACAAATTCCCCAGAGTTGAGAAAGCATTGAATATCTTGACAATCGTCTATATTGATAAAATTATATAATCAAATTAAACTTTTTAAAAAAGTATTAACTAAACCGACATAAATAATTTCAAAACTTAAATTATTTTCGTGCAAAGCCTACTGTCGCCGGTCGTTGCAGGCAGTGGCAGTGTCTGTATGTACGGCTGGAGACGTTCGCAGGAGGAGAGCAGGATGTTTCCATTAGATTTGTATCGATTTTTTATCTTTAACGATTTGATCTCCGTGGGTCTTTTAGGTGGACGCCAGGCGAAGCTGTATAGGTTAATGGCTCTTTACTCCTGTGACCGCTATGAAACTTCAAATGTTATCGATCCCCTCCGCTGCATCGTTATCCCAGCCCACAGTGTCACCTCTGATGTCTGTCTGATCAGAGAGACAGAGACGCACAGTCCACCTCCAGCCTACACAGTAGACTGTAACTCGTGGGTACAATATGTTTGCAATGTATAGGCTATGCGTCCATTTATTTTTCCCCCTGATCTGTCAGTATTTGAAGTGAAAATTAAAGGCTTCTGTGAGTGTTGGATTTAATTAGACTGAGAGATCAACAGAGAGTAGCGAGAGAGACAGAGGTATGGACGCGAGGGAAAATGGGGTTTATAAAAAGCCCGTGTGTGTGAGAGACAGACAGACTGAGAGAAGAAATTAGACCCTAATCACACCACCAACACGCTCGGTCTATCACAGCACTGTGTCAATATGCGTCTATCTCTGTGTTGTTCATTTCGCAATACTTGAGGTAATTGAGGTCCTGCAGAGAACGAAACACCGGTCCTTAACTCTGATTGGTTGAATCACGCTCGAACCCTGAACAGGTGTGTGAGTGTGTGTAGAAGTCTGTCTCCGCCCCACCCCTGAATTATTGCCTTTGTTAACTCTCTGCAGAGCATAACACAACACAAACAGCCAAAGTACGAGCGCAGAGAAGAGAGGAGAGGAATGGATGTGAAAGGAAAAGGTGGGGGAAAAGAGAAAAAGAGGGAAGAGGGGAAAATTAGAGGAAAAGAGGAGTGAAAGGGGGGGCGGGGTTAGAGGATAAATTAGGAAAGATTTAAAATGTGGGAGAAGGGTCTGAAAAGAGGGGAGGGTAAAAAAAAAGTAGCAGTGAGAAGAGGTGGGATTGGGTGGGGGGCGCGGGGTGGGGGCTGGAGGAAGAGATGAGTGGACTGAGAGCGGGGAGAGGAGGAGCAGAGGACAGGAAAAGGGGGCGGGATGAAGGAGAGAGGTGTTTGGAGAGAGGCTCAGGTGTGCGTGACTGGAAAACGGAGGAAGCTCGGGAACCGCACAGCGATCGAGAGGCAGCCCCGGTGTGTTTGACATTGGACGCTGGACACATTATCGGTTGCATCTTTTCCCTGTGATGGTAACTCGCAGCTTCAGTATCCAGCGGGACTGCGCCGGTAGCGTCGGGCAGACATATAGGTTCCTATAAGGTAAGGTCTTATTGATAAGACTGTGCAGAAAGATCACCGAGATTCATTCAGTTTTTCCACAGAGACTCATCCCGTCTCTCCTCCTCTGTGATCTGTTCAGAGTGATCTTGTCGCACTTTGTTCTAGCAAATTTTTCCTAAAGGGACTTACTTGCAGTTGCATCTGGACTAGTTATCCTTGAATTATATCAGAAGGTTATATCCCGTTACTGTGTAACCTAGCTAAGGAAAGCAGATAGTTGCACAGATGTATAGGAGATACAGTCATTCCAATAAGACGGAGAAGGATCAGAAACCCGGTTTTCATCGGCGCATGCTGTAGCCATGTTCATTTCAGACGGTGTCTCTGTCATGTTTTGCACCATTCGCTCGTAATAAAATTGTGTGCGAGAGAGTGTGTGTATGTGTGTGTCGGTGCAAATGATGGACTCTGATCTCCCATTGCGGTTGACGGATGCAGCGCTGCGCCAGCCAGTCATTGTTGTTGTCTCTGGATTTTATTTCTCCTTGGAGAGATGCAGTTTTACCACACGCTGTACGTGTGATGATTAACTGAGGATATGCAAAACATCACATCAGTCACTGAATTCCTTAATAGGGACGATAAAGGAACATCATCGAAACCACACTAGATTAAAACAAAAGTACATTGAGGTCGCTGAAAAATCGACGATTGAGAAGACTACCGGCACAGGCTGCAAGTCCCCGCTGAAGCATTGCAGGATGAAGTGATTTAAGGTCAGAGCTTGTTTGGAGGAGTTATGTAGGCGCCGCTGTCACACCTTGTCTGATGAAGCTGCAGCAGGTAAAGTCGTTACATCTGTTATTGAGACTGTGTAATATTACCACAGGGAGGTAGTTTATAGGCAACAGCACGTTTCCAGTGACTGACTTGTTGGCTGTCTGATGGAGGTACTGGCTTTGTGACTATAGTGCATTGGTTTCAGAGAGGTTCTGATGAGGTTTGACATCTTCATGTCCTCTGTTGTTTGATAAGGTCATTTGTTATCATACCTTATTTATTGAGCCTTCTTTAGTCATGAGAGACTCACTGAGAAAAATCTAATTAGCTGCAGCAGTCAGAGAATATGCAACACGAGATGTCGCTTCAGGGGAAAAAAAAGAAAAACTACAGAAGTACAAATCTGAATGTTGAGAGTATTGGTGTCTCCTGGCCTTAGTGATGTCCTGGTCTGAACACCAGGGCCAGCTCTTGTAGTGGCACTGAATTAGTTCTTGAAGCAAAGCAGCAATTAGGGATGCTGAAAATAAAATCATGCTGAAACATGTTGTTTCCTGGAGTTGAGGTGCAACAACAACAAAAAAAAGTACCTCTGACCACTTGGGAACAAGAGGCACATGGACGCACATGCTCACTCAGCAAAATCCTTCCCTGAATAACTGAAGCTTCCCAGAATATTGCAGCTTCCTTAAATCGCGGACACAAAAGAAAAAGCAGGATGACCTATTTTAGTTGCCAGCAAGTAAATTGAGAAAACATGATGATATGGTATGTGGTGCCTTTTTTGTTGAACATTCATGTCTCCAATCTTTCTACTGTAACAGGAAGGTGGTATGTTTTGTATTCACAGAAAGACAGGCATATTCTGTTATGTAAACATGCGTATGGCCTGTTATACATATCAAAACTTTCATGCTGGTGCTCCGTTTGCCCTTACACTGTCTGTTGATAGCAGATCAGTGCACATGTCGAGAGGGTGAAACATCCTCTTCACTCTTAAAATTATGTGGGTGAATGCACATCTGTTAGTGCATGTCATGCAAGGTGCCTGCATTTTCCGACAGCATGTTTACGTCTGTGTGTGTGTGTGTGTGTGTGAATGCGTGTAGTGAATAAATATGGTCAGCATGCGTCCTGATGTGATCTTAGGATGCTGTCTTACCCCCTGATTTAACCAGTCAAAATGGGCAGCCAGTAAAGTTTTACAGTCAAAGTCAAGCTGCTCAGATGATGAAGAGTGCAAATACAATCTATTTTCAAAACTCCAGATGCTGCCCTCTGCCCCCCGTCATTAATCAAAAGCACAAATGTCTGTGCGTCATGCAGAACAGGATAGAGAAAATAATTTGCCTATGAGGGATGCTTTTGGATAAATTGTTATTGTCTCTCATTTGCACTAAATTAAACGCCCTCTCGACACATATAACAGTGTGTCAGCACGAATGAAACTCACTGAATTAAAGTAAAACGGAGAGGGAGGCCGAATGTTTGTCTCTGCCTATGTTATGTGTTTGTTTCTGTGTAAAAGTTGATTTGGAAGGTTTTACAACGCCCTTGTGCGTCGTTTGGATAGAGCAAGAGATATAAATGCCTAATGGCGTGTGCGAGATGTTTGTTTAGGGAATGAGAATTAGATTTTCTTCTCTTTTTCAGCTACATTTAGGCCCACGCAACAAGAGAAAGACACAGAGGGGGAGCGTGACAGGGAGACACAGCGTGTATGTGACTGACTGTGGATTGCAAATGAAACAGTGGCTTGTCTTAGGGAGAGGGAAACGTGCTGTGAATGATTTTTTTGGGGGGGAGTGGGAATGTATCGGTAGATATAGCTAGGGGTGCAATTATAAGTGAGAAGAGTTTGAAAAGGATGTTTCTTCATGTTAACGTGAAGAGGGTGACAGACAGAATTGAATTGTTAATAAAGACAGAGTGTGTGTGTGTGTGTGTGTGTGTGTGTGTGTGTGTGTGTGTGTGTGTGTGTGTGTGTGTGTGTGTGTGTGTGTGTGTGTGTGAGCGAGAGCTGAGTTGTGTTTGATTTGTTCATCACTGGAGCAGCGGTTAGCCCTGTCGCCATCCTGACACTGTCATGTTAATTATGTTCTGTGAGACTCTCTGTCCCTTGATGCCTCTTTTTATCTTTTTTCTTTTCTTATTGCCTTCTCTGTCTCTATCTCTCTTCCTCTATGTCTCTATCCATACACTTCCCCTTTCTCTGCCCCCCCCATGTCCCCTGTTCTCTTCCTCTCTCCATCTTCCCTCCTTCTCGTCCTATGTGCTCTTTCCCTCCCTTCCTCCGTTTCTCCCTCGTCCTCTATTTCTATACTTACCTACACCCCACCTTCATTTCTTTCTCCTCCTTTTTCTCTGTCTCCCCCCTTCCCCGACTCCGCTAACCACCAACATCCCTGTCACGACCTTGATCCTGTTTTGCATAAGCAGTGGATGCCATCCTCTGCTCTCTAAACTGTCCCAGCTCCCCTGCTGTTTATGGTCAATTAAACTGCTCCATTGCAGTGAAGTAAAGTATTTGTGTAGCTCTGGGGTTAAGCAAATTATAAGACTCGTCCATTAATGCAGAAGGATGGCTACTTGAAAGTTTACTCGAGGGAGGAAACTGATGTCCCCCGCCCCCGTCCGGCTGACTGTTAAACACAGTATGCTCGGTGTATTTCTTGTAGTCCTGTGTGTCTGTTTGGATCATCCACTTAGTTGTTGACTTGCCTGCTTTTTGCAAAGGGGGTTTTTCACTGTTACTTAACCTATGTTGCACTTCAGCAAATGAATGCATTCTATAATTTATAATAACAAGGCACATGCAATAGTGCATGCACACTTTTTGGCAGAAGATATATCGTGGCCTCTGTTTCAGTCTTGAAAGCAATTTAAACTGTAGTGATAACGATGCAAAGGGGCTCAATTTGGAGATACCCCCCAAAAAGCCTGTATTAAAGTACTACCAATAAATCAGCAAGAGAATAGCATATAACATACCAAATTTGATTGGTATGTTGATGTGGTTTGAGTCGAGGGGCAGAAACTCAGTGGTGTGACATACGGTATGCTGATGGATTTTTGTGGTTGTTGACAGTGGAATTAATCTTCAAGGACAAAAAAAAAAAAAAAACAGTGAAGAGAAAAATGGGACTGACTCTGGTTTTATGTGACCTTGTTGGTGTCGTAGTTTTACGAGTCAGTGATGGATAAAACTTATCGGACAACCAAAGATTCCTCGCCGAGGCTGTGTGGTGCGATATGCTGTTGTGGTTATTGATATTATGTTGACACAGTGCTGAGCATGATAACTTAGCTCAGTCACAGTGATTTACAGCTGTTCCCTGGCAAGAAAATGGCAAGGCTGGAAAGCTGAGCCAGTGTTTGTGAAACCTCCATACATAAATCAAGAGTACCTGGTCTAGAGCCAGTACTCTAGTCATCACATTAAGCTTCATTAAGGACAAACAGTAACTCCTCATTATGTTGGCAACTATAATGGCCAACGGAGCGGGCATTATATTAATTTCAATGACACAGTTTGCATCCATGTTTCAATTAAACATCTAGTATGGTGAGATTGACATTATCTGCACATAAAAATGGTGTCAAGTGAGAGTGACAGGCTTTAATCACAGAGTTTGCCCCACTTTATGTTGGTGTGTGAAAAGACAAGGTGTGAATGGAAACAGGGAGTGGAGGAAATGAACCTCATCTACATAAATGTGTTTGGATTTCATCTCAAACTTGGTTGAAGGTCTGATTTACTTAAACTACTTGTGTTTAACAGAAGATTAGGTTTGCCTGTTCATCTGAGATACCACATTATAATTTTTACTGTATTTCCCCATTTGCCCATGCACTGTACAATATTAAACCGATTTTAATACATGTGCAGTAATTAGATGGATCTGTCAAACCATGAGGAGTATCAATGATGAAATAGTAAAAGCATATTTAGTCAAAGCTTATAAATACAGTAAAGATATTGAAGGTCTGTCAGGTTTAAGACAGGAGGTGTCCACAGGTAGACAAGTCTGTGTGGTTACGGTGCTACTGACATCCAGCACCAACACCCATGTTCAAATTCTAAGTCTTTTCTGCTTGCAGGTTTTTGTGAACATGCCTGTCTTTCACCTGTTACTGTGGAGAGCAACTCTGCTTTATAATTGGGGCAGCCTGGAGTTGTGTCAGCCAATGAGACTTAGTCCAGATTTTCTTTTGACTTTCCCAGGTTGCACTGCTGCACCTGTCTCAGCTGTTGCAGTGATGGTGCCGCCTTGAAATCCAAAGGAGAGAAAGACAAGTTAGAAGAAAGAAATATATTGAAATCATCCATTTGCAAAAACTCCTCTGTACCACGAGCTCTTACCATGGAGAGGGAAAGCGTTTCTCGGACAAGTAGCTTCCTGTGACGGCTCTACATGACCGCTCTGAGACCTGCTTCTGCTTTGTTACCTGGACGGACCAAGATGACGCTCTGGCTGCTGCTAGTTCTATCCATTTGGGTGTGGCCTGATCAAGCTGACTCTGCCCAGTCCAACGAACGGCGAGTTGTAGCACACATACCTGGTGACATCATCATCGGGGCGTTGTTCTCTGTCCATCATCAACCTCCTGCCGACAAGGTAATTTTTGCGTCTGTGTGTGCCTGCAGGACGGTTCGTGTGTTATAGAAATATAGGAATTTGGTTTTTGTGATTGTAAATTTTCACACTCCTCTCCCACTGACCTTCATGTGCTATGTGTGCCTGGATTTGAAAGAAGCTCTTTGAGTATTTTACAGAAGTTAACACAGACAAACATGTAAACTGATGGTCAGAAAAATTACTGAGAGGTAATTTGTGGCCCAATTTCCGATCTATTGTACAGAGCCATAATGCTGCTCAGATTATTAAGACCAGTTTGTAGAATGGGTACCTCTGTGTGAGTCCATGAACGTTCACCCTCCATTAGCTAACTCACTGGCATTTAAGTTTTTTTTTTTCCATTTCATTATGGATAATTGCAAACAGGAAAAAAATAACTCTATGAACATGGCAGCCATGTGAATGTAAAACCAATATTAGTCCAACGGTGAAGCAACTGTGTTAAAAGCGCAATTTTAAAAATGCGTCTTACTGTTCATCCAGTCTGCTGACAAATGAAAATGCTTCTGGATAATTAATGCCATCATCAGTGATGACAACATTTAGACAACACTGACTTTCTCCTTGCGCTCCATCTGCACAGGTGCATGAGCGCAAATGTGGCGCGGTGCGAGAGCAGTACGGCATCCAGAGGGTGGAGGCCATGATGCACACACTGGACCGTATTAACAATGACCCACACATCCTTCCCAACATCACCCTGGGCTGTGAGATCCGGGACTCCTGCTGGCACTCAGCCGTGGCTCTGGAGCAGAGCATCGAGTTCATACGGGATTCACTGGTCTCCTCCGATGAGGCCGAGGAGTGGGGTGGAGGAGTTTCTTGGGGAGGCGGAGGAGGTGGAGGAGGTGGAGGAGTGACGATGAAGTGCGCAGACCCCTCTGCAACTCCAATGCGCGGGAAGAAACCTATTGTGGGTTTAATTGGACCGGGGTCAAGCTCAGTGGCCATCCAGGTCCAGAACCTTCTGCAGCTGTTCAACATACCACAGATTGCCTACTCTGCCACCAGTATGGACCTCAGCGATAAGGTGAGCCCATGTACCTGTGGACAAATTAATATGATGGACACATGTAGCCACATAAATATTCAAAGGAATCCATTAGATAGAGAATGTATTACTGCTACTTTAATCAGTTCAATTATGTGTAATTGCTCATTACCTTACTTAATGTTCTAGATGCTCCTGGATAACTCTGATTTTATTTCCATTGTTTCAGAGCCTTTATAAGTACTTTATGCGGGTGGTGCCTTCAGATGCCCAGCAGGCAAGAGCTATGGTGGACATTGTCAAGAGATACAACTGGAGCTACGTGTCTGCTATACACACCGAAGGTACAGCCACCCACACATTCTGTCTCTGACTTTTAAACTCCTCTTCTAAACTCAGACGTGCATGCATAAACTCTTGTCTTTATCTTTCCCTTGTTCTCTCCTCCTCACTCTGTTTCTGCCTCAGTGTACTGTGTTCTTGACTCCAGGTTATATTTTTCTTTTTTTTACCTGAAAACCTTATCCAGGTTGACTTATTTTAATTGCAGCAGCACTCCAAGTGGAAAGTCCTTCATTGCTCTCACATGTCTAATTGTGAACGAAATTTGTGATGTTTCACAAAAAGGAACTTCAAATCAGAAAAGTTTTCAGACAAGACAGGAGTATTTTCAGTGCAAGGACAAGAAGAAAAGGGGAAGATAAGGGAGAGTGGAATGTAACTGACAAGATCGGTCGTACTGTAAGAATACTGCAGCAGAGAGGGAGGGGGAAGTGGTTTTTAAAGGGAGCAGTTTACAGCTTATGAATGGAAATGTGGTATAAATGGAATTTACAGTAGTTGGGTTGAAACTAGCTAGTTGCCAAGAAGTTGATGAAGCAGTAGAATGCAAAGATGGGGTCACAAGAACAGGTGGTTGCCACACTGCTATAAATAAGCATCTGGGGATAGCTGGGGTAAGGCAGAGATTGTGCCAGGGAGCATAATCAAAAGAAGAAGGAGAGATGGAGTGCCAGGTGTCATCAACCTCAAGCTATAAAGCAGCTTCTCAAAAATATGTGACAGTACCTTCACAAAAATGTGAATGAATATAAAAAGGAAAGAGGCAAGGAAAAGGGGGCATGAAGGTTTACTCACTCAATCACTCACTTCATCACTCACTCACTCACTCACTGACTCACTCACTCACTCACTCACTCACTCGCTCACTCTGAACTTGGCAGTCAGGCTGACTCACTTGGTTTAGTGGTGGGAGATAGTGTGACAGCTACAGGGACGAGAGGACAATGCAGTAACTGTGTGTGTGTATGTGTCCACCGAGAGAAGGCTTGTTGAACCTGAAAGTGTGTGATAAAGAGCGATAAACATGCACACACACATACACACTGACACACACACCCACACCCACACACACACACACAATGAGGACTCTAGTTTCTGGCCTCTGGCATTGCCTGAGGGCTTTACAACATTGCTTCATTTGAGGTGTGTGTGTGTGTGTGTGTGTGTCTGTGTGTGTGTGTTAACGGAGTGCATACACTGCATCTACATATTGAGTATGCATGTGTGGGAGATGTTCGATGTTGTGGGTTGGGAATGAATTGGAGGAGTGTATAGAGTTTATGATGAATCAGAAATGTAATGCAACAGCTGATGTCACACTACATGTATAAAACTTACTGCACAAATATGGACTGATTTGCATGTTTCCATTGAAAATATGTAAATTGGTAAAAAAAAAAAAAAGAACTGCAAATGACTGCTGTTCTTTATTAATTAATATAATTAATTACAGTCATGTAAATGTAGAATAGTGTAGAATCATGTAGAATTTTCTCAGCCTTGGTCATGAAAATTCAAAGTGTTTCTTTACATAATTGTGTCTGCATTTGTTTATGTAAATGATTTGTTCCAGACAAATCATCCTGTAAGTTTGTAACAATATGGTATCAGAAATAACATTTGTCTACTGTATGACATTTATTTTTGCCTTCTCATGAGAATGACCTCCATATGAGTGTGTGTGTACATGCTTGCTGGTGTGCTGCTATTAATATCAGTGGCAGGACAGAGCAGTTGTTTTTGCATAGGCATATGTGTTTGAGATGGTGCTTGTGGTTGTGTGTGCAAATGTGTTTGTCAGGAGAGGATTGGTCTTTGTATTTCCTCAGACAAGCTTGTTTGACCTTGGAACTGGTCTTCAAGGTCGGCCGCTGCCTTCTCAAACACAATCACTCTCAGACACTGAGAGCCAGAGGAGGAGGGTGGCAGAGAGAAGACGGAAAGAATTAGGAAAGGATAGGAAAGCGAGAGGAAAAGAGAGAGAGAGTGATAAGGAGGAGAGCCAAGGGATAGAAAAAGGCATCAGAGGAATGAAGGGAGAGGACAAGGAGAGGGTTGAGAGAGAGGGGAAAGCACAGAGGAAAATGAAGGGTTTTTTTGAGGAAAAAAGACGAAGGAAATGGGGAGTGAGGGACAAGGGAGGAAGAGAGAATGGGGAAAGCAATGATTATGGTGCTAGAAAACCACAGAAGACAGTACAAGGTGCGTGTACACGGGTCTGCGTGTGTGGATGTGGAGTGCCTGGGATAGATAAGAGCATACAGGAGCTGCAGATTCAGAGGAAGATGGTAGGGGGACTCATTAATTCTCTGCATTAACATTTTGCTTCTGGAGGCAAGAGACAATGAAAACTGATATGCAAGAAACTGAATAATACATGTAATATCACACAGTAATTACATTGAAGTAATGAAATGATATTATTGGGGCAGAGAATACTGTGAGTATTACTTTCTCATTGGAAGATTACATGCTCCCTGAGCTAGACTGTGTCTCTTTCCAGTTGTGGCGGCAATGCTATAATCGATGCACAGCCCAGTGGTGTTCCTGGGGGTGTGAGGTGGACATGTAGAAACTCTCCAGCCAAGCAAATTCCTACAACCCTGTAATACAAAGTAACAGGGTCGCTCTGTGACAGGTGTTTAACAGGAGCATCTGGTTGTGTGAATATGTCAATATACACTCAAACATTAGATAATGCCCATGTTTGCAAACCTAACTTCCAGAGAGAAACATTGACTTATAGCCAGGCTCATACAGTATGTATATGTCTGTGTCTTTTCCAATACTAATTTAAATTCATTGAATAAGCCATTATAGTATAAACTCAGCAGTAGCGTAAGATTAATTGCAGCACAGCAGAGCTAGGATAATTCTATAATCATCATTATTAGATTTCCAAGCTAAAGAATCATTTACTATGACAGATAGATGGATAGATAGATGGATGGATGGATGGATGAATAGATAGATAGATGGATAGTTGCAGTGCAACATAGCAACCCAGATTAACTGTTACATGTGATTAAAACAGGATCAAAGCAGTTGAAGATCATTTGCATAAAATCATGTGAATATTCAAATATCAAAATGCCACACACGTGAACTAATACTTTCACTGAGCTGATGTTTATAGGACTCATCAGTCATAGCGGGAGTATCAGCAGAAACACTTTTATTCCAACACGTTGATGTCTCTCCTTCAACACAGAGAGGAGAAGTTGTGAAGTGTAAGAGATCCTGGAATAAAGGCTTTGTAGAGCACCTTAGGGAGGCCAGCTTGAAGCTTGCTCCTCTGTTTCACTAGGCACTGTGAAGTGGAACGGAGGTGTTGTCCATTGTCCTACGTCAGCATTTCCCTTTAATCCACCACCATCCACTACAAACATTGTTTGTATGTATATGCACTGTACTTTATAGATAAAGTGTGAGCAGGTTCAGTATATCTCCCTTTTTGATTTGTGTGTCGTCAGTCTGATCGTAACACAAACTAATAATTCATACAGATGGCTGCAATTGGATTTCATTGATCATCATGCATTTCGCTAAAGAGAATCAACATCAGCATCCTCCACAACACTGCGTTTCATATTTCTTTGTTTCACTCTTTCTCTGCTTCCCTCTCTCATTTCTCTCTGTGTCACTTTGTTCAGTTTAATTCAATTCAGCTCAGCAGGTTTTATTGACATGAAATTTGACATGTGTCACAAAAGGCACACTCTGAAAGAAATTGATCAATCTGTCAATAAAACAAGCTGTCAATCTTCCCTCCACCTCTTTCTCTTTTGCACTCACGCCCTTTCGGTCTTTCTCACTCTCTCTCATTTCTTTCTCCTATTTGTCTTTATTGGCTGTTTTTGATCCTGACACCACTGATTCTCTCTACCCTTCCATCATCTCTGTTTTCTCTCCCTCTCCTATCCCATTATCCCTCTTTCTATCATCATTCCTCTTTCTCTGTCTCTAACCTGACATGCCCTTTGCCTGTTTAACTGTGATGGCCTTTGCAGGACTGAGGAAGATGAAAGAGTGTGATGGGTTGGGGAGGGAAGTGTAGAGAAAGGTGTAATGAATGGGGAAGAGGAGAGCGACAGAATCTACTCACATTTTTGCCGTCGTTTCTGGCAATGTTGCCTAAGGGTGAAAATTCAAAGTGGGTCATGGGCCAGTTTCTGGTGGGTCTCCATATAACAAGAGCTCTTCTGTGTTTTAATGAAGCTGGGTCACAGGACTACATCTACTCAAATTGGCTTGGGCTCAGGTCTCAGAACTCATGTTCTGGGAATCCATTTAATGGCTTCTGTTAAGCTAGATAGATGGTTTGCCAGCCATCCTGCTGCCCAGGCTCCAGCCGCGATATCTATGAGGGAGTATTAAATTGAGATTTCCTATTGGCTCAGATGTTTGTAAGCTTATTAAGGGGGGAAAATGTCTAAGCTGTTGCCATGGTAAAACAGGTTAAAGACATGGACTGTCTGGGAATATATATGTGCAGAGTAATTGTTTATAATATCAGGTATGCAATAACTTGCACCTGTATTTGAGCACATGCATACATTAAATATTTTCAATGATTCATAAGTCTAGTGTGGGTCTTATGCTAACTCAGTGGCAGACATAGATTGTTGAATGTGGCTATGATGTAGAATTTCTGCTTGCCTGTTTGAAGCAGAGAAAGTAAGATTTCTGGGCACAGGCATGGTATATTTTTAGATCCAGAGTTTGCTCAGTAGAATAAAAGCATGGCGCAAGTGGAGCTCGGGTAAAAACTACGCCTGTGGGGAAAACCATGGTTATGGTTATAAAACTGCTGATATGCATCCTGTCTGTAGCCTGGAGCTATTTCCATTGCAAAAAAAATAGGATAACACAGACATGCACATATAATTTGAAATTCATGAAAATATATCCAATAGCTGATTTTTAAAAAGACTAAAAGGCCTAAAAGGCCTTAAGGTGTTTCAGTTTTTTTCTCCTAAAAACACTCAATTAGTGTTTTGAAGGGGATCTGGGATCTAAAATCAGTTGAGTTACTAAGTGACATTAGATCCCTGCGGTATGACTTGCAGAGGTAGAAGTCAAAAAATAACCATACAGCGATATGTATGTTAGAATAAACTAAATTAGCAATTGTGACAACAATCTCCTCCAGCTTATATAAACTCTAGTGAGACTGTTCAGGTCTTACCAGACAGAGTAGTACTCGCTAAAAGTTTCCTGTCACATTCATAAGAAACAGATTTGCATCAGTCACTGAGTGAGTCACTACACTAACTGACTTTATTGAACAAAACATTTAGCCATTGTGTTGAGAAGGTCAGTGTTTGTTTAGCTTCAGGCTGCAGTTAATATTTACACTGCAAATTAGTTTTAAGTGACTACATCAGAAGAAATTTTGCATGGCTTCATACCTACTCAGTAACTCCTTAATAATGTAGACTAATAGTGATACAGACACAAATACTCTACACAGATTATACAGAGCCTTTGCGTGTCTGGGTGACAATGTGTGTATTTGTGTTTATGCCTGGGTTCTATTCAGTCAACTCAACCCATGTCAAATTTTATTTATATAGCTCAATATCACAAATGACAAATTTTCCTCAAGGGGCTTAACAATCTGTGCAGCATTACGACACCCTCTGTCCATATTCACTCATGTGCTTGAGTGAACAGCAAACAGAGTTAGAGAGATGCACTGGTTTTCAGAAAGTTTACAGGAACAGGACTACATGGACTATACTGTGGATACTAGGTTACAGATCCCTTGAGACTGAGTCCAACCTGCTGGTGGGAGATTGGTAACAAGTACAAGGTGTAAAGTAATCACAGATATAAGCCACTACCTGAAAGTTATGGTGTGAAGATGAGTTTTAACTTTGGATTAAAACGCTTCACCGGAGTCAGAGAGTCTGATGTCAGCAGGGAGGTTGTTCAAGAGGAAGAGGGCACGACGGGGAAAAGACCCTGTAGCCAGCAGACTTCTTTTTCATTCTGGGGATATACAAGAGCCCTGTATTCTGAGAGCAAAGAGCATGGCATAGAGTATAAGGTTTAAGGAGATCAGACAGGTATGAAAGGACATGCCCATTTGAGATTTTGTACGTCATTAGAAGCACCTTTAAGTCTAATCTGACATGGATAGGGAGCCGGCGAAGGGAAGCTAAAATTGGTGTAATGTGGTCAAATTTTCTGGATTTAGTTGAATTTCTAGATGCAGCATTTGGAACCATTTGCAGACTGTTAGGCTTGAAAGCAAAATGTTACAATAATCAAGCCTGGATGACATCAAGGCCTGAATTAGGGTCTCAGCAGTTACCATGGACAGAAAAGACTAATTTCTAAGTATGTTACATAGATGAAAAAGGTGTTCTTGGTGATGTCTTTAATATGCTGATGCTGAAGAGATCAAATGTAACTTGAAGATTTATGACTATCATACTTTCAGATATCACATAGTTATTGAAAGTTATTATTACTTGATCAAACTGGTTTCTTTATTTTTGGCCAGACCAATGACCAGGATCTCATTTCAGTCTCAAATTAGAAGGAGGAAATTTTGAGACAAATTAGATTTGAGAAGGGTAATCTGCTTTTAAAGGCACATAAAGTTGAGTATCATCAGCGTAGCAGTGGAAATCGGTTCCATGACTGTGTATAATTTGGCCAAGAGGTGAAGTATAAACAGAAAACCTAGAACAGAGCCCTGGGTTGTTCCATATTTCACATTAGAAAATATTTATGTAGTGTTAGTATAGGAAACACACTTTGTTCTTTCAGATAAGTAAGACTTTAACCATGTGATGGGCAGGCCACAGACGCCTATTTTTTTTTCCTGGCAGCCTACGAGTATACAATGATCTATACTCGCAGGCTGCCAGAAAGCGAGAAAGAGATTTCATGATGAGCAGAAGATCGTTTACCACTTTAGTAAGTGCAGATTGAAAAGGTTCAGAAAGGTTACAATTAGAATTGTGTGATAAAAGCAGCTGAGACACAACACTGTCTAGTACTTTTGAAAGGAATGGAGAGTTAGAAGGTTTTGGCCATGTATTATCCATGTAATTCTCTAATCTTGTTTAACTCTGTTTGACAAGAGTATGAGTGTCAGTGAGCCAGTCTGCCCCAGGGTTTTACTGTGTTTGACATTTAGCTGCATATTGTTGTAACACTCCAGATGTGATATGGGGTAGTGGTGACATCGGTGAGGATTGAGGAGAACTCGTGAGAGGACAAGAGAAAAAGAGGGATCTTGAGGAATTGGAGCGTTCCTTTTTTACTGCATGTTATTTTTCTTTGGATGAAGCTGTGACGGGGGGGGGGGGGGGGGGGGGGGGGGCTGGGGGGTGAAGCTTGAAAAGAGGAAACAGACAAGGAAGGTAGAGAGGGGAAAGGCAGGGAAGATGTAATTGCATGTAATAGACCTGATAAGAGTGACAAGAGGATGAGGATGGTTAATGAGAGGGAGTAATGGAGGACGGGTGAGAGGGAGAGGAGAGGGGAGGGAAGGAAACGAGGGGAGAAATAACACAGGACCACCTGTCTCTGTAGCTTAGATTTTACTGCCTGTTTTGCTGCTGCTGAGAAAGCGGGGGTAGAAGAAGCAAGCAGCTAGAGGAGGAGGCAAGGGAGCTCCGCAGAGGGCAAGGAGAAGACCCTTAAGCTTTGCATTTGATTGCGTGTTGTAATGTATTGTAATATAACAGATGAATAACAAGATGAGGAGGAGAGATCAAAAAACAAGGGGGTAGAAGAACATAAGGAGCACAGAGTGAGAAGGGGGGTTTTGTCCTTTTTTTTAATCTTTCATGTTTTCACGGATTTGTACTTTAAGCTCTTTCTGTTCTGTTGTTTTTGTTTATCATTAAAATAATGTATTTAAATATAGGGATTAAAGAGATACAGCTTTGTAGTGATAGAGCGGCATGAGGTAAAAGGGACAAAAGCAGGGGTAAATGGAGTATAAGGAAAATAGAGAGAAGCTGTGAACGTGTGATCTCTTTGCTGGAGGTCCCAGCTGTTTTATTTAAATTTTTTCAAGTGATGAAACAAAGGAAGTTACCGTGCGTATGATGGGAATTTTAGGTAGATGCGCTGTTTACCAGGTGTTTTGCTCCAAAATGTGATGGTCACTGTGGAGTAAATGGCTGCGGGTGGGTGTAAGTGAGCTTAGGTGGAGGGTTTGGCCTGTGTTTGTACTTTCAGAGAAAACAAGCCAAAATACAATCAGAGAGGGGTGGCACCAGGAGACGCCAGTGAGAGGGTGAAGAGAGTGGATAAAAGGCTCAGTTGAGGCAGTAGAGAGTAGGTGGGTTAGGTGAATTGAAGCAAGCAGGGGGTTCAAGGTATTAAGTGCAAAACTGTGCTCACAGAACTGAAATTTGAGGGACTTTTCAGTGGTTGGGCTTTGAATGAATTAATAACTAGCTATTAATCGTGAGTGTAAGAATTTTTGTTCATTCACGCTCTGCTTTGCATATTATATGTGCTGTATTTGATCACTGCCCGTGTCAAAGCCGGTGAAGCCTTTCAGCGAAGTTTTTCCTCTTTACCAGTCCAACATCAAAACAGCATTATATTCCTCAAATTTGCCAAGAGGATGTCAATTTTGGTGGAAACTGTCCTGTATAATCGAGTTACTTTGAGGTGCAGTAGTGAGGGAGAGAAAACAAGACTGGATCCTACTGTCTTCTCTGTGGTTGTAGTGTGTCTGAAAATGATGAATGTGTGTGTGCGTGGGTGGGTTTTTGTTCAGGAGGGATGGGTGCTTAAGTGTATTTGTGTGGAAATGTAATGTTAAGTAGCGTGCAGAGAGTGAATGTGTGTTTGAGAGATTCAGAGACAGAAATGGATTGATAAAGAGACCACATGACAAGCTTACTGAGAGAGAGAGAGAGAGAGAGAGAGAGAGAGAGAGAGAGAGAGAGAGAGAGAGAGAGAGAGAGAGAGAGAGAGAGAGAGAGAGAGAGAGAGAGAGAGAGATGTCTCACACATAAATCCCTGTTGAGACCAGAGTGAAGTAGGTTACAAGCTTTATCGATTTTGATGATGGTAACAGTATGATATGTGTGTGCCTTTGCATGATTGTGTGTGTCAGTGTGTGTGAGTGCATGTGTGTGTGCATGTCAGTGTGTGCAGGGGAAGGACGGTCGGCGCCATCTGTCTCCCACTCCTCTCACTGAGACACTAATTACAGGACTTTACACTTCGCTCCACCACACTCATCATTGGCCTGACTGTACACACACACACACACCACACACACACACACACACACACACACACACACACACACAGACTGGGATGCAGCAGCGGTCAGGGATTGTGGGACCTCTTAGGTTTTCTGTGTGTTTCCTCTCCCTCTCTTTTCCCTTTTTCTTCTCGTATGCTCTCTTTTCCCACCATGATTTGCCATCTCTTTTCCCTTATCTCTATCCCTCTCTCCCTCTATACACCCCCCCCCCCCCCCCCCCCCCCCCCCCATTTTCTCATTTGACCTCCTCTTCTTTCTCTTTATCAACTTAAGTACTTAAGTAGAGCACAGATCAATGATGTCTAATTAGGCTGCATTCTGTTATTGATAACACACGCAGTAAAAAAAGGAGGAAACATTAGAGACAGCAATCTCATTGAGTGAAGAAAGGGAAACACTGGAAAAAGGGTGAGAAAGTGAGATTTTTCGTCAATTAACACAAAGGAGAGAAAGACATAAGAGAGGAAGAGAAATTAAAGAGGGGAATCCTATCATAGTCTTTGCCATTGTGTACAACCCTTCATTAGCATAAATTCCAGGTCACCCACTTTCTCTGGCAAGGAAATGGGTGCCACAGTGGGGAGACGCTTTCTCTGACATAAATTTGAGCTTTTATGAGTAAAGCAGTAGCAGGTGAGTTACTGCGGTGGGCATGTATCAGAAAATCAGGAAGGATCGAGTTCCTTAACTGTCACATTTCCCACCAAATAGTACTGTCCATCATTTATGGCTTAAATTGTACCAATAATGTTGGTCATTGTCATTATGTACATCTTCCTAGGTATATGCATAAATTGATCTATCTATCTAGCTGTCTATCTGCCTAGCTATCTGTATGTCTGTATGTCTGTGTGTCTATCCACATCCTTTTCAAACAGCTATTTAAGAACTTTTAAGAACTTCTGCCACAAAACTGAATTGATTAAAATCCCTCCCACCCTTATCCTTTCTTTGCATATCTAGGCAACTATGGTGAAAGTGGGATGGAAGCATTCAAGGACATGGCAGCCAAGGAGGGCATCTGTATCGCCCACTCTGGTAAGAGACCCAGGTCAAGGCAATCTCAGTAAATCAGTTCCAAACATTATAGAAATTTCTGGTCAAGTAAAAAGTGGATTGAGCTTTTAGTAGCTGTACAGTTTAGTATTGATTCAAACACAAAAGCAGTAAAAGCAGATGTGCTACCAGCATTGTTGTTGTTAACTGCTGCTTAGCATTAGGAAGAGTACTGCTGTCAGGTATAGTTTCTGTCCATTTACTGCCTCTCACATCTAATTTTGTCAAAAGACACCATGGTGTTGAAGATAATTTGAATTTCACTATAGTCTCAGCTTGTAGACATGCACTAAATAACAGGGCATATTTTAAGATAAAGGTCAGTTTGTAAGGTGACATTTTATTTAGATTTTCTTGTGAACACTTGCATTTCACATTGTGGGCATCAGGTGGCTGATCCTGGCTGAGCAAAACAAGGTTAAGAAACAGAGATACTGCAACATACAAAAACACACACACAAAAAACAAAAACAAATGAAAGTTAACACCTCAACAGATGAAGAAAGAGAGATCCAAACATATCAGATGGTCACAGACCATGTTTTCCTTTGACTTATCTCCAGGCAAAATCTGGAGCAATGCTGGAGAGCAGAGCTTTGACCGGCTGTTGGAGAGACTGAGGGCCCACCTGCCCAAGGCCAGGGTGGTAGCATGTTTCTGTGAAGGCATGACTGTCCGCAACATCCTCATGGCCATGAGACGCCAGGGACTGGTTGGAGAGTTCCTGCTCATTGGCAGGTCAGTGGAGCTGCAAAGTTCTTTTCTTTTGTGTGGTTACATCCTGGCTTTACATTACAAAGATCCCTGGTTTCTGTCTGTGTGTTCTGCAGCTTACTTACTCAAATAATGATTGAGGTGTGTCTTGCACAGTCTGCGACTGGATCAATAAGAACAGTAAAAATCAGGTAGAAAAAAATCTAGCTTCTAATTAATGTGTTCCTATATCCAAGCAGCTATATTCAAACTATGTGATCCACATGGGATTTCACTGGATGTTTTGGAGGGCAAAGCTGTGGCTCTGTGCTCTTCTCTAAAATAACCCTCTTGTGAGAGCCATTGATAATTATAAACACAAAGCTATTAATGTTAAAATAAGTGCCCAGCTGGTAAATATCTACTTCAAACTAATTTCAACCCAGTTATTTGCATAAAACGTGGATCCAGCTGGTGATTATTTTAAGTATCTTCAACCAGGTTTTTGACCAGCGGTGCTGCTTGTTTTCTCCCACATTATTTCCCACACGTCCTCAAATGACTGTGACTGATTGTGGCTGATTTCCCAAATGAAAAAGGAAAAAAAAAAAGTTCTTCTATAATTTTATGACATATTGTTTGCATGGCTGTTTCTAACTTGTGTTTAATGACTCTGCATTGTTAAACAAAAAACAAAAAACTTCTGTGTCTTTTTGTCTGTGGAAAAGTTATAGATTTTTGTCCAGCCGGTGTAAAATGGTGGAGCATAAACACAAGGACACATTCTGAATACTACTGAATACTTCCAAAACAGACTAAAGATATTTTCTTTACAGCAGGAGACATTGTTGCCCTGTTCGCATTCACAAAAAACAGGTGGTTTTCACATTGAGCTCTGTTCTCACTTACATGGATTCCTCCTACAATTCACTTGCAAAAATAACCTTCCAAATGGGTTTTTATGTACATCTGTGCAAGTGTATGTGTGTGTGTGTGTGTGCATGCATACATGTGTGTATATGAAAGTTGCTTCAAAGCCTCTTGAGTTTTGGTTGCCATGCCGACTGTGTAATTAACATAAGATGAATAATGATTTTAGCACCTATACCAGCCAATGTGCTGAGAACAAAATAGACTTTGAATAGATTGGAAGCATTATCATGTGATTACCATTAAAATGCCACAAATATAATTCTATTCAATTCTCCTCTACTCTTCCCTCAGTGATCTGCAATGTGTAACTAAATCGCTGCCAGCTTCATTTTTGTTGTCATCGCCACCATGATGCTCATTATCACCATGCTCATCTTACTCATCATCCTCTTCATCATCGCCATCATCGTCATTGTCGTCGTCCTGCTGAGAGTGAGGTAACATCTTAAACCACCATACCAGTCTCAAATGTGCTGTACATCCCGTTAACTGGGTTCACCTTTCCATTAGAGATGAAAGTAGAAACAGAGAGAAATCCTGTCCTGATGGAATCAAAGCGACGGGTAAGCTACAGTCATAACTTTGATATCCTGTCATGGGTTAAATTGTTTTTAAGTTTGGACTATTTATAATGCAAAGGCTTTGATGCACAGCAACACATCTGTTTTTGAACACTGGCTCAAAGCTACAAAACTGAGGAGAAGCTCCCAACAGCGCTCTCTCCCCTCCTCTAATAACTATTGTAAATGTGCCTTTGAGCAAATCACTGAGCTTCCAACTGGTCCAGTGGAGCTGCTCAGTGCTTAGCAGTAGGGGACTAGAGAAGCTTCGAAATATGTGTATGTGGAAGTTGATGAAAGTCAGGCTGGAGAGAAAATTCTCAGTCAGAGTTAACAGAACACAAATTTCTCATTTGCCACTTCAGAGACGCAACGTTTGTTTCTTAGCAGGGGTAGCTGTAACTCTAAGAGAGATTCTCTGGCAGGGTGGCTTCTCTTCCTTGTCACTGCTCTACTGGTTTGCCATTCTCTTACTGGTTATGCAGAATGCCTAGAAGGAGGAGAGTGGGATCAGGGGGATAATGAGAACCTGCCTCACATTAAACTCTTCTGGTGGAGCTCATTGCTGTCTGGTCGAAAGAAGCAGCTTGTTAAGCATGTGTCTGTCTTAGCTCCTCCCCAGGATAACAATAAAATTAGCAGTAACAACAGCTGTGAAGACTCTGAAATTCCCCAATTTGATTAAAAAGGAGGAAAAAACTTTGATAAAAATGTTAAAGAATTAAAAAGAAGATGAATAGGCCAGTTACGGGACTTGGCATGGGTTCTAAAATTTGGCATAGCCAGTGCAGTTTGTCCCACTTCTTATTTTAATAACTTAAACCAAATAAAATGCTATTCTTTCTGTGACGTTATCGAGGAATGTTAGCTGTTAAATTTGCTCCTTCCAACCAGTTCTGTGAAATTATGCAACACCATCTTGGTACCAGCTACTCTCATTTCTGTATGGCCACTTGTCACATTAGAATTTCTTGAACTAAGTGAGACTGCACTGAAATCAACTAAAGCTCTCACACCATTTGGCTTTCCACTTGTGTGAAGAAAACAGTTTTCAGAGGCTGAATATAGAACTTAATGGCTTGTTAAAATTGCTTTTTTTTTTTTGCAGTACATCCTGTGGCCCTCCGTCTCTGGCCAGTCTGCTTTGATTAGGTTGGATAATTGAATATCAGCCTTCGTTAGTGTCAGTATCATAAACGGGCTGTAGTTTTTAAATTGGAGATGGTCACGGGTGGGTGCCCTGCTCACTGGTGGTCTGTGGAAGGAACTTGTTATCAGTCCAGTTCGGCCGACACTCGTTTAACACCAGGATAATTACATTACCACAAGAGCACGCGGCTGATGATAGAGCAGATCATTCAGTTACCAGGGCAGATAACCACACTTTTTAATAGATCTGAGTGAAATACAGCAAGATCTCTGGATCTCAAGATTGTATTTTTACTGTTTGAGTGGTGCCATGTGCTGCCTGGCATGCAAGAATACATAAGTAACCTTAATGTAGACACAGGTAGCAACATCTCACCCTTAAATTCTTTCTTCTGAATCTAAGTTTGTGCTACTTCTATGCTGGACTCCCACATGACAGAGAGTCAGGCTCCAACATGATGCTTTGTTTACCATTTTGCCCATTTTGATGTAAAGATTGCAGTGATATTGCACATCTAAGGAACTGATCAATTCAGCAACTATGTTCAGTAAACATGTTTTTGTAAGATATTTTGTCATTTATGAGCGATGTACTGGGACCCACAGTTGATAACAGTGATTATAATATTAGCGTAATACTACATTACAGAAACCCAAGATTATGTAGTGCAGTCAAGGCTTCAGAATGACATCAGGAGTGCTGCTAATGCTGGTTATTTACACAAAATTGCTCCTTACATTTTGTCGATTTAAAAAAAAAAAGAGAAAAGAAAAAAGCCTCAGCAGTCACTCAGTTTCAATACATTTCTGCTTTTAGATTTTTTTTATGTTCTTCTTCAAGAAATAATCCTCAAAACTCACATAAGGTCTTCAGGCTAACTATCAGATCACAAGAAAACTACAGAATGTCACACACGCACGCATGCACACACACATACACACATGCACATATACACACAGGCACGCACATGCAGTCTGGATTTGGAGCCTGAGCGTATTGATTGCTTCTGTCCTATAATTCCTCATGGTGCCAGCAGGCTACAGACTCATTAATGAATAGCTGGGCTGAGATAAAGATCTATAGCCACATGGGACACACAAGCACAACTCGCACTTAACTCTCTCTCTCTCTCTCTCTCTCTCTCTCTCTCACACACACACACACACACACACACACACACACACACAAGCACCTACAAGCACGAATGCACATGCTCTCATGTGATTAGTTTTTCTCTAAACCAACCTCGTGTGTGTCCTCAAGTGAAACATCTTCTCCTTTCTTAAATTCAGATGATATTGTATAAATATAGAAATATAGAAATGTGTTTCAGCCACCACTGGTAAAACGTTACACTGCCTCCTCCAATATTTTGCAGCCATACATAAGAAGTACCCCATGAAATACATATTGCATTAGTCCAAACACACAGATTTCGATAATGCCTCTTTTTTGTCTCAGATTGTTGTGTGCATATACACTGTATCAGACATATCTGTAGTTTGTGGATTGAATGCATAGATGTATGGTATTTTGCCAGGCAGCTGGAATTAAACGTACATACACACATGCTCACACACTCGATGCACTCTCCGTCCTCACAATAAATTTCCACTCGGACCATGCAGGGCAGCCAGTGATAATAGCTATGACTTATCATATGGTTGACTTCACAGCAACAGCATCACTGTATTTTATGGTTAGTCATTACAGTTCAAAATATGTTTCCCTCTCAAACACTGTCTGCCTTTTACCTGTTACTGTGTGTCCACTTCATCGGTGCTATTTATAAATGGCTGTGTTTTGTCATTTGCAGCTGTATTGCTACAGATTTCAGGGAAATGTTCTCTGTACTGCGCACATCCCTGAAGAGGCCCATGTAGTTAAAAAACAAAACTCAGATAAAGCATTGGTTATGAAGTAAAAAAAATAAAATAAAAGTCTACGGCTACATAAGTTAAAACCACTGAATGCACCTTATGCAAACCTTTGCAGTTGAAGCAGTTTAGTTGCATTGCCATGGCAGCTAACGTGTAACCAAGGCTGGATTGTGTTTGGTAGTTTTCGTAAGAGGCAGATATTCTATTTGTGCTGAAGAAGCCACTGTAGTGTTGAATGAAGTGAAAGAGAATAGTTTGAATCAAAAGTCAAAAAGCAGACTCTCTCTCTGGAGATCATCCCGCACAAGTCTGCACCCCTTCTGCCTGCTGTTGCCATGGTAATATCCCCTACCATATTTGGATGAATCCAGCATAGCAGCTGGGGTGATATGTGGCGCATGCGCTTGTGTTTATGTGAATGGCTATGTGCGTGCGTGGGTGCATCTATGTATGACTGTCAATAAATGAAACTGTATGCTGTTTTTTTTTTCTGTAGCCAGCCATATTGAGAGTGCCATTAACTACATCCAGCACTGTTAGAATACGAACTCCTGAACGTATCTGTGCTGAAATGTTATGACCTCATTCTCCTTCTTCATCAGTCCTGTTTTGTCCCCCTCTCATTTGTCTCTCGCTAGCTGTCACCGCGTCCCTCTCTGAATCCAGCTGCTTGCGTTCATCCAGAGTGTAAGAGTGTGATGTGTGAGAACACTGAGACCCTGAACTGATCGTTTAACAGAGGTCAAACCCCCGCAGTGTCCCACTTCACACCACAGCTGTCTGTTAAGGCAGCACTTCCCTGTGGTTTTTAAATTGAGAGAAATTTGAAAGAGAGAGGTTGAACGGTATCTTGTGGCAAAGCGTCTGAGTCGCCTGAGATGTCTCAAAGCAGCCCGTCTTTAAAATTGATTTTCAGTGGATTGTACACCTGCACTGTAGGGGAGAGGAGATCAAAGACTTGGTGGGGGCAGAGGAGGGGAAGCGAGCGAAGAGGGGAAGGAAAGAGGCAGAAAGGAGAGGAATGGGAAAAAAGGGAGAAGATGAGTGAAGAGAGGAGAGATTAGCAGTTTAGGGCAGAGCAGACGGCAGAGAAGAGCGGTTTAGTGTGTGTGTGTGTGTGTATGTGTGTATTTGTATAGAATTCATATACCACGGTAATAAAAGATTTCTTGTTAGGCATGAAAAACAAATCACTCACAGTGGGAGTGTAATTCACGCATCACTGCTGCATTTGGGATGTATGTGCACTGGCAGACACACTTATACAGTGACAGACAGGTGTTGAGACACACGCTCACGCATACCGTACACACACACACACACACACACACACACACACACACACACACAGGGTCTGTTCCAGTCTGTGAGCGGATATGGAGCTGTGCAGTTTTTGCCTGTATCATGTTAATTTAGCCTTGATTAAAATAAGAGCTGTTTCGTGTCATTTAATTGTTGAAACGATGGAAATTAATTCTGTTCTTTCTTTTCATAGCTTTGCAATAAAAGGCTGCTGGTAATTAAACACAGGGAAATATGTAATGACGGATGGATAAAAAAGGAGGGAAAGAGGGAGACGCAGGAGATTAAGAGAAATTTGTTTTTCATGTCTATTAGTACATGGGTGTGATTATATGGTACATTGTCACTGATTATTTGCCTGCGTAAGAGTTTGTGCGTCTTGGTTTGTGCAAATGTGAGAGACTGTGCATGTGTGCAGGTGTGTGTGAGTGACTGACTGTGCCTGTTTAAGTGCAGTAAGTGAGTCATCTCCCTATGGGGCGGCTTCACATGTAAGGGTGGTGCGATCAATAGAGGGTCTGTGGCTTCTCCCCAGAGGCTCACTGAGAGACACACTTCAACTGAGCACACACAGACTGTACATGCATGCACATACACATACTGCATGTTCTTGACACTGTTGTTGAAATGTGAGTAAACAGTGGAAATGTCTTTAAACTGGGTTTAAAAATTTTTAACATTGGAAATCTGTGCTAATGACTCAAACCTTGTTGTCATAAAAATTTAGTGTGGCAGCGCGGGTACTGAAGTCATTGCTGTTATTAGAGACGTGTCTGAACTAGCCGTGACCCCTTGACTCGCTCATGGACTCACCTCTTCTGTCGAGCCATGACGTTTAACTCACGATGGTCTAGGGCTCATGGGAAATTGGGTTTGTTGAAGCCTGCTAAAATCAAATATTTGACAAGTACACAAATTTGTAGTAATGTGTCAGAAAAGGTGCCAAAACCTTTATTTAGATTTGATATTTGATATTTCTTTTTAAAAAATACTGTGTTTTTATCATTCTTATTGACATTCTTTTGTTGTGTAACATGAAGCCCCTTTTCCATGAATTTGACAAAGGAAGGGATTCATGAAGCAGTACCTTGGATCTGTTTCTTCCTTGGTGTCAGAAGCGTCAAGCCCATATCAAAGAACTCTGTCAGCAGGTTTATGTCTTCACATTTTAAACCCCAATGAAACTTTACCTTGACTTTCATTTTCTCTTGTCAGTTTGGGTGAAGTCCTCCAAGACAGCCGATCAAAAGCCTGCTGAACTGAAACTACCCAATATCAAAGAATTCTTTATTCAACTCACAGGTCTTTCACTCTGTTTCTGTCTCTCTGTCACTACCTGTCTCTTCCTTTTGCCCTGTTTCCTTCTCTCTCTCCTCACACTCGCTGCCTTTTTGACACTTTACTTTTCTGTGTCTTCCTGTCTCTACTTGTTCATTGTTTCCTTTCTGTTCTCTCTGTTCAACTTGAGAGGAAGGTCTGCCCATGAATGTTCATTACAGTTGAGTAGAAACAGAGAAATCCAGGGCAACAGCTTTCCTGTTGCTCAAAGTTGTTGTTGATCTACTGTGTAAATACATGACTTAAAATGACTTAAAAAACCTAAAATAGAAGTATTGTTCTAAGATTGCAAACATTTTCTCCTTGATAAAGAGAAACAAACAACAAAATATCTAAACATGGAAATATTTCAAAAACTGCTCACAAGAGGGAGTTTTCCATAGAACATATCATTTCGCGTGACTCAGAATGACAGCAGCGTGCATATATCTTTATTTCTTTGATGGTACAGCACGATGCATTTTAAGCTAAAGTAGGCATGCGTTCATACAGTTGTTCTTATCACGTACATGTGCATTATCAAGAATAACAGGAGCACCTGTTGTTATATTCAATATTTTCTAGCCTCAGACAATAGCAGTTTATTCTCTGTGAAAGTGAGACTCTGTTAGAGCCGTATTGGTGCTGTTAGGGTTAGGTAAATACCTAACAGGTATAGGGTTCAAGGTATTGCTGTTATTATGTCCAGATCAGTGCCTACAACAGGATTATAGCTGTGAATTCTTTTTAATGAGATCTCGAGGTCACTGAAACAGCATTACACCATAAATCACTAAAACCCGGTGGTAAATCTAGTGCTGCACAGACCTTGTACTACCTTGACCTTGACTTGTGCTACATGGCGAATTGGGAGTTGATTATTTTTAGCAACGGAATTAAACTTAAATTTCCTATATCTTACCCTCACTGTCAACTGTCAACTTATTTGTCTTATAGCTGTACTTAAGACAGATATTCAGTAAGCTTTTTTTCTTTTGCTTGTTCACAGTGAAAACCGACATTTTTATATTTGACTGGACTTGTCCAATTCCCTCTCTCTTTCCACTCATTTACCAAGCAGTGAGGATCATGATTATGTCTCTGCAAAATATTACTAATTCTATGATAAATTCATGTATTTGACAAGTCTGAGATTTTTTATAAAGGATTTTTTTAAATAAAGGAACATGGAATGATCACATATTCTGTTTATAATAATCATGTTTAGAAAAAAGCAGCAGTTTTTCTTTGTGGTTGCCACAGCTAAAAGTCTTTAAAGTTGCAAAGAAGTGATCAAATTCACTGTACAGTGTTGCTGGTTTAAATAGCATATTTAAAGAATAAGGAAGTAAAAAATTAGAATTTTAATTTTTATCAAACATACAACCTTCAAAAGGCTGATGATAGAAATTCCTTCTGGTTCCATTCTAGCCATCGTTTTCAGTACATCAGCATATGAGTGGCTGCTTAAAAGAAATTCAGAAAAATTCATTAGGCAGTTCTGCTGCTGCGCATCCCCTTCATCTTTTTTTCTCTTTGTTCCCACTGTGAGAGACAGGCCGATTAATGACTGCTAGTGATCGCTGTGCAGTTAGAGGGGAGGAAAACACTGAGAGATTCAAGAACAAAAGAAGAACACATAGGAATTTCTAATGGTGTTCCAACTCTCAGAGTCTCTTGACGGGGAATTAAGAGGTTTTCCATATGTAGGGCAGACCTGTGGGCATGTAGACACACATATTCACACACATTCACAAGCACACAACTGTACACATAAACACACCTGTATTCAATTGCACATTGGCTGACCAACATGTGCAACAGACAAAAAAATAAAAATGCTTGTGTATGCATATACAGGCACACATGGGCATGGGCAGACACACCTACACACACATATTCATCCTCTTATTGCTCTCCCAGGGAATGGCCTTATCCTCTTACAGCACTCCAATGGGAAAAGTGCTGGGAATTAGAGAGGATAGGAGGGGGAGACAGACAAAAAGACAGACAGAAGAAACAGAGAGACAGTAGGACAGGGAGGTAGAAAGAAATTTGTCCAGCGTAAGTATATATGTATCTGTCTTTGTGTGAATTTGTGTGTGTGCTTATGGAGCTGTGTGTTGGTACAACAAACTGTGTTGTTTGTGCGGTTAGTCTGTTGTGAGCTCTCAGTTCGGCATTTTGCTGCTCATTTTCTGAGATTTACGCTGTGGGATTAAACCGACTGTTACGTCAGCCCAGTGGCTCAGCATGCTCAAATACACACTCTCACACTCACACACACTCACACCCTGATGCACACAAAAATAATCCTTTTTATAGTCGTTGTTATAGTAATCCACACAGGAATCTAAAGGGTTTCCCCTTTGTTTTTCTGTTTCGTTTTTTGAGATGTGCTGATGCTGATGCTCTCAACGTTCATTTAAATGAACTTTTTCTTAGACTGGCATCAAATTGACATAAATGAACGACAACAAAGATCCCATCAGGACACAGATAACCTCTGATGTTTGCTCTCAGTACTCTTCATTCCCTCTGACTGTTTCCATTTCTACACTTGACTTTTTGTATCTCTCTACTTGTGTCTGTAATCAGCAGCACCTCATCCGCCTGTTTCGTTCTCCTCGTTGTTATACTTGCTTTTCATCCATCACACATTTGGAAGTCTATCTGTAAAGGAGATTGCCCTGCTATCTCCTGAAGTGCCTGGACAGGAAATGAATTGGCCCTTAATTTAGCTCAGACTCTGAGCCAGGCAAAGGTAATTAAGAGAAATATGAACTGTTATGCCTCTGAGAAATGACAGACCCCCCCTGGTGAAACAAAATCTGTGAATATGAAGAAATTGAAGCTGCGTAGTATTTTGTCAGATACCAAATTTTTAAATTGTTTTTTTTTCTCCTCTTGTGTGAACAGCACAGAAAAATGGGAGCAATTGAAGAAACAGGATTACATGACACAAGCCCAGAGACAGAATGCAGCTAATCCTCTGTGTTTCATTACCTGTCCTCTTTTGTCTTGTTGTTCAGTTTTTGGGAGCTCGGCTCTTCCTTTTGTGATCAATCTATCACAACAGGCAATTTGCTCAGTTGAACAATGTATGAATAGGTAACAGCAAGAAATGGCTTATCAAATTAAATGTAATATTCACTGAAAATGGGGTTGCCTTGGCTGATTCTCACAAATTTATTGAGGAAATGGACTGACTCACATACTGGTCGTAAAAGTGTAAGGATGGATGTAAAAAATTGCAAATTGGCCATAATCCTGTAAACCCAAAAACCCAATCACATATTATAGGATCATATATAAAGTAAACCAAGCATGTAACGGTACATTTTACAGCAGATATGATTCAAAGCAGTTTTTTTGTTTTGACTCATAGATTGTAATGACATGCTGTTGGCTTGCTTCTCAAGCAGCTGTCTTTTCAATCGTACTTTGAGCATGATGACAGGCTTTCCAGCCAAAGGCTTGTTGGCCTTTTGGGTCATATCTTTTTAGAAATAAGCAAGCAGTGATAACATGTCATTTTATCTCATTATGTGTTCTCCAGTCTTCCATTGTAGAGTGGCTTATCCTTGATTTAACGATGGGATGAGTGAGACGGAGGTTCATGGCCTGCTAATTAAAATCCTTTAGGGAATGTTGTTGGGCTCTGAGTGGATGAGCTTTATGTGATTGTCTCTGACTTTGGATTGGTGGTTTGATTTTTCGGTCAGAAAGTTGGCTGACTGATGGCGTCACTGCTGCTTAATGTTAAATTGAGGTCCACTTTTCTGTATGAGCGTCTCTGGTGTCTGCTGAGGAGGCTGTTCACAGAAGTGGGGGAGGAGAAGACCAGGGCCATTTTTCAAAATGTTATGGAGCCTCTGTATTGTGTTCTGATGAGCTGCGGATTCCCCTTCAGTGATCAGTTAATGTTCCCAAGTGATCCACTGAAAGCTTTATTATTCAGGTTTTATTTCTTACCAGGTGCAATTTGGCCCTGTAAGTGAAACATGATGGTGGCTTTCATTTATAGCCTGACTCTCTGTTTATTAATATGCTAATCCACAGTGCCTACTTATCTTTATATATTTAGAATATCACGGAGTACTAACCTCTTATGGTCTTTGGCAAAGACTGTGACTAAGACAACGGAAATCAGGGTAACCTATGAAGCTGTCAGATGATGTGATTGGCTTCAATATGTAATTGTTTGCTTTTGACAAACAGCGATATGCAGGTGGTGGCAAGTTTTAGCATCAACCCTGGCAAGTACTGGATTACATTGCAGTAAAACAATCGCTTTAAATTCTTTTTGCAGCCATTTCAAACTGAGATACTTAACATTACAACTTCAAGAATATAGCAGTCAGCCTAAATTCTGTGCAAGCCATTTAGGCTTACTACTTGTAAAGATCTCTTCAATTGGATTTCAAATGATGCCTAAAGTTGGCAGTTGAGGATATCCTCACACACACACACACACACACACACACACACACACACACACACACACACACACACACACACACACACACACACACACTCACACCAAACCCCTGTCACTCGTTTGTCTATATCTCCCTCGCTCTCCCTCTCTTCCGGTGAGCTCAGTGAGACGGGTGTGATGTGTGCCGCATCACAGCCCCCGCACAGCTTGTTACCATAGCAACACAGGAGACAGAGAGCGGGAAAATTATAGAAAGACAGAGACAGAGTGAGAGAGCGCGTGTGAGAGACAGAGAGGAAGTTTGCAAAAGCGAGAGAGAGAGCGATCAGAATGTTTACTTGTGTACTATATGCATGCCTCCATCTGTGTCCCCTTACTAAGGTGAGGATAGTTTCCAAAGTTTGTGTTCAGATCCTTTATTTTGAGTCACTTGGTTCAGTTTCACAGATTGGAAATTTGGGGTTTATTAACTGTGATTATTTCAAATCAGATAGTGGCATTCACATACATGACAACACATCTGTCATACCTGCCACAGGCCAAGTTATGCCGTGTAACATCAGTGTGACTCATGTTATTGTACTGTCTAAAGTTAAGATATATTGCAAATAGTGCATTAATAGTGTAAGAAACTTAAGCCTCCTCTATTTTCAGAATATGAACCTGCTCCAAAAACTGTAAACATCAGTGATCTTAAGCCTCCTGCACTCCAAATTCAACTAGCACAGAGAGAGTGTAACCCAGATACTGCCACAATGAATTGCTTTCAAAAGAATCCAAGAGACCCACGTCCTGTGTCATCAAAGAGTGAAAATGCCAAGGAGGACTGAGCTGACAGAAAGGTGTTTGGACCACGAGTGCTTAAATAAAAGATAACAGCCTCACTGTCACGTTAAACCAAAAGCATAGAAACTGTTCTCATCAGGGGGCGAAGCTACAGATAGAACAAAGTCCTATTTCAATAGGAGAAATTATAAAGGCATCAAAAATCTGTCTTTATAACGAACACAAAGAACTGTCCAAGAAATAAACCTGCTGAACAAATGAGGAAAATGGAAACTGAATTTAAGAACAGAAATAATCTTTAGGACGTTGCATTCAGCCATTACATTCATTGATTAATTGATCTTGAAAAGTGTTATTTTATGTTGTCACAGCTACTGTCCGAGGAAAACCTTTGAGATATTTAAGGTGATCTAAACCAATTGTTAAATCTAATTAACTTCTTTAACCAGAGCTGGGGTTAGGTGGACTAAAAATATAGTCTGTGCCAAAACACTGTATATGACTGAATCATCTGTATCACCTTGGCTCACTTGGAACTAATGAATAAAATGCCCTCTCAATAAAGATGACCTTGTCTTTCACAAAGAGCACAACAGAACATGTTCAGGTCTGACTGTAGCAATAAATACAGACAAAATGAGCATAACAGTGTTTCGAAAAACCAACAATATCCAATATCGACCGAAATGTCCTTAACACTGCCCACAGAGGAGACTTAGGAAAATATTTGCTGCTAGTACAAATACAAAGAGTTCCATTAAGTTCTTTACCCACTCGTCCTAAAATGGTCCAGACTCTTACCAATGGAGCATAAAGCTTTTGTATGAGATTCACAAAAGGAATGACTCAACATCTGGCTCACACAACCCAGCTTCACCCAGCTTTACCAGCCTCAGCCAAAAAAACCTATAGAAAGAAATAGAATAGTTAGTGTGGTAGAATAGAATAAAAAAAAAACAAACAAACAAAACAAAACAAAACAAAACAAAAGTTTAGGGAAAGGAAATCCCTAAGCATGGACAAAGTTCATGACAAAGTTCACAGTCTGACCATAGACCATTTTCTGCCACAGGAAAAAATACTGCTGGCCAGAAAACAGGGTATACTAACATTGTTTGTTACGATACACAGAGGACAAGCAGAATTTTTACTCTCCTGCTCAGAGTAAAAACAGATTAGAGAAATATATTTCCCAAGGTTGGCTGAAAAATTACCAAAATAATATGAGTTAAGCCATGAGGAACAGATCAGTGCACTGGATGAAAATGCAGACAAAACCACAAATATCTGCAGATTACGTCATTCTCCCTTCATCAGTTCACACAGAAACATCTGTCTAATGATACCCAAGTAAACCCATGTTTACAGTAAATACACTTTGTACATAGATGCATTCACAGTATGCATGAGTTTATATATAAATTATTACTTACATATTCATCCTTACAGCTACATATGTATATTTATCA
This sequence comes from Toxotes jaculatrix, assembly GCF_017976425.1. Taxonomy (NCBI): domain Eukaryota; kingdom Metazoa; phylum Chordata; class Actinopteri; family Toxotidae; genus Toxotes; species Toxotes jaculatrix. The sequence continues at coordinate 15,380,623 of NC_054402.1, read as the reverse complement.
TTTGGCTTATTACTGTGATTCATTACTAGGTTAATGAGTATTGTTTATCATTTATATGTTGTGCCATATTTGCAGCAATGGCTAACACCCATTCATGCAAATAAAGCACATTTTAATTTGAATTTGGGAAACACACAGAGAACCAGAAAGAGAGGAAAACAGGGGAGCACTGGTGGAGATATGTGTTAGCATGAGATGTGGGAAACTCATTAAAGTCCAGAATAACACGCAGCTAATTTACTGTAGATCCGTCTGGTACACTCTCTCTCTCTTTCTCTGACGCACACATACAAACACATGATTCTGTGGGCGATAAGCTGGATGTCTCGTTACTGGGCATTAGTTGCACCTCTCCTTGCTAATCCCTGCTGTCAAACAGACAGGCTGGTTGTGTATCTGCGTGCGTTTGTGTGTGCGTGTGCAGGCCCAACCAGTATAATTATTACCATCGTGTAAAGCAGGGAATAGCTCTGACTGATGCTTCTAAGCCACTGGCCCATCATTAGGTTACACAAGATTGTCCATTAATGGCTGTGCGTTTGCATGTGTGCGTGAGTGCGTGGTGTGCATGTGGTATACAAATACCGAAAATGGGGAGTGGGATATTAGAGATTATACTGTCTCAAATGTTGGTGGCGTGTGACTTGAACTGGATGTAATGTCAAAAGCCAGACAGTTTTTTTACTGTAGAGATGTAAAATAATAATTTTTAAAGTTGAATATTAGTACAGTATGTATATATTGTATATTTTATTAGACTACTTTCAGTTGTCTGTGTTGTTAAAGTATCATTACTTTTATATAATAGTCACATGCCATATGTACATTGAAAGTCATGGCTCGCTGTAACCTTTCCTGTCAAATGGCTAATAACTTTGTCAGTGTACATATGTCATGTGGAGTACTGTATTAAAATAGACCTGAAGTAATCCTAACCTCTCCTTTAGGTATCGATTCATTTGGCTGGATTGAAATTGAAACGACTTTGCCAAATAATTACACTAAAGTTCAAACTCACCTCACAGCCTGATCCCAGGCTGGGACACTGCTTTTGAAAGTCAGATAAATGACTTGGCTTTGGCACAGAGGTCTTTGAATGTGGAAACTGACAAAGTGAGGGAGCACTGAGAGGAAAAAAGAAGATGACAGAGAAAGAGAGGATCAGGGAGCGAGGGACCAGAAGGCCACCGTGGTGATAAAGATAAAGCAGAAATAAGAGAGACGGGAAGGGTGGGAGCGATGTTACATTGGTGGTGGATTACCTCAGCAGGTGATATTACAATGTCTGCTGTGCTGAATATGGGAGATGACACTTTTATGTGTGAAGCAATAAAAAGTGATGAGGCCAGACCTGGAGGAATAGGCCGAATATACAGCGTCTGTATCTCTCTTAACTCTTTCCTCCTGAGATCATTCCTCTGCCTCTCCCTCTCTCTGTTTCTTTCTCCACTGCTCAACTTGTTTCTTCACCTCCAACATTTTGTGCTCGTTTTCTTTCTCGACCTCGCAGAGAGCATGCGCTTATCCAACCTTACAAAACACTGCTGTCTCCTTTTTGATCCTTCTTTCTCTCCTTATGTCAGTCATTCTATCCCCCCCCCCCCCCCGAGATCATATGTGTGTCACTTTCTCCTCTCCCTCTCTCTGTCTTGCTCAATCCTACCTTATCTCTGTGGATTTCGATGTCTTCTTTAACCTTTCCTCTCCCAGTGCTTCTCCCATTGTCTGTTGCTTTCAGTTCCACTTTTATCGGGGCTGATTATGAAGGCCACGGGCAGAAATGCATTGCACTTGAGGTATTGCTGGAGATTTTACCTCTTAAGACTTTTTTCTTTCTCCATGCACCTTGGGAGAAGGTGAGGCCAGAAATCCCTGCTCTGTTTCGGTCCATTTCTTGAATCATCTGCTGCTCAGTTTCCTTTCTTTCTTTCTTGACCTATGCTCATTCTCTGTAGCCACTGAAGTTTTGCTTGGCAGTGCCCTGCTTTAAGTCAGTGGAAAAGTGGAAACCATTCAACAGAAGATGAAATTTTTTTTAAAAAAGCAAACCAATGTATGTGTACATATTTGTGTGTCCTCTAAATATGTGTGTACGTGTTGCTCTCACAGCTGACTCCATCCTGACAAAGGCTCCAGCTGGAGGGGAATAATGTCTGTTATCTGCACTCATTCATCTTTCTTCCCTTGTGCCCTCCTTCTCTGCCATCCATCCATCCCAAGTTATTTTCACTCTTTCTCTCCCACTGCACTCCTGTTAAGTTCTCCTCCTTTCATTCTTTTAGTTTATTTTTCCTGAGTACCTCTGTTGGTAGAGTGAGGAGGGCTGACCCTGTCGAAATTCAAATGAAAATGCAAAGGGAAAATTGTGTGTTTATTTGTTTGTGTCAATCAACATGCACAAAAGTCATAACATAATTGAAACTCAAATTGAAAAGGCAAGCTGCATTTCCAGCTCACAGTATTTATGAGGACTGTCTGCCAACGTCAAAATGGAAATGTAAGGTCCACTTCACAGAAAGCTTTCATGGAAGACAAATTTGAAATACCATTTATCGTATCGCCATTCAACTTGCTTTTAACGTTACATTTTTATCTGTATTTGGGCCAAAGTTGTTTTAGCAGTGGCTTTTTTGTGTGAGCGTCATCTACTACCAAGATGTAAATGCAAATGTGAGCTTTCCTTGGGAGTTTGTTCACAAAGTTATTCATAAAAAAAATCAAAGTTAGCAAGGAACTGCAAACTTTGAATGGGAGTTTAATACCAGGCTTTTTGCACACAACAAGACACAAGGAATGTTTCCAATCATGCCTTAGCAGGTAAGGCACAGGGGGGGTTTGTTCTTCATTTTCCAGCGGTGACACACTCATCAAAATATACACACTCATACTACGCAACATTGTGAAAAGAAAGTGTCCGTTTATTGGAATAGTGTCATTTTCTATCCATTAGTGAAACTGTGCTCTATTTCCCCTCTGTCTCTTCCTTACTTCTTTCCCCTCCGTCTTTGTCTAAGCCGTGGCTAATTACCACTTATTTTCTGCCTCCCTAACCTCCTTCTTTCTATCTTTATCTGTTCCACACTTCCATTAACTGAAAGTGAATGTGTTCAATAATGAAAACAATCTGAGTGGGGTATTTTCCAATGTGTTGCCACCACCACCGCATTTGATCATATACCGTGGTTTCAGATCCCTTCGCTTTTTGCATTTAATTGTGTTGTAGATTTAATTTTAAATGGATGAAGTCGCCATTTTTGCCCAATTAGTCTTCACTTAATAATCCATAATGACAAACTGAAAAATGTTTTTAGAATTTTTTTTTGCATTTTCTGGGTAGATTTGCACACCTGGAGTTGGACAGTTTATCTCATTCTTCCTGTCAAATCCTCTTGAGCACCATCTGTGAAGCATCTGTGACCTGCCATCTTCAGGTCTCTCCACAAATGTTTTCTGGGGTTTAAGTCTGGGCTTTGGCTGGGCCACTCAATTACTCCAGTATTTCCTTGGCCGTATGCTTCATGTCATTGCCGTGCTGAAAGGTGAACTGTTGCCCTAGTCTCAGGTCTTGTAAACTTTGGAACAGGTTTTCTTCAAGAACCAAGGGTTAAATGTTTGTCTCATCACACCAGAGAATCTTTTTCTTGGTGCTCTCAGAGTAGCTTCTATCCAGCTGCTCCATAAAGGTCCAATTGATGGAAGGCTGCTGAGATTGTTGTCCTTTCAGCAGGTTTTCCCATCTCTGCAGAGGACTTCTGAAGCTCTGTTAGAGTGAACATTGGGTTCTTGGTCACCTCCTTGTCCCAAGTCCCTTCTTGCCTGGTAACTCAATTTGTCTGGATGGCCAACTCTAGGAAGAATCCTGGTAGTTCTAAACTTCTTCCATTTCACAATTATTGAGGCCACTGTGCTCCTGGGAGCACTCAAAGCTTTAAAAATGGTTTTATACCCTTGCCCTGATTTACGCCTCACCACAATTTTATCACGGAGGTCTACAGAGAGTTCCTTGGACTTCATGGCTTGGTTGTAGTCTTGACGTGCAGCAGTGAATTGTGAGACCTTATATACACAGGTTTGTACCTTTGTAATTCAGTTTGCAACAAGTGGACCCCAGACAAGTTCTAGACACATCTCAGGGATAGTTAAAACAAACAGGATGCACCTGACCACAACATGGAGTTTTTTGCAACAAGTCCATTTGCTGAATATTTTTCTTTTACATAACAATTCTTCCCCATGGCTTTTGGCATATTTCCCAAGGAGGACATTTTCTCAATGACAAACCATGATGGAGTGAATCTGAACAGACCCTGAAGGTCAATATGCATTCCTGAATTTATCATGCTAAAAAATGAAAGTGTTGTATGAAAACGAAATATTAGAGAAGAAATATTACTATAACAGAACTGTCATGGCTCTCCATTAGGCCAGAACCTTTTTGTCAGGTTCCATCACTTATTCTTCTTCTTCTTCTTTCTCCTCCCCTCTCTGTCTAACAGAGACCTTCTCTGAGCTGTAGTTTTCTTCAGTGAGTCAGTCCTGAATGAATGAAAATGAACTGACTAGGTTCTCTAAACATTACTTTTTTGTGTGTATATTATAAAAAGGGGGGACAGCAGTAATCCAGGTGGAAATGTTTTAGTAATTTGGCTCTGTCAATAACAAACTTTGTGTTTCTTTTGTTTTTTTTTTCTTTTTTGCTCTCCTCCTCTCTGCCTGCCTGTTTGTCTGTCTCCTTCAGTCTGTCTTGAATATTTTTGTCTCTGTATCTGTAACTTCTTTTGTCTGTCTGTCTGTCTGTCTGTCTGTCTGTCTGTCTGTCTGTCTGTCTGTCTCTCTCTCTCTCTCTCTCTCTCTCTCTCTCTCTCTCTCTCTCTCTCTCTCTCTCTCTCTCTCTCTCTGTCTTTCTTCTGCCTTGACAGATTTGTTTCTGTCCCCCTGTCACATATCAAATCAAGCATCTGTTGTCTGAAGCCCAGGGGAAATCAGCAAAGTTGCCAAAACCTGAAATACACTCTGTATGCCTAAACTAGCCTGAACAAAGTGTGTGGGTGAGTGTGAGAAAAAGGGGGAGTGTGTACTTGTATCGACGAGACTTATCTTTAAAGACAGTTGAGGTAGTGAGGGTGTTTCTAAGGTTAGTGCGTTTTGTTGATTGTCAGTTTGAAAAACTTTAAGGTTTGAGGTTGTGGAAATTGCAGTCAAGCATCACATTGTGTCACTGGAAGAAAATGTAATATTTTTATGGTGATACAAATGTTGTCACTGTTAAGATTAAAATGCTTAATTCCAATTGTGATGATTTATATTTTTTAAAATGAAGGATTAAGTGCTCATTTTGTTGAAACATCCCCCCTCCCTTATAAATATGAATGCTTTGTGTGTGTGTGTGTGTGTGTGTGTGTGTGTGTGTGTGTGTGTGTGTTGGTCTGTGTCAGAAATTACTTGATGCATTTTCCTTTTTCCAGGCAGTTAAGTAACTGAATTTCAATGATGATCTGCCAGAATAATTATGGTTCTGTGAAAGACTGAATAATAATCTGCAAAATAAATTGCAAATGTAAACAACACACAGAAAGAATCAAATGGAAGCAGAAGGACGAGAGATGGATAGATTACGCACCAGAAGACCTAAGAGCAGGAATAGAACAAGAAAAGGATGGAGAAAGGGAAGCAATCAGTGTGACAGAAACAGATAAAGAGGGGTGAAAGAAATGGGGAAAGAGAAAAACAATGAGAGGATCTTGATTTGGCGAGAAAAGAGAAACAGGAAAAAGGTGAGGTGAGAGTGTCAGAAAAAATAGAGACAGAGGGTAATGAAGTGTGGCATTGGTAGATGAGTAAAAGTGAACCTGCTGCCAAGGTAAGCAGGCGTGGGTTGTTGTGTGTGTGTGTGTGTGTGTGTGTGTGTGTGTGTGTGTGTGTGTGTGTGTGTGTGTGTGTGTATGTGTGTGTGTTATTGAATGACGGGCGTGTAAAGTGGTCCGATCACTCACATAATTACACAGTTGGCTACACACATGGCCAAGCATCTATCTCACTCTCTCTCCGTCACGCACACACAGACGCTCAGAGTTTAACGCCACAGTGTCTGTGTGTGAGACAGTTCTGACATTTCGCTTAATGAGTTTTGCTGTTGTCGTGGCGAACTTTGACCTGTGTTTGGCCGAGGCTGTTGATAGATGAGGTTTCATGGCTCGAGAGTGGTTGATACGTTCTGTTAAAATTACAGTTTAAAAAAAAAAAAAAAGTCAGAGCTCATTAAACTCTTCCCAAAGCATCACTTTAAAACACATGAATTTTCAGATTGTTGCATTTTTAATGCTTCAGTATATCGCACTTTTCACACATCTTCCAACTCTGAGCAGAACTAGCTAGAGGTGACTTGTAAATATAAATGTTCCTGTAGCTGGTGTTAGCAAGCTGGCCACCTAACCCCACCTCAAGCCCCTGTGTAAAGCTAGCATGTCAGTCCCTCCGCTGAATTTAAAACAATCAAACTAGTATCTACCCTCCATCAAACTCCCAGTAAGGCAGCGAACAAGCAGACTCTCAAATGTCAAAATAGAACAGCATTACTGAGATTAGCACCTATAATCTGACAAAAGTAATGATATGACTGTAGAGCATAAACAGAGTACTGCATTTCTGCCCAACACTGCTGATACAGCTGTGTTTTTTCTGATTTTTCAGATATGAAACATCTGTATTTGGAGAAACACCTTGTATTTTTTTAAGGATGAGCAGAAAAAATATGGTCAAATTCAAACTGAAGTTCACATATGCCGGATGTTGAGTTCACTAACATATAATATTACATAGCTGCACTGTATGTGCATAACTTTAGTGATAGGTACATTATTGTAACATGATTTGCTCCGCTACAGTTGTTTTTCACCAGTAGGGGCAGAGAAGCACAAGCGCTGTGACTTCACAATGCTTAGTGCACACCAGTGAATCATTCTCTACCATACATCTCTTTGTGATTTTTCTCTCATGAATCATAACGACTGTGCTGCATTTCCCATCCAAAACCATAAGTCTGCCGCCACTGTCAAACTTGAATTACCACTGTCTGGCAGCTGCCATTAAATTCCTCACTCTGTTCAATAAAACTCTGCACAAAGTCCGACTTAGCTGCTGCTTTATGCTGATCCTATTTGGTTGAAATAGTCTACTGCAGATTTCTTTGGGTGCTGACACAAATTGACACTTGTCTTTTGTTGTGGTGCTTAGGGAGCCTTCAACGACCATGACTGAACTGTGTGCTTATGAACAGCAACATTTTAAATTGATGAAACAGTCAAATTCAAACGATCCTTTTGACAACATCTGTTTCTGTTTATTGTTCGTTCTCTGGGTTTGACATTCTGACAGCATACGAATGTACAGCTGTTGGGCCGTGAACATTTTGGATGTCCACAGACATGCAGAGCAGCATCTGTTCTTTTTTATTTCCCCCATTTTAAATTTTTTTTTTTTTTAGCTCTGTCACATTGTAACTATCTTCCTGTGTGTGCTTTGTGTTCACTTTCCCCCGCTTGTGGTGTCTGTCCAGCTAATTAATGCTGTCAGGTTTGGTTGGTAGACTTCTGGTGTATGTGAGCATGTATGTATGTGTGTGTATGTGTGTGTGTGCAGTATGTATGGTTGTAAGCAGCAGACGCTCATCTAGAATCTCTGCCAGGTTACCATGGCAGCTAGAGAGTGGGTGGGCTGGGGTCGGATGGCATGCTATTATTGAACCTAGGCATTAATTACTCAAGTGACCCATCGCTATCACAGCTTTAGATCAGAATCAAATATTTTGCTAATATCAAATCTGCGAACTTATTTTCCCGAGCTAAGTCTTACGACAATGATTACACAACAATTCAAATTTGCAACCTAATGTAACAACGCTGAAATTGAAAAGCATGTCTCCACTTTCTGCCCTCCACTCTCATCAAACCCCTGGCGAGGGTGTGCTTGCCAAAGGATCTACAACTGTATCGTGACCAGGCACATCACGACTGAGGTCAAAGTGAAACAATAACACAAATGAAAATTCACTGGTAAGCTGTGGATCCCCCAAATGGTGTGGTTCATTCACTGATCAAATATTATCACTTTAATTCAGATGAAGTGTTCAGTAGGCATGGCCTTGTTTAGCTGTGGGGGTGTAATGATACAGACAGCTCTTGATTTGGTTTGATTTGCAATACAGAGCTCACGGTCTGATATAGTCACAACATTTTAAGTGTAACCTTAACCATGCTCTGCTTTTTGCTACTCGGGCATAACAAATTGTTTACAGTGTCATCTTTCTCTCTCTTACATTAATAACCAGATCACCTTGTCTCACAGGCACGTCCTTGTTTCCATAAAACTAAGCTGAATATAAAATATAAGAATGTGCCAATGTAGATATTGTACATAAGAACTTTATGTTAACAAGTTGAATGAAAATCTCTTGTTCATTCATCTGTATCGCTGGATGAATGTACAGAGACAAAAGATGGAAAACAGTCTGGACGATAATAAGAGAAAATTTAGTTCCTGGTAAATTTGGAAATCAGTCTGAGCTGGAACACACTGAGTCGCTGCTTGTTGTCACAGCAACAGTCAGTCAGGGAACTTGTCCATTGACTGCTTTTGTCGAAAAGACCAGTGAAAACCAGCTTCAGGAGTTAGATTGGGTCAGAAATCCAATTTGCTTTGTATCTAAATGCAACCTTTTTGTTTTCCTGAAGAAAGAGTATGAGAGACAGAGGGACTCTGAAAATAAGAGAATCCTTTATTAGTCCCTCCCTCAAAATAACGCTCCTCTTCTGTCTATTTTTGCTTCGCCAAAAAAATCATCTGTTGTAACATCCTTGTTCAGTTGCAATAATATCTGATTGCAGTTGCATCCCTGCAACCTAATCCACCTTGCCATACCTCTGCTGTAATTCAAAGAGTCAGAAACGTTTGGCTTGAGATGGATTTCACAACCAAGAAAGAACCAAGTGAAAATTAATAATCGTTCGCAAATGAGTCCCAGTTTCTATTTCTACTGTGAATTAACAGAATGGAAAGGCAATTGCCCCAGGCCTCAGTATGTAGAATTGGTTTGTAAAAGTTCTGCTTAAGGAAACACAGTGGCCTACAACACTGGCATACTGTACTATTATGCAAATAGCATTTCCAATATTGGTAGAGACAGGCCGTCTAATGTTAATTGAATAGTGAATAGGAAAGTGTGTGTGTGTGTGTGTGTGTGTGACAGAGGGAGGGTGAGAGAGTGGGAGAAGGTGTGTGTGTGGGGGTGTCTGTGTGTGCATACTCTTAAAATCCAGTGTGCTTTAATGAGACACAAAGTACAGACAGCAGGTTGAGCGTGGGCTGGAAACCATGGCAACGGCCTTGGGCTCCTAGACATGTGGAGAGAAAGAGAGAGAGAGAGAGAGAGAGAGAGAGAGAGAGAGAGAGAGAGAACCAGGATGTCATTAAGAACAGTTATTGCGATCAAAAATAGAGTGAACGAGTGATCAGCCTAATTTATGATGACACACGCACACGCACACAACTGTTGCCCCTCCTTGCACACATAAATAGATGCACGCACGTACGGACATGCACACACACACACTATCTCTCTCCCTCTCTCTCTCTCCCTCTCTCTCTCTCTCTCTCCGCTCTCATGCAGTACATGTATACATATAGAAAGCCCTCTTCTTGTGGCAGCATCGCCCACACAGTTGATCAGCAAACATCTGTGTGTGTTTTTGTGTGTTGGTACAAAATGCACAAAGAAAACAAGACCCTATAAGATGTAGTCTTTTGAATTGGAGGCAAAAGTGTGAAGCTTAAATGCATAGCATCCACACAGGGTCGTAAGCGCACCTTTGGTATTTTTATGGTCGGAGGAGCGTCGCTTGTCTGCAGTGCACTTCAAAATGAGGACTGGGAGGAATCAGTTATCATATTATCAGTGGGTGTTTTATGGGCTTGTGTCAATCATCACCAATCACATCAGCTGTCTGTTCTCTTCCTAAGTGGCTGGAGATTGAAACACACAGATCCACACATTAACCACATGTGCGGTTAAAGTTTTGTGGAACAATTATTTAAAAAGACCTATTTGGAGCTTTGTGGTCAGCTTTGACACCAGGATTGCAGTTTGCTGTTTGAGAGACAATAGCATTCAACCCCTACCGTGCTTCACCGCCTACTCTGACTCAGGGCGAGTCACGAAGATACCAAACAGATGCAGGTGAAGACAAACCTGTGTGTTAGAAAAATAGCAGTGCACCATTTCAAAACTGTACATATCACACGGAGGACATCTCAGGCCGCTATAGGTCAAAACTATCCTGTGTCAGTGATTCTGAGGATTCAACAAAATAAAGTCATCCCAAACATGTCATTTTATGATACATAGTCCAGTGTCATTGATTTCCATGTAAACAAACATCGTTCAATTATAAAACAGATGTGTGGGGTTCAGATAAAAAGTCGTGGGAGTCATTGTTCTAACTGGGAAATGATTAAAATCACATTTCTTATGTTGTTTGGGCAAGACAGAGAACTGAGAGAGCAAATGTAGTTTTCTGTGATTGTACTGGAGAGCAAACTAAACGTATTACACAATTACAAATTTGTTGATAAAACACTGCAGATTTTTTTTTCTTTTCCTGCATCCATATGTGTCTTTATTTATTTTATTTGTGTGATATTTGATCACAGACAGTTTAATACAGTGGGAGTAAAGCTGTTTGGTGAGGCAGTGAGAAGATGAACTAGATGTAGATTATTGGGTTTAAAACCTCAGCAGCACAACCAGTGTTGCTTATCGGAACTGAGAAGAACTTTTGAGAAAAATGCTTTACTTTCAGGTGGTGATTAATGAAAGAGTGGTTGTGAGTGTGTTTGTGTGTATTTTTCCAGTGTCATGCATGTCATTTTGGCCTCAGAGGAGCTGCAGGTGTGCCCTGCTGGGAAGCTTGCCAAACAGGTGGCAAGCCAAAGAAAGAAAGGGAAGAGACAGAGAGAATGAGAGACAGAAAGAGAGAAATAAAACAGTGAAAGAGAAGAACACCACACCACAGAGACAAAAATACACTGTGCATGTGTATGTATGTGACAAAGATAAAGTAGAATAGATTCAGTCAAGTATGTGTTGTGTACAAAAAAAAGAAAAGAAAAAGACAACGTATTGACAGACGAGAGCAGTGGAATGTGACAGAGTTGGAGGATTGGGAGGAAGAGGAGGACAGAAAAACAGAGTGAAGGGGCTCATGGGAAAGCTGAAGGTGTTAATGAGAGAGGGCGAAAGAGACAGATGGAGAGAGAAAATGTGGGAGAGACACAAAAAGAAGAAATCTATTGACAGGATGAGAGAGTGCTGATTAATGATCAGTGATTGTTCACTTCTGAATGTGTTTTCACTGCCTCAGCCTATAAGTCCCTTTGATTTTTGTCAGAATTTTTTTTCTTTCCTCCTTTTCTCACTTTCTCTCCTTCTCACTCTTCCACCCACTGTGTCTCATAATGTCAATACAACATTGTGTTAACCACAGACTAGAAGCAAATACTCACATAAATATCCAAAATCTTATTCATTCTACCCTCAGGGGAGCCACTGATCGATCCGTGATCCCTGTGATAAAACCACTTTGTTGCTCTGAATCCGCCAACCAGCTGAATGAAAAATAATGTACCAAATTCAACTCCAAGTGGTGATGAAGGCATCAGCAACCAACCTTGAGAGTTTATTTCCAAGTCACAGTGCATCAGAGGAATAAGTTTGTAGTGACATTGTGATTGTGATATGCACATTGTTCTGTGAGCTGTCATAATTCACGAGGAAAAAAAAAGTAAAGATTAGAGGAATGTTTTAGTTTTCTATTCTGTTAATCTGGACATGTTTACCCACAGTTTGAGAACCACTGACAGGCTGGTTAGTCCAAGCTTGGTTTGGACTGATAGCTATACGTTTCTAGCTTTTCAGATCCATGCACTCCATGTCCTTATGACCTAAAGAAATCAGAAATATATATTTTGCTATAAACACTTTTTTTTTTGTCAGATTTCATGACTCATCTAGAATAACATGCCAAACAAACACTGGTGACAGAACCGCTGCTCACCTTCCCCATCACCTCCCAACCAGTTCACACCATTTACACACATTACATACTTACCCGCACTTACCTGGATGTTTACAGGCATGGCCTGACATATAATGGATAGCTGTGATTTATGACTGCAGCTCAGAGGCAGAGGGTGACAGGAAGAACGGCAGAAAGAGAGAAAGGGGAAAAAGAGGGACAGTTAGAGAGACACAAATGGTGGCAGACAGAGAAGGCAGTTTACACATGCACACACACACACACGCGTGCACACAAACACTCTGGATCTCCAATCAAACTGAGGCTAGAAAGACTGCTGTAGGAGAAAATGAGTTTTGTTCTCTGGAGGCTCAGAGAGAGAAAGACGGCAGAGAGAGAGAGAGAGAGGGAAAAGAAGAAAGAGAAAGAAAATGAAAATTTCCAAAGGAAGAACTGAGGAATCGTTGTCTTGCTTGAGGCCATGTTGGCAGTCGTTGTGAAAGGAGAGAAGATTTGTCATTCACATCCACTTCTCTCTCTTTCCCTTCCTCTCTTTATCTCTCTCTTTCACACACACACACACACACACACACCACACACACCACACACACACGCACACACACACACACACACACACACACACACACACACACACACACACACACTCACTGTGCCATCTGTGCTTCCTTGAGGAGCAGCAAACCCAAATCTTCTCCAAAAAATGCTAACTACAGCGATACGTCTCCACAGTTTGTTTGTGTGTGTGTGTGCATGTGCGTGTGTGTGTGTGTGTGTGTGTGTGTGTGTGTGTGTGTGTGTGTGTGTGTGTGTGTGTGTGTGTGTGTATTGTGAGGCGGTTATATTCGTCTTGGTGGTGTCTGACGGGGCATGGCTGCTGAGCTGCAGCCAAAATACTCCATTTGACCCAGATCATCTCAGCACCCAGCTGGTGTATGTGTGTGCGTATGTCTGTGCATAGTGTTTATGCCTATTTGTCAGCGATATGATGAATTTTGGACATTGCCCATAATGATGTAAGAGCTCCCTCCCACATGTCCTCTGACTCTTCTTATTATTCTGTTTATGCCTCCTTTCACCGTGTTTCTCCCTGATTTGCTATTTCTGCTCCTCTCTCTCGCTCCCCTTTTCCGCCTTTCTGTTCCTCATTCTCTTTGTTTGTCCCTTTCTGCAAGGAAACTGGAGCACTCACCACGTAAAGGTCTTCATCAGTGTATGTGTGTGTGCATTTGTGATACAGGTGTGTGTGTGTGAAATGGGGTTTTTATTTGTTATGGTGACATCTTGGTGCCCCTGTGCTTCACCTGTCAACCCAAACATTTAATTTTGCCGACAACAGAGAAGGGATGCAGGTCTCACCTGAACCTTGGTGAGTTGGACTTACTTGAGGTGCGGATGGGAGCGAGATCCAAGTCCATTGCCAACCATGCATTGGTGGATCACAGAGTTGGTGTCATATCATTTAGATTAACACATTAATGGAAAAACTAAACCAAAATACTTATTACCTTTCGTTGTTCATCACAGCCCCAATCAAGGAATTCCTCTCTATATTTCCAGCAGCCCAACTTTCTTGTGTTTCTTCGTCCTAGAAGACACAGAAAATTGGCCCATATACTTCTATCTCAGTCTTCTCCCTGGTTATTGACGTTTAAAGAGAATAAAATGTCCAATTAATTTCCGCCAACAGCCTGTGCAGCATAATCAGCAGAAGTATTTTGGAATGATCAAATGACTCCATCACATATTCAGAGGAAATGATGCAATTTTGTTTTTGGTTGTGAAACAGCGGAGCATGTATTTTCGTTCTCACATACAAACTAAGGATATCGTGTTTGCTAAAAGTTTGCTAAACTTTTCTGCTTGTCTTTCCTTGTGTCTTTTGTGCAGTGATGGATGGGCAGACAGGTATGACGTGACAGACGGTTACGTTAAGGAAGCTGCCGGCGGTATTACCATCAAGCTCCAGTCGGCTGATGTGAAATGGTTTGATGATTACTACCTTAAGCTTCGTCCTGAAAATAACCACAGGAACCCCTGGTTTACAGAGTTCTGGCAGCATCGTTTTCACTGTCGCCTCAAAGGCCACCCACAGGAGAACAACAAGTACAACCGCACCTGTAGCAGTGAGTACAGAGACAAAAAGATATTACAATGGCAATCAAAGCAGTGTTATATATTGTGTAGTCCTTTGAGACATATTGCGATAAGACCTGAAATTTTCTCATTTACCTCAGCGTTACAGCTGTACTGTGTTTTTGTGTTGACCACGGCCATCTGGAGTACAGAGGAAGAGAAGAGAGAGAGAGAGAGAGAGAGGCTGTATTGTTTTGGGTCAACAGAACAGGCTACAGTATCAATCTGCTTTTATTGACGGGCTTTCATAACGGCCAGTATTAATGCAAATAACATGCACTCACATAACATACAAACAGACGGGCTGAACACACACCCACACACCTACAGACATACCATATGGATACACACAGCTTTCCGGTTCATCTGAAGATATCCCTTGTGGCTGTGAGTGCACCCTCCCTTTATTTCTTTGTACCCCCCCTCCTCTGTTTCATTCCCTCCATTCATAGGCAAAACTGAGAGCTGCATCAAAGGAAGTCATGTCTCATGTATTCTAATGAAGTGGGACATGAAATACAAATGAACAAGACACAGGAAGAGACAGAAAGAAATGCGATGCAATGAAAGGAGAGGAAAGAGACTGGTCTTTGGTGCTGGGGGGAGAAAGAAATCACATTTAGTTTCATAAAATTAGAAGGGTAACGTGAAATTAAGAGTTGCACTGATATACCTGCCTTTTCTCTTTCTTTTTCTCCTGCCCTCCCGACTCTAACCGCCCACCTCTGCAGAGCGAGAGTCGCTTCGGCAGCAGTATGCACAGGACACCAAGATGGGGTTTGTCATTAATGCCATCTACTCAATGGCATATGGCCTGCATAACATGCAACGGGCACTCTGCCCAGGCTATCAGGTAGGTACTGCTTTGATGGATGAATGGAGGCATGCAGGGACTGAAGAAGATAAAGGAGGGAGATGAAGGGGTGGAGACTGGGAATGCAGGGACAAAAAGAAGGGTATTGCTGCCATATTTTGAGTATTCTTTACTGTCACCAAGCTGAGGTTTAACTGAAGGATTTTATCAACATGGATGATCATTGACCACCATTTCGAAAGTTGTGTTTCTTAAGCTGTCGGTCAGGGTGTTTTTGTTTTATATGACATGACTGTTGGTGTATTTTAAGGGCCTATGTGATGCCATGCGACCTATAGATGGTGCTACACTGCTGGACTTCCTGATGAAAACCAACTTCACAGGCGTGTCAGGGGAGGGAATCTTATTTGATGAGAATGGAGACTCTCCTGGCAGGCGAGTGCTGTAACTGAACAGAGATGACATCTTTTTTTTCCCGTGGCCTTTTGGATTGCAAAGGCGATAGACAAGAAGTGCCTGTGTTTATGCGTTTTCATGTATGTGTGCCTCTTACGTATAGGTATGAAATCATGAACTTCAAAAAGATGGGGAAGGACTATTATGACTACATTAACGTTGGCAGCTGGGACAACAGGGGCTTGAAGATAGATGATGATGAAATCTGGCCCAACAAAGACGCAATCATCAAGTCAGTCTGCAGTGAACCCTGCGACAAAGGACAGATAAAGGTGAGTAAGACTAAAAGATGACTTGTTATATGAGGTATTGGTCAAGTGTTTACATGTGGTATAAAATATACAAAGTGACTGGTTTACAAGCTGTTTACTAAGTGATCATTCAAAAGGTTATTAGAGGTAATATTGAATAAAGTGAACAAATCACTCTACCATCAACAAAATACAAAGCAGTTGCGGCGTCTAATGTACATGACACATTTTCATCTGTGTAAAACATTATACATTTTCACTGCCTCTTTTAAATTAATTAGAAATGCAGTTAAATTCTGAATGAGATGGGTTCATTGGATATTTTCATTCTGAATTTTTCTCAGCTCGCTGTGAGCTTGTACACAAAGGTGCACGCAAACACAGACAGTGTACACTCTGCCCCTTCCAGGTGATCCGTAAAGGTGAGGTGAGTTGCTGCTGGACGTGCACTCCCTGTAAAGAAAATGAGTTTGTGTTCGACGAGTACACCTGTCGAGCCTGTGAACTGGGCTCCTGGCCTACTGATGACCTCACAGGTCAGTCTCTGTATGTTTGTGTGTTTCATGTATGTGCCTGCACATTTATTGTTAACCTTTAACTGCAATGAGCACATGGAACTACACGATTTGACAATGCTCTTGCATGTGTGGTGGTAGTGATGCTACATGACAGAAAATGCACACATGTGTGTGTGTGTGTGTGTGTTTGTGTGTGTTTGTGTGTATGTGTGTAGTGTCATGGGATAAAGGATTCTTATTGGAATGAAGATAGTTGTGTTTTCCCTGATACAATATTATTATTATTATACGGTTAGTCCTGTGGTGGTTACAGTAGAGAGAGAAACTGAGAGACCATCCCTTCATATCACCTCTCCCTTCTCTTTGCCTCTCCTCCCCTCCTCTTCCCTCCCTTCCATTCCCTCTCTCCCATCCCTTTAATTTGTTACCAACATGGTCACCAATGTTTTAATTATTTTGCATCAAGAGCAGCTTTCAATGCAAATACATTTCAGTTGCAATGAAAATTTATTTCCCCTCCATTGCGTCCGAAGCGGTTGGTTGATATTGCCTTGTTATGCTTTCAGCTGCTCATTATAATGCTCGCTAGCTCCTCACCAAGCCCAATGATTAAAACATGAATCCAGCCCTGCTGAAAATTCAGATTGAGCTTCTCTGCCAGAGACAGAAGCATCCTGAAACTAAAACGCGGAGCAAAGCAGTGAGAAAATGAGAAAGAGAAAGTTGACAGTGAAAAACAAGGGAGATAAAGGATTGAAAGCATGACTGGGGTTACCCATGTGCACATTTGTGTGTGTTTGTCTCTGCATGTTCATGTGTGCGAGTATGTGTATGTGACTCATTACATCAACAATAAGTGCCGCATGTCCCCCAGTGGGGCTATATGGAAACAGCAATAATGAGGTGTAAACAAACTGCTTGCCCTGTTCCTCCAGCAGACATTTTGATTTCTCTCCCTCAGGCCAAAAGAAAGGAGAGAAAGAGTGTGAGAGATGAAAAGAGGGAGAGATAAAGAGGCAGCGGGAATAGAGGAGATAGAGTGAGGTCTCAGCTGGCAGGGACCGGAGGTAAAGCGGGTGTGAAAACCTTAGAAAGCAATGGGAGAGTTTAGGAGACAGCTATAGAGCTAAAACAAGAAAAAGATAGTAAGTGAAAAGTGACTTGGAAGCATAAAGACATGGTGAAAGTGAGTTTGAAAAGAGAGAGGAAGGGAGAGATGGAGATGAATAGAGCCTCTGACAGAAAAGGCAACCAGGAAGAGTGAACGGAGCAAAAAAAGAGGAAAAGGGAGGATTAGCTTTGGGATTTGAGCCTCTCCACTGATGGGTAAAGTTCCAGAGTCTGAGTCTAAGAATGTTTGAAGGAGTTTTCCTCAAAACTTTCTATCGACTGAACCCCTCGAATGGTCCGCCTCCCCTTAATGCACCCGTGTGGCTTAGGGTCAAACACGACACAATCTCCTGCAGGTTCTGTAAACTCATTAAGTGTTAATTTGCCGACCTAGCCGGTGCTTTTAGACCGCTCTGAGAACAACACTGATCTGGGATTTTCAGCCCCAACATCTAGATTTATGTGGGCAGGATTAATTGGAGCTAAATTCTCTGCAAGTTCCTTATTTTCCTCCCATCGTACATTTTCACTGGTAGGTGGTCCTCACCCCTAATTTCTAGACACAGTAACAGAAGCACTTGTCTGATTATTGTGTTTACACACACTGTATGATTTTCAATAACTCACACTAATTTAGCTCAAGATTTGTATAAATTTTATCAAGTTTTAACTGATATGTCACTTTGAGCTTTTCAGTGACATAAGCCTACAGGTGGGCCACATCCTCTGCAGAATGCTTCTGCCTGACTTATTTTGTTACAGTCCCTTTGGCCTCCATACAGCAATTAGGCTGTTGTTGAAGCCCTCACACCTAACCACATCACTGATTTAATAAACTTTATTGACCGTGTTAAAGGCAAAGTCATTAAATTACCTAAGTCCTTTTTAACGACTCTTGTGTAGCTCTGTACAAACAGTGTTTTGTGTGTCTGAGAGAGAGAGAGCAAATTAGAGAGAGAGAGGGAAGAAAAGAAAGCAAGACGGAGAAGAAAGTGATAAAGGAGGACAAAGAAAACAAGAAAGTCACAATGATAAAAGTTTTTAGGAAGCGTCTACGTGCGCCCCTGCTTCTCCGGTATGTCCAGATCAACCAGCCGGATAATTTCATCAAGCGTTAAGATGGATCATAATTACAACTGTCCCTTTAATTAATGACACTTTATCTCTTGCCTGGGAGGGAGACAGAGATGGAGGGAGGACAGGAGGGAGAGAATTAGGGAGAAAGGTGGGAGGGTTGAGGATGAAGAGACATAGGGGAGATGTTAGGGGGGGAAAGAGAGGGACAGAGTGATTGATGAGTACTATAAAGAAAAAGAGGGCGACAGGAAACAGAGATCAAGATTGAATGACAGGGGGAATGAAGAAGAAGGGGAGGAAGAAGACAGAGTGGACAACACAGTACAAAATGTACTGCAGGGACAAAAGTAGGGTGCAAAATAGCAGAGGTGTGTTAGAGAAAAACCTTGACTTGAGGACCAGCTGCAGGCACTGCTGATCAGAGACATCCCCACCTGCACATGTACAGGTCCAACGTGCAGATCCTGACCTGCGTAGGTTGCTAGACATGTACTTTACACTGATGTTCCACCTCAACAAAAGTAGGGAAGACTTAACTGAAGTTCACTCTGTACCGTCCAGTTTCTATCCTTCACACACATCAAAGTTCTTGATTAATTTTGTTTCAAAAAATGCATCCCCATATCTTCAGGCTGTGACCCCATACCAGTTGAGTACCTGCGGTGGGGAGACCCTGAACCCATAGCTGCTGTGGTCTTTGCCTGCCTTGGTCTAATGGCTACGTTCTTTGTCACTGCTGTCTTCATCAGGTAATGAATCTCTAACCTCAGAAACCGATGATGAGAAACTGATGAGAACTGTAGAGTAGACAGAGATATGCACCATATGTACCCACTTTGTGTGTATATTTCTGTGTGTGTTTAAATTATTGGATACATACCGAATGTCTGTCCTCACTTCCGTGTTTGTGTTTCTGAACATCATTTATTTGTCTGAATGTGTCTTGATTCAGGTTTCGAGACACCCCAGTAGTGAAATCTTCCAGTAGGGAGCTGTGCTACATAATACTGGCAGGGATCTGCCTGGGTTACCTGTGTACCTTCAGCCTCATAGCCAAACCCCATGTCATCCACTGCTACCTCCAACGACTGGGAATAGGCCTGTCACCTGCCATGAGCTACTCAGCGCTTGTCACCAAGGTAAGGACTGAATTAAGAGTTTGTGAAATAATTATGAGAAACAGGCTGCAGCAACTGCGAGAGGTGTAGGCCTAAAGGATACATCTGTGGGTGGAAGCAAAGCTGTGGACTGAATGAGAAAGAAACCAGAAAAAAAAACAGTCCCCTGATACATCAGATTAAAATCCATTTTATATTTGTTAGACTGAGGGGATATGGGTAACATAAAATTAGAAGCCAGAGCATAGGTCTGTCCTCCACCTGTCCTATGGGATTTTGGGAATGAGTGCTGACTAACAGGGAGGTTGCAGGAAACTGCAATATTCAATTAAAGTGTTTCTTACTAATATGTCTCTGTATAAAGACAGTGGCAGCAGTGTGGAGGCACAGAAAGAAGATTGCCAGAATAAAGATACAGTATGTTCAGTATAGAGTTTATTAAAATGTCCTGATGGTGTTTGCGATCTGACCCCAGACGAACCGCATCGCTCGGATCCTGGCAGGCAGCAAGAAGAAAATCTGTACAAAGAAACCTCGCTTCATGTCTGCCTGCGCTCAGCTCATCATTGCCTTCCTCCTCATTCTGCTGCAGCTGGGCATCATCGTGGCTCTCTTCCTCATGGAGCCACCTGATGTAAGTAGTATGTCTCCGTGTCTGTTTCTCATTGTGAGTGGGAGGGTAGGTCATTGAGACAGACTTAAGAGCAGACAAATTAACAGAGATTTAATGAAGAATGAGTTGATTTGGGGAAAAAAATGAAGTTACAGTATAATGAGGCCCTTAATTTCCAAGAGTCTGTTTCTATTATATCACTGATGTTTTTAAGACCATTTGACACATGCAGTAGTAAATTAATGAGCAGATCAACAGACGCCCTGCTACACTATTTTTGTTGTCTTTATCCAAAACATTATGGTTTTCAGTGGCAGCTAAACGAGCCCACTTTAAGACTGTGTTAGTATTCAATTCTCTGGCAGCAGACTTAAAACACTGGGCATTTGAAGCTGCCAGTGTAATGAATAAAAATGTCAGTTTGTTAATTTGTACTGCTTCCCCGGCCTCCTTTTTTTTTTTTTTTAAATGCCTCTGTTGTCACACACACATTTGCCAGAATACCCACTTTTCTTAGCTGTTGTATCAATGGCATGTCGTGTTCCCTCCTGTTTCTACAGGTGATCCATGACTACCCCAGCATCCGCCAGGTCAACCTCATTTGCTACACCACTAACCTGGGTGTGGTCGCTCCGCTGGGGTACAACGGCCTGCTCATCCTCAGCTGCACCTTCTATGCCTTCAAGGTACTAGATGAAGTGTTTGTTTGTATTTACTGTACATTAGCGCTTTAAAGTTCCTAGGACACCTATAGTAGGAGCCATAGATTGTTATGTCTGTAAATATGTGTATTCATAATAAATGTCCAATTTGTAGTATGTACACAGTACCTCTCTTACCACAACAGCTGCTATATGTGAGAAAAGTCATCATGTGAAAAGCAATGATGAGACCACTGTTTATGCATTGCTGCTCTACAACCTTTCAACAGCAGTAAATGAAATTTTATTACAACAAACACATTAAAAAGTCAGTGTTTGATTATGGGTGGCCCGCAGCCATCCATTTTCTGTAGAGTGTGAGAGCAGAATGGTAAAAAGAGACAAAAGCTGAAATGCACTGCACTTCAAGCAAATAAATTGACTGTGTTTATGAACACAGCAACGCAGCAAACCAATAAAACTCTGGTGGTGCAGGGTTGTGACACCATGTTTCACATAATGGTGAGGTTGACATCAAAAATATAACTGTAGCGCAAAAGCAGTTTGTTATCAGTGTTTAGTCTGCTTCTGTAAATTTTAAAGGCAGTTTACACAGAACAATTTAACACCAATTCAACACTTTGTCTCTCTCTCTTTCTTTTTCTCCAAGACCCGCAACGTCCCAGCTAATTTCAATGAGGCTAAGTACATTGCCTTCACCATGTACACCACCTGTATTATCTGGCTGGCCTTTGTACCCATCTACTTTGGTTCCAACTACAAAATTATCACCATGTGCTTCAGCGTCAGCCTCAGTGCCACTGTGGCTCTGTGCTGCATGTTCGTACCCAAGGTAAGGCTGAAGTTAAAAAAAAACAAAAACAAAAATCCACAGTTTCTGCTTCTCACTCCTTCACTGCTTCGATCTATATGTTTTCTCCCTGCTTAAAGTCACCGCAGATCATTTTTTTGTGATTCCATGGGGAAACCTCAAACATACTGTGGCTACAGTCTTTCTAAATCAGTGCACAAGGTATATTAGCCTGCAGGTAACCATGGCAACAGTACTGATACTTCATGCCACATCACCAGTCAATTCTCAGTGTTGACACGGACTTAACCATGCAGCCAGCCAGTGTGTTTCACTGTATATGTTTACTTCTTTTCCGTCATATTTTGCCCACAACACAGCACAGTTTGTTTAGGTGTGGACATGGACCCCAACATACTTAATGCTTGTGACTATTGACAGTAGTAGTTCACAGACAGAGCTCCCAGTAAACAGTAACCTGCAATTGAAAGTGAGTGGGGAAAGTTAAGTTTTTGAATGAATAATTAGAAACTTGAAATTAAATTTTCACCACATGCCTGTACTGAAGTGAAAAGCCCATTTAAAATATGATCACGTATCATGGTTTGTCCTACTTACGCACTAATAGCTAGATATTCCTGTGGAGCTTCAAAAGAAATGCAATCAATAAAAACAATTAGCCGCTGCCTCTTCTGAGAATTGTGTTTTTATTAGAGTTCTACATTTAAAAGACATAAAAGCCTTTATCACTCCTCTAAAAAGTACATTTATTAAAAGACAGTTTTGTGTAGACAGACAGCAACCAAGTGTCTCCAGACACTGACACAGTGCTGTCGGTCTTTGCTCTCTCTAAACATGATTCAATTAAGCTGTCCTCTTTTTTAAAAGTTGTTTAGTCATGGTTAATTAACATATTTTGTGTTTTATTTTGTATCAGGTGTACATCATTTTAGCCAAACCAGAGCGTAACGTGCGCAGTGCCTTTACCACTAGCACAGTGGTGCGCATGCACGTGGGCGACGGCAAATCGTCCTCAGCTGCCAGTCGTTCTTCTAGTCTGGTTAACCTGTGGAAACGCAGAGGCTCCACTGGAGAGACACTCAGGTACATCTTTGTGTGTGTGTGTGTACACTAGAGATTTCTTGGCTAGGTTAATGCCAGGTTACTCCTCAGTTACAGTCCAAGGCACCATTTCTGTAATGGCCCCACTCTGAGACTATTTGTGGTGTGTGTGTGTGTGCGTGTGTGTGTGTTTGAGCTCTCTATGAGATTGATTCTCTGAACTCCCCTGAGTCTGCCTGACTGTTCTTCTGACCCTAACATGAACTGCAGACAATTGCCTAATGGAGACATGGCAAAGGAGAGAGACAGGAATGAACTGAGGAAGGGAGGGTTGGGGAGAAAACTGAGAGAGAAAAAAAATGAATGCAGGGAATGGACAGAGAGACGAAGTGCAGAAGTGATGGATAAGAAAGAGAAGAAGATGCTAAAGGAACAGTGTGAAAAGGAGAGACATAATAGCCGTCACGCCCAGCTTAAGGCCATCCACAAGTCATCTACTGTGACAAGGAACTGATCAAAGGACACAAAGGGAGTGACGCACAGCCACTTGCCCGGAATGAAAAGGGAGAAAAAAGACAAGAACACATTTTCATCTGTCAGCAGGTTACTCCATCTCACCCCGCTTGGCAAGCAAGATTTCAATCACGCTCTTATGAGAAATGTCAGGAGTGTTTCCATCTTCGTTTCCTTTTATTCCTCTCTTCCCCTCTCCATCTCTTTTGGTCCTATCTTCCCCTGTGGGTGGTGGTAATTGGCAGGGCTGTCTATCTCCTCAGTGCAGCGCTGGAAGCTGTTGCCTTTGAGATGCTGTCATTGTGTAGTCTGAACAGACGCAGACAGACATGAAACCGGCAGACCACGGGGCAAAAGGAGAAATATTTAGAAGAAAGTCATATTTGACTCATGTTTGAACCAAATGTTTGAACTGCTGAAGACTGCTTTGTTTACCTTCACCAGTCATTAAAATCCTCCTCAGAGCTGGATACGATACACGTGAGATCAGATCAGTCAAGTTCTCCTTTAGAATGTGCAACATGTGTTTCAGCTAGTAGCAGGTCCTACCTCTCTTCAAAGCCTCCTGTAAGAGACTCCACCTATGGGATCAAATGAGTAGAATCACTGTGCATGTGTAGGTGCAGGTTGACATAAGTAGAATATGGATATGTGTGCGTGTGTGTATGTGTGTGTTTCCAGAGTGATTTGAATTCTTCTCACCCCCCCCAGCCACAGTGGTGTGAGGTTTAATCAGAAGTTCCACTATAGATTAATCACACTAATTAACCTGACAAAAGGACGAGACGAAGAAGGGGGGGTGGGGACAGAGTGCTATGACTGATGTGAAGCAGATTAAAGTGGGGAAAAAAACTGCAAGATAGAAGTAGAAATAGAGAGAGGAAGAGAGAACCTGACAAAGAAAAATGAAGAACATACTGGTGGGAAAAAATAGAACAGAAAATTAATTGTAATGAAATTAATCAGCAAGTGAAGTCCAACTGATTTTCTGTGGTTGAGTCAAGGCTCCATTTGAATATGTTTGTATCTGTTAAATTACATTACTCATCTAGGATAATGAATTGGAACTAATACAGAGCAGGCACAGTTTATGTAATGTTTTTGCTGTGTGTGGTTTTGTTACTGTGCAGTTTTGTTTCTGTTTGTGCATTTTGTTGCCCTTTTTGGTTCAAAATGCTAATTGACTAACTACTGCTTTTAGATTGGCACTACAAAATATGTTTCTTTGTTTTGCAAACATTAGTATTTTATGGAAAAAAATATTGAATACATTAATAAACAAGGAGATTATTGCTATCAGGATAGACTTGTAACGATAATCAACAGTACAATAAATTCACATTAATTATGGAAACAAGTATGAAAGTATAATTTTAGAAATATCTCATCTGCATTTGAAATGTCATGATGTGATACAAAATTAGGACTGCAAACACATCCACCGAGTAGAATATTAACAAAAACTAGCATATATTTTATTTGAAAGAAAGAGCAAATAATGTTCAGTATATTTATAACACCCACAGTTCAGTTGCCAGCCAGGAAGTACTCTGCAGATGGACAAAGTGAAAGAAATGTTTATAATATAATATTCAGTGCTTCTTCATCATTGAAGACAGTCTCTTACCAAACTAAAATCTGCACTTAAAGACGACATTAAACACAACCAGGCAAATCAAAAATCCATTTTGTGATCTGTCTAAATTAAAAACAAAGAAATAAAAGTGTTATACCTTCTCATTTATACAATCTTAAATCAGGAATGTAGACTGTTTTACTCAAAAAAAAAATCATTTTGTTTTTCCACTCCTAACTGACAAAACAAAACTGATAAAATACTAATTAGCTGAACGTGGTAAATCTACCTCCAAGCACTAAAAACAACCCTTTCTTTCTTCTCTCTCTCGTTCCTGCCACTTCCTTCCTGTTCTCCAGCTCCAACGGTAAATCAGTGTCTTGGGCACAGACAGAGCGCAGCAGTTCACGTGGCAACCACCTGTGGCAGCGGCTGTCCTTCCACATCAAGAAGAAGGAGAATAATCAGACTGCTGTCATCAAGCCCTTCTCCAAAACCTCTGAAGAACGTTACTGTGGAGGGGGTGACCTTCCCCCACATGTTCCTCTGCCCTCCCTCCCGTCCATGTCCTCCCTGCCCACTCATCCTGACACTGGCACAGATAAAACCCTGTACGAGCTCTCGGAGGCAGAAGAGCACTACTCGATCACTTACAGGCCTCAGACACCTTCGCCAATCAGTACGGTCAGCCAGAGGCTGGGGGCAGGTCTAGGGGAGGAGCCTCAGATGACCAGTGTTCCTAAGTACCCGAGCAGCATTTGCAGCGGCGGAAGCAGCAGCAGTTGTGGTCCTGCCAGCAGTGGCTCTGTTGTCGTTGGGAGCGATGGTCGCTTGGTTGCCGTGGACGATCACCCGGGAGAGGCCCAGACTTCGCTGATGGACCAGATCAGCTGTGTGGTGAACCGCTTCACCGCCAACATCACTGAGCTCAACAGCATGATGCTCTCGTCCTCTCCGACCCACTCGCACACACACAAACACACACCTCCTTCTCCTCACCCCACCGACCCGTACCTGTTACCCTGTGAGCTCCAGATGCCCCCGACACTCACCACCTACGCTGATGTCCAGCCCCTCCCACCTGTCGAGTCCAGCTTGGGTGGCCGGGGCGGCTGCCTCGTTCACCCTATCCCTCACTCACCTTACCCACTGCCGCCTCCTCACCCCCAGACCTCCCCCTCTCTCTCGCCCATGCGAGGAGGTCTGGGCTCCTGCCTCACCGACTCTCCCCTGAGGAGGGTGGAGTTGGAAGAGGAGCTTATTGCTTTGACTCCTCCGTCGCCTTTCCGCGACTCTCTGGCGTCCAGCAGTGGCTCACCTGTCTCAGAGACAGATCTGTGTCTGCCCCCAGTCCCCTCCCATCCTCCCCCCTCTCCCCCTTCACCCAGGTACAGCAGACTCACACTCAGAAACTACAGCCAGAGTTCGTCCTCACTGTGAGGCAGAGATAACAAGTGGAAAAAAAAAACGTGGAAGTGAAGAGGAGCACTCAAAACCACAGGTCACAGCGAGAAAGAAGGATGGATTGACTGAAATACATTCATCCCTTCATGGAGTAAAAACCTGAAGTAAAGGAATCACAGAGGGCTGGTTGGTGAATGCACCAAGATGTGTTTGTGTTTACATGTTTGCGGTGAGATGCAAGTATGAGACGCTTTCCAATGTCGTATTTTCTTAGTGCTGTCTCTCACGGGTGAAGCATGATAAACTGCAAAAAATGGCCACTATAACTCTGCAGTCTTTTGGTGTCTTTAAGCCAGAAATCGTTCTCAAAGGGTCTAGAGCAATGTGTCATTTAGGATTGGGTAGTGGCCTTAAGGTAACACGGCTGTCAACTAATTAGAGACTGTGAATGTGTGTGTGTGTGTGTGTTTGTGTGCACGAGTGTGTTTTTGCTGTGTCTTAGTTTATGAGAGATAATGGCAACATGACAGCGAAGACTATTGAAGAGGTAACACTCCTGACGCCTGTGCGGGCTAAACAGAGGTTATCAAGGGCACATCTATTCATACACACACACGCACGCTCAAACACATTAGTGTGAGCACACACAAACAAATACAATGTAAGGGAAAAACACTGTAAATATTTGAGAGGTTATGGATTTTTCTTTGATGATAAAATCCAACAAGCTTCTGACAAAAGTGCATTGTGTTAACATACTGGGCTGTATGTTACTCTGAACAACTTTCTCACAAAAGCATCTTTTGATTCATTCAGCTCTACAATCTGTTTCCTCCACGCAGTTTTCTTTTCCTCAGTCCCTCTTTCTCTTGCTGCTTTCTTTTATCCTGCCAGTATGTCGGTATTTTCTACTTTTCCAGTTTGTTTTCTTCAGAATTTTGAATGTATATTTTCTACATGATTCCTGAAGCTGTTGGGACCAAACCTTTTGTACCTCTCTGTCCGTGACTTGAGAAAGAGGGAGAAGAGGGATTGACAAACCCGGGCCTCGTTTTACCATAAAGATAAAAATCATTAAATTTTGTCGAGGTGGATTGCTGGAAGAAATCTGACCTCAAAGCCTGTTGTTAGTGTGTGACATTTAACAGAGCATAATCTAAGGCTTAGCTGGATCCCAGTCATGACCTTTTCTTTGTACAGTTTGTCAGCGGGGCACAAGTGCCACTCTGTTTCATCAGAGACAGTGCTTTGAATGGGATTAATTGGAATCACAATCAGCTCTAATCTTAGCGGGCACAGATTGATCCTCAGCCTCTACCAGGGTCATCTGTTGCACCGGCGCTACGACCCTTTTAAGCATCTCCACTCTTTTCAGACAAAGAGGGGCAGAACACCAAAAGAGGTTCACAAATTAAAATCAAGCTTCAGATGGGCTTTTTGGATATTTCTGAGAGGTTCAGATAAGATTGATGCTACACTACTGTTATTCTCACAAGACCAACCTGGTAGAGGACAATGACTGACATCCAGTTTAACCAAACAGAAAGAGGCACACATGAAAATTACCCCAAAAATTCTTCACATTCTACTGACTTAAAGGAATAATTCTGCAATTTTCAGGAACTTGCTTGCTACAAGCTTACTTGCCGAGAGCTAGACGAGAAGGTGGATACCACTTGCATATCTGTCAGGTGACTATCTGAAGTTTCTGG
Organism: Toxotes jaculatrix; assembly: GCF_017976425.1. Classification (NCBI taxonomy): domain Eukaryota; kingdom Metazoa; phylum Chordata; class Actinopteri; family Toxotidae; genus Toxotes; species Toxotes jaculatrix. Next base: position 15,352,725 of record NC_054402.1, on the reverse strand, counting down.
TCTGGTCTGTTAATTACTGAGCCTTACAATCCAACTTTTAGACAGAGCCAGGCTAGCTGTTTTCACCTGTTTCCAGTGTTTATGCTAAGCTTACCGGCTTCTGCCTGTGGCTTCATATTGAATGGACAGAGTGGCATCAATCTTCATCTCACTCTCGGCAAGAAAGCAAATCCGAATCAGAATTGCCAAAATGTCAGTCTACTGGTCTGGTCTCATGACACTAATCCAAAATGTCATACTTCCTGGATTGGGAAAAAGGTTGGAAGTGAATGTAATCTAGATGGGAATTACATTTTCTCTCATAGGTATTTGGCAAAGCCAGTTAGTAGTATGTAAATGCTCTTTGTAGGATTTGTCGGTTTATATGGTGAGATTTACTGTCTGATACTCGCATAAAGTTCAAATTCAGGTCATACACCTGATATTCCAGTCATAAATGAATGTTTAGATGAGTAAACAGAACTGAACTTGCAGGAGACTGAAAAACCTAAAATATCTAATGATTTAAGATTTGGGTGAAAAAGTATGCCTTTAAATGGAAATATTGTACTTACATGTGGCAACACTTAAACAGAATTCGAGAGTAGTACTGGGATATAAAATGTGCCGATGAATGCATTCACTAAGATGCTTTTGAGAAATGGGGCCTTGGCATTGTGTCAGCTCCCTCCACAGTGGAAAACACTCAGCAAAGTAAAGGAAAAACAAGACATCTGAAGTTACAAGGGTGTGATACACAACACAGACATTTTTAGACATTTTATTTGAGGAATGGTTTCTGCAGATAAAACATGGATTGGTATATCAAGCTAAATCAAAGATAATTAGACTGTTGGTATCACAACAACAATCTGTGCTTCAAAATGTTGCCTGTGTATGATCTCCATTTTTTCTGCAGCTTATGCATTTGTCTGCTGTGACGGCTGACTGATGCAGATGCCATCCATGGTCTGATTTTTTTTTTTTTTTGAGTGTAGTATTTCTGCTCCACAGTAGCCAGCAAGAACAAACTCAGACAAAGTGATTCTGTAAATAATAAGGGCATGCAAAGACAGTTCTGTTTTGTTTCAGATGAAAGTACATTTATTTACATATCAACAAAGGTGAAAAAAAAAGAAAAAAAATGTTTTTGAACTATGTTATAACATACAGTACCAATATATGTTACGACTACAGAAACTGTGTTACTACTCTGAATGTGTGAGTGACCATTCCTATTCAAATGTCTTGTAATTCAACAATATAATAATAATGAATATGAATATGATTATTGTGCCAAAGGGGTTTGGGAGGGTCTAGCTTACTAGCTTGTGGGTAAATATGTGGTTTCATAAAAAAAAAAAAAAAGAAAAAAATGTAAATGTAAAATTGTTTCTATTGTTTTGGATATTTTCTTTCTAAATATTCCACATTTTACAGTGTAAAAGCAATATTATCCATATGTATACAAGGTGCACATTCTTAAATCATAAACAATGTTTTCGATTCTTGTTTCTTTTTCATCCCTCTGGAAAAAAAAGGAGGTGGGTGGATAAGATGACATTTTTCTTTGCATTTTTTCTAAATCTATATTTAATGAAAGGGAGATATTTAGTCATTTCTAGTTACCACAAAGGTGCAATTCCCTATTTTTGCAATGTTATCTTCTCACTGTAGTTCTACTTTTTCCTGATTTTATTAATGGTTCAGTTTTTAATCTAAGAGTCCAGTCTACCGAAGGCATAGGGTCATAGGAAAGGAGATGATTTGTGTTTACCATTAATTCTTTACTTTTTAAGATGTGTGCAGCAAACTTGTCCTTATGTCCTCAAACAAGCTACAGTATGTCTCTGCCATTCAAAGCAAGAGAGCTAACTACTCAAATGGGTTAAAATCGGGGGAAAATTAAGTTGATACGCACAATCAACATCTTAGATAACTGTACAGAGACTTCTGATTGTCATAGGATAAAAAATTACAAGTGGAAAAACAGCATGAAACAAGAACTGTTGGTCACAATTGTGCACATAATTGGTCCCTGTCTGAAAGCGCTGTCTGTGCATCAATACCTTCACATCTGCTCATCTAATTGTACTAATCTGGGTGCTGACCTAACCAGTGCTATTGTTGAGATGTTACTGGAGAAGAACTGTGTTATATCCTGCTGTCAGTGACATTGTTTATAACATGCTGGGAGCTTGCTTCAGCACTTCAGCTGCGTGTTGTTAACCCCCTGGGTGAGGCTCGACAGTTGTGTGCTGCCTCTGCAGAAAAAGACAGGATCAGCGCATACATCTACTGCTGTGTTATTCTCTTTAAGGGCTCAGCTCTGTGACGTTATCTTACATTGAAAACACACATGACCAACAACAAATAGTCATTAAAAAAGGTTAGAGGTTGTTAAAAGTGCAGCATGATGATTTTATGAAACAGAGGGAAATGTTAAATTAGCAGAGAATCAAGGCATCATGTATATCCGGCATTAACAAATAATGCAGACATTGACTCGTAAGCTCAACGTAAACTCACTGAACCACAGGGAGATGAAAATTAATCTGTCATCTATTGTAGCATTTTGAGGAAATAGGAGTTCTTGCATTTGAATCCAATCTCTTTAGTTGTCAGGGGATTTTTTTTTCACACCAGTTGAACCTGGAACTTTCAAACATTTTCCATGTCAAATGCATAGTAATCATTATGGAGACAGGACAAACAAGCTGACAAACTGTGAGACATCTGCACTAATACCATTGCTCCTCATTTAAGCCCTACCTCAAGGATCTCAAAAAAAAAGCTAAAGCTACCGCGCATATTAATCTGGGTTGATCTCCATTAAAATGATATTTCCCTTCATATTCTAGCCAAAACATGATGATGATGAGTAAAATCTTATGCTCGCCAGGAAGATGATCTCCTCGTGATGTCTACCCAAAATGCTGTTGGCTCACTTATTTTCATAAATGCACTCTAAAGAATTGGATTGTTAATCCCTGCACCCAAAAATACTTTTAATCCATGCATGCTTATCTGCTGATAGGAGGAAAACAGACTCAAGGTCATTTATTTTATACCTTTTAAATGAAAATATGAATAGATAAGGCTTTAATCAGTCCCTCTTGTCCCTCATTTATCTTGCCAGATAAAACAGTGGGGTTGTTAGGCTCAATTTTGGGGGGGGTGTGGTGGTAAGGGAGACAGAATTGAAAAAGAAGTACCTCATTCATCATAAGTGCTAGCTACTCTGCTGAATTGTTCTTGAGGAAGACACTAGCAGCTTTCCACCATCTGTAACAGTGGTGCACTTAAGCTGAAGGGAGGGAGGCAAATCAAAAACAGGGATCACCAGAGAGAGATCACATACACCTTTAGGTTATTATCAGGCTGACACTCAAGAGGTCTCCAGTGAGACAGAGCAGCCTCTCCCACAGCCCTGCCTGATTATTTGTTTGATTTGATACAGAACACAGCACTACACTTAGGTTTACTGTGTAAACACCAACATAGACATATGGTTGTATACCTTGTCAGGGCAGAAAGGAAGAAGTTTGTTTTGTCAGCCCACAGTGATTGTCAGTCTCTTACATAATTATTAAAAAGTAACGTGTCACGATGAACACTTTTGTCTCTTACCTTTTAACATAAATAAATAACGATGTTTAGGTGGATAAGAATCTAAATTGTTAACTACACATCAAAAGATGTTGTGTACTTTGAGGCTGAGATCAACCAGCCCCTCTTCCCTCCACCTGCCAAGCAGTGAATCCTTTCACATTTATGTTATTTATGTTAATTCTGTTCTTTGTTTTGTCTTTTTCTCGCACACTAATGAGAAGAAACTGATGAACAGTATTGATAAAATCCAAACAATAGGAAAAATGTGTAAAATGTATTGAAAAGAAGTATCAGTATGAACTGATATTGATCATTGGGACACTATCATTAGTGTTGAGAATGGCATAACATCTGTAGGCTTGAACGAAGTATTTCCAAAACAAAAAATACACCTAATGTTCTGACTGACTCAAAACTTTGTTTTGTAAAAGTACCTGACAGCTCACATTTTCAGGATAAACTCATGGCATTTAGACTCTAAATTGCACTGTACAGAACATTTCAAGATACATATCAGTGTCCTTAATGTTAAATTCCTGAGGGTTGGCGGCTTGAATGAATCCACTTTTGCTGCAGCTGGTTGAATGAAACCCGAGGAGCAGTGGGTGATGACTAGATGTCTTAAAAATCATCAGTATTTTTGTAAGTTTGTCCGAAGCTGCTGATTTGAATGTTGCTTTTTATAACTGAGTAAAGAGCATGTGTGTTTTAATATGCGGTTGTTTCCTCTGCCAGTAGTGTAAAATGACTGATTTTAGGTAGTCAGTGTAGGTTATACAGGGCAGAGGAGATGGAAGCTGTGTAATAAGGAGTTAGGTTCTATATTATATTGATTAGACGTGAGAGAGGAGTTTGTGTTCTTATTTATTTGGCTTCAGGATTTATGAGAAAGTGGAATAACTCATTAAGCAGGTCTGCGTGTGTCTGCAGGGCGTTAATGTTTTACATACAGAGCAGGCAAGTACAGAATTTACAGTATTATGTATTTGTGAAGTATATTTAGATAAACAATCTCATCCTGTCTTGCTATTGGCAAGAGGATTAAACCAAAATGAACTGTGAGATTACACCAGATGGCACAGAGGTATCCTTGCAAGGCATGATGGGTATCAAAGAAACCTCAGTATGGGTGATTTCTTTGATTTTATGCTGTGTGCTTTTTTTAATATTCCTCATACGTAGATCATCCTGTGTGGATTACTGCTGTGGACACAAACACAAACATAATTATTACCCCTGCTTTAAATTCTGATGAGATTCTGTTTTCAGTAGAGTGTTTGACAGTAGAGTGTTAGTGCAATATCAATAAGGAGATGAATGTTGCCTATAGAAGTGATGTTTACATTCTTACTGCTCACTTGAGATAATCAAAATCATCATGTTTAATTACTGAATTCAGTTTTAGTGACATTTTACAAGCTTGTAAGCAAATGAACATGTTTTGTGTTTTTCTGTGACACTGAGGTGGATGATCAGAGCGGAGAAACAAATTTCACTTATTCTCGACAAAGGCAGCTCATCTGCATATAAATTAAGGCCCTGTGTTGTGTTCCAATCTCTTAACAACCCAGACTTATCAAAACTTCAGGCCAGCTCATTGAAGCGGCTACTTTGGGCTTCATTTTGATAAAAAGCAAAATGATGATGGGTTACCATAAACATAATTAAAGGGAAGTGGAATGAGCTGAAATCCCCACACTCAGTGTGCAGAGTGTAATATATTTTTTCTGTATTGATTTAGAAGTATTTATTCACTCCAGGCAGAAAATAACTATTACTAAAATGAAAATTTATGATAAATGTATATTAGTTATTTATTTAAAAACTTGAATTGCAGTGTATCCCCAGACTCCAGTTGTGATTTATCATGGCGTTGTTACCATAAGCTTCTCCACTCAGTGCCAACTTTCTCTCATCTTTTTTATTTCAGGTGCTACTGTGTTTTTTTTTTTTTTTAGCTGGGGTGGATAAACACTACAAAAATTTGATCAAACTGAAGCTATATCTACACGAGCTATTGTTGTGAAAAAAATCCAAATTATAAATATATATTTTTTCTAAGCTGTTTAACTGTGCCAACATCTTGCAAATGTGAAAAAGATGGCTTAAATTCATCATTTTCAGAAGGAAGTTTTGTGCTGTTTATCCACTCTCGGGTACATTTGATAGTTAGCAAATTACTTTAATGAACATGACTGTTTTAAAGCTTTGTTGTTTTGTTTTGTTTTTCTCCTGACGTTCAAAACTGTAGAATGTAATTTGATGCTATATATTGGTGTGACAATGGAAGATGGTTTTATATTTGGATATTTGATTATCTACTTAATATTTTCACTCTGCTTTGTAAAGTGTGAAATGTGAGAATATATGGCTGTAGCTGTTTGGAAAATACAGTATGTTTCTAAGTGGCTTTTTAGTGGGGGTTGATGACAGGTGAGGTGGGGGAGGGTTGTAGATGTCTACTTTAGGCAGACTTTATGTTCAGTTAATGTTTCTGCCCACAAATAAGCTTTAGACTAGTCGCAGTGATTAGAAACTAAAAGGTTTGACATAAATGAATTGCTTTCAGATTGTGCTGGGATCCAAATTGTTTGTCACTGACACTGGGACCTCGTTCACAGGCTTTTTGGAGGCTCCCAACAGACCTGGCAGCAAGAACGAGAGCAGTTTTGGCCAAAGAGAGTTCTTCTCATCTCCCAATTAATGAATCTTTATCTCCTCACTACAAATTGGCTCAGGGTGATGCCCATGAAAGCACTTCTCTCCGGGCTGATCTGTGGCCGCTGGGAACTGCAAACTGAAAGGAGAGTGGGCAGTGTTAACAGGATGCTCCCTGTACCTTTAATATGACTACAGTTGTTTTTTTATTACTGAGGACTCAAGAAATTAGGAGCAACAAGCTTTTTAGTAGAGCCTAGAGCAAGGGTTCACTTCTTCTGTTGTTTAGTAGCAATAAAAAAAACACATTATTTATCTTTTATGAAATTCCCAAAAATCATCAAATCTGGCACAGTTATGGGCACACCTGTTCATGAATATGTTTATATTAGAGGTGATCAAAGTTGGTATATTAGACAATCTGCCTATATTTGACACAGTTGGATCATGCCATCTTTGACCAAAAGCATCAGCTGGAAAATAGCAAATGCAAAAAGACAAAACAACTGTGCTTACTGTTTCTTATCTTGTTTTCTTCTGCCTCCTTTTTGGGAATATCACGTTGCCATGATTGCTCTCACTGCATCTCATCCTTGCTTTTCTCCTTTGTGTTATAAGTGGCAGGAACTGAGGAACAAAGATGAGATGCCAGGCAGGAAGTGCAGATGCATTAATGGAATCTGCAAAGAACCACGAGCCTCCAGAAGCCTGTGCAAAAGGAAAAAAACGGTGAGCATAAGGCAGCTCTAGGTTGCCTCACAACCACATACCAAAAAAGTAACTGTGATTTTTGTAAGTGTATTGGGTAAGGGAACACATGAGTTAAATCTTTCGTTGAGCATGTCTCCTCTCAGCAGAAACACTGTGCTACCACAGCACTTTGGCATTAACAGGTGGATTTCTAAAAGTCACCATACTTTGACTCACTGCAGTCAGACACCCACCCTCTGAGCACCAAGAAAGAGCTAGAGTAGCCTACTAAAAATGAAAAAGAAAAAAAAAAGCATCACAGGGTATTCATTAATTCTAACTTACAGCTCTTTATGATGACATGTTTTTTCTTACTGGGATGTTTCTGGGAGCCTCCAGTCAGTGTGACCACCACACAGCAGAGCTGTGGGGTCAGACAGGAGATGGGATATGGTGTGGGGGAAAAAAACAAAAAAAGAAAAAGAAGGGGTTTTGCTTTTTATTTGTTTCGCCATTGATAAATCATTGTGTAAGTGTACTACAAAGTACCTTTGAATCATTATTGAAATCATTATTAAAAAACTATGATTGACCTTGTCTTTTCTGTCTTTCTGGTTAATCATTGTAATAACGAATAAGTCACAGCTATTCTAATACAAACTTTGTGTACTGAGGTGCAATATACAGAACATGCAGTCAACCCATCTTTGACCCTGCACAGCAGACCTTTGATCATGGGTTAAAAATATCTGGCCAGTTAATGTATACACTCTTTATATAAATATAAGGACCAAACAGTGTTGTCAAATTTTAATTGATTAAAATTGGTCACTGCAGCATTAACACTGGACATTCAACATGGCTGATGGTGCAGATGAAGTAAACATAAATAGGATTTTTTTCCCCTCATTTAGGTGTATTTGTTCTGCAATGATATTCAATGCAGTTGATAAAGATACAATTTAAAGCTGTGATGTCTAAAAGCTGCTGTCATTGCCTCCTACGGGGTTACAAAATTCTCTTTGTAATTCTATAGTTATTATTGTAATTATTATAGTTATTACATTGTTAAAACCAAGTAAATAAATGTCAGACCAAGTTAAAACTCAGGTCCCAAACAGTGAAAAACTCAAACCAAATCTACTTTGATCTGAAACGGGTGTTAACATTATGGATCCCTGTAGAACAGAACATTTTTGTGTTTTTTGTCTAAGAAATGTATATAAAACTCATGTAGGAACAAAGCACTGTACACTACTGTGGTTACTGTGTATTCATTTTAAATGGATAACTGCCATTTTTTGCCCATCAATCTACATTTAATAATGGTTAATGACTGAAGAAACATGTTCTTAGAATTTTTTTTCTGCAAATTTATTGAAAATCAAAAATGAAATCTCTCAGAAAAGTTTTCAGATGCTGAATTCAGTACTTAGTAGAAGCCAAAACAAAGCTTTTAAAGCTTTAGTCTGGACCGCAGACTCAGTTTTTGGTACTGCAGTTCCTGGCCTGGTGTTTTCTTAGTGGAGACATGAAAACTCTCCACTTAGTTCCTTGCAGTGAAGTGGAGCACTGGTAATTGTTTCTCTGTATCAGCAGATTTAAGTATCAAGAGAGAAGAAGCTGGGTCAGTGCATTCTAGCTGCTGCTTCAGAAAGTGTACATGGCACTGCTACATGTAATCACATATATTTCAAAAATCACAATCTTAATCATGATCATTGGCAATCATTGTACAAAACCTTGAAAATGATTTGTGGAAATGAGGGTTCAGTACTGGAGTCTACAATCTGGTCTCCATTTTTTTTTTATTACATCCAGTAGTTGGATAAACTCCCGGTTTCAGAGCCCAAAAAGAACTTGGCAGTCTGTGAGTCTCTGGCCTACATGTTGTTGAACCCAGTAAGAGGAAGCTGCTAGACAGCACCTTGACAGCTTTGTGATATTTGCTTCCCTCTCCATCTCCTTCAGTGTCACAGTGACATGGCAGCCAGTATGACAGAGTGACATCAGCCAATGAATCAGCCCCCAAAAACATTTCATTCATTTAACGGAAGGCATACAGGCCAAGACAATGAAATTACCCTGCCATCTTTCATTCTCTCTCCCTATCTCCTCTCGGTCTCACCAATTCACCCTCTTTTATTTCTCTCTGTTGCTCGGCTTCACCATTTTTTTCCTCTTCACCCCTCAGAACAGAAATTACCAAATTGCTGGCCATGGCCCACTGTTCAAATAAATGGGAAGGTTGAATAGGCAATAAGCAAACCGGCAGGAAAACAGAAAAAGGGAGAAAAAATAAAAATGTAGAAAACTGGTTTGTCATAACAGTGGAGGCAAGTATCATGTCTATTCAAGGTTATTCAAATATCATGTCTACATCAATATCTAGGCCTACTTCACTGACCTCCTGTGGGATGTTACGTGTGTTTGTGCCTCTGAGGAATGTGTATTGATTTAATGCTCAAAGGCAACAATAGTCACTTCTCTGCACCTCAGGTTTGAATAACCAGTTTTAATGGTCAATTGTTGTGGGACAATGAATATCATTAGTAGCTTGTGTCACTGCCAGAAAAAACAGACCAAGGTCAAATAATTCATAATTAAAATAATTATTCTTAATTTCGTATTAGTTTCTTTTTTTGTTCTGGGGACTGCAGGGTCTGAGCTGCTACTCAGTTTTTGTTCATCCTCTACCCAGCTCTGGACTGTGTGAAGTAAAAAGAAACTCTACATAAAAGAATAGTTTGTCATTTTGGGAAATACACTTTGCTTTCTTGCTGAGAGTTAGATGAGACAATTGAGCTTTAGATGTACTGGAAGGGAGATTTTGTTACCTTCAGTTAGTTATTTCCCTCTGATTCCAGTCTTTATGCTAAGATAAGCTGAGCTAACTGGCTGCTGGTGGTATATTCATGTTCACAGGCACAAGAGTGGTATCAGTCTTCTCACCTAACACTGGGAAAGAATATGAATAAGTGCATTTTCCAAAATGTTGAACACCCTTAGACATCCACAAATATCATCACATTATCATTTATAAATGGTTCTGCTAGCATATTTCCAGTGAAAAAAAACTGATTGTTCCTGATATCAAAAGGAACAAAAACACCCAGAAACCCCAAGTTTGACCTCTGATGCCTTAATTGTTAGATATTATGTTGTAGTGTCCATCATAGCCCTCTAAACTTGCCTCTAATTTTCTCCTCCATGTCGCCATATTCTCAGCTTTTTAAGCTTTTTACACACATTTGTGAACTGCTATAAGAAAACCACGACCGTATCTTTGACTCCCAATAATTGCAAATCAATAAATGTGCTTGTACTGAGAGGATGACTTTTGCATGGCATTTAAAAAAAGGATAGAATAAAACCAGGAAATACAAGTAATCCCCCCCTCAGTGTCCAATAACACACATTTACTGTAATCAGTGCTGAGAGTTGTTTGTTCCGGTGTAAATGACATGCTGTGGATCCAATGTAGTCAGATGGGTCCTATATATAAAGTCTGTGTGGGCATGGGGTGTCATGGCAGCATGTGGTTAACAGTGAGTGTCAGGCTGTGCATGCCTGTGCATGAACATATATGTTTGTTGCCTGTACATACTATACTGTACTATATACATAGTATGCATGTGTAGGCATGAGCATATGTATGAGGAGGGTGAAAACATTTCATTCCTCAGTGCTGTGTTCTTTTTGTGAGTAGGTGTGTACGTATGGCTGAGGTAACTGACCGTGAAGCCACTTCAGAGGACTTAATTTAAATGTGAAGGATGTAACATTAATACCACAAGGCTGGAGTGGCCAACCCCACTCTGTGATAGAGTAGCTCCACCCACACCTCAAACTTAATGAAATGCTGCTCTCGCATCCTTTTTTTCCCCCGGCTGATCAATGTTGGTAACAAAGCAGAGAAAAAGCAGAAAAAGGCTGTGACGTTAGCACTACTGAGAGACGTCGTTAGACACGATGTGAACAGTCAAACCCTCTTAGCTGTTTAAAATCACCCCATCAAATGGAACTAAAACATGATTAACACACCAATAAATATTTTAATCAACACTAACTTAGTCATATCAATTCGGCTGTTTCATCCATATTTGCCCTTGAGCAGCTAAAGTGATTTCTAGGTGACACGAGCAACATTAGGAGCCTAATGGCTTTCATACAGAGTGTTAATATATAAATGAAAGGCAATTTAGTCGCAGATGTTCATCAGGTATTTAACAGCTTCGAACATGACTCAACCAGTCCGAAATGAGGAACGGAGCATACACTTTCCCAAATTACTTCTGTTATTACACTTTACTATTAATTTCAGCAATTCAAACGCTGTTTAAATTCGCATAAATGCAATGCTAACCTGTTCAAAATACAGGGATGATCAGGCTCAAACAGCTGCTGCAGGCTTCAAGGAAGGATGTTTGTTATGTGTTAGGGTATGAGGAACTGTGCAGGGAATGCAAAGAAGGGAAACAGATGGAGGCATGCTTATGCTCATGCACATACTGTACTGTACACCTGTAAACGCATGCATACTCAAAGACACACAAGTTCCTATATCTAGGCTACAGCTGAAAGGACGTGTGGAATAATACATTTTTAAAGCAGAAATACCAAATATTATCTGGTTCCAGCTTCTTAAATGTGACCGTTTGTTTCTATTCTCTTTATTATATCATTGCAAATTTAATATATTTGTGTTTTAGCCTGTTTTGGGGGAAAAAATGAGACATTGAAAGATGTCACATTAGGCATTGGGAAACTGTGTTGGATGTTTTGCAGAAAAAAATGAACTGGAACGTATACAAGTCCGCAGACAGGTTCTCTGTTGCATAACGTCCGTTTGCGTTTATATAAGGCAGATCTCGAGCTTGTGTGTCTGTTGGGGAAACATGCGCCAGAATCTAAACATGTTGGTAAGTATGGAAAGCAACAGCAAGGGGATGACAGACTGAGAGAGGAGAGGAGAGACACCAAAAAGGCATGACAGGGTGTGAGGAAACCAAGCAAGCAGGGTACAAATCTGTGGATACCAATATTACAGAACTGAAAGTTACTTCAGTTTTAATTTCCTGCCACTGGAAGCGAGAACAATATCAAGATTGAAACACGAGTTTCAATGAGTCACTCGTGGAGGGAGCTCAGTGGGTTCAGGCTGTTAACATTCATAACATCATCCCTCTGTCTCTGTCTCTCTGCTCCCTGCTCCTCTAGTTTGCGTTACTGCAAAGGCATACACACACGCGCTTATAGACATGCACACTGTCACATAAACGCAGTAACATACACATGTGCCCACACCAATGCACACATACACTCACTTCCACACAAGCACACTGTAATGGCACTAATGAGACTGCATGACTAATACATCTTCAGTCCCTTCTTCAGATGAGTGCTTATTATGGTCTGTCAAGGAGATGAGTCAGTCTATGTCATGGTTACTATGGTGATCAAAGCCTCCAGCACTTCTCTTAAGTGCCCGCTGGCTAAAATAAGCTCTTTAACCCCTTTAACAACAGACCTATCAGGATACAATGACACCAGCACACACAAACACACACACAACACACACACACACACACACCACACACACACACAGGCAAGTTGGCGTCCTGACCTCCCTTAGGAGAGAAGTGAAAATAAAATTCCCCCACAGGGATTATTAGACAACTATATAAACAAGATTACAGTGTGTCAAACAAGAAACAAAACTGTAGACTCAAAGGGAAAAAAATCTTATTGTCATGTGTGCACAAACTCATGGAAAAGGTCACATGTTGGGCGTCAGTACATTCAAACCCTCAGATCACCTCTGGGTGATATGTGAGCTCTCAGTGTGTAGGGCAATTCGCTGCTCCTGATGTGATGTTGTTTGGTCTTTCTGGCTCATCACACAGGACATCACAGACCCTGCTGATATTTCAACTTTGGTACATGACCAAATTACTAATTCAGATTGGGTTTTTTGTTTGTTTGTTTTTCCTGAAAACAACTATTAGATTGTGCAAACCCTACCAAAGCTGAATGCATGTGCAGTTACAAAATTCAGTGGTTGATTATAAAGTGAATGGTTAATATGCCATGGTGAAAATGTGTATTTATTTAAAAACTGCTTGTAAATGTTAAATGGTTTTGTTTTTCATCAATGGTATCCTTTGTAAAATGGTGCTGAGCAGGCTTTCTCCAGTCTCAAATCTCAGCAATGAAACTATAATCTCACATTTTCATGAGAGACATTTTGGCTGTGAAATCACCACCTGGTTTGCTCATGCACTAATAGCCCATTTCCCCCCGTATAACAGATTCCTAGCTGTTTACTCCAAAGTAAGCAGTGAATTGATATTTTGGACACTTATTAATCATCATCACTTTGTCTCATCATTGACAGGTGTAGTGTCACACAACTGTCATTTTTACATCTATAAAACGTGATGCATTACATTGTGGGATTGTTAGCAGAAAGCAGTGTAACATACCATGAATACTCCATGGCTTGTAACACTGTGAGATTTTGGACATGGCGTTTCACTTGCTATACCAAGAAAGGTAAACTGTGTCTGTGGGCCTTGGCACTGGCACACCTAAACTGAATTCAGTTATCATGCAATGCCTACAATATATGACCAAAACTACAAAAATAAAACTTAGGTTGTAATAACACAGAATGTACACTTATGCTTAGATACAGCAAAGTATGTAGGCCTATATCAGTGTTCACAATAAATAAGTTGGCTAAATATTACTACAATATTTGTATATAATTTGTTTGTTTCTTTTCTTTCTTTTTTTTTTTTTTTAGAAATACTAAAAAAATATATATCATCAGTGTTACCATATTTGCTGCAATATAAATGTCAAGTGCCACTAATTTTTTTTTTTTTTTTTTACCAAGAGTAAAAAGAGAGTATTACCTGGAACCAGGTTAAACAAGCAACAACTAATTTTTTTCCCCCTAATTTCTCGTGTGCCACCCACGCGAGAAACCCCACCTCCCCCGCGTCATTTTTTGTACGTCTACTGCGCATGCCCCCGGCCCCCAGCTGGTCAGTCATATGACAAGGTAAACGAAACTAAAAAGCGAGGAAGAGACAAAGGACAGTCGAGATCAAAAGGTACACTGTCGTGTATATCCGTATTCGCTCGGTAAAGCTCGGTGTACAGAATAGTTTCGCGAGCTGAAAAGCTACGCATAGCATGCCGGGGGCGAGTAGATACGTTATTAAAGATGGTGTTGTAAAAATTCCCTTTAGTTATTAATAATTTTGAAAAGTATGCCTGCTGAGGTCTTCTTTAACTGCCAAAAACGTTAGCTAGTTAGCAAACCCGCTAGCTTATAGTGCGTTGTACCTTTAGTTTTCAGCGACTCATCTTGACTGGTAAAGTTGAAGTGTGGCTCTTTGGTAAAAGTTTCAGTTTGCATAAATAGCGGGCAGAGGAGAGGGGTCATCTGAAGAGTCCAATTGGAGCGGGTGGCCCAGATAAACAAACGGTATCACAATTCAAGACTCTGCTCAGAAGACGCAGACCTGGCTGCGTAGTTTTTAAGGATTGTGTTTGTACGTGTGTGTGTGTGTGTGAAGATGAGGCTGAGCGGCGTGCTAGTGTGTGTGTTCCTGCTTTGGGTTGAAGGGTCCTGGGGTGACACACCAGCCAACTGCACCTATGAGGAGCTACTGGGGACATGGGTGTTCCAGTTGTCCAAAGGAGGACACGACAAGAGCATCAACTGCTCCGCTGAAGGTATTTACTCCCCACGGGATTGATTAGTAACGGTGAAGCGGTTTAGCAGGATGGGGGAACTTCTGGCGTGTTAGGGCCTGTAGTTTGTAGGTTTTCAGCTCAGACTGCAGCTGTAGCAGGTGACTCACTGTTCACTTCCTCGTTGTGATGTCTGCTTTGAATTAAAACCCTTCTTACACACATTTATTTTTTTTGCTTTAAGTTTATCTAACATGCGCTTGCTGCTGATATATTGCATGTGTTATGTAGCGTGTCCCAGTGCTTTTCTGTCACTGTGTGTGTATGTTTTAACTGTGACCTGTGTGGTTTTCTTCCTCAGCTACAGGTGAGAGCTCTGTGACTGTGACCCTGGAGAAACTGTCTGTGGCCACAGATGAGCTGGGGAACACCGGCTTCTTCACCATCATCTACAACCAGGGCTTTGAAGTGGTTATCAATGGGTACAAATGGTTCGCATTCTTCAAGGTAAAAAAAAATGAGTACGCATAATTTATCTATTTGAGAGATAATTTCAGTATTTTGTTATGGTAATCATGTAAAAACCTCCCGGGTCCACTGAAAACGCCTGCTGCATACTTCTTGAAATTATTATCTAGGTTGTATTAGTGCGATCATGCAGTGTTCATCTTCCTTGAGTCATAACCTGACTAATCACAAATTTAGTCAAAGTTCAACTCGTCACACTCTAAATATTGACAGCTTATTGGAAAAAACATTTAAAGGAAGTTGCACTGTGGGTGAGCAGTTGTTCAAGTTATATTTTTAAACTTCTATTCCCTGACATTAAAGGTTAAGTTTCGCTATCACCATTTCCTCTCCCTTCATCTGATATAACTGTAGCTGTAATGCATATGCATATCTTCTGTTGATTTAGACCGGGCTGAAATTTGTTTTAAATGTGGTTAATCTTTCAGTCATGTGTTACTTACTTCTCAATCACATGATGCTGAGTTGAGGGAAATGTCATAATCTGTCTGTCTTCAAACCCATATTGTGATTTGGCCATGTCTACTTCAACTTCCTTGTTCTTTGGACTTGATTTAGCTTAATGGAGCAATATAAATAGCACAGCAGTTTTGTTGTTTTAGACTTGTAATTCCTTCTTAAACTTACACCTCAAAGATTGTCTGAATGTTGTGCTGAGAATAGCTTTTATCTTTTTATATGGAGTAATCTAAAGTTTATTCCATTGCTTTTTTAAAACTTGAGTATATGTGTAACATTACACAACTGACAACAAACCCTAATCTCTACATCTCCCCACACCTTCAGTACTCTGAGGAGGGCCCTAAGGTGACCAGCTACTGTGACCAGACCCTGCCAGGGTGGGTCCATGATGTCTTGGGAAACAACTGGGCCTGTTTTGTAGGGAAGAGAGTGGAACCAGTACCACCCCGTACAGATTACAAACCACTTCTCAGCAGCAGGTATGTAAAGTATGATAGCTTGGTACATAACCGAAATACAAAGTAGAGAAACACAGGCTGAAAAACACAAACTAATGAGCAAGACATCAGTGGACTCAGGCACATGGGAAATTCTGTTTGTACTCAGAATCACAGTGCAAGCCGAGTTGATGATCCCTGCTGTCAGGGCACTGTGCAGTTTTAGCAGTTATCTCTGCTTTAATCTACACATTTTGCTCCATCGTTCCTTCCTCCTATGATGTGAGCTGAGTTGGTCTTACTCTGCCTCAGTAAGCCTTGGAAATGGACCTGGAATCTGTATTCACATTTGAGAAATCAAATTTAAGAAGCTCAGTAGCTGATAAACAAGCAAATTCAAGTTTATTTGGACAAAATATTGTTTCTCTTGGGACCAGAGTGATAAAATAAATTGGCTAAGTGATTTAGTCATTCGTATTAGCTATGTTGTTTATTATTAATTATTATTTATTATTTACAAATGCAGTTTTAGCTATGATTTTAGTATATTTCTACAGCACAAAAGTGCAATAGGCTTTTATTTTCAGTTAGAATTTCTCTATTTGTGTTCATCTTTCCCATTTTCTCTTAAGCACTGATTCAAAATGTTTTTGCATAATGAGTGGAATCCACATTATTTCAGCTCTGATTTTTTTACAGTATGCAAAGGTGTCTTAATGTTTACAGTATGTTTTGTGTCACACTTCAAACCGTTTCATTCTGTGTGTTCCTCACATACAAGAAGCTCACAATTTTTCACTGAAAAGTTTGTACTTGGTAGTAAAATGCAGCCAAACCCAACAGCAGCACAGTAAAACAAGACCACAAAACGTAACACAGAGTTCCATCAATAAAAACTGCTTTTATTGATTTTGTTGATTGAAGCTTTATAAGGTTTTTATTGTGGTGGTCCTGTATAATTTTATTAAACTGTCAGTTGCATTTTGTCTGAGCCATACACATTAACCAACTAACATTTCCAATATACTATTATTGAACCCAGCAAGTGCTTGCAGTGTATTTTTTTTAATAACCTCTTGTATGACGTTATTCACCCTGCAGGCTGAATCAGAAGCCGTACAAACACAACCTGGACTTCATTGATGCCATCAACTCAGTTCAGAGTTCCTGGAAGGCTGTGCCTTACCCACAGCATGAGATGTACACTGTACAGGAGCTGCACTACAGAGCAGGAGGGCCTGCCTCCCGTATTCCCATGTGAGTATTTACTTGCATTTCTCATTTTTTTTAAGAATGCTACAGAGCCTCTCCGGAGTCCCACAGGTGTCATGGAGGAAAAGCAATATCATTGTACATAAAGGAATAACTTGTGCTCCTAAATTAATACCTAGTGCACTCAAAATTGCAATTATTTCAAAATTTTCTCCATGAATCCTGTCGGGCTCTGTCTGTTCATTAGGTTGGGAGGTGTATGAAACCACCTTTCAGGGTTTTATTTTTGTTTATTTATTAAAAAAGTCTAATATTCCCCCTCATAGTATTTTAATGGAGTGTATGTGAGAAATTCAGTTGGCTGTCCTTTGCACCACTACTTGCTCCATGCCAAATAAAACACACATTTTGGTAACAATGGAAGTCAAGCCAAAATATCTGCTTGAACTGAGCACATGAGTGAAAATCTTCTGTCCAAAACAGATTTACCTCACCTAAGGTGGATCTACATGCATTGCATTTGCAAAGTTATTACGTTTTCTGTAAAACTAAATCAACGCAAAATGTTTCCTTTTACTTCAGGCGTGTTCGCCCTTCACCTGTGAGAGCTGATGTAGCCAAGATGGTGGCAGCTCTACCCGAGCACTGGGATTGGAGAAACATTGATGGCGTTAACTTTGTCAGCCCTGTGCGAAACCAAGGTGACAATAAATTGTTGTTCTGCAGAAATTGTCAACCTTTTTTTTTTTTTTTTTTTTTTTTACTGTCTAGTGCTGACATGCAAAAGCAGTTAATCATAACCTCCCAAAAATCAGCTCTAAATGGACAGAGACTGATTACTGTGTTTTAAACGTGCACACATGATATTAGAAATATAAACACAAAGATACAATCACTTTGAGTCAGAAGACTTTCAGGATCAGAGGCAGACAAAACGATAACTTTACACTTCAGCAGCCGTCAGTAAGGGTAGAGACTGAACAGCAGCTCGCCAGCGACTTTGCTTCCCTCTTGGCAGGCCTAGGTCTGCTTTCTGCTCTCCTCCTGTGTTTCTGCACAGCCTAGTGTGTGAGTGGAGAGATTATGCGTGCTGAGTAGTTTGAGTGTCTGAGAGGGCCTCTGTAGAGCTGGGTTTAAGGATCTGGAGAGGGCTGAAGTGTTTCAATAGAAGCCCTCTAAGCCACTGTACAGTGCTGTGGAGCTTATTTTGCTACAATGTTGTGAGTCAGGTGGATTTTGTAGTTTCCATTTCCGTTCACAAAAACTGGTTGGATTTAGGATAAATTGGTTATTCCGTCGCTGATTTAAGGGAAGGTGCAGGTGTAACTGGCACTGCAGCACATTAAAGCTTGATTTTAAAAAAAAAAAAAAAAAAAAAAATCCTCTTGTGTCTCAGGGGTCAAACATAACAAATCAGTTTTCTCCAGAATCATCTCGGAAACTGATTACATTGTGTTATAAAACGTTGGGCCGGCAAAATTGTCCTACTAGCATAGATTTTTCATTTTAATGAATGGTTGTTACACCTTATTAGCCTTACGAGACTTAAGGTCTGGGACCCAAATAAAAACTGTTCTTGGTGTCACCCTGACTTGAATCATTATTACAATTAAACCACCCTGCAAATCCCCGCAGCCTCTGTTCTCTGACCTGATTTGTTTCTGCAGAGCATTCCTATTAAGAACCTCTCCATAGTCTCACACTATAGAGAGTAACCAGTGACTTTAATCAGTGTATCTGTCTCTGTGCCTTCCTTCATTATTATTCATTACAGCTAATGTGGGTAAGTGTACTGAGGCAGGAATATTACAGAATCTTCACTACTGACCGCGTGTAATGTATTCTACATGAGAATTCATTAATTTAATGCTCTCTAGCAGCCTCAGAAATGACTGGAGTTGACTTAGACAGTCCACAAAAGCCAAAGAAGCGTTACAAAATTAGGATTTATTCCAGTGCTGTTGTGTTGCACAGCACTGTGATTTAACTCTAGTGTTAATACCTGTTCTGTTTCAGCATCATGTGGTAGCTGCTACTCCTTTGCTTCCATGGGAATGCTGGAAGCTCGCATTCGAATCCTCACCAACAACAGTGAGACACCCACCCTCAGCCCGCAGCAAGTGGTCTCCTGCTCTGAATATTCTCAAGGTAAAATAATATTAAATGTAAAATCCATCTGGTTTCCTGAGCATATCAAGTTTTTAAAATAAATTTGCCCAATATTGGGCGGTGGTTAGAAAATTTAAATGATGTTCTGCTGCATGTAGGAAATTCTGGGCTGCCTTCCTCCCTAATCAGACCAAGTAGTGCTTATGTGTTTTTTTTTTTTTGTTTTTTTTTGGAAAGTCTGTCCTAACTGAAAGTCGAGTGGTTTCATAACTGCCCTGATTAGAACATTTTCACTAATTATTCTGAAGAGTCTTGGCAAAAGCCTAATTTAAATGTTTTCCATCTTGGACCCCATAAGAGATTTCACCCTGTAAGAAAGTCAAGACAATCTTATCTCTTCTTTCCAAGGTTGTGATGGTGGGTTCCCGTACCTGATTGGGAAGTATGTGCAGGATTTCGGCGTTGTGGATGAGTCGTGCTTTCCATATGTTGCGAGGAACACTCCCTGTGGCATTGCTAAAAACTGCGGCCGCACCTACGCAGCAGAATACAACTACGTTGGTGGCTTTTATGGTGGCTGCAGTGAGATGGCCATGATGTTGGAGCTGGTCAAGAATGGACCCATGGCAGTGGCCTTTGAGGTAAAACAGCTGCTCACTGTTTCATAACTGCAGTTCACCTACAACCATCTTATGGCCAAATCTGAGAAGCAAAGTAGATTCCCCTCATAAAAGACCCCTCTGAAAGTTTCACTATCACTAGGCTGCTCCTCCTGTATTGCGGATATTAAATGTTTTCTGACCTTTTTTCTTCATAGTTAAAGCCGGAATTTAAATTAAAGTTAAATCCTCCCATTCCTTTCACAGGTCTACCCTGATTTCATGCACTACCAAGAGGGCATCTACCACCACACAGGCCTCGCAGACACCTTCAATCCCTTCGAGCTGACCAACCACGCCGTGCTGTTGGTGGGGTATGGACGGTGCCACATGACCGGACAGAAGTACTGGATTGTCAAGAACAGCTGGGGCACCAGCTGGGGCGAGGACGGCTTCTTCCGAATCCGCAGGGGAAGTGATGAGTGCGCTATTGAGAGCATCGCAGTCGCAGCAAACCCTATCCCCAAACTCTAGAAGGTGTAAACTCAGAATGGGATAAATGGGTGTGCTGATGATGTAGGTCTCAATAGTGGAACTTAGATTTTAATCCCTTTTTAGCTTAGCTGTTTTTACAATTTGAAGCCAAAATCTCTAACGTCTTCTTCCTCCCTTATCCAACAAGCAGAAGTCAAGTACTGCAGCGCGTAAAAACTGCACAACATTAAGATGAAAAGTTACGGATTTCAGCTTTAATGCCAATATTCCATATGACTATGAAATGTATGAAAGTGAAATCCAAAAACCAACCAACCATCCAAAAGTAGCAGGTCTCCTCGGTCAAATAGTTTGAATGTGAAAGATTTAGGAGACATTTTATTCTGATTAATCTTCTGCCTGTCAAATGCTTAAATGTTTTACAGTAGTGGATCCAAATGATTTTAATGGTGGTTCTATCTTAACTGATCAACAGATGGAAACCTGAAATGTAGACGTCCCTTTTCGTCAGCCAGTAACATAGTAATGAAAAACAAGACC
Organism: Toxotes jaculatrix; assembly: GCF_017976425.1. Classification (NCBI taxonomy): domain Eukaryota; kingdom Metazoa; phylum Chordata; class Actinopteri; family Toxotidae; genus Toxotes; species Toxotes jaculatrix. Next base: position 15,331,697 of record NC_054402.1, on the reverse strand, counting down.
AAGTTCAGAATTTCTCTGTGTAAGCTCACGGAAGATGCACTAAAACGAGGCAAATGTAATCATGTTTCGCTTAAAACCATAAATAAGGTCACAAACTTTAGGGATATTTTTAAAAAGTATTTACACATTTTTTTTTTTTTGTTTCTCATTTTAACAATTCATGAATAGCTGCCTGTGAATGGTTAATTCAGGCTGTAACTGCCAACACAAACTTGGAAGCATAATGGACTGGTACATGCTGTGACAAATCATGATGAGCACTAAATTCTAATCTTAAGATTTTAAAGGGAATTTGCAACTGAGGAATCAGTGTTTGTGTGTCAGGGGCAGGACTTTTTCTTTGTCTCAGGGAAGTGCAGTGGAGAATCGTAATATCTTCTGTCCTTGCATCAAATCGAAACCGTGACTGCCGTGTTTCTCTGTGGAGTAAATTGTAAATTGAAAGGACATTGAAAGGATTTCTTTCAATAAAGGGACGTAACTGATTTTTGTGCCTTTTATTCTGCCTCCCATTTACCCATATGCTTCACTGTAAGCATGTTGTTTTACATTGTATTGTGAGATTTGCACTTTTAAATCTGATGGAATAAAAGCATTTCAGTAATATTTGGTATTGTTTGTGTGTGAGAAAATCAGATTGCACGACAAGAGGTTAAAAATTGGTACAAGATGGAGACACGATATAAATCAAGGTGGTGAGTGGTGTCCAGAAAAATAGTTAATCTATCAGAAATAGCTCCTTTTTTATTAAGGTTAGTTCTGTAGTTTAATTTCCTTATTTAAATTGATCAAGGTAATGCAGTGCAGCTCAGACCAGCAGCGGGGAAAGGTAAGTACATTTATTCAATTTCTGTAATTGAGTACACTTCTGAGGTACTTAAGTATTTCCATTTAATGCTGCTTATGCTAAATACTGTGCTGTTTACCCCATTATTTTTCAGCGAATTAAAATGTTGCTTGATGACAAGAACGTTCTGCTGATAATATTTTTTAACTTGAGATTTTTTTTTTTTTTTTTTTTTTTAGTGCCAGACTTGGAAGTTTTGAATACAGTCCCAGGCTGCTCCCCTGCGTGAGTCACAAGGTCCAGACGTCTGTGCACCACTTCCCTCTGTGGGCCAGGGCGTACCTTACCTCCCCTTCTCATTACCAACTCTCTAGTTCCCTCTGCGCTGTCCTGTGCTTCTCCCCTTTCATCCCCCGGTCCTCTCCTCTACGGTGGATTCATGCTCAGCTCTCGCCCTCCTCGGTCGCCATGCAGAACAACCACCACAAGGAGCATCTCTATAAGATTCTTGTGATAGGGGACCTCGGGGTCGGCAAGACGAGCATCATCAAGCGGTATGTGCACCACAACTTCAGCCCCAACTACCGAGCCACCATCGGGGTCGACTTCGCTCTCAAAGTCCTCAACTGGGACCAGGAGACGGTACGCCTACAGCTGTGGGACATTGCAGGTACAGTTCAACTTTTACGCACGGTTCACATAAAAAAAAAGCAGATAATGCGGTAAACAATGAAAAAACGAACTGTGAACTCCCCACACAAAGCGGTTTGTGTGACTTACTTTCCTCAGAACCAAACTTTACTCGTTTTTTTTGTTGTTGTTTTTTTTTTTTTTTGGTTTTTTTTGTTAAGTGAACCACAGTCTAGGAGAACAGTTAGTATCTTTAAAAGAATAAATAAATCCATTGTTTTTCCGATGAAGCAGAAAATGGACACTACTTTGGTAGAAAATTAAATTAAAGAATTTAAGGAAAGACAGTGTGTTGAAAACAACATTTTAAGTAAACGTATCTTAAGGCCACATTTGGAAATTCATTAAGTTCGTCAAATTATGATGGTGGTGGCAATTGTGTTTACATTTATTTTGTTCTTTTTTTAAATGCTAGATGGTTGAATGAATCTGCTTCAGTCACACAGTGAAATATGAAATGTTTATCATAGGTCAGTTGCTTAAATGAAAACTACAGACTTTCTTTCTTTCAGGAAAGGCAAAAAATATTTCAAATCAGAAAGTGTGAGGCCTGAGAATAAAAACCTGACATTTGGATTCCTTACTCTCAAGTATTGTGTACAGAGTGTTTGAGGTCAGAGATATAAAGACAGTGATCCAGAAAATTAGTATTTTACCATTTTTATCACTGTTGTTATTCAACCATTTTCGTAGAAGGATGATAGTTAGGGTTATCCAGGGTTAATGTGCCTCATACGTACCAGCTGACCTGTTGGCAGTCACTTAACATTGTTTGGCTACACATTTCTACTATTACATGCTTCTTTTCATCCACATTCCCAAGGAAAACACACACAAACACAGAGAAGCAGAAAGAAAAGGGTTTTCTCTGAGGAGCCGAACTCACAAACTGAGTTATGAATGTTATTGCATGCATTTTGCTGATATTGAGTTAAACCCATACAAACCCTTACACAGCTTTCATAAACAAGATGTATTTAAAGCTGCTTAAATCTGTAGCCCTGTACACTAATGGCATCTGCTGCAGCGAAGATTAAATTCATGTCATCATTTAAACATAAAATAAGCCTTGCTTTCCATGTTGAGTGTCACATGATCTTATGAAAGAGCATCATGACACCACATGATATAACAGAAAGTAACCATGGCAACAGTCTGCCACATTATGATTTTTTTTTTTTTTTTTTAAGTATTCCACTGTTTAAGCTTGTCATTTGGGCCTCAAAGGACAGTATCACATCAAATGTATAGCAGCAGACTGCAGAGAAGAAATGAGAGGCCTTCTTAATCTATACGATACCCTGTGCTGTTTCTAACATCAGTTTTGCACTGTTCCTCAGATCTGAGGAGTGGAAGGTTCTGTTCGACGAGAAAATAGAAATGTGTGAGAATGAGAAGTTATCATCTCCATTCTTGTGAGTGTTTAATGCCTTGATTGCCTTCAGTAAGCACAGAAATCAGAAATAACACAGGCTTTTGGATGTGATGCTGTTGGGTGAGATAACAAACCTAAAGGCTACAGCAGTCTCATCTCACATGAGTGTCGACTGAGGTTTAGAAGAATCCTCTGACCTGCTGCTCTCTCCCCTCCTGTGCGCCCTCTCCAGTAAGCGCAAGCAGTCATGTGTCTCAAACTCATGTGAGGGAGATTTGAGGCCCAAGCTCTTGTATACAGAAAGCTTTTATTGTGAACTAAGCATGAGTGTCTCCCTCAGAGAAAACTGCTGTAGGTCTTGTACTGTATGTGCTCCCTACGTCGGCCCTGAAGTTATAGAAACCTTGAGGTAGGAAAAAACTAAATAGGAGTTCTGCGTGATTTGGGATGAGCTCTGTCCATTACAGTATCATATGGGTTCTCCATTTTGTCTGGATCTTAGAAAGGACATGTGAAAGTTATGTCAGAGAAACAAATATGCAGATTAAATATCCTTTTCACATCTGGCATCTACAAGGCACCTCCATTTACAGCCAGATACATCAAAAAGTATCTTTTGGTTTTCGGATTTTACTTCACCTAGGACTCCTCTAGGTTTGTTTGGGGATGTACTGAAGTTTTCTCATGCCACAGATGTAATAAATCATTTAGTGTTCCTGTGCATTTCCCAGGACAAATAACGACTTCAACCACTCTATTTTTATCTGCCATTTTTCTGTGGCCTGTACTGGCACGGTGACAGGGCTGGATGATGACGTGAGCGAGGTGGGTTTGAGGCTGTATTGCTATTAAAGACTGCTCAGTATTTTTGAAATCCCATAGATATACTGTACATGTTGAGCTGTGGAAGTCTGTAGTTTGTGACCATTTGATGTTTAGACACTATGCCAAGAAGAGCTCCAGATGTTTTGGGAACTGACTCTGCTTCATCTCAATTTTTCTGCCAAAGTTAAACAGGTTTGATTATTTCACATAAGAGCTTAATGGAGTTGTGTTTTTGTCTGTCTTCTCTCTGGTTTGAAGTTGGAAAGGCTCAGTTTCAAAGAGGTGGTCACATGTTTCCGTGCACCAATCAGGATTCAGCAACATTTGAATCAAAATCAGATAAGAGTTGTGGGGTAGGTAGCCAGACCACTGTCAGTCATATTAGATAAAACTACACCCACACAGTCTGATGAAGCAGATTAGCTGAGTTTTTACCAGTTAAACTCATAATTAATAACATTTTCTTAAATCTTTTTCTGAACTTTAACTTAAATTATTGTTTATTTAGTCTCGTAGAAATAATGTCATACATGAATACTTTAAACCTCTGCCTTTAAACATCCTATGTAATAGCGTTGTCAAATAAACACTGGTATGTTTTAGTTAGCTTATGCAGAAAGCTGGAAACACTTAGTATATGGTAATACTGTACTATAATATAATACAAGCTCCTGTCCTTCTGGTACTGTATGTCCTTGAACAAGACACACATCCTCCCATGTGTTCTGCAGCTGACCCTGTGCTCCGATCCACCTGTTCAAGAAAGCAGATGAAAATGTTCCCATGGGCCTCAGCAAAGTAACGTGTAAATGAATATTAGCTCCTGTCCTTTCACTAGTTCAGTTTAGGTTTCTGGTTAGTCCACAGTGTGAAAATCTTCTGCAAGGGTGACCATAAACTTCTGTTGGAGTCTAGCAGAAGTTTATGGATGGGAAAATCAGTGTGGATACAGCATTCCAACAGGGCTTATCGAATTAATTTTACCCTCAGGAATTTTTACAAGCAAGTTCACAGACGGGAGCACACACATACACACTAAAGGCACCTCTCTCCTCATCCCATCCTGCCTCTATCTGTGTCTTTCTCTCTTTGTGCAGCTCTTTTAATGGTAAAAACAAGCATGTAAATGAGTGTGTGGAGGTATGGAGGAGGTGTGGTGTGTAGGGGATGTGTGCATGATGACACATATGAGACAGGAGTGTGATAAAATGAGTAAATCAGATGACTTGTATTCAAGAGCCTATGTCCGTTTGCTGCTAAACTCACACTGCATCAGCTCCATCTTTCTGTGTGGCATCATGCAGGTTATTATAAAAAGTTCGTAAACCTACACAGTGAATATCATTTTTGTGTCTGCATGTGTATGTTTGTCTGGGTGTGTCTTGCAGGTCAAGAGAGGTTTGGCAACATGACTCGTGTGTACTACCGCGAGGCCATGGGCGCCTTCATTGTGTTTGACGTCACAAGGCCCGCCTCCTTTGAGGCCGTCACCAAATGGAAGGAGGACTTGGATTCCAAACTGACACTTGCCAATGGGAAACATGTAGCCACCGTGCTTTTGGCTAATAAATGTGACCAGGGACGGGACGTACTGACTAATAACGGAATAAAGATGGAGCAGTTCTGCCAGGAGAACGGCTTTGTGGGATGGTACGAGACGTCTGCTAAGGTGAGAAAGATGGGATGCACACACACATGAATACAAAGCAGTAACATGGCAAACAGGCAGATGCTGTGAATACAAAGACCAGCCTTCAAAAGGAGCTCTGACGTTCAAGCCCCTGTGTCATCAGGCGTGTCTTTCCTGTTCAGACGTCCTTGAGAAGCAGCTGACTCCCTACCAGCTCGACCATATCAGACCCAACACATGATTACCCTGTGGAGATGCCACCACATAGGCACATTAAAGATGTGAAGAAATCCTTTAGAAGTGCTGACAGACTCTTAGTCTACTCACTATTTGCATATGAATAAAGCTTCAATCATTGAGCTCCGCTGCTTTTTCACAGAGCAGTCTCACAGCAGACTTCCTCCCATGTTATTCCAGGTCAGCTGCACTGGCATCAGGTGCTCTAGAACGCAGACAGGATGTCCAGGAATTTTGAGAGAATGCATCAGTTCACTGTTTTCTATTTATTGGCTCAGATCTTAACAGAGTAGTTTGACATTTTTCTGCTGGAATTTTGTTTATTATGACATTATTGTTTTCTTGTCAAGAATTCGATTAGAAGACTGATACTACTTTCATGTCTGTCCGTTAAATCTAGAGCTGGAGTTGGCTTAGCTTTGTATAGAGATTGGAAACAGGGGGATGCAAACTTTGTGATTACACAAATTAGCCTTTGATAGGTATGTGACACAGATGCAACCATAGCAAGCAATTATTTGAAAAAAAAAAAATCACGAAAAAAAGACAAACTTTAAAAAGTAAAGTAAAACTTTCAAAAAGCCTTTATCTACTAAAGGAATCAGTATAATTCAGGACTCAATGACGCAGACAGAAATGTGGTGAGTGACTTCTGGCCGTGAGCTGAGCTGAGGATTCACCCACCTACACACTAACACACTGACACACCAGCACAAGCCCTGATTATAGCAGCTAATGTGGAGCAGGAATCTCACAGCTGGATGGCAAGAAAAGAAAGGAAACAAGGACATGCACATAGGCACACACAAACATATATGCATACAAACTTTTAAGGCATCTACACGCAGGACACAAACTGCACTCAAATGTGAAAATAATTACACTCAATTATGGTGCTGTATATGAAAATGTGTTTTTCTTTATCTGAAATTATTTCAAAGTGTTATCTGAAACAATGCTGATTATTGTTTGTATGCACAAGCATGCACAGGAAAGAAGTGAAGCTGGCAGAGTGTAGAGAAGGAGCTTTTTGTTGTTGTTGTTTTACTTTGGTTTAGCAGAATCTCATTTTTTTTCCAAGATCTAACAGTAAAGGATGATAGACCACGGCTTGTGTGTGTATGTGTGTGTATGTGTGTGTGTGTGTGTGTGCGTGCGAGCGTGCGAGCGTGTGTGCTTCTTTCTCATCAATAATTGTTGCTTGCTCTCTCCTTATGTGAACCTCATTTCAACACCCAGGGCCATTTGTCTAGTTTACTCAGCTTTCAGCTCTGGTCCAAGTGGCTCTAAATCCTTCAAATGGATGCTGTCTAATCTCTGGGTCCTGTCGAGAATGGACATTTTGTATTCGAACATTACTTTGATGGGTAGAGAAGGTTTGTAAATCAGGTAAAGCAGTTTTCTCAGGATAATCATGTTACTCTATAATGTTGGCTGTAATAATTTCAGAAATGGGCATCCATCTTGGTGGCAAAATTATGTTAGACATGTACCATATTACCACAGCGTCACTTGTTCCAGGCCTTTGTTGCATGTCTTCGCTCTGTCTTCCCTCTATACGCTCTGCTTCCCATCTGTATTCAATTAAGGCAAAATTTGCTCAAAATAACCTTTGGTAATGGAATAATAAAAAATGACAACATGGAAAAATTGCATTCACAGTGAAATGGTGCAAAAATACTCAGTATAGCTGTACCTAATGTGAAGAGAGAAGAAAAGAACGAGCAGCACTTAAGGCAAAAGTAATTCCGTTGTTTATACTATTTATTTAAAACATTATTTTACCTAAAGGTCGTTGACACCACTTTTATTCTCTCCTGTTAACATCAACTCTAGCACACTGCCACAAAAAAATGCACACTTTCCATTTCTTCATTCCCTCTGAAATTATTTGTAAGATGCAGATGTAGATCATTGGAAAGAATCGAGCGTTGAGAATTGAATCATTAGGAATAATTTGGGTTTGAATTTCCATATTCATGTTGTATGTCACTGTCTGCACTGATTGAGCTATTAGCATTTTAATTTGATAAGTTTTTTTCTTTTTTGCTGCCACAAGAGAGAAATCAACGAGTCTAAAGTTAGGAGGCATTTCAGAGCATGTAAGATTTACATGAGTGAGTTTGACAGTGCACACGGAGGCATACTGACGAGAAATAATTTTTGGCTGTTGTTTATTATTTACTTATGCTTCAGCTCCATTGTTGAAATGGGGCATTTGTTTCAAGCTCTTTATTTAGTCACAGCACATTGTTTTTGTTTTGTAGTATTTTATGTGTTTAAAGGAGGAAGGCCATTTGTCACTGCCTCAGCTGCAGAGACCACTGAAAGCTACTATGAAGACATTTTTGCAAAACTCCTTTTTCAGTTCATGTTCACATCATTGGCCCTGACTGGTGCTTCATCTATTCACTCAGTCTAGTAATGATCCATTTCATTCAGTCTCCTACTCCCACAGGTTTTTCTTGCTGCATACATTTTATATCGTTCATAAAAATGTTTGCATTAATCGATTTATCCCTCTTTCTGTTGCCTTCTCCTTTCTTTTCCTCCCCACCTTTTCATACTGCCACCTCTACTTCTGTTTGTTCTTTTACGTTTTCCCGCCTTCAGGAAAACATCAACATCGATGAAGCAGCCAACTGCTTGGTGAAACACATCATTGCCAGTGAGAAAGACATGCTCCAATCAGAAGTACCCGACACCATCACCCCACAATTAGAGAAGGACAAAGGCGGGACATGCTCCTCCTGTTTCAGATCCCAGTAACAGCTCCTGACAGTTGGATGTCCTTTTGTATCTCATTACTCAGAAAGCCGAGTTTGTCTGTGAGCAAGAGACAGAGGGAGAACTTCTTTGGCTGTTTTTGAGGAAGAAGGTATGGGTGCCAAATCTTTTCCTCTCTGGTAGCTTTATGGATGGGTGTGTGTGTGTGTGTGTTTGTAGTGGAGGTGGGGTGTTAGGGTGGCGGGGTGGGACGAGGTGGGGAGGGGGGTGAATCACAGAGAGGCAGCTGGCTCAAGAAATGGATGGACTGAAACAGAGAAAGGGAGATGGGTGCAGCTGTGTGTGCTTGTAAAAGGCAAGGTCACCCTCTGGGAGACTTCAGGCCATGACACTGCCACTTCAGTTGCCATGGATACACAGGTAATGAACACATGCACAGAAAGATTGCAGCAAATCGCAGCATGTCTGTACGAAAAGTCCACGAAGGTAATCTCTGTTTACAATCCATGGTAGTTTCCTCTCTTCCTCCATCCGTCTCCTTCTCTTCCTTTCTTTGTCCCTTCATCTCCCTTCTTTTCTTTCGGTCTCTTGCCCACTCTTTTTTTCCTTCTGAGTTTATACATGCTTGCTTCTTTCTCCTCGCCCGTCCCTGACATTTTTTGCTTTTCACGTCATTCTGAGCTAATAAGCAAAAAACAAAAAAAAACCCCAAATGTATGTCTCTATCTTGTTTTCCCTCAAAATGTCCCAAGCTATTCAATTGTAACACTACAATTACATTATATTGTTTCTTTAGAAGTGGTTTCGTTTTATTTTGCATGGTCATTTTTATGGCACTGTCCTTAGGGGCCAGTCCTTTGCTGTCCTTCTTTATGTACAACTGGTGGCTCCAATAACAAAATGTACAGCAGGTTATACTGATGTAATTAAAGTGCCTTTTCTAATACAACCCATTTTATTTAATGTCTTCAATAGATATATTCGCTATATATATTTAATTTATAAGTGCACTTAAAGGTACATGTATGATGACTTTCATCACTGAGGTAGAATTCAACTCATCTCCATGGCAACGTATTCAAACTCTTGTGACAAATATTGTGAGTGTATTAAAGAAAGCTGTGGTAAAGCAATGTCTATTTTTTTTCCATTTTAATTAGATGGTTATATATTGAATTTCTATTCCACTGTTCAATATTTGTAATATTTGTAATTATTGCATAAATGCAGACATATATATATATATGTACATATTATATGCAGTAGCCTATAATGAGACAGATTATAGAATCAAAGATGTGTCCACTTTTCAACATGTTCATATGAATAAAATAAACCATAGCTTTACTGACCTACAGTATGCCTGCATGTGATTCTTATCAAAAAGCTCTGCACACCCAGGTGTTATCAGTTGTTCTGGCTGATTACACCTCTTGTAGTGTTGAAGGTGGGTGGACCTATGCTTGAGATCAGATGATGTCACCTTTACCTACTAATATCGGGCAACATAAGTAAAAAAAACCTGTGTGAGTGCCGCCCAGTTCTTTATATTTCAGCATTTTAGTGTCAGTGTCACTCTGGTGCAGCAAAAATCAGTTCTAGGGTTTTTAAATCTCTGGTCAGTTACTGGGTTGTGACCAGATCATCAAGTCCTTCAGCCTAGATGAGACATAGTTAAGGTTGTGGAACATTCATAGTTTGGTTAGGTTTAGGAAAAGATCTTGGTATGAGTTAAAAGCTGAATCAAAATCCTGTTTTGTCTTGTGTTTTATGCCTACTCACAAATGTAAAAAATAAAAGCTATTCTGCACTTGTCGCTGTGGTACTAAATTCTCCTTATTACATGATTTTGTTGATGTATCTCATCTACCAACAGCAGAAAGTGTCACTGCTAGTTTCCTATTATTTCATCCTTATTTCTAGATTTATACCTAATATACTTGTATATACAAATATACAAGTATATTTCATTGTTGTTCATGTTAATTGATCAATCATTTGATCACCTGAGAGTTCTCTTAAAAGTTATATTTACACCTCCTCCTCTCCTTACTCTTACACCGGTACTTAAATCTGTACTTTTAAATGTAATTTCTATTGGTTGTGATAAATATTGGCCCTGACGTCCTTTCGCAATGTGGTTAATTAACATGCAGGGAATCTGATTTGTTCTCAGTGCCACACCATTTCTGCTGCATCTACATGATGAAGAAATAGTGAATTATTTTTAGGAAGTGATTCTTTTTTTTTTAATACATGGATTTAGTCTAAGCACGACAAATTCAAATTGTCATACTACTGCGTCTCTCTTTTAGAAATATTTCCATCTCCTGGACAAACATTCCTCTTATTTATTTTTCTGCTGTTTTTCTCACTGTGTGTGTTGCTGGTCACTTCTGGCTAATATGCTGAAAAATCCGATTTTGCAAAGAAAAAGATCAAATTCCTGTACAACAGTTCTTGTTTGTTGATTTTTTTTTCCCTCAGTAACCTGCCAGTGACCTGCCATGTGACTGCACCCAAGCAGCATTCACAGAAGACTTTGCTTTACGTGCATACCTACATACCGCCATAGAGCACTGTTACAGGCCTGCATTGTATCTGAAAATACTCACCTTGAAAGGCATTGAAAGCCACCACATTCTTGATAACGATGAGAACTTCTTCTGAGACTAAAGTAACTTTCAGTTTGGATCAGAAAAGGTAAGCCCGGATTTCAGATTGAACAACAGTCAACATAAAGGACCAGATCCAAAACAAAAACAATCACTGTGACAAAACAAAAACAATCACAGAGCCTTATACCAGGGCCAATTAAGGTAGATTTGCATGCTTAAGCCTCTGCAATCCGGTTGCCATATTTGATTGGCTTAAATTGAGCAACAGTGTTGAACAACAGTGTTGCTCAATTTAAGATTTCACTATGTTTACTTTTGCACGAAAGTTGGTACAACCTTTTTCAGCGTTTTGCCACCACCAGCCCTCTTCTTTCTCCTGCCTCAGACAGGCACTCAGTGTAATTATCACCTTCTAAAGATAACATTTTGTGCTTCGGTTAACACTGAGGTTTCCTTTCATTCCTGAGAGACAAAGACACAATCTATTGTTTAGCAGAGTCTCTGACGGATATTGGTTTAGAGGTTAGGGCACACGCTGGAGAAAGACGGTGTCCTTCTCTAAAGTGTAATAATTGGATCTGATTTTCGACATCGATGCAACAATTTCTGAGAGAAAACACAGGGCAGAGGGAGTGGGGGGAGAGGTTATGCACACAGTTATGTGGGAATTTTCCTCTGCTGTGTGTCAGAAGCCAACTGGCTTTCTCTGTACACCCACACAGGCACCCTCCTCACTCACACACACACATGCACACTCACACAGATGATCAGAAGATTTCACAGATTTATCTCTCGCTCTCTGCTGGTCTCTAAGGCAACAAGCTGCTGAGAGAGTGATAGTTTTGTTTCTCTTTTCTTACGGACCCTGTCCTTGTAGTTCTCCTTGATTTCCTTTCCCATGTAACATGGAGGGAAGGAAAAAGGCAGGGAGAGAGAGAGAGAGAGAGAGAGAGAGAGAGAGAGAGAGAGAGAGAGAGAGAGAGAGAGAGGAACCATAACAAGGGACTCTAATCACAAGACTTCTTGGTCATACAGGATAAGGAGGAAATAAGTTGCACGTGATTTCAGGATGACTTTAAGTCTTTCTTTCTCTGTCTTTCTCTCTCTCATACACATACACAGAAAGACATCTACATTCTAATATACAGTGGGGGTCCAAAAGTCTGAGACCACTTTCCCATTCAAGTGAAAGGGGTATGTATGTGCACACAGCTTACCTGACAGTGTCATCACGGTTATTGTGTTATTGTGTTTGCAATAGCCTTCATCTGGAGTTTGCAAGGGCTTCTTCTAATAAATTTTGCAAGAAGAAACACATTCACTTTGTCCACTGGAGGCCCCCCAAAAAAAATCTCCTGGAAATTCAGCTGCACATTCTCAAGTGAAAAACTGCCCATATGTGATAAAGGATATTCATTTTGCAGCCACGATACACAGGTATGAATAATAAAATGTGATGAAAGCAGCAATAAAACCGCCACAGGGAAAATACAGGCACTGAGCTCAAATGTAGTGCTACTATATGGTCGATAAACATTGAGAGAGGTGTTGGAAGTGGAGGCTGTGGCAGGCGCACTCTGGCTGTGAATTAAACGCACACAGTAAAAGAGAATCGATAGCAGGAACCAGGGGAGGCTCTGGATGAATGAAAATAGTGGCTGCAACTCCAGCTTTGATCGATAAGTGTGAGGGTTTGTCTGTGCGTGCCTCTGTGTGTGTGTGTATACTAATCTTGTGATATGTGTGTCAGTGTGTGCGTGTGACCTCGCAGCAGCAGAAGTCTCAGTGAGTTTTAAATGGAGTGCTATGTGGAATATCAAAGGCCTACTCTGAATGACTCATCATTCACAACCAGCTTGGCCAGAGAGAGAATCCGTTTCAAAACCAGACCCAGGTCACACACAGACACACCTACACACCTACACACACACACACACCTACAAGCCTACACGCACACACACACACTATTGATTACACTTGAGGATTTGTTTACTCTTGCCGCAGATACTATTTGACACATTTGTGTGGGCTTCATATTGTTTGTACATTTTTGCTGCCTGTATCAGCATTAGTACTTCTAGATTTGATGGCAATTACAAGCTTGCTGTATAAAAGGAGTATTTGTTTTTCCATAAGGCCGTTCACTCGTGTAGCAATTAGGCCCAGTATTTGATTCATCTATGGTGTTAAAATTAGACTGAAACTGTGAAATGAATCAAGCATTTGAGGAGGATGTGGAAATATGAAACAGGTGTACCTGTTGTTTAACTCCGTCATTGTTCAGCCTCAGTATCCTGAGACAAATTGCTGCACTCACCACCCAATGTTTTATGGGGCATGTCACATAAAACATTGGACTATGCGCACAATCAGTTGGAGTTACCACAGGAAACTATCATTTATTGTGTATCTCTGATGGACTGGTTGGATGATGTCAAGTCCAAGAGGTAAAAGCTGTAAAGAGTGTAATGTACTGCCAGACTGAATTAAAAGGCAGAGGCTTGTTTTTTTATAAGCCACATTCTCTGTCTGATCCAAAATTGCACCTGTACCAAGCACCAAATGAGCCAAAGAACAGGACTGTTTCTCCTGTGAAAGTGTAGCTGTTACTTCCTGTTTTGTTTTGGTGTTTCCTGTTTCCAACTCCAGCCTGATTAGCTGATTGACAAGCACCTGTGCTGCCTTTCTTTCATTTATTCATCAGTTACAATGAACATCCATACAGGTAACTTCTACTCTGATGTTCTGCCTATTGTTATGTTTGATGTTTAGAGCCAGCTGTAACATAATAATGGGGAGTTTGTCTGAGACCTGAACTTAGTCCTTTAGCTTGAGAATAGTGAGGTCATTTATGTGTTGCCTTATGAGGTAGGTTTTGATTTTTTTATTTTTGTGTGTTAGTCCGGGACTAGCCCCAGGCATTCTCAGGTACACCGCTGATGATAAACAGGCAAAGTAAGGGAGCAAACCTTTTCAGTTGGGCAGAGACCTGGATAAGTTCTATACAGTTCAGCCATGTCAAACTCCTGTCTTAAGAGTAGCATGTGGTAGCACATGATGACCTCTGTAAAGCCTGCTTTGAGTGTGTATGTGTAGTTAAAAAGCATGTGGGCTTTGGTGTCATGCATTCAAATCTGAGCCATGTTTCCCTTGTTCCACCCTTGGATCTTAGAACGAGGCTTGTACTTTAGTAGCCATTGCAGTTTATCTTCACCTTTGCTTATGTGAGCTTTGTGACTCTTTTGCAGCCAGCACACTGTGGAGTTATTTTGTACTGAATGTACTTTGATTCGTGTGGAACCTTTTTGGATACTAGTTTGTATTGTTAGTCGTATTTTGCTCTGAAGCCTACATGTGCAGCCTTTTGCCATCCATTGTAACTTTGAAGCCTCACGTTTGTTTTTTTTTGTAACAGTTTGTGGTTTGGTGGCATTTCTTGCTATTAGCACACTACACTGCATTGTATGGTAGGCTTGGTTTGTCTGTGCAACTTTGTTGTTCATATATGGAAACATTAGTTTTGTGTTGTCATCAAGCATGTTTAATTTGGATAGGTTTGTTAAAGACCCTGGTGTTCAGCAAGATCTTTGCTCTGTAGCAGACCAGTATGGTGTTGGTGTTCAGGGCAAGTGTGCAAAAATCATAAATGCTTTGGTTGAACAGGATATATTATGTGAAAAAAGAGAGATACAGAATGAATGAGCTGATGCAAACTCTGGGGGAGGAGAGCAAGTAGACCAGGTGAGTCGTTGCAGGAGCAGGAAGTAAGGGGAGAGCTATAGGATTGAGAGAACTGTAATTTAAAGCTGCAGATGAGAAAACTAGAACAAGAGATTGAGGCAAAGGAAAGGAAGCAATTAAAGCAGCATGAGATAGAAAGTGAAAAGCTAAGGCTTGTGCAAGAGAGGGAACTGAAGGAGAGAGAGGTTAAAGCTCAAGCAGGAAGTGCAGCTACTGATAAATCTGTCACTTCTAGCAGTTCTAAATTTGATGGTAAAAACGTCAATCTGGTCCCTTCCTTCAGTGAGAAAGGTGTTGATGTTTTCACACTTGTGGCTACATGTGGCAAACACTTTGCAGTGGCCAGTGAGCTATTGACAGAAACTTATAAGTACTATAGACTACTTTAAGAATGAGAAGCAAACCTATGGGATTTTGATTGTTGGTGCTCACCCCTGAAAGTGGAAACTAAAGAGCAGCTCTGGCAGCTGGTTCTTCTGTTAAAAAAGTAAAAAAATGGTGTTCCAGAGTTAGTTTCCACTCATTTGAATAAGCTGAGAACATGAACTGCATAACAAGCTGCTGTGTTGACTGATGAGTATGTTGGGCCCGTAAAGTTCCATCTGGATGCTAAAAATAATGCCATTCCTCTGTGTTCACTTTTCAAAACCATCTAGTGGCAGTTCTACTCCCTCCACTTCAAGTAACAAAGCCTCTAGTTCTAGATTTGGAAACTTGGAAAGTAATTGTTTCTATTGTAAGAAGCCTGGTCATTTTGCAGTGGACTGCCCTACTTTCAGTAAAAAGCAGAAAGCAAAACCTGTGGTTCTGATTGGTTCTGTGCTGTGCCAGCTCCCTGCTGTTGACCCTGAGGCAGGAGCCATACTGCTCAGAGGATTCTGAATCCACAGGCTTTGAACCACTCATAAGCACCAGAGATGGCTTTGTAGCCATGTTGGAGTCTGAACCTGCCATACCCATTCACATTTTGTGGAATGAAAGTCGATATTTCTGCAAGGAGTTTTGCCTTTGTCCAATGAGATTTTTCTTGGTGGTGATATGAAATGTCCTATCTTAGGACACCACTGCATACTGTGCGTTTGATGCGCGGTTTGGTCACAGGACTTGCACCAGTGAGAACACACCCTAACATGCCACCAGAGGGGGCTAGTCTCATTTTAGGCAATGACCTTGGTAAAACGGTCCCTCCAACTGCTGTGACAGACAACCCTATGGTTTCTGAACCAAATGACCAGAATGAGTCAACTTTGCTGGGCCCTGTTGTGTATCCTGCTTGTGTTGTGAATCACACTCAGTCATGAAAAGCTGAATCTGTTGACCATGCTGAAAAATGCTTAATCTAAAGTTGTTTTTGACATTGTGTAACTCAGTGTTTCTTCTGAAACTCAACTGAGGCAAGGTAGGGAGGAGCAGGTATGTATCAGTGGGCTGATCCTTCCTTAGCTAAATGTTTCCCAGCTGTTGGGCCTGAAGGAGGCCTCTTGGCTGCTGATGTTATTTTTTAGCCTGGAGGATGATGTTCTCAAAATCTGGTCATCAACGCTATTTCTCTACCACTCATTACCCTGAAGCAATACCCCTGCACTCCTTTCAAGGTAAAGCAGTTGTCGGAGAGTTAGTGAAGTTCTGCACTACTTTGGGTTTGCCAAAATTTATCCAAATGGATCAAGAGACTAATTTCTTGTCCAAGGTATTCAGTGAAATGCTTGAGGTTATGGCTGTGAAGCATCCGATTTTTTGTCCTCCTTATTTAACTTTGACTTTGTTGCATCAGGATTCAGTTGTAATTTTGTGATTCCTTGCTTTTGCAACTTTGTGAGCTTCCGATCTGTATATTGCTAATAAAAAGAAAAGACAAGCAGTTAGTCTCACCAGATTAACACTACTGTCAGAGAAAAGAAACATCCTAAAGTCAGTGGAAAAACACATTTTTGAACTATTGAGAGAAAATACAGCTCGCGGATCTTAATACCATTACAAACCTACAATAACTGCCTCCTTGTGTTTTACAGTACACTTTATGAAAGAAAAAGGAAATGAATGCCATCATTGAAAAATACACTGAAAGATTTCAGTGGATTGTTGATGTATAGTTTCCTTTCAGGTCATGTCAGAGTTTATTTTCTACAAACTTAAAAATGTTCAGGATTTTCATTTTTCAGTAAACTGGCAGACATAAATCCACATTAGAAGAACAGAACGGGAGTTACATGGTTTCGGGTCCACACAGACAGAGAGCTATGCTGAAATGTACACAAAGAGAAATTGCACTCTTACAGCGTCAGCAGCCTTTGATTATGTGGCTTGAAACAACAAATAGTAGCTCTGCCACCTCATCACAGACAGCTTAGTATGCAGTTGGATCACTGTCTGGCTTGAAAACTTGGCAAAATCTCCTACGTCACAAATTTTGTCTCTTATCCATACTGCCACATAGATCATCAGTGACTGACAGAGCCTGCTTTCTATTTGAACAGACTGCCTGTGTAGAAGGTGACACAATGGCTCAGCGATTAACAGTCAACTTACAGCAAGAAAAAGTCAGACACTCTCTGGTTAGTCTGGTAGACTGGAGACTCTGTGCCACCCACAGGTATGTGTATAAGTCAGTGTTACCCTTGTAGACAGTTGACCTTTTTACGATGTTTCGGTGCCTTTCACAGAGCGTGCACCGGGAGAGGTCCAGCCTTCCATCATGGAGAAAACAAGAAGTGAGTGAGGAAAAGAAAATAACTGTTTTAGCCTTCAGGGTCATTTGTTTCACATATAAAAGTGTATCTAGAGGAGTTCTGAGATGAAAATGATGTATCTTACTAGAAAATAGTCTGACCCTGCTTGGTGTTATTCTAAAATGAAATACAGCACACATACTGGGGGTATTTTAAGAGGGAATATTCATGTAGAAAAATGAATATATTCATGGGGATATATCATATCTTCTCTGAGTGATATTAGTCTTTTGTTACGCAGGTTGTGTGTCCGTTTGGATAAACAGAATTTACTACCCAGACTGCTGTCAGTGTAACAATGACAATGTGGACAGGTCTCCATGCCTGGCAGCCCCATATCAGCACCTTGGACAGTGATTGTGACACAGTTTGGTGCAGAGTGATAAAAATGGGACTGTGCTTTTGCAGGACTTCTGTTAATCACTGTTCTTTTTATGTACTGATTGTATATCCTAGCTGGATAATGCCACATTGTCCTCTGCATAAACAATAGGGCTAGTTTTGTGTCACATTATCATACAATGTGCCCAGCTACTGTCACAAAAGGAGGTAGGAAATGTCAATATGATTTATGACAGTATGGATTTTATGGTTCCCACTTAACAACAAGTGTCTCTCTGCTCAGGATGTCAATTGCTGCAGCTGTGTGTTTGTCCCTGGGATGGATCTTTTGGCCAAGGCCACTGCATGTGTGTGTTTGTGTGTGGCGGCAGAATGTTTGCTGGCTTTTTGCCTTGGCAGGGAAAAGGCTATGTGGAATATTGGTCAGCAATGCCCTTCCCCTCTGTGCCAACTGTCTCTCCTCTAGTGGATGTGCACAGAACAGCATGTGTACAAAACATCCATGCTAATGTGACCTTGCTGCTGAGTGTAAAAGCCTGATAGATTCTGCTGTATGTCAGTTTGTGCTTTGGGTGTGTGTATTTTTCACGCACATGCAAAAAGTGTGCATGAATTTGTAGTCAGGAGCAGCTGCGAGCGTCTGTGGATTCAGTGCAACAGCTGCGTTCCTCTCTGTGGAGCCTTACAGCGCTATCTAGCAGCACATGTGTAGCATTGCACACACACTGCATACCAACAATCTCACCCCCATCTCTCATCGCACTCTTTGATCATCTAGTTACACAAACACAGGGATGTCCATAGAAAACAATGTCAACAAGTTAAAGTGAAGATAAAAAGGTAATGCTAAAACTTTTGTACATCTGTATGTCAAAATGTTATGAGACAGAAATGCTTATGACAATAAGAAGAAACATTAGCAGGCTGTACTTAAACTCAAGACTGTGCTCACATCTCTGATAACGGAAAAGAAATCCCTAACAGAAGGAAAGGATTCTCTGGACATACCATAAGGGTGGCAGTCAGAGTACAAGGAAGTGCGGATGTTGATGTGTTGGGAGTTGGCTGCATGGATGGATGGATGGATAGATGGATGGGCGGTTAGATAGTGGGAGGATGGAGAGGAAGGAGGTGGGCGGATGAGAGGTAAGTTGCCAGGCAGCATGGGAGTTTGAGGGCATGTTCAAGAGTTGTGTCTGTGAGCCAGTGCATGTATATGCGTGTGTCTGTGTGTGTGTGCCTCCTCTCTGTGTGGGCGAGCGAGCATGGGACCGAGTGATGTCTCACGTGGAGGCAGTTGTCATGGCAACAGAGGATGTCGTCTTGTTCCGCAAGATCTCAGCCGTCCCAGAATCCAACAGACCTCTCACTTCTTTCTGTCTCTTAGTCTTCTGAAGTCTATTTCTCCTGTTCTTATATTCTATTTTCTATTTGTACCAAAACACCTGCTCAGTTCTCTCTCTCCCCCTCCTCTCTTTTATATCTCCCTCTCTCACCCCGTCGTCCTCTATATCCCTATCTGTCTACCTCTTGCCCCATTTCCCTGCATTCTCCAATCCCCAGTCCTCCTCCTCCTACTCTTTTTCACTCCTCCTCTCCTCCACAGCTGTAACTGATATAAATAGAGGTAATAAATTACAGTGAGGCTGCCAGGGTGTATATTTAAGTGTGTATGTGTTTGGATTTTCGGTCCAGTGACTTGTATAGATGCGATGGTGGGATATCCCTACATAGGGAGCTGTAATTCATCATGCCCCCTTCTCTCCGTGTTATGTGGTACACACACATGGCCCATTAATTCACAGCTTTACCGCTTTAGCATCAAAACACTGAAGCCACTTAGCTCTGTCAGGCTTGTGACCCTCAGGTATTTCTAGTACTCCACCAGCACAAGAGGTTGTTTCAAAGCTAAATAAATGATCAGCAAAGATGAAGACATTGGCAAGCTTGTAAAAAGCAACAAAGGATCCGAAACAGTAGTAAATCCACCATCTTTCTGATTGGCATGTGTGCACTAGAGGGTAATAAACAAAAACTTGTGACAGCAAATGCAAATTAAAAGTTGAATATTGTTGTAACAGGGTACCATTGTCATGTCAATTTAATTTTTTAAATCAGATTCAAAGCTGCTTATCACTTTTTTTTTTTATACTGATATCAGCTCCAACAGGGAGAAGTCCAGGTTATTTATATAGCCCAATATCTCAAATTGCAAATTTGCCTCAAGGGCCTTACGTGTAGCGATGTGGTGTGTAGTGGTTTTTTCATCCAGCAAATTTACTGCTCGGCTCAGTCTCTGTGCTCTCATCAATGTGATTTCCAACAGCAATACGAAACAGATTTGAAAAAGCCCTGATAAATTTACTCTAGTCTATCTAAGAGTCTAGAGCAGAGGAGTCCAAACTGTTCCACAAAGGGCCGTGTGGCTGCAGGTTTTTGTTCCAACCAATCAAGAGCACGGAGTTTGACCAATCAATTGTCTGAAGACTGAGATCAGTTGATTAAATGAGTCAGGTCTGGTGTGTTGCTGCTTTGTTGGAACAAAAACCTGCAGCCACAGGTGGAACAGTTTGGACACCTCTGGTGTAAAGAGATATTTCCCTTCGAAATTGGTGGTGACTGAGACAGAGCTAAAAGGAGAGTGAAAGTTGTATATATCAGGCTAACTTGACTCCAAAAGAATGCTAATGCTGCTCTGTGTCTGCTAAATGTACAAACAGGCAACATGTTCACAGTAAAAACATTTGAGAATGTAGTGCATTTACAGCTCGTTCTGCCAGAAAAGTCATTTAATTCTGCTTTAATATCAGATTGACATGACATTAAAAATATCCACTCATGCCAACTAACCAAGTCTCCACCATCTGTGGTTGTTTGATTCTGAATGTCTGTGCTGTGTTTTTCTGTCCAAGACCAAAACCAGTGTGTAACCCTGACCCACTGCGCCTGGTCACAGTAACACCAGCAGCACTGAGAGCAGATTATTATCACATGCAAGGTCAAGGAATGTGGCCTGCATCAGTCGAAACATCTAATCTCTTTTCAGTGTCCAGTCTGTAAAACAGTCTGGCACCATGTTTTCATTTACATCCAGTCAGCTGACATTTCAGATCACACTCCAGTGAAAGTTATCGGACAGAAGACAAGTCTCTGAATTTTACTGTGTGATTAACTAAAGGTGACAGCTCAACATGCGCACTAATTATAGTGCAACAATGATATAACAACAAAATAGAGCCAATAATGCTCAGCTGTGCTTTCCTTCCAGGGTGCTGATGATAAACAGAAGTTGTCACAGAGAAATACATCACAGAAACTCATCTGACACAAAGAGGTTAGTTTGAATCTTTAATTATATCTGTTTATTGTTGCAGAAGTGAAAATGTGCAAACAGAATGTCCCAGGACATCGGTTGGCATTGTCAGGTTCATTATCTGCTAGCCTTTTAACATGTGCACTAAATAGATAGTTTCCACTTGTACACTGTTTTGAGGAATTTTGAAAAGCATAACCTGCTAGAACTTGCTCAATAAAATGTTTTCATAAATCTGTCACCACAGTCTCACTTATTTCAATTTAATGAAATAAATTCTGAACGAAACTGTCATGTGTTGGTAATGCAGTACCCAGTTACACCCCCCAAGTCTCCCTCTCTCTCTCTCTCACTCACTCACTCACTCACTCTCTCTCTAGCTCTCTCTCTCACTCACTCACTCACTCACTCTCTCTCTCTCTCTCTCTCTCTCTCTCTCTCTCTCTCTCTCTCACACTCACTCACTCACTCACTCACTCACTCACTCACTCACTCTCTCTCTCTCTCTCTCTCTCTCTCTCTCTCTCTCTCTCTCTCTCTCACTCACTCACTCACTCACTCACTCACTCACTCACTCACTCACACACACACACACACACACACACACACACACACACACACACACACACACACACACACACACACACATGCAGTATGATTTATAGCGACATTAGTAACAATCTCTATCCCTGGGAGAGGGAATGAGGAAAAAACAGGACAAACATGAGACCACCTGAGACCTGACACCATACTCATCTGTCCACATTCTGCAGAAAAGAGGAAGAGAAAAGACTGAAAATAGAAGGTCATAAGAAGAGACAGTTGTCAAATCTGTGAGAAGGCGAAACATAGAGGAACAATGCAAGCCCCCTCTCCAGTTAATGGGACAATGTGTAGTATTGTCCCATTAAATTGAGTATTGTATTTTATTGTGAAAGAATTTTAAAGATAAGATAACACTTTATTGATCCCACAGCAGGGAAATTCACTTGTTAGGCAGCTCACAAGCAAAACAGGAGAAAAGGATAAAGTTCAGAAAAACAAGAAGTGTGCATGCAATTCAAGTACAAGAAACAATGTGCAAAAATAATAGTGTATTCACAATCTAAAGAAAAAAAAGTTAAGTTACAAAAAAAAACAGAGCACAAAATACAAAAACAGTAAAAACTGGCTATATACAAATTTACATGATGATGGAGGGGTGAAGAGTAGGATCATTCAGAATACATTCAGAATACTAAATTATGTTTACCCACTTGAAGGAACATTTCATTGTATTTTTCCATTGCACATGCAGAAGTAATGGTCAGTGAAAAGGGGAGTGAGAGATGAGGGTATGAGCAACTGTGGATGTATCGTCAAAGTGAGGCATGATGAGGAGATGAAGAGGAAATGATGTTGGTGGTAGATGGAAAGGAGAAGAGAGAATCTCATTAGAAAAGAGTTGGATGAGCTTTGAGAGCCCCAGCATGCCAGTGCAGCCCCTCCACACATCTGTCTGTTCATCCCGTGGGGGCACTGCCATAGCAGACGCAACAGGACGTGTGTGTGCTCACCTCTCCCCTCCACACAGAAACATCTGTCTCCTCACACAGGCCATATGCCTTGTAACACAAGCCCTCTCTCCTCTCCATCCCCCCATCTCGCTTTCATCTCTTTTTCTCTTTCTGTCCCCATCTTGTTGTCTTTGATGGAGTGCCAGAGGCTGGCAGACTCTCCTGCTGCACGGCTTCATGGGCACACTGTCTCCTTCTGCTACTGTCCTTTACAAACTCCCACTTAAACACACAGTAAGATGAACACCGTGGAGAGATCGATTTGCTGTCATGAAATAGCATTACAAAGTTCAGGTTTGGATTGAAATGTGGTGACTCCTCTAGATCTGCAAGTATCAGTAGCAAAACCAGTCACTTTTAAAAGCAGTGAGCAGTGATTTATTTTAGATTGCCAGACCCCTTTTTGTTTTGATTGTTGCTGTCATTCTTGTGGTTTGCTAACTAAACATAGATGACATCAAATCAATATGTTCTGCAAGTTGCAATACAGTTTGATGGCAGTGCCTGCTTCATTGATCTAACACATCAATGTCCAGTTTCAGGGTCCCGTAGAAAGCCTTGGGGATCCTTCTTGAAAAGGCAAATTGTGGAGGACAACAACACCAACGGTTACAACCAAAGAGAATGTGAACAACCAAACTTTGTGTGTTTGTGCGCTGCACAATATACCAAAACTGTACAGGCTCTTTAATGTCAGTTGTGTGCTGCAGAAGCTGTGATGTTTAGATTAATACATTTATGAGTTGTCTCCATTGATACTCCATTCTGCAGCTGAGTGTATGTAAATCCTAGTGATTTGATTTATGCGGCAATGCACGTTGTACCCATGGCGGTCTCCGTAGCATTTTTTTATTTATTGCTGTAATTGCATCCATATAGGCAGCAGTGTCCAAAAGGAATTCAGCTTTGGATTGGACATAAGAGTTTCAGAGTTTGGGGAGGTAAACAAGTTTGTTTAATGTGCTTAGAATAGAGCCTTGTGTATTAGGTATTTTTCCTTTATTAATAGGTCTTTAGGTCTCTATGGAGCATTAGGCTATGTTTCTCCACAGGTCACACACACACACACACATCTCTTACTGTAAGCTATGGTTCATTGTTTATTCCTAGCATTGCTGATAGTGTCCAGCGGGCCCAATCCCCAGTGGCAGTTTCCATAGCAACCAAGGTCGAGCACAGACCCTTAGAGGTAGGACAGAGACAGAGCCTCCGGTGAATGGCCATAGCACCCCTCTGGGCCATGATTTACATATGTCTTTTCTAAGAAGGATGTAAGTATTTCATAGCAACACATAATGTGACTTTGGTAAATGTGATTCTTTGTTTTTATGCACCCAATAAAGTCTTCACACATGTATGGATGTGATGTAGATCCACAAAGAAAAACTTTATTTGGACATGTAGTAAGTATGATGGAGGGTGTTGTTAAATAGGGTTTAACAGGATGGAATCCTTCACAACTGGGTGGCATTACACTTGTTAACTTGTTAGTTTATGCTGCTCATCTTTCTCTTTGGTCGATCAAGCTTCAATAAATGCTTCTGCTTAAGACATCTGGCTCTCCCAAACCTTCTTCCACCAGCTCACAATATTTCCACCGCACCCTGCAAGACTTAAATGAGATCTCCTACTGTAAAGGTTGTTTTTATAAATTTCACCACAAATATACAGGACACACACACACACAAACACACACAGACACAGATTTATTAGCCAGACACAGATTTACGATGTGCAGATGGAGATGGAGAGTGAAACACAGATGTGCTTGAGCACACACATCTCTCATATATCTCAGGATTCATTCTAAGCCATGTACCTGTCTAAAGGGGGATTTAGACTGGGAGTCTACAACCAATTGGTTGCGCTGCACTGCCCAGCACACAGTCACAGACACACACCTAACCTGTCTATTCCCTTCCTGCATCCACATTCATACATAATGCATGCTGTCTGTGCACAGTCACTAGAAGGTGAGAGAGCATGTGTGTCTTACCCTGCGTGAATGTGTGCGTGTGTGTGTGTAAAAACATACAACAAGAAGAGAAAGTTTCACTTGTCTTTAATGAGGACCAGAGATCTCTCCTATGTTCAGATGCCCTTCCACTACTTCTGTCTCTCACCTTGTTCTCACACACACACACACACACACACACACACACACACACACACACACACACACACACACACACACACACACACACACACACACACACACACAAACTCTATCCTTCAGTCACAGCTGCCCCTTTGCCCTGTCGCTCCACCTGTCTCCTGCTGCCATTTCCCTCTGGACCCAATCACCGGTGAACACTGGAAGACAGATTATGGCCTTAAGCAGAGCTCAACAGGAAAGTAAGAGGAGGATAGCTCTGGAGAGGATGGCCAGGAATGAGGCTGAGGTGGAAGGAGAGGATGAGTACACGTGGGGATTACAAATGTGGAACAAGAGGTTGTGGGAAATGGGAGGTGATGGTAAAGGAGAGGAGAGTGGAATAGGAAGAGATGGGAAAAGGTGAAATATTTAAGAAGGAAATGGGGGCTGATTCTCTTAAAAACTGTTGAAGGAAGAGTGAGAGAAAGGCAGAGACAACAAGAGGAAAAAGGCAAGGAAAAGAGTGAACAAAAGCAGACCTAGCAACCTGTAGTATCCATTATGTTGCCCTTGAACTAGTTTCTACAGTGTTAACTGACATAATTTGCTAGATCACCCATGTTTGCCATGATTTGGGATGATTTGCGGGTCCAATATTTCATTTCAGCAAGCATCAGCCTGATGCTCATCTATAGATGACTGCAACCCCCTGATTTGGGGCATAGATAAAGGCTGGAGGGTTTGCCTCATTCAGGGCACTGTGTTCCTCTGATCTCAGTCATACAAAACACATCTATATTATTAAAGGTAATAAAATCATTGCACAAAAAGGATTTGTTCTTCAAAGATCTTAATTTTTAAAGGGTGATCTTGAACAGGTACTCAGGAGAGCAGAAGGGAGAGTGCTTAAGGGGACATAGATTAAGTTATTT
Organism: Toxotes jaculatrix; assembly: GCF_017976425.1. NCBI lineage: Eukaryota > Metazoa > Chordata > Actinopteri > Toxotidae > Toxotes > Toxotes jaculatrix. Next base: position 15,306,100 of record NC_054402.1, on the reverse strand, counting down.
ACATTTACTTTTCTGTCAGTGGAAAATATATGTTTGGTCTGCTGTAATTAATTCTCACAGCAGGAATGAGTTGATGTATGTAGTGACAGGGATAGCACAAGGGTAATGGAGCCTACCACACAGGTAGGGGGAGCTAGAGGGGGGGAATATCTTTAGATGGCTTCATAGAATACGAACCTATGTCTAATGAAGAGCGAGTGACCTGAGAAGGTGCACAGGTGATGGTGATTGCAGACGGTCATGCTTGTTAATAGGATTGGATCACATACTCAGTGTTTCGAAAAAGCACGATCCCAATACAAGTAAAAATTGTCAATGAAGTCTATGTGTTGAAAGTCGGGACTGAGGCTGTCAGAAGTCAGAAGTTTGTCCAAGATGATGGGGACTATGGCGACAGGGAAACAGCGCGTGATAGCAGTGATTAATATGGCGGAGTAGGATGAGAGGACGGGGATGTGGCTGGACAACGGGCGCTCCGTCTACGATGAGGAGCGAGGAAGATCAAGGAAGACCACCTGAACGTCTGGTGGCGGCCTCCTGCAGCATCATACGACGCTGAAACCCGGTTGTGGAATAGCGAGCCGCCCGATCCACAGGCCACAGGTGAGGGAGGATGCAGTGACTGGAAAAGTCGTAGCTGGAGTGGGGCCCACTGGGTGGACTGCAGAAGCATCACCGGGATGGACCAGGGCCTCGTTCATCTAGGACTTGTGCCTAGTTCCCGTGCTGACCACCGGCTTCAGTATTTTAACGTCCAGGTCAGGTGCAGAGGTGCTGGTGGTGGTGCCCGATCCTCCTGCAGCCAGATCTCGTCCGGAGGAATGGCCGCTCACTTTGGAGAGACCGAGAACAGCTGACACCAGGGTGGAGGGCGATCGGGCCACCTGGGCAGCAAGGCTTGAGGACGACAAAGGAAATATGCTTTGCCTGGGCAGCAGCTATGGAGACAAAGCTGTCGATCAACTGATGCTTTGGTTATCCTCCCTTAACCGTGAGTACTGACGTTTGCAGCCCACACACAGCTGTTATAGTTGGATCCAGTTCAAGAATTCACAAACTACTTTTACCTTAAAACAAAGTAAATGTAATCCCATTATACCTCCATGAATGTTGCTGCAGAAAACAAGTCCTTAAAACAACTTAAAATCTGTGTTCGATGGCTAAAACCCTTTATCCAGTTAAGAGATATGGTTAAAACGACCAAGATCTAAAGTGTATCAGAAAGATGTGGCCTGAAACTGGTTTAAGTTCAAATCACGACAGAGCCTCAAACAGGGAGACGCAGGTAGCTGTGTGAGGAATGAAAGAAAGCGAGAGAGAAGTTCAGATCCTTCCTAATTTGTCAGCTTCAAATGAATTGTAACTTTGGAAAGTTACAAACATTGTCAGACTCAGTCCCTCCAGATGTTGTTTGATGATTTGATAAGCACATCATCAGAGTCGTACTGACTTAGTTTGATCATGTACTCAATGTACTCAAATTTCATGTCGGTATGCCTGTGAGATCATAAAATATCATTTGTGTGTCCAAACTTAGCAACTGGATGTTTTGCAAGCAAGAACAAAACTCACTGAATTTGATGGTGTTAACGCTTTGCTCATTGAATTTCCCTAAAATCTGTCCGTTAGAGTTTAATAGTTTTGTAAGTTCAATCTACAAGATATTTTGGCCTCATGATAATACTACAGGAAAGGTCAATAGGTCACCTAAAAGATGAAGATTAACATCTGGGAGCTCTGCGTAATTTAAATTTAATGAATATGTGGCTACTTATAAAGAAGGTAACAAGAGAACTGAAGAGAAATGTAAAAGAGCAGAGAGAGAGATGAGTCGTGAAAAGGATTGGGAAAAAAAAAAAGCTCTGGTGTGGTTGTAAATAGCTATCAGTGTGTGTCTGTGTGTGTATCCATGTGTGCATCTCTGGGGACCGACCTGGGGAGCGAGAGTGAATGTAGATTTTCTTGACATTTTGTTATACTGACATTAAAGCTGTGTCTGACATTTAAATTTCCCATTGATTTTTGCAGACCGCTCCACAGTCGCTGCTGTAAAATAAGACTGATCACCCACCTCAGTGTGTATTTCTTGAGAGTGCCCCTTCAAATGCTCGAGTGTGCTTATGTGAGTGGTTTTTCATTCGGCCGTATGTGTGCGTGTTCATGTGCTTTAGCTTCTTCTGTTGCAGTAATTTCTCTCAGACTCAGCAGTGTCGTTTCTGTCATTGAAAATCTGAAATGTGTGGAGAACAAACCAGTGATGAACTGATGTTCACACTACCTGCTTGCTCTGTGGGATCCTGCAAAAACTCCCTACATTCCCTAGTCTCATCCAGGACTATCCTAGCACAGGGAGAAAAGATAATATTTGCTCAACACTTGCGAGGGGAAGGGTGGGGAAAATGTCTGCAGGCGAAGAGCATGAGTAGAGCAGCCTTAGATGCAGCAGAACGTGATGCTGAACGTGACGATATAAACTGGCTCAGAGAATGTGGTATACATTATAATTTCTCTGGCGGGGGAAAGAAAGCCAGAGGTGGCGTGGGATATTAAGTCCCCAACATACAGTAGCCAGAGTCAGTGTACTACTCCTGGACTGTCCAGAACACATCTATTGTTCAGACACGTGGTGGTTTATAAGTGCAATTAGTGCCAGAACTCTTTGGGCTAGTGATTAACTCTGGAGTTGTTGAGCGGGACCTGAAGCCATATGTTCGGGACAGAGATATAGATCATTGGAAAAAATGTGCACCCCTGCCCACTGATCACCTTCTGGTGGTGAGCCCATTCCGACAGCAGGTGGGCTGCCTGCCAGGACCAAGCCCTCAGAGTAATGAGAGTTTTAATGTCCTGATCCTGACTGAATTTACCTCTGTGTATTTCTCAAAGTCCACCTGAGAGTTGCTGAAATATTTTCTGACTTAGTTTTTAATAACTGCATTTAATAGAACTGAATTAAAATCTAATAAATAAAAATGAGAAGAAAAAAAAAACAGAAACTTTGCTTAGAGTGCTTCATTAAATCAGAGCCTGCAGACAACACACAGCCAGCTGTTCTATTGTGTAATTCAATATTCATGCAGTATGTTCATTGGTTTAATGTTAATGTATGCTTTGACTGAGTATTCTGTACTTTTCTTTAAGCAATAACAAATAAGTAGCCACAGATGTCGCTGTGTCAGCTTTTATTAGACCATATAGTCTCTTAGCCAGAGAGCTGTTGGCTTCAAGGGCACTTTTATTTCAGTATTATCACATCACATCATGAACTGGGCCAGGGCAATGCTACCTGACTGAGAGGGGAATGAAAAGAAGTGGAAGAGCACAGCAAGAGACCTGCAGATGTAATACACCACTGGTTTCATAATGTGTTAGTCATTAAACACATCTTCTGAAAATGAATTCTCTATCTCCCAGTCATTTTCTGCCCAAGTTAATTGCTTTAACTGCATTAGTTGCCAAAGCCACAGACAATCAATCATCAGGGCAGTTGCTAGGATTTTGGAAAGACTGAGGTCAGGAGTCTGAAACCCCCTAAAGAAGAGCTGCAGTGACTGATCAGTTAAAAGTTGATTGAAAACAAAGTCGTCTGCAACTGTTGTGATACTCAAAAATTGCTTCATTGCTTTAGTCAGTCAGTTATATATTAATTTGATGCTTTAAAATAAAATTCTGCAAATATTCTCTCCAATTTCTAACCATCTTAATGTCAGAGATCCTCCCACCAAAGCCAGGAATTTACATTTGGTGTATGTGGTGGTGTGGTGTGGTGTATGTGATGTTATATTTATGTGGGTTTCTTCACTGTCCTTTTTTGCGCCGTTGCATCTGCTGTCACACACTCTCTTCCTGCTACGCTCCACATATCTGACCAGATGGCACCATAGTTTTTTTTTTTTTTTTTTTTTCTAAAAAAAAATTGACAGGCTGTGAATGCTGCAGACCTGCTGATCTGTATGTTTGCCATGATAATGTTGACATAATTATTTCAACAATAAAGATACAGTATCACTTGAGGAGTTAGCAGATCCAGCAGCTTGTGATGGAGATGTTTTTTTTGTTCATGATGGTGATTTACGCAAGGTATTTGACGTTTTTTTTTTTTTTTTATTACGTCAGTACACTGAAGTCAAACATTTTATTACCTCAGCAGCTCTGTTAGCTGAAAAAAAAACTCTCATGGTCTTAAATCTTTGCTGCAGTGTTGTTGTCACTGACATCACACAGGTTTCAGACTGAATAGCCTCAGGTTTTCTTCTAGGTGGACTGCAGTGACTGGTCACAGTAAGAATTTTTTTCTAGGACAGAATATTCGATCATTTTTAATAGTGGTTTTGGAGCCTTGGAGCCAGAAACCCTCCTCCTCTGACAGCTCCATGGTAGCATCGTTGAAGGATGACAGCGCAGTGAAGCACTCACCTGGATTGTTGTATTCTGCAATCACATGGGGATAGCGTTTGTAGTCATACCAGGGATGATGAAGTGACTTTCTTGGTGTAGGCTTGTCCCACTTTTTCTTACAACTGCACAAGCTTCTAGTTAAGGAGTGTATTGGACAGCAAATGTCAACAGGGGATGGGATAGGATATTTATTCCCTGGGGGAAATATTTCAGTCAAACCAACTGTAAAGTAATATGTAGTATACTAACAAACACAAATTATTATTATAGCTGAGTGGAGCAGATTAATGCAACAAGCCCTACTGATTATAATAATAATAATAATAATAATAATAATAATAATAATAATAATAATAATAGCCATAATAATGCAATAAATACCATATTAAATTCCTTTGTTCCTTGTGACTCTGTTCAGGAGCATTTTTAATGACTAAGTCCAATGCGTGTGCAGTGCAAGCCCAAGTTTCTTATTTGCAGCAGCATCTGTCACCGTGCATGTGACTTTTCCTCCCTCACACCCCGCTCCTTAATGGGAGAAGTTCTGACTGTAATTTGGCAGCAGATTGGCTTTTTGGAAAATTTCCCAAACCTAAAACAAAACTGTTTAATTTATAGTTGACATAAAAACAGTAGATATGCATCCATGTTTACAGTGGTGTAGTATTTGGTGGTCCCCATTAGAGTCTGAAAAGGAGAAAATGATTGATTGTTCAATTAAAATGTTGAATGTTTTATCTACTTTATCCAAGCACACGTACACATTATAGTGCTGCACACAGATGTACCAAAAGGTACATCTGTGTGCATAATTAGGGTCCGGTTTGTTCACAAAGCACCAGACCCCCTCACCTTTCACAGCTGTAGGTCTGCAACTAAAACTAAACATTACAGTCTCCTTCCTTTGTGCTTTGTTCAGAACAAATCCATTTACTGTGGAGCTGTGACCACACCACTGCATTATCAGCGCTGACAGTAAAAGAAGAGATTAGCCATCACTTGGCCACAGTGACGCAGCTGGTTTCGGGCTGAAAATGTAGATTGTTTTTAGTGTTTTTTCTAGACTGCTAATACAGATATTGCCAGTGGGGATTTTTGCAATAAGGCATTATGCTAAAACTCTAATACCACAAATTTGATCAAACATAATCACAAGCAGCGTCATACAAAGCTACAACCTAACAGAGGAGGAGGACGAGCTGCCTGTAGGCTGCATATATGTGCAGAGTTTGAGGATTGGCTGTAATCATGTATTAGCTGCTTTTTTTTTTACATTATTATTATTATTATTATAGGTACAGCAGCTGTAGTGCCAGTGTCATAATTTTAGATTTGTTTACTTCTTGGTATTACATTCAAACCAAAATTTGTAAAATTACCTCAGTAAGTCAGTGGAAATGTATATATTATATATTAACATGTATACATGTATACATGTGTGCGTGTGTGTGTTATTGTGTGTGTGTGTGTGTGTGTAGTAAGGTTTGTAGCTAATTAGGGATGAGATATGTGATCTGGACCTCACTAATGGAAAATGATGGGCCTAATCAATCTCCAGCTCTTTTCCTCCACTCCCTGCGCTCTCTCAGGCATTTCCTCTCCCTCTCCACTCTGCAATACCCTGTGTGTTTCTAACCATATGCAGATCTTTAACTTAAAATCATATACATAAGAATTATTTCATGTGTAGACAGGGAGATGCCACCCCCTGCATTTTCAATTACACCACTGAGATAGCAGATAGCTTTTATGACTGTCTGACTTGTTGAAACGGATCACAGTTGAAATATATCTCATGTTTTGTAACCACATTTACTTGCAGCTGATGTCAGTCGTTGGCCACGCGCCATTTAGCTTGTAGGGATATGGTTAGACAACATTATTCTTCAGTCACACAGCAGAAATTTTTAATGACCCCGTGTGTCATTAAAACGTCTTAAAATATCTTAATCTGAATGCAGATGCTTAATTAATTTGTTTTACAGTAAATGGGATGACAGTAGTTAATTTCAACATGAGCATTTCAGTTGATTTAAACAGGAGAGCAGAATTGTTCACTCACATCGCTTTAGTGGGCCTTTTTCACTGCAGACGTTTTGACTTTGGCAGGTGTAAATTAACAATGACTGGACCAGCTTAATGGAATGAATTGTATTATTTACATTCATTTTATTTTACACCTATTTACACCTTTGCTTTTCTTACTGTGCTGCCTCAAAAATGTTGACAAAAGAAGTAAGTATTTTTGTTTTTTGATAAACAGAGCGAAAATGTACCACCGAGGGAGTCTTTGTGACACGGTTCCATTGTGGCATTTTGAGGAACTCTGCAGCAGATTTTCACGAAATCTGTCAAAATGACTTGTTAATTGGCTGTTATATGAAGTCTAAAGCAACTACACAACTACGACACCACATTGAGAACATTTAATTTCATAGCTGTGGCTTTGGGTGAATTTGTAAGATGTAATAGTTTGTTGGCATCATTAAATTGTGTAAATAACAGTAATGTTGTCTCTGTCTAATGCAGAGACATAATTACAAAACACAGACCTACTGTAATTATGTCAGTCACGAAAAATGTGACATAAAATCCCTGCATTTCCGTAAATGAAGTTGCTATTCTGCTGTTGCTGTTCAGGTATTCTTTCTCTGACTGCATAAACAGGGTATGGCTCTGAAATTCTCCTGTTACCTGCATTACTGTGCCCAGTGAATGAATAACCAGCGTCACTGTCATGTACGTACCACAACCATTTGTTTTTGTGTCATGTTTTTGGCTCTTTGGAAGCTTTATTTGCATAATAAAAGAGCACCCATCCCAACCACGTCAGGATTTGCATCAGAAAATTCAGACTGAAATATGGTGATTTAATTGAAACCTTGCATCTTTCGCTTGTAAAGCATATATTTATTTAAATTTAAAACTTCATTGACATCCCTCAGTATGCTGTGATTTACTTTTATTTACTTTTTTAGAACTAAATGACCAAAAATATATAAATATTTTTCCCCCCGAAATTCCTTCTGGCAGTGCATTGTCAAAGCAATCTAAAAACAAAAAAAAAACTCCTACACATAATGACAGATCCTTCACAGAAGTTCAATGAAAACCAACATTTTTTTTTTTTTTTTTTTCATTTTACCCAGTTTTGTAGCTGTTTCAAATGGAAACTGCCAATAATACTCCTGCTTCATTTCCTTGGGCAGTTTTTGTGACATACTTATCAAAAATGGCCTGTTGGATATGTGCCACGTGTTAAAAATAAATCTTTCGAATGTTCCCAATCCAAAACCTATATTTCAGTTGGCATTCGTGTGTTCGGCTTCTCACAGAGTCAGATTTAGGGATGGACTCTTAGAAGATTTTATTTTTCAATCCAAATTGTTATTAATACATATAAAATCCTTGTTTAATAAATTGTTGGGTACATAAGTGACTAATTTTGTTGTTTTTCTCTAAACTAACTGAATGTAAACAATTTTCTGTATTACTACAGGAAAATACATTATATTGTTCTGGTCCCATTTACTTGTGATCTCGTTCTTTTACTGTAGATCCATTAATCTGGACTGAAAGGTTGATATATTTACTGTGAACCAAAATGTGAATCTATTACTTGGAATAGATTTGTCTGTTTCTCATATTTAGAGATTTAGAAGCGAGTTACGGTCATTTACACAAGCAAATAAGTCACATTTTATCACTTGAGCAAATTCCTAGTAATCATTTTGAGAGGGTTATCATCTGTAATGGATTTTGTAAAGTATTAATTCTGGGACCTGTCCTTTTTTCAAAGAGCACACATTCTTGGAAACTGGCCATGAGCTTTATTAGTCATGTGGCTGATAAAACATTAAAGAGAAATAGATCCTATCATTTCCCTCCAGGCCTCTCTTCCTCCTCTGCTGTCTGTCTCTTTCCCTGTATTGTGCCAGAATTTCTGTTTCTTATCTGATGACCTTTGGTTTGTTACTGTGTGTATTTTCGTTTGTAAAGTGTGCGCATGACACTTCATTTCCATATTGGCGTGACAGGGGTACAGCTGTGGTGTGTTTGACTACTTCTAATAAGCACGACACAGTGAGTCCTGGATCATAGGCTTTAGCTAATTGTCTCATTACTATTCAGGCATCCAGTGAAGTTTAAAAGTGGCAGTACCGGCAGTATGAAGTCACTGACCTGTGAGTAAACAAAGCACACACACGCAAACACTGTCAAACATGAGATAGCAAAAAAAACATGCCAGCACATCACCACATACAGACATACACACAAGAATAAAGGCATACAGGAACACAATAAAAACACACAAACTTGCAAATTCATTAGCATATACTGTTTTGCAAAATGTAGAATGCTATGAGACACTAACTGTCTTCATTAAAAGTTGGTCTTTAAAGCTTGTTGCTCTACTTCTACATCTATGTAAACTCAGTCATCTAAGTTATAGAATATGTAACAGATACAGATTTCAAGCAAATGAATGTGTGTTATTAGCCAAACTAGCGGTATAGTTCTAGAGATGACATTTCATTAATTCATTTACATTCATGGTCCCCAGAGGATGAGACCTCCTGCCTGTTCTCCAGACTTTTCCTCTTGCTCCACCAGCAGGTCAGAGTTTTAACTTGCCTTGATTTTTCCTTGAGCCACCATTAGCTTAACATTTGACATTAATTACCATTATGTAAACATTAAAAGCTTAAAACTAAAAAAAACTTTACATCACTGCCATCATGTGGTCAAACAGAGACCCTAGTTAGAATTATAGCAGGTACCAATTTGCCTGTAAGCGCTCAGACAGTCAGTGGCAGCAGTGAGGCCAACTGAATTGTTTCTGTTCGCACCATAAACCAGAAGAACATAGAGAGAACATGACACCAAGAAACTGACCTGCAAGAGCCAGGTCTTTCTATGGTTTCTAGCTCTATACTCTGTGAGCACAGACACACAGGGAAAAAAAAAAACTAATAGGAAAAAAACCCAGACAGGCTCTTGGAGATAGATTATGTTTGTATGAGTCATTTCCAGTCATTCTGCTCGCCAAACTGGCTTTCTGATTGAGGAAAACAATGGGATCATTTATTATGTTCCGCTTGTTAGCCTCTTTCCTCCATCTTCTTTTCTGACTTTTCTCCATAACCACACCACCACTCATTTTCTTTCTAATTTTCCCTCTTTCTCACCATTTTCTTGCCTTTTCCAGCCCCCAACCACCCCCACCTTCCCAACACTTTTTTTTCCTTTAGTCTATTTTCCTTTCATATATACTGCAGCTTGCTGTCTCTACACCGTCTCCTCCGTGTGTGTGTGTGTATTGACCAGTTGACATTTCTAAAGTTGACAAATGTCCCACTGAAAAAACACGGAATCACTCAGCCTTTCTCCCACATGGTACCACATTTATTCACTGTAACACATTTCCTTCACAACACTACAACCTCCATACACAATAAATAGCTCCCCTGAGGGCTCTTCGTGTGCGTTCTGAGATAGACGAGCATACATTTATTTTCAGATGTGAGAAATTACATTCACCTGTGGTATGTGGTTATTAATCCAAATCTTAATAAAAAATGAGAACACTGCTGTTTTTTTAGGTGTAGCACTTGCTACCCCCTTGGTTGCATCTGATCAGGGAGACAGAATTCACCTGCATGAACGAGATCACTGCAGTGGTTTCTATGTTACCTGAAAGGAGCTGTTCTCAAGACTGTGTGGGCATGTACAGACTATGTTTGATTGACACCCCCTCCCCCGTTGGTTTTGTTGTACCTATCGAAGCAGAACAACTTCCACCATTAACGCTATCAGTACATGGAGTTTGGCAACATCATGTCATTTCCGTCATCGCTCCATCCAGCTTACACCTGACAAGAGGTCTAATCAGCCAGAGTGATTGAAAGCACTTATGTGGTGAGGAGTCTTTAATTTGCCAAGTAATGAGTCTGTCATATGTAGTGGAGTAAAAAGTACAATAGTAAAAAATAAATACAATACAATAAAGTAAAAGGTTTTAGTACCACAGCTTTCCTGATAACTAGTAAATGTCTGTGCTTAATAAATGTCACTGGTTTTATTTGTGATTCACCCAAGTGAACTTAAAACTAGGATGAACGGATGAGTAACTTTAAGTCACTCATCACCACAGTTTCAGTATAGAAGCAGGATTGAAACACTGAAGAAACAGCCACAAATGAGGAGTTGACTAAATTGAGTGGTCTGGACCAAGAGTGACATCTAGTGGTGACAGAAGGACTAGGTGTAGTGTTATATGTTGGCATAGCATAGCTTACACATCAACATCAAATTGTCCCCAGTGTAAAGTGCAGAATTTATGGTGTTAAGTCTCATCTTAAACACCAGACATGAACATTGTTGTTTCCCACATACATAAAAGACTTGTCTCTGTAAAGCCAGCAAGGTATCTAAATTAAAGTCTTTCATATTGAATATCAGCATTTCCTTGATGTTCTGTTGAGTGCAGTTCCAATATTGTTCAACCACATCAAAACATGATACTTAAAATGATGTGCTAAGTTGTAGACACCAAGGTTTTTACAGGTTTTTCTTTGATATTATAATAGTATGCATTTTCGAACATGTGACTTGACCTTAAACATAAAGTACCTTTGCCTGCCAAAAAATAAATTCAATCTTTCACACCCTCTGCCATGTACTAAGAGCTTTCTGTTGGTGAAGAATTCTCCAGCCTCTCACTTGGCTGGGCTTTTGGATCTCAGTCTCAACTCGTTAGCTTGTTTGGCCCAAGAACCAGGATTTTCAAATCCTTCTTGCACCGAATTGGCTCTCGGGCCAAGACAACTACGTCACCCAGAATCCCCAGTGGTGGCCATTACTCAAAACTATTCATACTGCATAGACGCTGAGCAGAATGGGAAAATGATTTCAACATTGCTGAGAGGGAACAGCTGCAGTATTCTGCTGTTTGATGACAGATTTCCTTTTCTCTCTTCCTCTCATTCAGTCATTTCACTTTACTCTTCCTTCTCTATTTTTCTTTCACTTCTTTTTCTTAATTTTCTATGTCTCTGACTTCTTATTTCAGCCTCCCTCCCTCACTGTCTTAGTTACTCTTTATTCCAATCTCTTCACACCACCATGCATGCAAACACACACAAACAGTATATACATAATTACACACAAGGGAACCCAACTCTGAAAATACATTTCCAGTAATATTAGTCCAAGGAATTTTAATAGCGCCCTTTCACATTTCAGCTTTGTAAAAAAAAAAAAAAAAGGCTAACATGCTGTTCACTAACAGAGTGGAACAAAGTGTGTGTGTTACTGACTGTGGGCATGTGTGTGCGTTTCATAGTACGAACTGGTTGTGTCCAAATGTCACCACAAGAGTGGATATCCAGAGGTTATACTGTAAAGCTGTCATTTGTGAGTAAGAAATAAAGTTAGAGGTGTAATTTTCTGTTATTTTTAAGGTTGGAAAATCTGAATTTAGGTAGAGCCGTTAGCTGTTAAAGATTTGCGTGTGTGACAAGTTGCTATATCTCAAAATTACCGCAGGAACAGTGAAACCACTGCTTGGAGGGAAAAGCCTGGAGACAAATGACCTGTGGCATTCAGTGAAAAATGTGAACTGAGACGCTGAAAAGCAGAACTAAAGCATGTTGTGTACTTACACATACACTCATACGCAGAAACCTCCATTTAGGGTATGAATTTGAAAGTACTGAACTCTACTTTTTTCTGCTTTAACTCCTGCTTTTTTCTGTGTGCATGTCTGTGAACATGCATGCAAGTGTATGTATTGCATGTGCATTTGTGTGTGTGTGTACTTGCAGTTCTATGTGTGTGTGTGTGTGTGTGTGTGTGTGTGTGTGTTAGTGGAGCCACATCTGGAAACAATAGAGCAGTAGATGCTGTCACTTTCCCTTTACCTCAGGCTTTTGACTGAGTTCTTAAACAAACACTCAATTCACTCACAGTAAATTACAGGAAGGCTATCTGAGCTCCAGCCTTAGATATTTGGACTCTCTTACTCTCTCTTTTTTTTTGCTGGTGCACACACACACACACACACACACACACACACACACACAAGCATGCCCAGAATTAATCAGTTTCTCCAGATGCAGTTTTACTCCTGCGCCGGTAAATTACAACCCAAAGTGCTTTAAAGTGTAATTGTAAAACCAAATTACAACAAATTATGAAGTGAGAGGAGATGTGTATACTTTCTTTGTGTGCGTGTGCGTATCTGTGTGTGTATTGAGGAGGTTGTAAGTTCATAGCTGATGAGATGTGATGGATGGTACAGTAATGTTTACACAGTATAATCACCGTGCTTCCACTGTGGATTCAAAACAAATTTAGTGGTTATGGAGCGTTTCTTATCCTCAACCAGAGTAGCTGTTAAAAAGAAATGCAAAACACCATCAAAACTTGAGTCACTGCTGCACAGATATGTTGAGAGAATTAGCAGGGTAATGAGGTTGCAAAAGTCCCTGATACAGAATGAAAACATAATTTGTCTCATCAGACAAGAGGTGGCAGCATTGCTCAACCCATTAAGTAAACACATCTTAGACAATGTTAAACGACGTTTTACACGCAGGGTACTGCTTGGACTCATGACAGAAATCTTTCATTCACTCACTCACTTAACCTAACCTAAACCCTCACAACTCAATGCCAACCCTTACCCTAACCCTACTTCTGAACCCTAAAACCAATTCTCAATCCTCAAACAGCCCTTTAAAGTTGTGAGGGCCGACCAAAATGTCCTCAGTGGTGTCAAACCAAAAATTTGTCCACACAACCACAGAAAGGCACACATTAACTTCAACATACTGGAAACCAAAAAGTTTTTATTCATCTTCTTCTGATACAAAAGTGTTTTTAAATAACAAACAAGTTTTTTAAATTTTTTGTCACTGTTTTTTTTTTTTACAAGGATAAATTAGCAATTTCTTTATAATACACTGATGACATCATCAAGACATTAAGTTTCCTACACAAACGAACAGTCTAGACCTTAAAGGCTACGATCAGTGTCGGTGAACTGACCCCAACACTGATTCATATGTGGGCTTCTCAAAAAGCATTTACAAATCTGTATTACCAGTGGTTCTCCATCTTCATTAGGCTGTGGCACACGCTCACCGTGTTTCGAGGCACAACTGTTGTTTGGAAATGTCACCTGAAACTCAGTGTGATCATACGAGAGGGGTCTGCCAAAACATTAAGACAGTTTAAGAGGGGAAACTGCATTAGCTCAGAGGGGAGGTGGTCAGAGGTTAATTTAATTCACTTTAACTCAATGTAATGTTTGTTTGACTTTGGAAATTTAATAAGTGTGCCATGGTATGCTGGTTTGAGAAACACTGGTTTTTCAGGGTTCTAGGTCTCACCAGAACCACCAAAAGTATCTTTGAATGCAATAAGGGTGAAGTTACATTTAACATGTTTTGGGAAAAATAATTTTTGTTGCCATTCTAAATATTTTTGCTAAAAAATACCCATGACAGGCAGTGTGAGGCACTAACTGGTTTCAGATGAGACAGAGGAGGGCAAAGCTCCAAATTACTCAAGCCCTTCTACATTACAATTACCCAGAACCCAATTTTGTTTACTCAGATGTACAAGGTGTAATGTGACACACCATGTATTATACATTCAAAACTTCGAAAAACTTTGAAATACAAGCGCTTTGCTAGATAGATTGTCAGGCAAATATAGGGTAAACAGGAGCAGTTGCAGAATTTGGTGAATGCAAGAATAAGACATGAGGAGTCAAATTATTGTAAATTAAAACTTGCACTTATTGAAAAGAACTGCAATGGCGGAAAAAGGCTTGTTATCAACAAAATGCACCGCTCGCGACAGTGTATCAAAATCTCATCCCTATCATCCATGAAATTCTGAAATGTAGTGTACAATAATCTTTTCCAGGGATGACTTGATTGTCTGGGAAATGAGCCATGATGCAGCAGACAAGGTTAAAGAGAAACAGGCAGGTAGTTGGCTGACAAGAGCATCAGACAGACGGACATGCAGAACAGACACGCATATTAATAGTGCCAATTTCACTGTGCTTCTGTGATGGCCTTATTGAACTGAAAGTATTTGGGGAAAAAATAAAAATACATGGACACAGACCGAGAAGAAAAGCAGGCCGCTGAAATTTGACAGATTCGCTCTCTTATTATTGGTGTTTCTTTTCCCTCTGATAGCGATCATAAGTTGGCCAAAGATGAGCCGGTGGATGAGATTCGTGGGAACTGATTGCTATGTGTGTATACCTGCACACGCGCTCGTCTGTGACAGCTCTTTTGTTACAGCGTAATGTGTCTTTTGGCAAGTGATTGTCTAATAGCCTCTAATTCTTTAACCAGCCTCGGGTCTGATTTTTGGAAAAAGAGAGCAGAGGGAATAATTTAATTTCCTGGATTTCATGGTAACGCAAAATCATATACAGCGCAGCGTTTCCAAGAAGACTGCACACATCACTGGAAGTTAGCTGAGCTAGACTGCTGAGGTAAAACACACAGGCCTACATTTCCCAGACGCCTTACCACTTCCCCATTTATAGGTCAATAAAAGGCACAGTTGGGGAACTCCCAGGATTCATTGCGGTATGACTTCATATCTACCACAGACTTTACCTAAATGAACAAGACAGATTAGAAAAAACTGTTAAGTGATTTTTTTTAACATGTTTGAACAATAAACCCTGTGATTTTTTTTCTGTGTAGTGCGTAATGAAAACTGACCAAACTCTCCCTGTTAATGGCTCTGTGCATATCAATATACTCCCACCAAGGCCGTCCCTGGTTATGCACTTGTGACAAGTGCAGACACTTCACATATTGTATTTAATTATAGTGCATCATTACAGCTTAGAGCTGGTTTCCCAAAAACTTCTGATCTATAATACCTATTATTTTATATTATACAAAAAGGTATAATTTACAAAAATGTAGAATAATCTTCAAATGTAAACTTGCTGGAGATATAAGTATGTCTCTGATTTAAGTTACTTTTGGTCTGGTATTTCATTTGTCCTTTAATTGTCGCATGTTGAAGGGGGCTCTCGTGGTGTCAAGGTGATACTTTTGGGAAACATCAGCCTACATCTGTATAATATATGCACCAGGACCCTCCAGTGTAAAATTTAAACCTTCAAAAGACCCTAAAATCACACAATGGCATAAGGGTTTAGTTGTATCCAGCAGGTTCAGTCTCTTCTGCCGGAGGTTCTGGAGAAAAGAGAGACAGAGAGGTAGACGTGGTGCTACACAGCTTATTGGTGTGTCTGGTCTGCATATTGATGCTTCTGTTCTGCCTTTTCCGTCTCTCTTTCTCCATCTTTTTTTTTTTTTGCTTTCTCTATCTCTCTGGGCAAAGAAAGTCTAACAGAGGTAGAGAGGCTAGTGTTGCTACTCATGTATGACTCAGTCCTCCTCCTCCTTAATTCCTGTTAGAGACTTCGAGTCAGTTAGAGGAGATGAGGCATGCTTATGGGCTCTCAGCAATCTTTTCTGGTGCCATCACATCCAGTGGCTTCCTTGAGAATCTCCCGCTGCATTCCTGTGCCACATTATTCATCTCCCCCTCATCTTTTCATTCTCTGACCGCTCCATCCTTCATTAGGCAGAGTGAGTTTCTGTAAGGGAGAGAGAAGCAGGTACAAGTCCATTCCTGTCCTTTCTCTCGTTCTTTCTCCTCACACCACCGTCTCATTGCCTTTCCCTGGTTTGATCCAGCCCTCCCCTGGCGCCCTCTTGCCCGCTCGGCTCGCTCTGCTATCCCTGAGCAGGCGGGCCGAGCAGCGTTGCCAGGTGTGAAGGGTTTTTGCTGACCAGATCCACATTCCTGATGTGATTCCTACCAGCAATGACATGAAGATTCGAAGCATCTCTGATGCCACATATGAATCCCTGGTGCTGGCCCTAAACTCCCCCCAGTGAGACAACTGGTAGAGGTAACAGCCAATGACAGTGGATGCTGGGACTGTGTAGAGAACAGAGAACACTCCGATCTTCACCATTAAACGCTCCAGCTTGTCTGTTTTGGCGCCGTCCTTCTGCAGATTGGAACGGATCTTGAAAAGAGCCACTAGGCCAGCACAGATAAACAGGGTTCCTGAGGTGCAAAAAGAAAAACAACAGCCATATAAGGACCATCAGATAGAGAAAACATACAGACAATCATATAGACCAATAAAAGAACAGAGAGATATAGGTGGGACCGTAAATATAAATTGATTGTATGACGCGGCTGTAATTACCTATAAGAAGGTATGAAGCCAGCGGAGCCACCACAAAGCCTGTGAGCGCCTCCTGCTGCTGGTTGCCAACATAACAGAGCCCAGTCAGGTCATCTGCATCCACGAGCCTCATTATGAGGATGACGATGGTTTTAACCGCAGGGATGGCCCAGGCTGCTATGTGGAAGTAGGAGCTGTGCATCTCAATAGCCTCATGGCCCCACTTCAGTCCAGCAGCCAAGAACCAGGTGAGCGTCAGGATCACCCACCTGGAAGAGAAGACAAGCGGAGAGAGAGCAAGAACAGTGAGGGAAGGGGCAATCAGTGCTCATGTGTACAATTAACAGATTTATCTTTCTCATGCTGGTAGCAAATAAACATTTCACTGATGCTGAGGTGAACCTTGGGCTAAAGTTGACTGCAAGAGCATCTCAAAACTTTGCTCTTTATATAGCTTTTTCATAGCTAATCTGGCAGATGTGTGCAGTCCTCTGTTGTAATAAGCTCATCATGACACCAGATAGCCATGAGTTACATAATAGAGGGCTGTGGTCATATTTTAGGAGAGAGTGAAGTCCTTGAGCTTTTCGGTGTGAAGACAAACAGGAAAACGGGGGCAAAGTGAAAAGGAAGAAAAAGCGCTGTTACAGCAGAGTGTTTCCACTGTAACTTTGCAGAGAGCACTTTAAAAAAGTGGCATTTTTACAAAGACTGTCTTTGTATGTGGAAATTAATCCATCTAGCACGGAGGTTATGAGACAGGACAGTTAAGACGTTAAGGAAAACAGGATGCAAGTCTCGTGTTCCAATTGTTCCGCCAAAATCCATTCACAACAGCAGATGACAATGGTCAATCTGGGAAAAAGAGATGAAGGATTGATACGATAAAAAGTGTGTGTTTGTGCGTCTGTGTTTGTTTGTACTAACCAGAGTGAGGAGGCCATGCCAAAGAAATAGAGGAGGAGAAAGACTATGGCACAGCCGGTGCTCTTTAACCCTTCCTGTACTAGAATTGGTACGGCTGTGGCATCAAGGTCACAGGAGACACGTTCCCTGCCCAGAGTCAACCGTACCTAGAAAAAGAAACAAGAACAAAAAGGGAAAATAGGTGTGGGAAAGTGTTTATTAATCACAGAAAAACACAAAAATACGCAGCATCTTTCTTTCTGATTACAACTAGACTAGTTGTTTTCTGTATTTACTGATGAATAAAAACAAAGATACCAATTATCTTATTGTTAACTAATTGCTGATTTAATATTTTGCCCAGTATCTGTAATTTTTTTTTTCTAGACGGGGACAAAACTCATTGTTCAACAGAGAGAAAAACTGTGTATGCAACACAGTTAGTTAATCTAGCAGGCAAACTTTCAAGTTTTGCACCTGTCCAGTTGTTTAAAAGTTACCCTAAAAATAGAATAATATCTTATAAAACTCAAATATACAATATAAGTCCATACAATACAGTATAATTCTGAATCTCCTACTTACCAGGTATGCAACACTGTACAGATTACAGCACATGGATAGAAAGATGATGGGCCGCTCAGGGTAGGAGAAACGCTGCGAATCCAACAGAAAAGTCAAGACGGTCAGAGTGGTCGACAGGAAGCACAGCACGGCCCAAACCGCCATCCATGCGTCTGTGAAGACTTTGGCCCCTCGTCGGTAGAGCCCGCTGTCATAGCCGCACTGGAGAGTACAGCTTTCAGTCTGTTTCAGCCAGGTATACTGGTCGGGTGCAGATCCCAGGGCCTGACACTCCTCCTGGTGGGGAGGATGGCGGACTGGCTGGTAGGGTGGGTCCTCGTCACCTGGACCCTCCATACACATGTGGTTGTGATCGTTTTGAGGTGGGAAGAGGCTGCAGTTGAGCACCTAGAGAAAATAGGCTTCGTATTAAGGCTGTGATACATGCTTTTAGCAGAATGTTGCACTAATCTATCAATTTTGTGTGAAAAATGTCCTAAAAGAAAGTATTTTGTCTTTATACATTACAGTTTCTTATATCCCATTTTCCAAATCACTCAACCGCACCCGAAGTTATATCTGTTTATACGTTGTTGTACAGGGTTGTCTTGTGATGATCTGACTCACCTCAGGCCATATGAAGCCAAACTCATGGAGCACTGGGAGGCATTTTCTCTTGACAGACAAGCACATGCTACCACATGGTCCAATCGGGATGGGCACCTTGTCTGTGCACATTGGCACATAGACTGAGCACAGGAAGAACTGGAGAAAAATGGAGACATAAGATTAAGTTGAGTATTTTGTACATTTTACAGAACTCTGCAAAGTGCGTGCTCGGTTTTGACATTTCATAGCATGTGCTGTGAAGAGTAACTACAGGGCAAGTTTTGAAAGATGGAGCAAAAGTCATAAAACAAGCTGTGACCGGTGATACTGCAAATGTGTTCAGTTACAGTTCGACTAATGTGTTGTGTGTGTGTGTGTGTGTTTGTATTAAAATAAGAGCTATTCTCTGGTTTTTATTGAGAGAAAAGTGAGAAACTGAGAAATGATGTGAAAAGAGTGAAAAATGACAGTGTGCCAAAACCAATTTCAATTTAGACCCTGAAAGCGCAGGAGGAGAGTAACTGTTATCCAATGTTATGTCATATTTCAATACACTGCTTTGTGGACTTTGTTCCAGTCAAGTTAAATCAAACTGTGAAGCGCAAGGTAAATCATGTCTGTGGTGCAGTGCTTGTTAGAGAGGTGTAAACAGTGCAATGAGTACCCCACGGGCCCATCTTTCTATGTATTACAACAGGGTTACAGCTGGTAGACGGCTACACCCTGGACTCCCACATGTGGATCCTCCATCTACTTGCATATACCACTCACTATCCTGCTGCTTTTCTCTGCCTTTTACTTTCAATATGTTGCATCACCTCTTCCAGTTGCGGGTCTCTATTTTCACTTCTAATAGAAACTCCACAACTTGAGTCAAGATGCAACAGCCAACACTAACCTGCTCCAAGGTTACGCACACACAACTCTGCGTCTTTAAAAACAATCTGTGGGCTTAGCAACACTGAGGGCATGTGCCATGTAATGCTGTATAATCCCCCCTAATCCAAGGCTCAGTTTTCTCTGTCCCATGGCAATGGTTTTGAAATAGATATCTAAGTCAGGGTTATAAAGATAGTGAACGGTCTGAAGTCACATTTGACCATTTGAGGTGGTTGAGATGTGTGGGAAGAGGTACGCTGTGGTTACAAAAGGTTGCAATTTTAAGTAATTTCATGCCTTTACAGTGAAATCTGTTTGAAGCCAGAGTGTAAAATTGTGCCAGGATCACGATATGAAAATACACAGAAGAAGAAATTACATTTCACTCGGCTACGTTCAGGTAAATGAAACAAACATACGTTCCAGGAGCTTGGATGTGGTGATTGCTGACTTTAAATACAAAGGCGTGTTAGAGTGAAGTGTTTGCTGCAATTTTTCATTTCAAAAATGCCTAAATATTTATTGGGCCATAATAAGAACAAAATGTTTTGGGCTTAGATCCAGTAATAAAGAAATCCCATCTTGAAATCAGCCCTTGAACGGAGCTCAAATGAAACATGAATCCAAGAAGGGTGTCAAGGTTGGGAAATAAATACACACAGAAATATCATACAACTCTTACTCTCTGTGACAATTTATTTGCAAAGTCAAAATACAAAAATTGTGTGTCTGTGCACCATGTTAAATTTGGCCTATTCAATTTAGAACCATGATAAACAAATTGTGTAAGAATTACAGATATAGAATCAGTGAGCTGCTGTTTTGTTAAACGCCCAAAGGACAATAATATTTCTTGAGTAGCCAAATGCAACCAACCAACTGACAAACAAAACACAGACTTGTCTTTTGATTGTGAGTCTAAAACATGAAACAACAAGTCCTTACTGTGCCACACAATGTAAAATTCAGTTATCTGAGTCAAAGAGAACTTCCTTGAAACTCAGTTTGTTACACTGCTCTCTCATCGGTACTGGGGCCTGTAGTACAGTGTTATCTCTGAAAATTATGCAGACTGGGCTGATCTGGAGTCAGTATTAAGTTTCTCGCCACAAATAGAGAATCTTTGTTCCTAAACTGAGCCGCGTTTATTATAGTTGTGTAACGGAAATTTGTGAGTTGATTAAATGAAATGCACGAAGTTTACAAACTGAGAAAGCTGCCCTGTGAGTGAGTGTGTTCATAAATTCACAGAAGTTTATAAAATCAAAAGGTACTTAATTACCTAAAGTACAATTTCTGATAATTCTTACAGGGAGTTACACCTACTCTGCCTGTGACAGTAACTGTAACACATTCTGGGTGTTTTCCCCGACCGTTGGTAACCTGAGTGCTGTCACTTCACTGCTAAAAGCTGCTCCGGTTACTAGTCAGGAAGCCTCCCATTAGAGCAAATGTTAGGGGATACGGTTTCCCTTTCCCCTTTCCTCCCTCTTTAGTGTGTCTGTGTGTGTGTGTGTGCGTGAGAAAGAGAGAGGTGGGGGGTGTTGGGGGTCAGCTAATCTTACGAGACAATTTTCAGCTGGAGGAGGACAGATTGGTTTTATGCTGCAGTTGCTCCTTCTTCTGTCTGGCTGTCTCACAAATGTCCCTTAAGCACTGTATCAATTTAGCATGTCATACTAATTATTAGCCGTTCCCAAGCACCTGTACACATCAATAATTCACAGTATTGTGAAAAAAAAAAAGGAATCACATATCACTCTAAGCAGGACAGTGGACTTGCAAATACTTCCTTTAAATAATGACACAGAAGATCTTCTAGGAAAGTGTTTGTTTGGACGTCTGTGTATACAGATATCTAAGTGGTTTTATGTGTGTGAGAAAGGGGCATCTGTTAATTAAAAAATTGTGAGAGGAAAAGTAAAGGCCACACATTACCACTGGCATGTCCAAAAAAAGAGAGATCTCCCCCATTCCAATTATAGTCTAAAGTAAAATCTCAGAGACAAGTAATGAGACCAATCTATTTTTTTTTCTTACATGGTGCATGAGGCAAACAAGCAGCATTTGTCTTAGGACACTGAGGGCACCATTGTTAACTAGAAGACAGTACAGTATATAGCCCCCGAAGACTCAGCTGTTGCTGTGTGGGGCATGAACTCAGAATGTCAACAGACAGAGGGGGCATTTTCATTGAAATTAGCATGACAGCCTGGCACAACAGGAAGGAAGGAAGGAAGGAAGGAAGTCAGGGACCCCATCCACTTACTCTAAATCTACGGGAATCAATCAACCTATGTAATGCTGCTCATTATCAGTGGCACCATCAGTCTGAACTGTTCACTGAATAGTCAGCTATTGCTAGTAGCTCACTGTCATGTGCTCTGAGACCACACTCTGCTCAGAACACACACACACACAACACACACACACACACACACACACACACACACACACACACACACACACACACACACACAAATATAGCAGACTATCTAGACTGGGCCATGCCTTTTTGAGACCAGGATCACTCCATCCTAAATTTGTCCACGTGTGTTAAGATATTAGTGTGCTTTTAATAACATACTGTCTATTCTATTCTTCTCTGTTCTATTGTAATATCAGTATGTGTGCACTAACTTGTCTATCACATCAGTCCAGTACCTTGAGTTGACTGGAGCAGCCGTACTGTATGAGCGGTGTGAACGTGGTAAGCTGCAGCTCGGCGTCCGACTGCAGCACGTTGCCGACCAGATTGGGCATTTTGGTGACGTTGTATCCGAGACCTTGGCACATGCTGATCCGGATCGGGTCGCAGGTCATCTCCTCCACCTCATCGCCGAACGCCCGCACCACGCAGAGCGGACCGACCAGCCCGGACAAGAGTAGTAAGGCTGCCCCGGTGAGCGACACCGTCATCCCGGGCATGGTGACCGCGACACTGAGCGGCTGCCCTCTGCAAACGATGTTGGAACAGTAAATATTTCCTCAAACACAGAAGTTAGGTTAGGTCGCCCTGGAAACCGCAGCGCGTGTTTATAGTCCAACGGGAGGGCAGCGCGTGTAGTCCGTGCGTTTTGGAGGCTTCAGTATCCCACCCCGAGCCAATTCAATAGGTTAAAATATCCAAAAAGGAGCAGCGACTCATTGCGAGGTCCGTGCGTAATCAAAAGCGCGCTTTCAGTCAAAATAATGTGCAGGTCTGCGGTAAAAAAAAAAAATAAAGGGTTCTCTCTGGATCAATCCCGCATCCTTCTTGCGTTGTTTCCCGTTAATAACTCCGTGTGTGGAAGAGCAGCGCAGCTACGAGATTACAGCGGTCTGGTTTTGCGCCTACTGCCTGCAAGCGTCCAGCACTAAACTTTATTGTGTCTGTGAGAAGAGACTATTTTGCCCGACAAGAGGAAAGCTGACCAATCCATGCGCGGGAGTTGGGTTTCCCTGGCCAACCCCTGACCAGGAGGGCGGGATCCAAGAGAAAAATAGAGGAGCGAGCCTCATGTCCTCCACTCTCCCCCTATCCCCTTCTCCCTTCCTTCAGCTTTTTTTCCCCCTGGTCTCCTGTCTCCTTTGCTCTCGCATCTTTTTCTTTTCTTTCATCATTGTGCTCCCTCACCTCTCCTCTCCTCTCTTCTCCTCCTGCAAAGCAAATCATCGAGCATTCCCCAACTAATTCTGACAATATCCAGAACCTGTATTTATACGGGCTGATGTGGCTTACATATATTTTTATTGGCTGTGTTTTTAGAAAATAAGCATCTGAAAAGTGGATTTTTTTCAGTGTGTTTCTGTGTGTGTGTGTGTGTGTGTGTGTGTGTGTGTGTGTGTGTGTGTGTGTGTGTGTGTATAAGTGTGTGCACGTGTTTATTTCACATTTAAAGTACCTAATGATCCTTTAAGGCTGTCTGGAACTTCACCACAGGTTCCACTCCCATTCTCTAAAGGCCCGTCAGCTCTAAGTGCTCATGACATTGTAATTGAAAGTAGGGCCTTAAGTGATGCTGAAGCATTGGAAATCTGTTTTGCATTGCAATGAATGCACATACTGGACAGGTTTTGTTTGCTCGTGGCACCCTGGGAGAAGGTTTCTCCTTTACAGCATGAAACTTGCAGTGAAGAGTGTTGTTTTGGCTTTTCTTCGTTGCAAAAGTGGACTTGGGTGAGAAAGTTCTTGGATTTGTTGCAAATATTTGGGAGGAGGAGGGCAACTCAAGGAAAACTTGATTTGTGTTTTCTTCCAACTGATTTGTACAATTCTCAGACTGTTCAAGTGTCTGCCAGGTGAAATGAAGCTCAACGTAAGAGCTCCACAGACCTTTTCAAATATTACAAATACCTGAACCAGCGTCCTGATGTTATTGTACCCAGGGTTTTAACGAAACAAGATTCGGATGAAATGAGACCTCAGACCAGCAGACATACAATGAGGTTCTAACGTCTGAGACCACTTTCCCATTTCTTTTTCTCAGACTTTTGACTATATGTAGTAAGAAGATTTTAAAATCAATCTTTACGTATCCTTCAAGTGAGAACTCTGAAATTAAATGATGTCCATCCAAGCAGTATTTATTTAAGTTTTGTGTTGACCCTTTGACACAGCTGAATTTGGCTGAGATAACAGACCTAGTATTGACATTCCACATGACCCAGAAACACACACACACATATACTTTCTCTCTCTCACACGCACACACAGTGAGTAAGTGCGACTGGACCCCAAAATATGTTGAAAAAGGTAGTGGAGGCAGCAAGAACATTCCCATTCAGAAATGACATACTTTCCATTTTAACTTTATAATTAATTTGACTGAAATTACAACCTCAAAATGGGAAACATGGCTGGGAATTATTCACGTAGCTTAAGCCTGGCATGTTTCTATCAGATTTTATGGGAGTTGCTGTTGAGAAGAGAGGCACAGAGCTTCTTAACTCATGAAAAATAACAGGCATCTGTTTGGCTGATCTCACTGTGCTGCCATGTTTTCCTTCCCGGATTATAGTGCGATGTTTAGGCAAATCCAGTGTGACAATTGATTGGCAGCAAGCAATGACCTCTCCACCCAGCCAACCCTACCCCCAACACACACACACACCCACACACGCACGCTTCTCTCTCCTCACACACACATTCACATACACACCATCCCCCTCTGCTGCTCTTTGGCTGAACCTGGGGTTAAGACCTGAAGTAATTAGCACTGGGCTGAAACAATAGCGTGTGCCCTGGAGCTGATGGTTATCAGGGGTGTGGTGTCTGTGTGTGTGTGCGTGCGTGCGTGCGTGCGTGCGTGCGTGCGGGCATGTGTGTGTGTGTGTGTGTGTGCATGCAAAAAGAAAGAGGGGAATGGATGGGAACAAATGGAGAAATCACAGAACCAAGCTGAGGCGTAATTCAAAGACTTATGTACATTTGAGCAGAAAGCAAAGGAAAAAAATACCTATGGTCCTATTTTTTTAAGCCAAGAGTTAAGCAAGTAAGTAATTGATTTTAACAGTAGATAAAGAGAAGAAGAGTCTTGAAAGTAGAGAGAAAGGGAGGGTGAGGTAAGGAGTTGCAGTAGCACATTATCAGCCCAAGCCACCCAGCACACTCTGTCCCCTCTGTTTACTTTCACAGTAGAGTGTGAATAGCAGGGGTGAGCAGACAACGTGTTGGAACTGACAAACTAATGACCATCACACTGAGTGGATAATGACCGCAGTTACTCTTTAAGCCATAAAACCACCGTTGATAACCAAACAGGCTTCCCGTTAAACTCTACTTGCCTGAATGAACATTTGGCTGGTGAACAAAGAAGATGGAAATAGCATGTTTTAAATCTGTTTATTGCTGCATTTAAGGTCACAGATGTTTAGGTGAGAGAAGATATGAATGAAGCTGATCCCGTGCATGAGTAGTACTTTGGTGCTGGTTTTCATGAATCCACAAGGAGTGTATTTTCTGACCAGCCTACTTCTATGCACAAACCGTTTTCTGACCAAACCGGCAATCAGCTGCAGGAGGATATCAGGCTGCCAGTATGTGGGTTAGTGCAAGTGTAATATAAACATTTACGCTGAGTAGTTAATTGATGGTGACTGTATGGAAAACAGTGTGTAGAGGTGAGCCATGGGCGCAGTAAATATCGAATCAAAATGTATTAGAGACATCACGTGGATGGCGGGAAGTGGTTTCAAGGTTTCTCAAGGAGGTAGAGGAGCGTTTAGGAATTTCAGCCGAGCATATCACTCATGGTAACAGTCGGGCCAACTACAGTGATAACATCTTCCTGTGTACAGTATCTAAAAACATTCAGTTCTTGGTTCTACATATTTTTATGAGTTTATCTTTGTTGGAAAATAAAGTGCTGACACCTAATTTTATTTTCATTTCTGAATTTTCACACTGAAAACAATTTTGGCAACAGAAGATTAGATCAGAGTATTAAACTACAATTTAAAACTTCCCATAGAGCATGAACTCTGTGTGAAAGTTTGTTTTGCTGTCCAGTTGTGCTGATTTCCACTGCTGTAGGCCAGGCAAAAATAGTCAGGGCTTTCTAATTATCTATGCCACACAGTTTCCCTCAACACAACATTCATGTGATTCTTTTTGCGTGTTGATGCCAACAGAAAGGACTCAATGGTGTGGTTTTCCTTCCCAAATTACCCACCCTTGCTAACATTTTGATGGTTTAATGCTTTAGAGCCCTGCCTTTGGAAGGACATGTGCCCTGGCTGGCCTGGGATCAAACCTCCCCAGAGTCTTAACTTCCCTAATCCCTACTTTACATCACTGCCACCTTTGTTACTTCCACAAAAAAGAAAAAAAAAATACATGTGTAGAATTTTAGGTACCACACAAGACAGACTGGCTGAGCAAATATAATAAGTGAACACCACTTTTCTTGTTTAATTCAACTTTAGTCCTCAGTTAGAAAGGCAGGACTTGGGGAGATGAGGCAAGTTAAATAGTTTTGGGATTTAAGTGTTATCAGAATAAAACCTTGTTGGAATTAAATTAATCACAGAGTCATATCCACATCTGCTGAATTACATCTGCTCTCGTCTTTGCTCAATAACATACAGTCTCTGTTGGCGTTCCTGCCTTAAAACTGATGCACTAATGTGGAGGAATTGATTTATGATTATTAATAATGTAGCCTTACTTGAGCAGACAGCTGTAAGG
Source organism: Toxotes jaculatrix (assembly GCF_017976425.1). NCBI lineage: Eukaryota > Metazoa > Chordata > Actinopteri > Toxotidae > Toxotes > Toxotes jaculatrix. The sequence goes on along the minus strand of NC_054402.1, from coordinate 15,279,323 downwards.
CTCAGCAGAGCTAAAACCATTCACAGTACTAGTGTGGGCAGGGCACCTGTATCTGTCCTCAATGATTTAATACCAGATGTTCAGAATTCATTAAGATTTTGTTACCAACTTCCTCTTTTTTGGGAATACTATGTCTGTTTAATTTTATATATTCATTTTCTTTGATTTATTCATTTCATAAAATGTAAAAGAAAAAACTGATGACAAAAAGTCTGAAAAATTGCAAGGGAAGTGAATTTTTTTCTACATGAAAACCATTATCCAGCTTACGTTTAAGCTGAAGATGTCTTTATTAAACCTTTACAAACAGCACTAAATAAATTCAGTGTCAAAGTACAAGGTTTTTAAGGGACTGACAAAGTTGAACTCCTTATTTGAGGTATGCGGTTCTCTCACATCTGGAGTACACTGCCTCTTCTCCTCTTGAATGAATAAGTAAACATGTTAGTTTGGCCACAGTCTTGTTAAGGCCAACTTGTTCTTGCTGTGGGAATGTAACCATTCTAACCTTTCAGCTTGGCAGGCAGAGTGAAAGGCAGTACCCCGAGGACAGAAAGAGAGACACAAGTGTGTATCAGTCACCAGATAGCATCTTATGGCTCAGTGCCCAATCCTTTAGTCCTTGAAGTGCGGTATTAATAGGCCTGCCAACTCCTTGGAATGGTGTGAGTGTGCATAACTGCAAATGTTCTGCGTGCAGGAGACTGAGTCTGAAGGTGTGTGGCTTTACTTCCATGAATTTGGTATTTTCAAGTGTCTATGTGTGTGAATGCAGGTGCTTGGGTAGGTGACCATGTGTGGGAGTGAGCACTTATGTCATTATGTGGGTTGGGACAGTTTAATAGAAGAACGTGTGTGTGTGTGTGTGTGTGTGTGTGTGTGTGTGGGGGGGGGGGGGGGGGGGGGGGGTTCTGCAGGTGATCTATCCCCTCTGGAACAGCAGGCTCACATTACCCTGCTATAGAGTACCATCCACGAGCACACACAACCAGACACTCTTTCTTTAACTCTCCTCCATCACTTTCTCGTACCTCCACAATTCAGGTCTCTGACTCCATCTCTTACCTCTCTCTCGCTGCCACTCCCATCCTCCCCCCGTTTTTTTTTTTTTAATCAGTCAGTCATATGCTCCTCTTTTATTTCCAACAAACTAACTTTCCATTCACTTGAATGGGAAGGCTTAGGATGTAAGAAGCTTTGAAACCGTTGTTCAGGGGATCACTGGCTCTGCTTGAGAATTAATTTTTCGTGTTATAGGAAATCCATTTCTTCACAAGCACTGACGTCCTGTTCTGTACTGGCCTCTGCTTCACCTTTCCATTCCATTTTTATCCTCATTCAGTATTTCGTGAACTTCTGCTATTAAGATTATCTTATTTCTGCTTTTTTCTAACACTTGTGACCACACACTTGTGACCACACATACTTGTATACTTTGTCTGCACACTGTGTCATCATTGAACCTCTTATTCATGCTTATTCAGCAGAAATAAGCTCAAACAACAGTCATAGGGTTAAAGTTTAAATAAGTCTTAGTTTTATTAATAAAAGTACTATACTATTATATCATTATTATATTATTTTGTTTATCAATAAAGCCTGCAAACCATACCCTTAATCCCTTTAATTAAATTAGCCCTAATTATAAGTCCCTTAATTACATTGAGCACAGTAAGTGTGGGTTATGGCTCTCAACCTGTCAAACTACCAAAGCAATGTAAAAACATAACCACATCCCCAAACATGAGCAGTGACACAGAGCTACTCTTCAGAGACTTAAAACTGTACTCACAGTGTCTTTTCAGAAGAAAGTACAGGGGCCATGTTCATTGTAATGAAGTGATGTGTCAACCAAGTCTGTGTCTCCTTTATGTAGTTTGAATACTGTCGTTATCACGGTTATTTCATTACCATCAAATTAGGTTAGGTTTGTGAAACATCACATTGAGGCCTTATCATCTTTCTAGGAACACTGAGAAATACTAAGCAAAGCCTTCCTGTTAAGTCTGCGCATGGCTGTGATTGTGTTTGTGTACTTTAGTCTGTTTGTCTTTCTCTCTCTCTTCTTCCCAACCACTAACAGTGGATAGTAGTTCATCACATTGACTAAATTCTGGATAACCATATAGTAAAAGTCATGTGTCTTGTTTTATTTGCCCATTTGCTTGTGGTTGTACCCCACTGACACACAGTAAAAGAATATCAGTGAATGGTTTCAGATGTAGGCCCTTTTAAGGAATATATCGAAGTCTTGAAATTCAGGTTTTTGTATTTTATTCATTTATTTATTTATATTTTTACCACAGGCTAATGGAAAAACCCTCCCACCGTGGTTTGCCTGCATGGATAATATCCCACATAAAAATATCTTTAATAACTCCAGCGCAATGAAATGACCGTCACTGGCAGGATACTACCATGCACCATGCAGCGTCTCCTCTCGTCTATTCATTTTTAATTCTATAAGGCGCTTTTTTGACTGGTGACTTTGGCCCAAGGCAGCTCTGTCTGGCCTATTTGGTGACAGGCAACAGACTGCTGATAGATGGCTCCTGTCCATGGCTGTAAATCGGCCTCTTGTTGGTGAGTTAACCCCTGTAACCCTGCTCGTCTGTAACAGCAGCCTCCCTTCTCACAGCCTAGGGCAGCTGATGAGCTTTTCCCAGAAATCTGATGAGCAGGTGGTAGCGGTCCAGTTGGGATGTGGACGGATATGCTTGCCTCAAAAAGACCGTCCCCCATTGCTGTATAGGGCTGCGTGGGTGAGAATTTGGCTCGCAAAAGAAAAATAGGAAAATAAAATGATCTCCCATCCATTGAACATCTGCACCGCCAGCTGAAGGCAGCTTCCTGTGATTACAGAAATGTCACGACAGCAAGGTTTGAGAGATGAAAAACCATGTCTGAGCAGAGCACATCAGTACAGAGGTCAACTAAGTAGGCTGGGCAGACTAATTAGGTAGCTGTTGGAGGTGCTAAATGTGTTTCTGTGTGTTGTGACTGTGCTCTTTTGTAGCTATTATTCACACTTAATCAGAAGGGAAATGTATCATGTAAAAGCTTAATTACAGCAAAATGTTCACACATAGACTCACATTCATCCACACAAAGCATTAGGGAGTAGTTCTCCTCCTTCTCCTGACCTTCTGCAGACACAGCTGTTTCTCTTCCCCCCTGACTGGTGACTGGGACGAGTTTTATTAATGTGCTGTAACTAAGTAACCACATAATATGGATCTCTGTAGCCGTGCTCGCAGACTGATTTATCTCCGTGCTCATGGGTGGGTATGCATGCATTCACTATATATCTGTACAGTATTTCATATATGAATGCATGCCTTTTATGCACAACTGCAGGGCAGATATTTTACTGCAGTGAATTATTCAATGGCAGTGGAGCCTTCACTATTGCCTGAGAGGGATTAGTGGAATACCTACATACCTTTGTTTAAATGAATTGAAATAACAGTTGCAGACACCCAATCTGCACCTACAACCTGTTTTTAGAGTAGCAGAGATGAAAATGTAGATGTGCTATTGCTAAAATGTGACCAGTGCCTGGAAATAATGTGATCATTTTCACAGTATGGGGGCAGACTTTTTTTGGCAAGACTGAGTGGCTCTTACAATTTTCATATTTAACTGAGTGTGTTTCCATGATCCGTGTTTTCGTTGTACATTGCACAAGGCCGAGGTACTGAACTGTTTCCTGAAAGTGTGTATAACTGATTGGTGGGATTACCTCTTGACAGACAACTTCTGGGAACCACTTGAGCATGAGTGTGTGTGTGTGTTTGCGTGTGTGTCCTTGGAACACAATTTATCCATGGACTCTGCAGAACACCATCAGATGAGAACATAGAGCTCCCCAGCATTTGCCTGTTTGCGCACATGCATGCACATTGTGTATGCGCACTATTAGGTGTGTGTTTGTGTATGTGTTGTTCGCGTCGAATATTAAAGTTTTTTTTTTAGCTCTGGCAAAAAGGTTCTGTCAAAGAGGAAATGATAGGGATTTGAATCCTCTGATGTTTTTTCAGGAGGTGGGAGAAATATGTGATAAGAAGGTGTATATGTGCGCACGCTTTCTGACAATGAAGTGGAAATGTTCTGTCAACTGCTGTGTTGAAAAGGTGAAGGGCCGACATCCAACATGCAGCTGTGCATAGAGGGAGAGAGAAAGAGAGCAAAGGAGAGAATGATTTACTGTACACGGAGAAGGGAGGTGGTGCGCTCTGTTTTTCCAACATAGTGAGAAATATGTGGAGAGGAAAGATGGAGCGACTACTTCAGAGGTGTAGAGTTGGAAAGAAATGGGCCTGCGCACTCACAAGAGACACAAAAAAAGAGCAAAGAAGAGATTCAGCCAAACTTTATTTATGTGATTTGAGTGAAAGAGTAATGGTAACCTTCAAAAAGTAAAAAGTGAATTTTTGTTTTCCTAGTTTGTGCTCTGTTAGTGTGCAAACGCAAACGCGCCATCATCCGTTTCTCCTTCAGTTTGTTATTCATAGACCCCTGTGCTGACTTCCTTGGCACCTGTCTCTTCCCTGTCTTGTTGCTCCACTCCCTGAAATAGAACTCATGTCTCCAGAGGAAGAGTAAACACTGGCCCTGCCGTGGGAATACACACCAAGACACACACACACACACACACACTCACACACACACACACACACACACACACACACACACACACACACGCACGCACGCATGCACACACACAATCATATCACTATGGTAATGTACTCACAGTTCGTCTCTTACAACACTGAGGGCAAAAATGTGGCCCATCTGTAGCTAATGTTTCATCAAGATTTTACAGTGGTTAATATTCAGATATAAAGTGAAAGTCTTAAGAAAACTGCCTTTCACAGGTGCTGAATCCCAGCTTGTTGGAGGCTAAACCGATTATAGCAACACAGAGCAAGTTCATGCCACAAGTGGCAAATCCTGTGGTGCAGAAAGCTAAAGAAAAAATCTTAAAGTAACAATGATCTTACCTCTCACCACAAGTTTTCAACACCATACAAAGGTGTTTTTTTTTTTCTAATTCAACTTTACATATATGGGATTACTTGATCTGCCACTGGGGAGTTAATGGTTTAATGGAATTATTTTTGAGATTTGTCGCTCTCTATCAAGACAAAGTACTTGGAGCAAAAACTCAGAGGAGTAAGGAGAACAATGTCATAGCTGAATGGGTCTTCAAATAGCTAATGTAATACATTTTTCTTCATATGCATAAGCTGAGCTCTCCTGTAGTGTTCTCTGACTCTGCACTGAAACTATTCTCTGTAAATCATGCACCTCATTCACATGTGTTGAAGTGTCTCCTGAGATAATGGTCTCTGCAACAGACTTGAAAGTGTTTTTTCCTGTTCACTGATTTGTTGTTCACTACAGGCAGAAACACCTGAAGCAACCACAACATGATGTTTTTATCATCTACAAACTAGAATTTCATGATATTATGAACCAAAAGCCATGTGATTATGAAAAATATGAGAGAAGTTATACAAAATATTAAATATTAACCAGGTCTTCACATTCAGCCCCTCAGGTCAATGTCAGCCTGGACTAGCCTGCAGAGCCCAGTAGCTGCCGAGTGTTTCTGAGAACTGGACAGGCCGCCTGCATGGTGTCCTGTGGCTTAATCACTGAAAACACACAGTATATGTCTGTGTGAGAGAGAAATACTCTAGAGTAGAAACATAAAACCACAAGAGCGAATAGTCCAAATATTTGATGTGGGTTTTAAAATCATGTTTTCCATCAGGGTGACTGTTGATCACTAGATAATCCTTGTAAATGTCACATTCACTGAATATGCCAGTTTGTGTGTGTGTGTTAGTTTGTGTGTGTGTATTGTTTTCACAAAACTGATAAAATTAAGTGTACACAGGGAGCGTAGGGAGTGGGTGTTTGCCTTGATATGCATGACAAAAATCAAACCAAACACATGCGCGCACACACACACGCACACCCACACACACTCTCACAACACACGCTCACTGTTTGATATGTGGTTTGTCTGCTGGACACAGTCCCCTCCCTCAGTTTGCCGCTCTCTCACACACACACAAACACTTTTCATTCAACAGTCAGATTCCTGTTTTCTTGCCGCTCATTCAGTGAGTCTGGACAAGAATAACCTCAAAAGAATGCACATGCAGGCACACACAAACACACAGAGACACACACATCTGAAATAATACCAATACTTCTTACTTCATCTTTGAATACTTAACCTTAGAGCATTATTTACATTTATTTCACGTTTAGAGGATACATAAATCAGTTTTCACCACATTTGACTTGTCTTAGGTGTTAAGATGATGAAGTTTGTTAAAATACTGAGTAAATTCTAGCAAAAGCTTTTCAGAGATACGTGTGTGTCTGTTGTTGTGTACAGTGTAGGCTTATGTGGGTGTTTAGTTTTGATACCCGCTGTGGGTTTACAATCATACGTCATCCAGCATATGGTGTATGTGTGTGCGTGAGTGTGTGCTGGGAAAATGCTTTATACAAATGGCTTATTCATGTTTGCTGCAGCAGTGGGCGCCCGCCGTAGCATTCTCACCATACCAGGTCCTCTCAGCCCAATTGTGGTTTGACTTGTGTGTGTGTATGTGTGCGTGTTTTATGTGTCCATGTGTCCCATCTTTGTCTCAAGACTTCTAGCTGTACCACAGACAGGAGCTGACAGACATAATCGACATGCACACTGATTCATTCTCCACACACACACACACACGCACACAAGCACACACACACACGCACACAAGCACATGCGCATGCACAGACTGGAAGACAAATGGACCTTGCTGACACACAGACAGAGATGTGGACAAGCTGCTTTTCCGTTTGAATGCTCAGCCAAACCGCAGGCCACAATTACACTTGTCCCTGTCTGTTTGACTGCAGCAGAGATAGAGTGCTGTGTATTCGCTGTGCTGTTGGCTGCGGGATGATGATGTGACATTTCAGGGGTGTGACACTGTAGGGTAGCATTTGCACGCTATCCCTTCAAACCCATTGTGAGGTTAAACAATCGATGAAGGACAGGAGGAAGTTTTGTGACAGTATTTTGTATAGTTGTAACTGTAAATAACTCATTTTCTGCCTCAGGAAAGTCAAAGTTTTTATGTGCAATTCTTGCTTCTGGTGCTGACGGATTTTACAGACACATATTATTCCATCTCTTATTTTGTGCTTTACAGGCCAAAGTAAAAAATAAAATCTGTAACATGGCATTCTGACATTTTCCTCTTCTTCTACACATAGCTGTTCATAGCACAGTGAGGAGGCTCCGTGGAATGTGTTAGGAGGTATTTTTCACACACATGGTTTATAGTGCTGTTGAATCCTTTCAGCGTTTCCTGCATTTCATTGCGAACATCTTAACGTTTTACAGGAACATAACACAGGTGCAAAGGAGTTTTGGGCGGACAGAGAAAATTTACAAAAGCTAATTTACAGCTTGTGTCTCAAGAGAAAATGAAGAGATCCATGTGAGCAAACAGAGTCCAGTAATTCATGCTGGATTTATAAGATCCTGCCTCAGTCAATGAACGTGGTAGACTGAGAAGACTTTGGCATTTCATCTTCAAACCCACCATCTTTAACATAGTTTTTCCATTTTTGGTAGTCGCATAACTGTTTTCAAAATTGCAGAATCTCTGGCGTCTTAAAAGGTGGTGAAAACACGATGTTAGCTTGAGGAGACAAGTTGTTATGATGACAATTAAAATGTCATCCTTGTGAGATGTGCGTCAGCTTATTCCCTCAATAAATAAACCTGGTTCCAACTTGATGACAACTAATATTCCCACAAGATGACATTTTACTTTTACAAGATAAACAAAATATTTTCAGTAACTCACATCCATTACATTCCAATCTATTAACACCTTAAGCCAGTAGAAAATAATGAAATATGTGAAAACACATTCATTAAGTTAAAAAAAAATCTTTACAGCCGGAATAAAACTCTATATTAAAATTTTTAATCACGTGTCTCTAAAGTAAAAAATGACTGTTTCTTTTCTTTTCCCTTCGCCCCTCCCTCTTCTTTTTTCTCTTTTCTTTCTCTTGCTATTTTTCTCAGGGTGCGCGACCCCTGACCCCAATGAGGTCACTCGTGGCAAGTCATCATCTTGTTTTCCTGGCTGCTGTCAACAGCCTCCCATGAATTTATATGTTTCCACATCCCTCCTTTTCCTTCCAAGGGGAAAAAGTGCTTTCAAGTATATGCTCTTCAGGATGTAAAGTAAAGTCGAGGATGAATTTGTGTGTGGGTGCATGCGTGAGTGTGTTGCTGTATGTGCAAAGGTCCAGAGGGATTTTTGGCCACAGATGTAAAAGTCATTCCTGTGCTGTTTCTCTCCTCACAACTTACTGCCTCTTTCTTTAGCTTTCCTCTTCGCATCCTTGTCTGCCCCTTATTTCTTCTCTTTCCATACCCCCCCCCCACCCCCCCAATTTTACTCTTCTTTTGTTCCTTGTGTGCTTGTCTGTGTGCATTTTACATTCTCCAGCTCTCATATTTCTATTGCCACCCACACCTCTTTGCTTATTTATCTCTTTTCTTCACTCTTATATTATTCCCCCTTTCTCTTTCTTGCTTCCCCCCTTTTTCCATCATTCTCCTTATGGCCCACATTCCCCCTCCATCTTTGTTTTTTTTCTTCTTTTTTTTCTCCGCTCTACTCTCTCTCTCCAAGGCCTAGTATAAGTGTATGTACCTGGCAGAGTGTTTTATTGCGCTGTCAGGGGGTTGGGGAGGACTAATTTCACCCATAAAAGCAGCTCGGAACAAGAAAAAAGGGGCGGCAGATGGGGATTGGGGGCAAATTTATTGGAATAGTTTGTTTTTTTAAACTGTGAACAGCCATTATTTTCCCTCTCCTCTTTCTGTTTTCTTTCCATCCTGGCAGTGGAGTATCATTTTGGCTCCCATAGTTGTGACTGAACACACTCACACTTCTGCACACACACATAATCTTTGACACATGCTTATTGCGTTAATACTGTATAAATACTAAGGTGTGTGGAAACATACAGAGATGCAAAGACTTGTTTATGTATTAATATGCACACACACACACACACCACACAGTTTGCGTGTGGTAGTTGTGGGTCAGTGTGTTTGTTTGTCTTACTGAGTGTTACCGCTACCACAGACCACAGTGTATTTAGCAAGGCTGTAGCCATTTTGTCTGACTGCAATTTGGCATAAGGCCTGCGATTCTCAACTCAACACAAGGACACGTATGTGTGCGTACATAAGAGCGTACATGTGTGTGCTCCATTAGCCTGGTTCCCATAACATAGCCCAGCCATACGCTAAGCTTCCAGAGGAACTCCACACCCAAAGAACAAGCTGATTAAATGGAACAAGGCATTGTTAATTGTGAGAATGTATCTGATACGCCATTTCTTGATTTATATACCAGTTTAGTCCCATGAATCAAGGTTGCTACTGCTGCGTAACTCCTATTTGTTTTTGTGTTTTTTCTGCTACATGCACAGGTCCAGGCTATTATGGCAGCATACAGCCTTAGATGCCAGTTTCTATTACCTTTACTGCTTGTTTTTAGTGCTATCACTTAGGAATAAATGCTATATATCTTTCAGAGATATAGTATCCTAATAAATATGTTGTGAAAGCAGTGGTTTTCAAAAGCTACACTGCAGCACAAAGGTGTTTTGTAGGATGAGTTAGACCTCCAGTATTCTGAAGGTAAAGGTATATAGGCCTGAAACAGAGCTGGAGAATGAGGACAAGTGAGAAAGTACTCCAGCACTGACTGAAGGTTGACCCCCTTAAGATGCTTTAAAAGATGTGCAGCACTGGGACTGTAAGTATTGAAATCAGTCATTTCACTGGACGCAGCTAGAGTTCACCAGTCCTCCAAATTAAACAAAAAAGTCTGATCTCATGCCTGTCTCGGCAGCACAACATAATTTGTCAGCGTCTTTGAAATCTGTTGCAAATCACTGTTGCAAAAATAAAACCATGTTCTGATTTTACACAGCTATGGTTAATGTTTGGATAGGCTTAGGCACAAAAATGACCTTTTTATGGTTTGGGACAGATCAGTGTGTGGGTTAAAATAACTTTTTGGTTATGGTTCAGGAAGCGATGTGGTTTGGAGGAAAATGACTACTTTGTCAAAGTTAGAGGACATTTGTCATCATGAATAAAATAATGACCATTTGGTGAAGGTCAGGAATCATGGTTAAAAGAGTGGTGTTGACTGTCAGTTGTTTTCTTTGGGAGGACAGTCTCCTAGAGTTGGACAGTGCTTTGAGATGGTTATTCTGTTGTTCATCGATGACTTGTGTTTTTCCTCCAACCTGAGGCAACCATATAGGTTGTTTGTCCGTGCCTACTGAGGTGACCCACAGGAGCATCTTATGAAATAGTGCCCCCATGGTGGCAGGCTTACCGAACATTTGTTGGCATGGTTACAAGATAAATTACATCTATGTTAACCTTATGGAACGGCCACAGTTTGGTTAGGTTTAGGCACAGAAACTACTTGGTTAGGCTTAGGGAAAGATTGTGGTTTGGATTAAAATAAGTACAAAGTGCTACTAAGGTTAGAAGACGTCGTCATGGTTACAGTAATAAACACGTGGTTAAGGTTGTGTTCAAAAGAAACAATTATGACTATTGGTTTCAAATGGGAAACAAACAGCAGTTTCCTGTGTCAAAGTTGTGTGTTTTGTTGACCCGTCATCCACCCCGACCTCATCCCCATGCAGAGGTCGTTTCTTTTTATACGTCACCTGATTTCCTTTGGTCCAGTAATGATTACTTCCAGCTCAAGAGGTAACAATAGAACATAACTGTGGCTCATAATAAGCTGCTTGCACGGATGATCTATAGGATCATTTTATAGGGGAGCACAGTCTTGTTTTTGATGATCAATGTTTGCATAAAATGGAGGAGATATGGAGAATTCAAATACTCCAATCACAGCAGCACAGACTCCTTCAGAGGGAAGCTGTTGCTGTCTGTAACATGAAAAAAAACTTTTTTTGGCCAAAATGTTGATGAGTCTGGTTAGCATCAAGCAGAAATCCTTGTGATGCCTTACAATTTTTAAAATAGTTTTAAAAGATGAGAACATTGAAAATGAACTCTATAACACAGTCATGGTTTGTTGTTTTGTAGTCTAAAGCATGAACTTATCCAAAATAGTAAAATGAGTCTCAGCATGCCAGTTGGATCAGGAATGAAAATAGCACCACCCAACCATTATATTACCTTCTAAAGTTGTTTATATTTACCTGAAGGTCTGTTTTGAAGAAACATGGCTCTGTGTACCAGCTAGTATTGGTGACCATAAAAATCCATAATGAAGTGATTAGCGGGAGAGAGAGAGAGAAAGTCGTAGATGCCAGTGTTGTGTTGTTAGTTCTCTGCACATGCCCACTCCGTTGTACAGCCACCCAGGAGGAAGAGTGTTGTTCTCAATGCAAACCAGAAAGTGCACGCATGTACAAGTGTGTGTTTGGGTGGGTGGAGGGGGAGTTTAGGAGAATTAAATTCTTTCTTTCTTTCTTTCTAGGAATATAAACAAGCACATGCTCTTAATTTTGTGTGAGAGTATTTTGTCCTTTGTTTTACTGATTAGTTAACAGCTAACTTACAGGGGACTTCATAATGTTGCGGTTTATGGGAAAAATCTCATGGCTCTCTGACTGATGTGTAATAGCATGTAAAATGTGTGTGCAAATGAATGATTGTACATGAATATATGTGTGTTTATGAGGGCACATTCCCTCTTGAGTGGACACAGATTCAGGCCTCATGTGCTTGTGTGCGTTGCCATGTTTGTATGTCGAGATAGTCCAACTCCAAATAACTTTACAGTCTCAATCGAGCCCAGGTGAGACACGGCTTCTGGAGAGTCCAGGGGTTTTCTTTGGTACAACTGTGCCATGTTGCTTTTTTTTTTATCTGTATTGACAAAGATTTTAAGAAACAAACACTGCCTTTGTCTGCTTATGGAAAACCTCTCAAAGCACAGGAACACATTCTCTGTACCTACACAGTAATTCTTTGAAATATGGAAAGCAAAGCTTTATTTTATCCCATGACAAAATACTTTGATGCCTGCGAGGGTTGAGCATACAGCCTACAGTCTCTGTCTCTCAATATATGTGTGTGTGTGTTTGGGAATGAGGGTGAAAGAGGATATCTTTTGCTGCGTAGAGGTTTCAGGAAATGCCGCTATAGGACCCTGATGTTGCTATAGGGTTTCACTTAGTCTACACACACACACAGACAGACACACACACACACACACACACAGTTTGACAGACCAGTGTTTATGGTCACCAGTTGGCTCAACATCTTTTTCCCTTTACATGTGCCACTTGTAAATGTGTAGCGTTTTCTAAAACTTTTTCCCTTACATGTGTCCATGTGCATTTATGAGTGTGTGTGTGTGTGTGTGCGTGTGCGTGTGCATGCACCTATGAGGTCATTAGGAGCAATTAGTTGTGCCACTGCAGGGCTAGTTAGGAGCCTGCTGATGGATTGGAAACAAACACAAGGCAAACTCACACTTCTTCAGTTACATCCTTCTCTCCTCTCCTCTCCTCTCCTCTCCTCTCCTCTCTTCTCTCCACAACAATCCCTTGCTGTGCTCCCAGACAGATTTGTGTGTGTGTGTGTGTGTGTCTGGGAGTTAGTGTGTGCCATGATTTCTGCGTCTTTGTATGGCTCTTAGTGTGTGCGTGCATGTGTGTGTTTTTGTGTGGTTGTAAGTGGATTTGATTTCAAAGGTATGTCTTAGGCCCATTTGAATCATTAAGTGTGATTAGTGGAGAGAGAAGGAGGCCTCCTACCTTCTCTTTACCCACAGAGAGAAAATGTACTGTACTACCAGCTGTGCCAGGGCCAGAAAAATGGAAACAACTCTCTTTCTCTCTCTTCTCTTCTCTCTCTCTCTCTCTCTCTCTCTCTCTCTCTCTCTGTCTCTGGCTTTCTGTCTCTTGTCTCTTTCCATTTCTGTTTTTCTCTTTCAGTTCATCTACCTCTCAGTTTTTTTCAGTGTCCATGTCCAGCTAATGCAGATACTGTACGTTTTCTCTGCACACTTCACATTTTCTGATTTCCCTTTAAAAGTTGATGTTCAATACTGAGATGTGTCAAATAGTATGAAGTAGTGATTTGTTGGTAAGGACTGGATGAAATCTGCTGACCAAGGCTAATCCTCAGCCTATTAGCACTGAGAACCAGAATCACATGAGTATTTAATAGAGGCCAGAAGCAAGAAGAAAAACAGAAACAAAGAAATATCTCAATTAAAGCTACTGCATCAACTGAAGGGGAGGACCTTGCACCTGTATGCATCTTTATGAATTTTTCTGCTTTGCTGTGTGAATGTTTTGGCCGGTCTGTTTTTTTTTTTTCCTGCATATAGGGCATTTCTCTGTGCATGAGTGAGGCTTTAAAAAACAACATACAAAATATAACACCTGTAATGTCCCAAAGTCAGGAGACTCAGAAGGTGAATGTTGAGGTAATTTCCCCTTTGAATTTTTCAATCACACAACACCCAGGACACGGTGGTGCCAACAGTAGCCATGTTGGTAAATCTATCTAACAAGTGGATGCGGGAGAAGCAACATATTGTAGGCAAAACTTAAATATTTATATGTAGCTACCAGAGAAGTACTTTTTAAAAAACATTTTATTTTTAGACACTCTAAACTGTTTGTGTAACTGTGTTGTAGAAGAAGCTACCCCTCGATTATTTGCATTTGCCATCTCCTGTTTCTGCTCTAAAATCATGGTACTTTCTCTCCATTACCGACAATCTAAAGCTCCCTTGTTACATATGCACCTATGATGGATGGGAGGGTTTTTTAAAACAATGTACTAGCTAAAAACTACTAAAATGTAGTAGTAATGGATCATGTATTTGTTGCTCCCCCTGAGTTGTACTGACTTTCTCCTCTCAGACTAACCTCAGTACACTGCCATAAATCTACAGGCTGGGAAGCTGTCCAGCTGGCTCTCTCTCCTTCTCTAGATGGGTTATTTGTTTTATAATGACCCTCTGAGACTTTGTTCTCTGTCCCTCTTTATCTTAGTCTCTCTGTCACTCACTGCTCGCTGATAAACTCATGTTTTCTTCGATGTCTTTACACTCATCTTGTTTGAGCCTTATAAGGTGTATACACACACACACACCCATACACATTTCACACAAACACAAACACATGTGAGCTCTGACATGCACCACACATACACACACAAACTCCATCGCCTAACGCTATCGGCACACTACCAAGAGAGCAATTACATCCAACAGTGTCTAAAGGGGGGAAAAAAATCAAAGTGAACAGAGAATAAACATGACTGCCAGCCCCACCGCCATCCGACCATCTGCTCATACACGCTGTGTATGTGCGCGTATTTAGTTGTGTCAGGTTCATGTGGGTTTCTTGTTCTCACCTTCTGAGCCAAAGAGAGTTTTGCAGGGCCTCTCAAACCCTGCAGGTCTTTGGCTGCATTCCTCCGTCTCCCCATCTCTCGTTTTTCACTCTCATTTATTCAAGACTCTTTAATTCCCTTGTCTCTGTTTCTCTTGCAGATTCCAGGTTGTAATTCTTGTTTTATGTGTGTTGTCACTGTTCTTCCTTTTTCTGTTTGCATCTGTGCCTTTAGAAAAAATGAACTCAAAACAAAATGTTCATTTTAGGGGTCCAAGCACTGACTGTTCACTGGCACATGCTTCTTTCTTTCTTTCTTTCTTTCTGTCTTTCTTTCTTTCTTCTTTAACAGATTGATGTATCAGAGTTGTTTTCTTTGTCCAAATTTAGTTCTACCTATATAAGATCCTATCTGCATTACGAAGTGTGAAAGAAAAAGAATCTTTTCCAGATATAGTTTGTTCTGCTTTGTGTGCGTCTTTTGGATGTCTTTTATGATTATTTAATATCTTATTATTTAAAATAATTAATACATTTTGTTTTGCCATGACATGCAAGTGCGATACAGCAGACGATGAAAATGCAAACAGTCTTGCATTAATCAGTGCAACGTTCCAGATATTTCTTGATAGGATAAACTTTAATTCCCGCAGAACAAGCTTTCTCACAGGAGCCCTTGAAGACCAGGAGACCATCTATTTCTGTGCAACAAAGGAGGAGCTTGCAGAGTAAAGGAGCTTGTAACCTAATGCACTCCTTGTTTTTATCCTTCCTCTTCTCCCTCCTCTTCCTCCCCCTCTTGTGTCAGACTCCACTTTTTCTCCTCTCTCACCTCTTCCTCGTCCCGTGTGTTGTTTCAGTGCCGGGGCTTTGTTTTAGGTAACAGTCGTAGCTTCTCAGCACTTATCCCACACCACACACCACAAGTAATCGTTGTTTTAAGATGTTATCTGGGTGCACTTAGCCCCATGTGTTTCTGGAGCAAGAATGCATGTACATGTACTGTATGTTTTTCTGGGATGGAAGTGTGTGTGTTTATGTGTCAACAGCCACAGAATTGTGCTGCCAAATTAGTCTGCGGTTTTGTCTGAGCTTCAGAAAATAGCTTTGTTAAGCAGATGAAAGATGTGATGGAATGATGGTGAAGATCGTATGTGTGATTGTGCGTGTGTGTGAGTGTGTGTGTGCCTGCTAGCTTTCCTGTGTTAACCTGATCCTAAGCTCGTGTAAAACTGTGAACGCTGAAAAATCAGGCAGTGAGGTCATACTGTGCTCTGGGCCAAATTCTCCTATCAATTACACACATATGCACACACACACACACACAAACATATACACACTCACACAGCCTCTCTTTCCCGGCGCCTTCTCTTTCTCTTTTCATGCGCTGTTTCTTTCATCTTGTTTTATCTTCAAATTTTATTCTTTTTGGATTTTGACAGAAAAATAATAAATACATTTGTTTGAATGAATTTCCACCTGGATTTTGTTTCCATCTGCATTAAAACTTGTGTTTTCTGCTGCTGTTCTTATCCACAGTTTATAGAAAGCAGGGTCCTTTTACAATGTGGCATCTCACAATGTGCTTTTGATAATTGGACAATAATGAGAAAAATGAGGGGAAAATGCAAATGAGCTGTTAAATATGCCAATATGTCTCTCAAAGTAATACAGAAATCAAAAGAATTCTAAATACAGAGAGATGCAGAGTGGTGATCAACCAGATTCTTGTGTTAATAATTCTTTTTGGAATTTTTAATTCAAATTGAACACTAATAAATCACCACAATTTTTAAAAATACAACTCAAAAAAAAAAAAAAAAAGAAATCCATTTATCTGAATGTGTGTGGCATTTATTAATGAGTGATAGCAATTGTGTTTGTCAACAAAAGCAACATTGTTTGTTTACTCATAAAAGAGCAAAACAAAAAGGAGGGGAGAGGGGGAGGAGAGAGAGAGAAGGGGTGAATGGAAAAACAGAGTTTTATTGCATGTTAACCAGGCCCAAACAGATTTCTGAAGTTTACAGCTCTGTAATGAAGGAGCAGGGCTGCTGCTCCCGCTGTGTGACTGTTTGTGTGTGTATGAGAGAAAGACGGGGATTACACAAAATGAAAAGAGAAATAGAGATGTGGCTGCAGCTCTAAATGAAGCATGGGTTTAAGTTTAACAATTGTCTGTGTGTGTGTGTTTGTGCGTGTGTGTGTTCACGTGCGAACATGTGTTCCAGTAGTATCTCATGGCTGCTTCATCTGGTCTCCATTTAGCTACAAATGTTTGGCTGCTTCTGTATCTTAATGTGTGCATGTGTGTGCGTGAGTGTGTCTGTGTCAGTGTGCGTTGAGGAGACAGAGAGAGGGAACAGTGTGCAGTTATTACTTATGAGAAAATACTGCATTCTGATTGGTCAGGGTATGCACAGGTGTGAGGATCTGTGTACAGTTGAATGTGCTTTGGTATACATGCACATGCCACAATCAGCCTTTTAACAGGCTTTCATTAATGGCGTCTACAAACAGCAACTAGGAACCGATGTTTTTGCAGATTAAGGCTGAGGTTTCAGATGAATTACCCTAAAATATTGGACAGACATTCATGCTCCCAAGAGGATTAAGTCTTAATACTTTGGAGACCCTGTGACTCTTCCTCTAGCACCACCATGACCTCCTCATCTGGGGGTGAAATGTCATGACCACTGTTGGAGTTGTCATGAAATTTGGTATAAATATTACTGTTCCCTCAGGATGAACTGTAATAACTTTAATGATCCCTTAATCTTCAGCATTCGGTAGCAAAATCAGGTCAAGCTTTAAATGTGTCCATTACTTTGATTTATGACTTGATACTTGTAAGACTAGCAACATTTAGCCTCTGCCTCAGCTGAAAGGAATGTGTGTTAGTGTTGATAATCAAATGTTAGCATGCAAAAACTTTAAGATAGTGCTTGTACATTGTACCTGCTAAACACCTGCAGCATGTTGGCGTGCTGGTGTTAGCATTAAGCTCAAAGCTTTGCTGTGGCTAAGTACAGCCTCACAGAGCTGCTAGTATCAGAATCAGAATCAGAAACACTTTATTGCCAGGTATGCTACACATACAAGGAATTTGGCATGGTGTTGTTGGTGCAAACAGAAAACTTGGACTGACCCATAACACACACAGCAAAATATACTAAATAAAAATAAAGAAAGAAAGTACTAAGAGAAGGACAATCTGTACAAATAATGTGCAATGGTTATGCAATGTGTATGGTTGTAGGCTTAGCTTTGTTGACCTGTAGATCGATGACGCTTCTTGAGAAAAACTGAAAGGTTACAAATATCTGTGTGAATATATAAATAGTGATTGTGTTAGTGATACTGATATTTGGGAGCCCTGGGCATGTTCACATACTCACTGTCAGTTGCTAATGAATTGCAGACTTACAAAACAAACAAACAAAAAAAGAACTAGTAGACAGCTGGTAAAATTTTGCTCCACCTCAGCTGTAACAGGTTGCCTGGCTATGGGGCACAGGAAGTGTTTTCTCCACCCACAAGCACTGAAGAATATATACTTCATGCTATTGGTGGATTAAAACAGAGTAAAGCATTTAAAATATGTGTGTGTCTATTTCACCTCTACACAGATGCCCACCTACACACACACTTGCAGAGCACAGGACCGGTTCTCAGGCTCTGTAGTAATTTGGGGTCAGAGTTTGGGCCCCTCATCAATCAGCAGGTCATTAGAGCTCTTTAATGACCCCCTCCTCCTCCGTCTCTTCATTTTCTCCTCTCCTTTCCTTTCCCTCCCTCCCCCTACATCTCTCCATCCCCTCACTGCACGATATCCTCCAACCCCTCTCGTCTTCCTCCCCTCCCCCACATGCCCTCAAGTTCTTCCATTTGATTCTTCTCTTATTCTATTTTCTGTCTCCTCTCTAGGAGTTCAGGAGTTAACCCACATAACTTTTCTCCCACATTACCCTTGGCTCTCCTTTCCTTCCCACCCCCCCAATTTTGATATCTCCTCCAGGGGAAGTGAACTGGCTCGCAGTGCAGGTCTGCACTATTTCATATGTGCCTGGGTTCGATTCTCTGCAGTCCCTCAGATAACAAAAGAAAGCCCTGAGTCGTTCTATCCCTCTCACTTTCTCTGTTTTCCTTCCTCTCTTCTGATGTCTTCTCTCTCTCCTTCCCCTACCTCTTTTTATCTATTCTTCCCTCTCATCCTCTCCCTCTTTTCCTTCCTCCATGCCTCACTCTGTCATTCCTTTTTAACAATGAATGATTCAGTACAGCAGATCCATCCGTTATGTGTGTCAGACTAAAGGCTCTTTATCATTTGTCAAACTACATCACCCTGCGAGGAACATCCAAATACTCAGTTTAGCACCAAACTCAAGAACCCGATCATGTTGTTTGTGCTTTATTTAATCTATTTGAATTTCTTTGGATTCAAGATGTTTTAAAATTTACTTGATTATGAATGAGTGATTGTCACTAGACAAGCGATCCAATACGCACAAATTAGCTTGACGCAAGCTGGGGAGGTTTGTGGTGGATGGAAAACATGTTCTCCAAATGTTGCCTAAGCTTGATTTCTCCAAAACAACCTAGTTCCTTGTGTGCATTTGTTCTTTGTCCTGTTTTCCATCTTGAAAATGCTACACCAGTGTTTACGATTATTTTATGCTGCTGGTGTTCTCAAAGTTATTTATTCATCTCTTTTTTCTAATTTTAAACCTCGCTGTTTCAGAGTCATGTCATGTCAGTAACATTCATATTAACCAATTACATCCTGTGTCAAATGTTCAGTGCCAGTGCAGGAATTAGCAAAACCTCTCTGAAGTGAAGCAGAACATAAGGAGGTCAGGGTGGTGAATGAACACACAGTGCCTCCAACTTTCATGAGGAGACCACAGTCCTAACCTAATGCAGCTTAGTGGAAAATACAAAATAAAGCCAGTAGATAAGACTATTCCCTTTCGGGTATCCACGTGTTGAAAGGTGCTCCGGAAGAAGAAAGCAGGAAGTGAAGAGCTTCCATTTGAGCGACTCTGATTTTCTTTTGGAGCGTTTGCCGTTTTCCAAATGTACAAAGTGTTATGTTTTGCAGATGATGATGATTTATTAGGTTCTGTGTTTACAGATTCTGTACAGGTGTGCTCTTGAGAGAGCCATGAAGCAAATACTTCCTTAAAGCATTTCAAGTCTAATTTACAGAGATATAGTTTATTGTTAATGCTTGAGGACATTTAGTAATAAAAGACAGAGTGTAGTGAGTATATTGAGATATACTGCACCATTTCCTTTGTAATTAATGTACCAAACATGTTTAAGACAGGTACAGTTTTCAGGCATTTTAAGTTAGTCTAGGATTCTAGTTATTCTCTAAGGCTGATTGATGGCCAAGTATACTAGTAACCAAGATATGTGATGTTTGAAGTGCATAAATTTCAAAGTGAGACTTTGAGTTTGAGTTCGTAGATTTGCTTGTATGGAAAACCCCTGTTAAAGCTAAAATTAATCCAAATGAATTTAACACTACTCTCCTGAGTTCCCTGAATTTAATTTTGTGCTCTGTGTCATTCAAATCACACCAGGCTACTCTAATCCTAAGCAAGTGTTTTAGTTGCCTAACCCTAACCATATTTAACCAAAGTTTATTTTCCATAACCACATTTTTCCCTGTAGTTAATTATATAGCATTTGGAGGATGTAATTTTTTTTTTAACATTCAACTTGCACTGAATGTTAAAAAAACATTGCCTGGTAAAGTGTAACAGTGATCTACCAAACCAAAATTGGCTTTTGTGTCCTGATCTGAGCTTGCAAAGGCAGAACTTTCTCCTCGGTTTTATTCTACCCCAAGCTCCACCAGTCAAATGCTTTAAGCCGTGTATAGTTAAGGTAGACTTAGGGCCATAGGCAGAATCTACATGGAAGCCAGAGAAATGTCTGTCTGAGAATTGCATTTCAGGACACATTTAGTACATAATGGACTTCAGCAAACAGCAATCGTTTAAGCAACTGTGTGCCAGGTTCCTCATCTTCTATGTCGAGAAAGCTGATCTGAACATTGCATTTAATATGTGCAGTGAGTACATGGTATTTTTTGAATATGAAATGTGCTCCACAATATACATGACATTTTTAACATTGCCTACTATGTCTGCATTATCAAAAACACATTCATTATAAGTCAGTTTTCACTGAGGACTCTACAGGCTCTAGCCTAAGGATTGTATACCAATGTTTTCTTTTCATTATGCTACTGTAGCTTCCCTATTACCTCCATAAATTTCAAAATTTAAAAAGACTTAGTAGAATTAATAAAGGTGGAAAAAGTCCAGTGTAAGTGTGTGTTGAATAAGCACGGCTTGTATTCTAAACGCCCCCCCTCAAATCTCCACAGCATGTGGAAGTAATATCAGGCCAAATGTGTTCCTCATTAAAGCAGCGGCAGCAGCGCGTATGAACATGGTCAGGATACACAGACAAATTAGCCCATTTCCCCCAACACGCACATGCACGCCTAAACACACACACACACTCACAAGCATGCACACACATGCATGCTGTGGCACCAAAGCACATGCAAGCACACACGTTTTTATGAGAGCATGCCTGACTAATACACACACCGCAAAAAAGCTAAATAATCACCATTTTTACTGTGTGTTACTTGTGGTGTTCTGTGGTTTCTCATAGCAGACACATTAAAGAAGCTAGGCTCCAAAAATGCATGGATGAATGTGTCGGAATGTGCCAAACATTATGTTGATTTTTGCACATTATGTAGATGTTTGTGAGTTTGGGTCCATGGTGTCATGCAGAACCAGGCACTGAGGATGTGGCGCAAGAAAGATTAGGAGAATCACACCAGCTCAGCTCTGCTTATTTCCCTGCTGGGTGTGTGCTTGAATGTGTGTGTGTGTGTGTGTGTGTGTGTGCGTGCGTGCGTGCGTGCGTGCGTGCGTGCGTGCGTGCGTGCGTGCGTGCGTGCGTGCGTGCGTGTGTGTGTGTGTGTAAGCGTATTTGAACGGAAGGGTTTGGCTTCCTGCGTCCTGATTGGACAAAGTCTCAGGAAAACCCCCTCTAGTCTCATTCTCATTCACTGTTGTCACTCTTTTCCTTCATAAATCTGCTAATAAACATCACATGATTTGTACTTATGCAGACAGAAAGTAAAGTAGAAGAATTTCTGAAAGTATGAGAGTGAGAGAGAGACAGAGAGAGAGACGACAGTCTTAAGAACTTTTATTTCATGTTTATAAAGCCTGGAATCTGAGTGACACTTGTTAAACACTGGTGCTATGGTAACGTTTTATGGTTTTCCCATAAAATGTAGATATTCTGGCAGATTTGTTGGGGTAGTCATGCACATACCATATATGAGCTTTCATACCATTAAACCTAGCACCAGCTCAAACACTCACACACACTCACTCACTCACTCATTCACTGTTGCTCTTGTCACATTCACTGTTGATCCTGGTTCTGACCTGCTCAGTGTGAAGGATGTTTGTTTGGACATTTTGTGAATAATAGTGATAGACATAAGCTTGGGTGGACTGCATGTCTGTCTGGCAGGGTGTTTTTTCAAGTACATCTTGGCCACAGCTGCTAAAACAGAAAGACAAAAAAGATAAATGACTAAATGTCCATTTAAGGTTTTATGTTCCAATTGTTAGGAGGAAAAAGAGGGAGAACCGTGAAAATGAAGAATAAGGGCTGTGGTGTACTCAACCTTAACTACTTCTTACAATGTGCTGTCCAGCATTCCAGATAGCACCACTCAAAGTCAGGGTATGAATCCAGCTGTCGTAGAAGTGGGGGAGATCCAGTATTGTTAAATATGAGGATTTGTGCCCATATTTTCATACAGTTTGTACTGGAAGACATTCATAGTTTTGAACTTGGTTGTGCAAATAGAAAATGACAGAAATAGTAGTGACAAGAAGGCCAAGTTCAACTAACTAACTTGAAACTGGAGAATGTTTTTTTATTACCTTTAAACTGAGACACATAAAAAAAAAATCAATCAATCAATCAAAGAAAATTAGAAATAGAGCAACTGTTAGCTGGACCGGAGCAGGAGCAGCAGCTGTGATTAAAAAAAAAAAAAAAGAAGTGAACTAATACTCACTGAATTAAGTAAAACCTGCTGACTGTAATGTCATGGTTGTTGTTGTTCAGTGAAGCTTACACAACTAACAGGCTGAACCTGCTATAGACAGAGACAGACTGTGAGAACGAGAGTCAGA
Organism: Toxotes jaculatrix; assembly: GCF_017976425.1. NCBI lineage: Eukaryota > Metazoa > Chordata > Actinopteri > Toxotidae > Toxotes > Toxotes jaculatrix. The sequence goes on along the minus strand of NC_054402.1, from coordinate 15,256,611 downwards.
AAAATACAGATTAGAGAATGCAAAGAGGTTTGTGAAAGAGAAATACGAGCAGAGAAAAAAGTTAGAACTGGCTAATTGCTGCTGCTGGTGCAGTTAAGGGTTTCGGCCAGTGTATGAATGATCCTGTTCTTTGCTGCACTCTTTTTATTTATTTCATTGTGTTTAATTTTTTCCCATCCATCCTCACCTGACCCAGCATTAACATATAATCCACTCTAAAATTAAAATCAGTATCAGAAGCATGTTTTGTGGTATCTAAGAAAATGTCCTACCTCCTGTTTGCGTCCAGTGGGTCTTTATGTCAGTCAGTGTTTGGTGTTTACTTTTATTAAAGGTTCTGCAATCATTATGAAATTGAATACGCATGGTAAATTTCTCTTCTGTATCTAAGGCCCTGTTCAGACCAAGAGGCATTAACTTTGAGATCTGATCACTCAGACCACATTTGGAGATGGTCTGGGCCGCATATGGCCACATTCTCTTAGGAGCATGAATGTAAATGTGTCCTGGGCCACACTAAAGACCGCCTACTCATCTGACGTGTCAAACATCTTGGGCTACTTGGTTTCCCTGTAATACACCAAGGCATAGACACAGTCTGTGCTGTTCTGATTTCTTCTTCCTCTTTTACTTTCCGGTGGACTAGGCACAGGAAGTGCATTCTGTCGCTGGTTAAAAATAACAACACATTTTGTCTTTGCAAACGGATGTATTTATCTGCATATAGATCAGGACAGTGAGATCTGATCACAAGTAATCCCTGCAGACGCATGTGGAGATGCATATTAATGCCAGGTCTGAACAGGACCTGACTGGGGACTGACCATTTAGTGAATGATGGGTCACCATCACTGCCTTTTAAATGGTTCTGCACATCTGCACTGCAGAATTTGCACAGAAATTCTGTAGAGAAACGTAGCTGCGTGCTAACATGAACAATGTTTGCTTTGGTAAATAAGTCTACTTGCTAATAGCTAACAATGCAAAAAATTTAATTAATGATCAAGCTGCATTTCCTCGTCTGCAACTTGTAGAATCAACTATTTGAGAGTGATAGGAAAAACATATGTGAGCGCTGATCCAATACAGTAGTTTGAATAGGGTTGTAACAATGGGATATGTATTGCAGATACAATGAAGAGCCTGAGGTAAAGAGCAATGAATCACTCCTATGAAAGCGCTCTGTCCCATGTAGACAAACCTACATACACACATACAGAGTTAGTTGGGGGTTAATGGCGAGAGCAGGGGCTCCGGGGTCTACATTCAGTCTGCCTAGTTTCCTACACTTAATCACATTTGGGAAACAAGCCCATATCCCTCTTTCCTTCCTCTATATCTCGGTCTCCCTCTCTCTGTATCTTTTTCTTTTCCTCCCCCTTTCCTTCCTTACATCCCTGTGTTTTGGCTTATATACAGAACTCAATATCTGGAAAAAACTGGTTAAAATCTCAGCATCTGAATTTCTCTCTTCCCTTGGCCTTATTTTACCCCTTTCTCTCCGCTTCCCACCACTGTCTTTCCTCACCTTTACCACTTGCTATTATTGCTGTCCTTTTGAATCACTCCATTTTCTGCCTCATCTGCCTAATCTGATTTTCACTTACCGCCCCCCCCCTTCCACCCCACCACAATCTGGTTTGTGTCATCTGGTTTGTGAGAAAAAAAGTATGTGTTGTGTGTGTGTGATGTTCAGCCATGCAAAAGCCCTCATCTCCTCCCCTTAAACACAATGGTAAACTCATAGCAGTGATACTTTACCCTGCTTTCTCCCATAGCCATCTTGTGCCTGTACAGAGGGTGGAGGGGGGTGATGTATGTGTGCCTTTGTGCTTTTTTATGTGTGTGTGAACAGAAACCAGAAGCTGATATGAGTTGTACGCCGTATGGTCACCGCTGAAGAGGAAAGACGAGACAAGACAAGTTCACAGGCTAAAACAAATAGAAGGCAGGGACTGATAGGTAAGACAGAGCTCAATAACTGTGAATGAGTACACAAAAAAGGGAGGAGGGGTGACGGGTTTTATAGCTGCGTCTGGCTATGTGAGTTAATGATCAAACAGATGCTGGAGCTGAGTCTCAGTCTCTCTCTCTATCTAACGAGACAGGGGCACTCAGCCCAGACTAATGCTGCCTTTCTCCTTCCTCCTTTGTCTTCTCTTCTTCTTTTCATGAGTCTGTTAGCTGCTTAATTAGTGGCTAAAGAGAGAGAGAGAGTTTGAGGGTGGGAGGACAAGAAAGAGAGAGATCACGGTGATCATTAACCAACAGACTAGAACTATTAAACTTGTCCCTGCTTCATCCTTTCTTTTCTGGTCCCTCCCCCTCTTTCTCTCATGTTCTTCCTGTCTGCGTCCATGACGTTCACTGTGTTTACATAAACACAGTGAACCAGGTTATAGGAACATTCAAGTTAAGGCAGGAAATCGGTTTCTGTGCAACAATCCAGCTGATGTGAAACCCTCATTTACATGCAGCTTGTCAGTAATCAGAGTTCTGCTGTTACAAATGATTTAAGCAAAACTCAGTTTCAGTCTGACGTGTTGTATAGACAAAACATATTTCTTCAGCAGAAATGTAGGTGTGTCAGCCTGATAAAGAAAACTGGGTTTCTTTTTTGCATGGCATTTCAGAAGCAGCCAGCATACTACATCTACATAGTTCACTCCACTCTTCAGCCTCTTTCATTCATGTGGAAATTTGCAGTATATTATATAACAAAGACAGGTGCACAGACATAAAATCCTAAATTACACCAATACCCTGCACTCGTAACTATAAATAATAATAAATACCCTCTCTAATAAATGTGTAACTTAATTATTTATAGCACAAATAATTTAAGAATGCTCTGACGGGACATGGAGTCACTGAGTCATATGACAGCTCGACATGATTATAATTGGGCTAAAGTTGCTCCACAGGTAGCTAGCTGAGTCAGGCCGATTATGGCGGAGTTCTTCGGAGTGGTGGTGCACTCGACTGTATTCTGGCACCGGAGGGTGAAATGTGAGCCAGCTTTGGCTCATATACGCCTGCCAGATATGGGAAGGGTTTGGGGATGTGGAATTGAAACAATCTGGGTATGAGAATCGTCTAGCTTTGGGTGCAGTCTTGGCATTTCACACCAGATCAGTATACACAGTGGGGACTCCGTTCCAAATCTGGCCTGTCATTCATCATGATTTTGGCCAAAGTCAGGCAATAAGGGACACATGATTTAGGCTGCAAAACAACGCTGTTACATAGATAGGCGTAGCTTTATAACAACTGGTGTCAGTCAGGTTTTCACATAAGGTGGGTTTTTTTTTTTTAAAGTATGGCCACAGAGGTGGGGTGTGTGTGTCTGCTACTGTTGGTCCACAGTAGTGGTGAGAGCAGCATTTACTTAATGGACCTAGCAAAAAATGTCATCTGGCTCTACAGTCAGAGTTTAAGAACCCAGACGACGAGCCTGTGGATAAAAGTGATTGAAGAGTGAATTATTTTGGGGAGACTGCGCTCTCATGATCCAGTCTGTTCCATTCACTCTTTCTCCATCCTTCATCTTCCCATCTCTTTCTCCCTCTACTTTTCCGCTCTGCAGGGTACCAATTGGCCAGACCACCTGTTGCTGTTGGCGACGGGGGCCTGACAGGAGAATGTGATTGGACGGCAAGGTCGTTAACCTCCGCATACAGAAAGTGGTGAACCCTAGCAGGAGGGGGTGATGAGGACACACACCGTCTTAATGAACGCACACACACACACACGCACACACACACACACCCCTACTGACACTCACAAATACCCCCACTAACCAAAATTATACACACCCCACGGACACATAGACAAACGCACACATTTAAACTCAGTCTCCCCTTTCCCTTTCCCTCCCCCTCTCATCCTCCTCCCCTCCTCCTCTGAAGGAGCGTTTAGTAAAACAGCGATCGGCTCTATTGAGGACCAGTCTCTTTTCTCCTTTTCTCTTTGTCCACAACTGATTGGCAATTTGTCTGGAGATGAATTAGTTAGCTGGTTTCACAGGAGAGGTTGAATGGAATAAAGGCCTAAAAGCCAAAGAATTAGAGATCTAGTTAAGAGAGAAGGAGAAGGACAGAAAGAAGAGGGGGAAGTTAGAGAAAGAGAGAGGCACAGAGTGAGCGAGAGGAAGAGTGAAAAGAGTGAATGAGAGTGCTGATTGAAATGGTGGATATGGCAGTAGGGGTAAGAGCATAGACGGAGTGCTTCAGGCAATTAAAACGGCTTGCTGCTCCTCTGGTCCCATTGTTATGGATGGAGGGGTTTTGCATACCTCAAAGCTCTAAAAGTGTTTTCGGTCGCTCCATAGGGCGAGTGTTTTAATCTAAAAGCCCTGCAGCAAATTATTTAGTGGCCTCTAGTTGTAACATTATGTTAGAGTTAAAATAATAAAATGGATTTATCAGACAGTACAAGTAAAAAGTACTGACAATTATATTTTGGTTAAGTTTTTGGATTGTTGAGGCTTGGTCACACCAGAAAGTGGCACAGCAAAATTAATCTGTGCATCTACACAAACTATGTGGTTCTAGAACCTGGGTGATGTAGGCTAGTATGTTATGAACATACTAGCAATAGTTCATAACAGTGACCCTCCAAACTTCTTCATATATTTTCTCTGCACTGGGTCAGTTACTCCATCCTGGCATTTTGTTCTTATGTCTTCACATCATTTCATTAGGTAAAGAGTCATTGAAGGGGGATAAAAGCTCTGTGATCTAGCTCGTTAGCTCAGTTGCTAACAAGACTTTACAGTCACAACTTTGGAACTCTGGACCAACTTTGGAACTGGAATTTACATTGCTTTGAAGTGATTCCATTAGAATGACTAATTGTAACCAGGCCTTTGTGCACTTTTATAGAAGAACTAAATGACATTGATCCAATGCTAATATCTACATATCTACATATACACACGTGTCCACTGTCAGATATGATATGCTGGATTTGCAAACTTTATTTACATACATATTTGCGTTTTCAAGGTTACATCTAGTGCCACAAGTGTTTGTTGGATGTTATTCCATCAGCATATGAGTTTACTGTCATAATAAGCTGCCCACAGACAGACAGACAGACACTATACTATACTATACTATACTATACTATACTATACTATACTATACTATACTATACTATACTATACTATACTATACTATACTATACTATAGTCGTGAGGACACTCATGGACGTAATGCATTCCCTGGTCCCTTCACTAACCTTAACCTATTTCGAACAAAAATGTGTCCACACAACCATAGAAAGACATGTACACACATATGTACACACACGCTCACTCACACGCTTCCGCTGGGGTGTCCCCTATTCTGTTATTTTGGCACATTTGACAATATAAACCTTCCTGACAGACAATGGCTCTTCCTGAAAGGCTGTATATGATATCCTCTGTCTCTGTTTCACTCACATACACTCTCACACCCCAACACAACATGTGCACACACACACAGATACATTTCCGTTGGGATGCTGTGTTTTCCTTTGTTTTGTGACAGTTGACACTACAAACCTTCCTAAGGGACAATTGCTTAAAGGCTGGACATAACGTCATGACACACAGAAACACAGACACACACAGTTGCACGCACAGGTGATTAATGTTTCAACAACAAAGAGAACTCATGCATCAGCAAACAACCAGCACTTCATTTGTAGTCTTAATTTTATTTTATTTTATCTCATGTTTTTTGAGGATTGCCTGCTTATAAGTGGGCTGCATGCATTTTTCAGGTGTGCTACCAGTCATGCACACATAATAACTAAAAATGCAAATCATATACAGTCAGATTTGTTTGTGTCTGTCTTCCTGCATCACACCACAACAGTCAATCATCATCACCCTGCTTGTGGAAGCACACGTGTGTATTGTTTTGATAAGTTCAGGTGTATGTCTTTGTTTCTAGGTGGCACATCATTTCAGACAGGTATTCTTTAGCCTGCACTGCCTGTGCCCGGTTTGACTTTCAGTGCAGCCTAAGTGTGAAGTGTTGAAACTCTAAATACATGTTCCTCCAACACAGGAATTTGATTTTTTTTTTCTCCATTGCACTGTGTGTGTCTGTGTCTACATAGGAGTGGTAGTAATTGCACAGGTACATTTTTCAGATGTCTGCCAGTGGACCACCTCATTGGGGCTGTCAGCACATACAAGACCTGAAAACATACAGCAAGAGCACAAGGGGGTAGGGAGAGGAGGAGAGTGAAATTAGATGGGTACGGTGTGAGGAGAAGTAGTATGGAAGGGCCAAGGTCGAGGAAATGACAGAGAAAGACAGCAGAGAGGGATGGAGGGAGAGGGAAAAAGATAAGTGGTGAAGGGAGAGGGAGAAAGAAAGTAGGAGGAAAGTAGAGAGTCAAAGAGGCAGGGTGGTTTAATGGAAAAGCGCTTCTGTCATCAAGGCTAAAGCCCAAGAAATATCATACGCATCCCTCATTATCTATGGATTAAGCACAGATGGACACACGGACACGCACACACAAACACACAGCCCACACGCATTTGTCTGCACTCATATACACGCACAGAAATTTGGCCCAGCAACACAAACAGGCAAGCTCTCACTGTAGCACACATGGAAAAGTTCTCATGGTCAAATTATGATGGTATGTCCCTATTTTAGCCAACCTCTGCCCCCTCTGCCTCTAAGGCATGCTTCCCAAAAGGTTCCCTGGTCAACTCAGCCCCACAGAATTATTGTAAACAAGGAAATACAGGACTCTTGCTGTTCTTAAACAATCAGTAATTGTGAATCTGATCATGACTCATTCATGTTGTTGCTTGTTCAAGACTCTTTAGTGACCTTTCCTTGGTTAGTTACTGCCATTTGTGAGAAGGCCGTCTCTCAACTTTGTCTCATGCAGAAAAGATGCACTTCATTCACCCTCTAGTGTCAAACATGTACAGTTAAAATCATTTGTACACTGAACTGAAGTATGCATGTACAGTCAGATAAAAACATAGTCAGGCAGACAAATAGCTGGGCGAGTACCCAGCATCTCACAGAACCAGACAGAGCAGCAGATAGAGCTACTTGATATCACTGCCTCCCCAGCTTCAGCTGCATTAAAAGGTTGTCAGTTGTACAGTGTGTGTGATTCTTTTCCTTCAGTCTGTGTTTTCTGTTCTCTCTCTTTCTCGTGACTTCTGGGAATCCGGTAGCCTGTTTGGTCCAAGTCGAGAAATAGTCATGCACATAATCTTCCTTTAAAAGGCAAATTCTTGTTTTTATTCTTCATTTTTTTTATGGGCTAAACAAACAAAATACAACATGTTAATTAGTGAGCTTGAGAGATGCCAGTAGGTGCGTTTAGTTACTCATTGCTCTGCAGTGGGATCAGAAGGGTACCTGGCCAAACACCCACTTCGCTATTTAGCAGATTTTTTGTCTTTGAATGGCAGTGGAGTCAAAGTGTTTATTTGTCTCTGAGGTAGAGGGGTGTTGTGCAGTGGTGTCTGATATGCTATATAAAGTCAAACCAGGATGTGCTGCCTTTAGCCTTCCCATCCTCAGTTTGAAGGGTATCTGAAGTGGTATCCCACTTCTGTGTGACTGTTACACATTCATTTTTATATTTTGTTGGCATCACAGTCTGGGATATGTAGGGTAATACCCTATGTTGCTGCAGTTATGAAGGCTGTTAGAGGGCTCTGTCTCTGTCCTTGCAGAAGGACAGTATGCCAACAATATGCCCTTACATATTGTTACCCTAGTTCTATGCTACAGGGTTCCTGCTTTGTGGATGCAAATGTCACGATGGCTGGCAAAGTCTATAGAGCTTGTTAAGGGTCTCCTAGGTTCTCCGGGGTTCATGAAAAAGTGCCACCTGCCGTTTCACTTGTGTGTAATTTGTGTGTAAATGTGGAGGATTATCTATCAAAAAAATATAAAACATTTTACAAAATGGCCACTAAAGATAAGATTGTTTCATTTTTTTGTAGTTCATCCCTGTCATTGTGTTCACACTGTGTTTCATAGCTGCCGTGATGGTTTCCTTGTCCACAACAACATATGGACAGATTTCACATCCCAAGACAGGCTCCAAAACACTGTCAGTCCCAAATTTGAGGAATGTAAGCTCATGCCACAGAATTGGAGTTAATGTATATGTACTGGTTTTCTTGACAACGTGTTGACAAGAAACTGGCTTCTCACCTACTCAGTGGCAACAAAGTAAAGTCAGGCAAAGTGTTGGAGGACAAAGGGAAAGAAAAGGGCAGAGAGTCTTTCTAGCTGTCTGAGTGTTTCTTTCTCTTCTCCTGTGTGTGTGTGTCTCTGTGTGTGTGTGTCCACTGTGTCTTTGCAGTATGGAAAGCACTCAGATCAGATAATCTCTTTCACTGGCTCCTCTCCTGTTTCTCACATTATCATCCATTATCCCTCCATCTCTCCTCTCCTCCTTTCAGTCCCTTTGTCATCTGTGCCCAGCTCCCCCCTTCTGTCTGCCCGTCTGACTCTGTCTTAGAAAAGCTCTCTCACATTCTGCTGCACAACAGTATCTCCCATGTGCACTCTTGATCTGTCTCCTTTTTACGCACACGTATTTGCTACAACCTCCCTTGCTTTGTTTCTTTCTCTCTCTTACGCACACACACAAACATAAACTCTCCTTCTTGCCTCTCTGTAGGAAACAATGCACAGGAATGGGTGTGCGGGGTGTGGAGCGAGGTAAAATTGCTTTTCAGAGATGTCAGGGACATCCTGTTACACACACACACACAGACACACACAAAGAGGATGTTGGCTGGACAATGGATAGGTCTCAGGAGTGTTAGTGTGGAAAGGGGCCCTTCCATACCTTGCCTTCCACTCCCCACACAATATTCCCTGCTCGGTAGTTAAAGCACTTCTTCCCAGCCTGCTTTACTGTCTGTCTGGTTTTACAACACATGTAGTGTTTTGATAACATCTATTCTGCTAGATAAAGTATTTAAATGACTGTAACATGCCAAAAGGTCCGTCTGACCTTTATTAAGGCAACAGAGGAGCAGATTTCTTCTGCACACCAATATGTGAGGGTGTGTGTTTGAATACAGGGCAGGTGTATGAGTGTGTGAATGAGTCTTTGTATGTTCTGTGTGGGGAAGCAAAGCAGAGACAGAGTCAGAAGTGCAACTATGGGGTGAAGAGTTCAGAAAGAGAGAGCAAGAAAAAAGCAAAGAGGGAGAGAATACACAAAGAAAAATACAGAGATAGAATAAAGGCTTCTATATGTTTACAATCTACTTGTAAGTTAGAAGAGGAGCAAGGTGATGTGCCTTGTAGAGGGGGATGACAGGATAAAAAAGAAAAGATTTTTTAATGTTTGGAGAAGTTGTGCATCTACTTTTTTATGATTAATTTGATGGGATTTGCCACATCTTCATGTAACACAGAGAATCCTCAGTGTTTTCTGATTGGTTTGGCTTTGCTGGAGCTGTAATTTAGTTTTCACATGCAACATTTAAAATGGCCCAAAAAAAACAAACAAACAAAAAAAAAAAAAAAAAAAAGAAAAAGAAAAGAAAACTCGGTTTTGAGCAGTTGCGTGAGGAGTTAAAAGCACAACAACAGGGATCAGACTGATCTGCTCCCTGTTGAGGGCATGTTTGCATGCATTATATGAAAATAATTCATCGATCTATCACTAAATTCTGTCCAATATTGTGTTAAATATCTAACTTAAGGAGGTTAAAGAACCCAAGCAGGAACATTTCTCCCAGCTATGGGGCTTGGTGGAAATAGCTGTGTGAGGAATTAACAAAGTAGAATTAGCCCATTGTGCCATATTTTCATGAATTAAGCACACCTGGCTAGTAGTGGGTGTTAGACATTTGGTTTGTTTTAGAAAGTTTCAAACAAGTTTTCCAATGCGCTCCCTCCATTCTGAGTGCCAGAAAGGAGCTTTCTGATACCTCAAACAGCACTTCATTTGAAGTCTGCGGCAGCCTTAAGAATGTCCAGCTGGCATCGGAGGATATTTGGGTGGGAAGAGAGTGGGAAGAGTCCAGGGAATGAAAGGGAAGGTGATGGACTTTCACACACACAAGCACACATGTGGAGCAAGTGTCATTTATGAGAGTGTTATAGAGTTCAAGTATTTCTTGTTTTTTCACCCTTTTTCCAAAAGTATTTTTACTCTGCAGTCACAATGCTCCACATGCTGTATTTTTCTTTCACGGTTCCCTGTTTAGGCCTGTGTTTGCTCAAGGCACTGAGATAAGAGTGGAAACTTAGGGTAAGAGTCATCCAAGCACAGAATTACCAAAACACATGATTATGAGGTTTTGTTGGCTTTAGTTAAAACTTCCACCGTGTGCAAGGGTGCGACATGGAGATGAATGAAGCTGGAGAGTGAGGGATGGAGAGAATGCAAAGAAAAGGAGGGGAGGAGCGATAGAGAGAGAGAGAGAGAGAGAGAGAGAGAGAGAGAGAGAGAGAGAAGGAGCAGTGCCCGGTGCTATTGTCCTGTCTGTCAGTTGCTGGAGGGGAAGAACAAAGAAAACTGGTGGGCTGTGGCATATCACATGTCTGTCTCACTCTCTGACTCTTTGCTCTGTTATTCACACACACTCAGTACTCAGTACATTCACCCTGGGAGATGTGTGGCTCCATTGCATTGGACCTGCCCCCCTCCCCTGCTCTAGATTTCTCGTTCTTGGTCTTTTATCCCGATCAATTTTGCCCCAACTAACTCCCCTGTTTGCTCTCTAGATGACCCAAACACCCTCCTCAGAAGCAGGTGGGGTTGGAGCAGGTGGAAGGCAGGCCCATAGGTGCAGGAAGAAAAGAATGAGGGAGGAGGAGGAGGAGACCCCTGACTACCCCTCAGGTAAGGAGGTCGCTGCAAGGCCAGTACACCCCACACCTGTCTCTTGGCGCCAGGGAGGGGTGGACAGAGAGGGATTGGGGGGGGGCGACACACCTGTCCCCTGGGGAAGTCGCCATTGGAGGAATGAGGAACGAGCTGAAAAGCGACGGGGGAAAGATGGTAGAGAAACACACTTGTCCCCTGACCTTTGAGGAGATGGGAAAAGCTGTTTTATTTATTTTTTGTAATAGTGGAGATAAAGAAAAGAAGAGTCCAGGTGGTGGACCACAAAACTGATGTGTCATGGGAAACTCCTTGCACTTATGTGTTTAATGCATTAGTAATCTTCCATGTGAAGCTATTCTGAATACTTCTGGGGGGAAATATCTTTTTGCTTGTTCTCCTTCACCGACCCTCCAGCTGGTACTGCTAATTGACTCGGCCTGGACCATCCAATTACAAGATGGCCTCCGTAATCAGCAGGCCACCCAGTGATACACAACATGGAAAGATTTATACAATGAAGTGTTTAGCCAAATTAGTCCATTGTCATGGTGACAAATCAGTGCTCGGAGAGTCATCCACTGGACTACTGCTGATTTCCATGACATAACTATGAAACATTCTTTGTCTGCCACCGAAAGCTGTACTGGCTAAATAGCCAAAGGACAGGACTTATTTGAATGGAAATCCCCATTAGTTTGACTCTACAGTTCGACTCATGCAGGGATCAGAGCTCACCTCTCTTCTCCTCTCCTCTCCTGTCTTCTCCTCTCCTTTCCTCTCCTCTCTTCTCCTTATTCTGTGCTATAGTCTGTAAAAATCTTTGTGGGAGAAGTTTCCCTTGTAAAGTTAAGGGAACATTTGTTGCTTCCAGAAACAGTCCAATAAAAACAGACCTCTGCCTTGCTTTCTGTCATCTCTTGCTTTTGCTCTCTGGCTCTCTCTCTGTCTCTCCTTATCTCTCTCTCTCTCTTTCTTTCTTTCTGTCTCCTTTCTGCCCCTCATTTGATTTTTCAGCTTGTCATCACTTTATACAAGGCGGACCATTCTGCCTGATATTCCAAAATGCTGAGATCCAGTGTCGCACAAAAAATGTAGACTTTGTTACAAAGATGAACTAAAACCAGCCAACTTAATATAAGTGTGTGTTGCATTGCATACTGTACTCTGAGGGTGCACTGAGTGTACTGGCCACATGTCAAAAGTGAACCTTCATTTCCTTGAGGAACATTTTCTATATGTGTTTATGCAGTCAAGGCTCATATTTTCAATTTATGTCACTTTCTTGAGCCACAACACTTCCAACACTTTGCAGTAATGTTGACCAATGTGCACTGTCTCTGTTGAAAGATATAATAAAGACAGAGATTGAAAATGGGGGGACATTTTCATTTACTTTTGTACCTCGTGAACTCTGGAATATGACAGTCAAAAACCCGAAATGTTGCAGATACATGAACACAACTGTAACATCACTTTAGAAACACAGCCTGGTTTAATGGGAGTTGTTTGAGGATTACTACTTTCCTATCTGGTCTTTCTTTGAGGATCAGAGGAGGTCTTTGTCATGTTAATCTAGTAATTCCTGGCACTCTATTAGCATCCTTGGATCAGACCGTACACACAGGGACACCTACCTCTGAGTTTATTAGTCGGGCCTCTTGTTCAGCCAGTATTACATGTGTTTGATGAGAAAAGCTCCGCCATTGTGGAGAGACTGTAGTCTCTGTGTGTGTGTGTGTGTGTGTATGTGTGTGTGTGTGTCTTATCTGTGGCGGACACAGAGCCCTCTTGTGGTACATCTTTCCCTGTCTTCTCTCCTTAAGCCGTCCACCTTTCTCACCTCTCATCCATTCTCACTGAATTTCAAAGTCATGTTGTGTTTGAAGGGTAACTGGGCTCATCCTCTGATGAGCTAGTGCTGCATTTTTTTCTTTGGAATTCCTGATGAAATCCACCACAACTTTTTATATGAAACTCCATTAAAAAAGCCCTAAATTCCCAGGTCAAGCACACAATATGTTACATAAGGCTTTCTTAATATCCTTTGACATTAAGCGAGTAGCACTTGGACACAGTGACAATGACACAGGGGATTGTGTTCCATGCTTTATCTAAACATTTTTTGTTAGAGTGACAGTTTTTATGAAATGTCTGGGCCATGTGTGACCACATTTTAGATAGATGATAGACCAAGTATGAATAGACAAAAGTTTTGGAAAAGTTAATATAGGAATTTATTGGTTGTAAAGAGGGCTTCTGTGATATCCTTTTCACGGTCTGTGTCCCTGGCTTTTCAGTGCATCTATGTCACCCCATCTCCCTCTCTTACTCTTCCTATTCTCCCCTCCCTCTCTCTGTCTTTCACTTTAACGTCCAGTTTGGCAGAAGAGCTCTGGAATCTGATCTGTCTTAAAAGCCTCAAAAATTGCAACTACACGGGTGACCTAGAAGACTTGGATCTCTCACTTTTCTAACTCTCCTTTGAATCTGTGTGCTTTCATGAATGGGTGACTGCATCCCTGAGTGGGTCCATGCTTGCCCACATTACAAAAAGGCACAGTGTGAGAAGTAAATACTTGCCCAGGGAGACGAAAAGGTTTTTGCTGTCTCAGTGTCTTTTGTCCATCATCATCATCATCTCTTTATCTCTCCTCTCTGACTTTTTACTCTCCTCTCCCATCTCTGTTCTCTCTTTCTTTGACAGCTCTTGTCAGTGGTGCATTACTTCCCTCCCTTAAGTTTTCTACCTAATCTGACACTTCCTCTTTCTACCTCACCTGTTGTCCACAATTCATTTCAGGGGAATCTGTTTGTTGTTTTTCGTTGGTGAGTTGAAAAGGAGGCAGATCAAGTTACAGACATAAACCAAGCATTTAAAACAACACAATAACCCGTGTGTAGGATATAAAGACCTTTTTCTCCGGATTTTGTCTGTTTTTTAAAGGGTTAGATCAAGTTTCAAAAATCCCATGCACAACATGGGATAATGAACACGTGTTCAACCCTCATCTGGCTATTCAAGCCAAATAACATGACACTGTCATTCACACAAGACCCAGATGATACCAAACCTGCTATAACTCTATATATGGGTAAAACTTGCTGTGATGCTGTTTACATAGCCTGGTGCATCTTTAGAATATTTCTTTTCCTAATTTGGCCTGAACAGTTAAATTTGCAGTAGCTCTAACAGAGACTCTAATAATTACTCTATTAGGTTACTAATCCTATAGTTGCCATAGTAACGCGTGTTTATCCTCTCATATCCTTTCTAAGTTGTGTCAGACCTGTGTTGAACAGATTTGCAGAACAATGTAAGATGAGTATTGGTTCATTTATACTTTGGTCTGAGTTTTAGCTAAGGTTAGTTGTAGCTTTTGACATGACAGAATCAGCTCTTTTTGTAGCAGCATTTTTAAGTTAAAGCACAATACTTTTTGTGTTTCAAGGACAGAGATTTGCACAGAGGATATAGGCTCATGTAAAATATACTATATAGCAGAAGGAGTATCCCACACTGTCTGTTTGATGGGCAGATAACAGGGCTCCCTCAGCTATTTGTTGACAGGATGCTGTCTGGCTGTAACCTTTGACTCCTGCCAGTGGCCAGCTATGGCCTTTTGACCTCCAGCTTTGTTTTTTTTTTTCTTTTTGTTCTTCTCCTTCCTTTTTCCCTTCCCTTGTCACAAAATGGACAAAGTGAGAGAGAGTTCCCATATGCATGTGTTTGTGCGTGACATAACTATGTCAAAGAAGATTTATAGTTGCTTGATACATATGTCCTATGATGGTGTCAACTACCGTAGAGCATTCAGTTGTTGTGTGTTCTGTGTAAGTTTTGGAAGTGCAAACACATGAGATTCTTAATCCAAGCTCAAAGCCCTTTGTTTGTTCAAAGTCATCCCTCCCCATACTCCTTATTAGACGTTGAAAATAAGATGTTTGGTTGATTTGTGGGCAGTCAGTTTTATTTGTAAGAGTGTATAGGCCTGTGTGTGTGTGTGTGTGTGGTCATGGTCGTGGTTGGGTGTTCTGACTCATATTTAGATCCTTAGAACTGAATTGTGCCAACTTTGGTTTAGTGACACCATGGTTGTGACCCCTTCCAGTGCACACATGCTCACAAATGGAAAACTTTTTTTTTCCCCCAGGTGACCCACATTTTCAAACACACTTTTCTTTCCTTTTTTTGATACATATTTTTGGCTAAGTTTAGAAAAAAAAAATATTTGTTTCAACCCAGACCAAAACATCAACAGAAGTCCATTCCAGTTTGTCACAAAAATATGTCGGAAAATATGAAAGTTCCTGCTACCCTCCCCACCAAACGATAACATCTCCCAAGTGTACAGGGTCAATCTGTCCCTGTCTTATTTATACTCTGTGTGTGTGTGTGTGTGTGTGTGTGTGTGTGTGTGTGTGTGTGTGTGTGTGTGTGTGTGTGTGTGTGTGTGTGTGTGTGTGAATGTGTGGGTGTGCTTGTGTGTAGGCAGGAATTTAGTGCATGAACGTGGGAGTATATGTCTTAATGAAAAACGTTAAATTGTCGAGCTGAACAGGCTCACTTGAAGTGTATGTGTGTGTGTGTATGTGTGTGCACGCATGTTGGGTGTATTAGTGCTCCAATTATTTCTGCTGGGAATGATTAGGCTGCTGGTGAGACTACAGGAATCCTTGGGTCATAGGTCACCACTCCATACTCCCTATAGCCTCCACACACACACACACACACACACACACACACACACACACACACACACACACACACACACACACACACACACACACACACACACACACACACACTTATGCAAACATTCCTTACCCCAATAACTCAAAGTTTTGTCTCTCAAACTACTAAGACAAATACTCACTGCTGCTCTCAGGATCTAAAAAAAAAAACAAAAGCCATAGGACAAGAGTGGAGTGGCTACTGTTTCCATGGCGACTAATCCCCAACCCTCACCCTTACAGTGGGGGGAGGTGGTCAGCAGAGGGGTCAGCGGGGCAGGTCAACAGGTCCTGGTCCTGTTTGGGGTGAGGCTATCAGAGAGGATGATTGAAGGGCTGACAGGGAGAGGAGGACACAGGCCTTACAATTTATTGTTCTTCACTGTACCTCCTGTGGTGAAGACAAAATACTTACTTTTGGATAAGAAGCTAAAGGAGGAGGGGGAGACAAAGAAAGACACAAAGAGAGGTTCAGATGGATGAGAAGGCTGTGATGGTTGATGGGGACACAACTAAACTAAAATGAAAGATAAAAGAGGCAGAGAAGAAGAGAAAGGATGAACCGGTGCATCTCTGCTGTGTGGGATGATGTTAAAGAGACTAAACTCCAGGATTACTTACAGGATTACTTTAACTGTCACCCTGAGCTCATTTTGTTTTACCTCCATCTCACTGTTGCTCTATTTATAATATGTCCAATATGTTTTCAGTCAATTCATCACTGCACTTTTCTCTTGCTTTCTCAAACCAGGCCAATGAGTCAGTTAACAAAGGTTATCAGTATTAACACACACACAGGGAACACACATATACACACACAGTGATAATTTCCATCCAATTAATGGCCATGGTGTGATGAGGCAGTTGCTGAGATACAGTAAGAAGGGCAAGCACAGGTTTTTATGAGTGTTCATGTCTCAAAATTATGCTAGTTGTACTCTTCTGTTTGAAATAGGTGTGTGCACGCATACACGTCTGTGTGAGCCAAAAAAAGAAGTGAAGTCATGGTTGTCGTGACTAATGTCACGGTTGTATTGGGAGCGGTGTTGAGTTTGCCTGCTGATGTTAGAAAGCACTTAAAAGAGTTTTGTCCTCTAATCTCTGGGCTATTAGGAACCATTCAAGGCAACAAAGGTAAAAAAAAAAATGACCTTGGCCTCCATGGAGACGAGTTAAAAATAAAATCAATGTTGATGAAGGAGCAACAACATCCCTCTTACACAGTGTTCAAGCGCTATACGTGTCGAGTTGTAAATTATATCTTTTCCACTTTAAACAGGACGTCTGTTCACATAACTCATGTCTGTCAAATGTTCGACGCTGACGCTTGCTTCCACCAGGTGTTGGCAATGTACGGCTGTCCTGCTTTGTAGACATGACACCATGGATTGTCTGCCTGTTAACCTCAAGGTTTATGTGAGAAGCAGTGAAGGAGTGTATGAAAACACTGATAAAAAGAGGCTTGTTAGGTAGAGAAACATGAAGGTCATTGCTGTTGTTGTGAGGGACAATCTAAAGGAGAAACTGAAAGAATAAAGCTGTGCAGATAAAACTGTCTAGGCTGAGTTTTGATTTATTTTCTGACCCTCTGAGTCTGTCAATTGTACAATGGAGAGTTTCTGTTTCTACTTTAATGCCTGTCAGTTCAATTGCTGCCTTGATTATGGATCATGTGTGAACGGCATAAGCAGCTTGACATTCAAAATACGAAGACGTGTTACGTCTAAACAGGGTCATAACTCGGCTTTTGCTGTATATTAAATACACTGTGGTGTTTTGAATTCAAACCTGGACTTAAAAGGCTTGACCTTAAAACACCATAGCACTTTGCCGTGTCAAATATTTAGCGTCCTCCATCTCTATGTAACTTTTGGATGGGTTTCCAGAGTTAAGTCATGATGATGTGACCGTGGAGTGAGAGCATTTAAGGGGAGAAGTGTGAACATGTCCAGTCACACACCAGTGGTTAGTTTCAAAGGCTTATAAAATAACAACTTGGTTTGTTTAGCACACGAAACAGCCGTTGCTAGGATGAACACACACAAACGCACATACAAATCACACAGACAAAGCCGTGAGACGTATTGAACTGTGTCATAAATATTGTCAGTGTATGTATATGGTTGTGTTTGTGTGTATCCTTAGTTTTAATGGTTAACACACCAGAAAGCAAAATGTCTAGTGACTGAAAAATAACAGGTTACCAAGAACATGGAAGGATGGAAGGACTCATTAAACCAATCAGCTCTCCACTAATTACATGTTTGAAAGACATTTTTAGTATCAAATACTCCCTCTAGGCTTGAAAGGTGATTGTTAAAAGTTGGTTGATTATTACATAAATAACCAGCTTTTATCTGAATGTGGAACCACAACACAGAATCTGTGCCATATTTTAACCAAATAAAAGAGCCTGTAGAACGTGTTAAGCATGCAGACAGATGCAGACAAATAATATTAGTCTTCAAAACAAATATTTGAGGCGAAAGCATTATATTGAACTATTATTCAGTGAAAAGATTTGTGTGAAGATCAAATGCAGAGAAATGGATTATGACGCAGGCGGCATTTTGGAAGTTTCTCTGGAAGTTTCAGAACTTTTCTCTCCGGTCACCCCTGACATTCAAGGCAGCTGATAGGAATTCAGTCTGACCACAGTTTCTATTCTCTATTAGGATAAAGCTAGAAGTTTTACAGGCACAATATTACTTACATGTTCCTCTCTCTTTTTCTGGTTTTCTTTTGTTGTTTGCTTCCTTGTACTTCTGCTCTTTGTCCTATCTATGTGTTCTCTCTTTTTCCTCCTAGTCTCAAGTTTAGTTTTTTTTTTTCTCTATGTTACTTTGCGTTCTTCTTTCTTGTCTCTAGATGGTATTCTGCCTCTTTCTGAAAAAGAAACAGCATACGTGTGAAAGAAAAATGTAAAGAGAAATTTCAGGCTTATTTTTTTCTTTTTTTTTAAATTTATGAATTCAATAGAAAAATACAAACTTTATTTATTTATTTTAATAAGTATTAGTTCTAACATGACAGCTTTTGTACAGCTCTCTCCCAAGAACATAGCCAGCACTACCAGGGATTCAGGATTTTCTGAAATGCACAAATTGACACAGACCAAATTAGTCCTGTCGAAAAATCCTTCAGTAAGAAAGTGTTTTCAAGGAAATGAAAAAGAAGCTCTCTTGTCTGGCGTCACAAAGATGACTTCAACTGGCGACAGTTGGAGTGTGATGGGATGGATTAGCGGAGGCAGTTGTCATCACACCCTGTGATTGGCTGAGGCCGGAGGCTCACCTGGCCAAAGTGTCTCGGAGGTGTGAAAGATGAGAGGCTTTTAATGGCTTACATTTCACTCACATGCAGCAAAATGTCAGCAATTACTAACAGCATTAAGGATAAACACAATGCCATAAAGCCAAATGTTCATACTGTTCCCACTCACAGTTGCACTTCACTAATATGCACAAACACACACGTTTAGCCCGTCCAGCCTGAGGGAGGAAAGGAGGTGCAGGAGGAGAAGACAGGAGCCTCCCATACTTTACCTGCAGGAATAGTCCCCCTCCTCTCCTCTATTCACCCCCTACCCCCTCCTCCCTCTCGTTCTCTCTGCCTTTTGGCTGTGAGCAGTTGTCGTTCCGCACGTCATGTCAGAAAGGAAGAGAAAGAGGATGAGTAACATAATACCTGAAAGTTAATACAGGTGTAGGTCATGGTAGTTTATCATGTGTCTGTCATGGTAGCTGCTGAAGAAAGAAAAAAAGCAATAAAAGTCTAACTCTGATGTTGTTGAATGGAAACCCTTTCATATACAGTATGTATGTTTCCATGATGTATAATCAAAAAGTTGGACTGTTTAGCATAACCACTCACTGTACCTGGCTAAGAAATAGTCCAGTTCACAAAACCATAAAACCCTGTTGCCTGGGCTCCTGGTCTTTATGCTAAGCTAAGCTAATCAGCTCTTGCCTGCGTTTCTTATAGTCGGTGAACTGGCCCAAGAGTGGTATTGATCTCATCATCTTAGTCTTAGCAAAAAATAAATAAATAAAAGTAAAAAGCATTTTTTGTTAAGATGTTGAATTATTGCTTAAAGTTTGTCCAGGATGTTGACATCGAAGCTGATATGGGTCTATACAACAGTTTTGAGTAATAATCGTACTTTTTGCTTTCATTTTCTCTAGTTTAGAATGGTGTCTGTTGCCTCATCTGACTTCTGTCTCAGTGATGTGGTTGCATCCCCAGATCTAAGCAATTAACTTGGTGAGTAGAAAATTCTCAGAACTGTTAGAAACCAATGTCCATAACTATGAAAATAAGACAGAAGTGATTCTAATGCCATGACATCACAAGTTGAGATGCAACAAAAGGGAGGTGTCTGGTTTTGCAGATATGGTGACAGTGCCCTGGGTGATTTTCCAAATATATATAGATCACATTATGAATCAGAAATTGGATCTTGGGTTATTCAGATTTATTGCTACTGTTGCTGTGTGGTGACTCAATAAGGCCTATATTAAATTCAACATCTGGACTCAATGTTGAAAGAAACCAAAGGTTTTGAAACAAAAGGAGACAAAAAAAAAAAGAAACAGATTGAGAGACTTCAATAGTGAGCTACTTGTTTGATCACCTAAAGGAACGGTGGTTCAAAAATGAGGCAGATGAATGTGTGCATGGGATAAAAGCAGAGAGGAGGAAAGAGAAAGTGAAGTAGAAAAAGAAAGAAATTGATAGAGGTAGAGAAAGATGAGAGGACCAGAGAATCATCTGTGGTTCCCATGGTCCAGAGAATGAGCTACTTGTGCTCACATGGTTGAATATGGTGTGTGTGTGTGTGTGTGTGTGTGCATTTGGGTGTGTATGTGTGTGCATTTGGGTGTGTGTGTCATTAGAGTCCCCCAGAGCGCTGAGACCAAAGGGGTCTCACCGTGACACCTATTATCCCCCCGAAACATGACACACCACCAGGGAGAGAGACAGAACGAGAGAAGGAGGGGGGAAACATTTCACTTGTTTCTCCCTCTGTTTTAGTGCCTGTATGTGCCTGTACATGTGTGCGTGTGTGAATGTTTCTGCATCTGCTCTGTGGGTTAACGTGCACACATGCGGTCTGAAACTGAGACTGCACTGTAGTGTGAGTTTATGTCTGTGTATGAACTCCCTGCGTGCATATTTCTGTGGTAGAAGGTTAAATGTAGCAGATCACTGCACTGCGCCAGGTGTTTGCCTTGGCCACACTTCTAAGTCCCTGACACACATTTTACAGAGTCCATGGGCAAATAGTGTAAAAGTTTTGGGGGATGTGTGTTTTGTATGAGGAATGAGAACAGTTTAAAGGAAGCGAGCGGGCTCGTAACTCTTTTTTTCCTCTTCTTCTATTGCCCGTGCTTCACCCACATGATTCTCCAAAAATCACAAAACTATTGTAGAAGTGCTGAAGCCCTGATTTGTACACGCATTACTAATAATTTAAATAATCAAGATGCTAGATTCTATTCTGCTCACGCACTCAATCACAAATACTTTCTGGTAACATTTTACTACAGCCCTCCCATCCAGCATTCATAGGCACTATAAACATTTCATAAATTGTTTAAAGCACACTGTAATTTAGTTGCCAGCACTTACAGAGACAATTGTACAATTTGTCTAATTGGAAATTATAGTTGGAAACTGAAGGGACTAGTCATGTATATTTTTTATGCTTTATAAATTCATGTTTAATGTTCCCAGCACGGAAAAATTACATTAAAATAGTTCAAGAGCAAAGTATCTTTCCAGGTGTCCCTGTTGATAATCAACAGACCCTGCTTTGACTCACTTTCACTGGAACTATCTTCTACAAAAGAAATAGTCCCTATAAAAATTTCTGACAGCGTCCTCCACAGAGGTATGTGAGAAAACATAATTTGCATGAGCTGACCCTTTAGGCCAAGCCACCTGTAACGTGGAAACCATTTTACATGTTTTATTACCACTTCTATCTTGGTTAACTTATAATCACATTGTTACACAGCAGGTAAAAGCACTAACTGTAATTTAATCTGCAATGTTATCTAAATGCCTGGATGTAGATGTTATGTTAAATAAAGAGAGAGAGCAGGTTGTTTTGAGTTTGAGAGCAGTGGAAAACTCCTGATGAAGCTGTGGCAGAGATGCTGTAGAAGTTGCCAGGAGGTGGGGGTGGATGCTGCTCAGGGTATCAGGGTGCTGAGGGTCTGGTTGGAGGAAATGTGTACGTGAGCGTTTGGGTGGGGTGGGTGTGCGGTTGATATAAGTGGAAGCTGTTTGGTGGGGGTCGACTTGAGACATTTTAAACCCTGGCTCCTTATCAGGTTTCCTAAAGGCTGCCAGCAACGAAGCAATACAGAACCAAAAAAGAGATGGCGCACAAGTCGGAGGGGTGTCGAGTGGTTGCAGGGTTAAGAATAAAGGGGGGTAAAGTGGGTGCGGAGGGAGGGAGGGAGGGGAGGAGAAGAAGGGGGAGGGAAGGAAAAAGGCATGGAGAGTAAGAGGGGGTTGGAGCAGCGATGGTGGAGGAAAATAAGTGCAGAGGGAGGAACTCTAAACAGAAGGAGGGAAAAGTATGGTGGAAAAAAGTGGAGGAAATTGTAAAAGAGGGGTAGATGAGTAAGAGATAAAGAGAGGAAGAAGGAAGACAAAGGCAAAGAAGAAGAATGAGGGAGATATAAACAAACATGCGCGCCCATGTCTGAAAGTCAAAGTAGCCCCCGTCTTTCTGTCTCTTTTTCTCTGTCCCTCTTTCTTTCTCTAGGAGCTGTCAAAATAATGGATTGTCACGCTAAATGGCCGGATACAAGAGGGCAAAGGGGTTGCCTGGGCGGGTGAGCCAAGAAGGAGGGGGTAATCGCAGGAGGCGGGGGGCAGTTTGGATAGAAGGGAGGGGGGGGACTGACAAGTCGGGTATATTTCCAAGTCATTTTATTCCCTATTAAGAAGCACTGCCAAACACAACAAGAAAGACCGATTACGATTCTGATTCTGAGATCAGGTTTTCATCAGGTTTGCTTTCCTGCTCCTTTTGGTTTTTGCGAAATGACGTTTGGAAACGCAATGGTAACCCGCAGAAACCTCACACTGACTTTTCAGGGTCTGGGAAAAACAGGTTTGTTTTCTGATTTCTGATTGATGTCAATGTATTCTTGATATTTGACGATGCATTTTCCGTGGTTTGGCTCAACCCCGGGGGTCATGCAACATTCTCATTTTACTCCAGTGTTACAGTGGCATAAATGGAGACACAAGGTATTTGCAAAACACCAAGACAGCCTTTGGTTTCTATCAAAATTCTGGACAGCTGCTTTGTTCTTATGAATATAATTTGGAAGCCTTCTGTAATATTTTTGAGCATGTTAAAAATGTGTCTTGGCTGTTGCAGTATTTTGAACAGATTTTTCCTGGCCCAATAGCTTGCTGGTCATTTTGTGGATTTGTAAAGCTTCTGGGTAAGATTGGCTTTGAGCGTAAAATAGTCGAGCTACACAACACATGATCTCCACATCAGCAGGAAATGAATGTCTGTGTTTAATAGACAAATTCTGTCTCTTCCACATACTTAACTGTCTCTTCTGTGCACATTTCTATTTACTTTATATAGTGTTCTTATCTGCTTTAACACTGCTACTTAGTTCACATTTTGGCTCTTTTGGCCCTTCTGTTTGCCAGACACAGCTCCCCTGCCCACAGTAACAACATGTAGTTATGAGAAATTGCACCATTTAAATATTACATTGTCTTACAAAGGACATTTTTGAACAAAGCACTCATCTAGAAATGCTAGCCAGAACACTAAGACAACCTATTACAACAAAAACGCCATGGCAAACAGCTAGTATTTTGCACAGTGAGGTTTTCAAGGATGTCTTTCTGGTCAATTATGCATGTGTTTGGGAATAAAGTTTCAGTATATTGAACACACAAACCGTTTTGCTAGAAGCTGTATGTGGATAGTTATTAAAAACAAAGTCACGCCCTTGTTTATTTCTCTTTGTTTAGTTCTCGTCTCCCTCTCAAGGCTTCCAATCAATGTGGCCCTTTCAATGTACGGTATATCTGATGTATATCAATATCCAAACGTCAAGAGATTGCTGTTGTTATTCCTTCTGACAACACAGGATCAATATCTGACAACAAATTGGGAGAGGTGCTCCCAGTTGGTGTGTGTGTGTGTGTCTATGTGCATACAGGGAGCAGGAAACAAAGAAATCCACAAACAAAAGACAACAATATAATAACATACAGTAAAGGCAGGCTACTTGAGATCACTTATGTAAAACAATAATAAAATACAGGTTTTAAAGTTGTTGTAACTGTTTACTGTTTGATGTTACTGTTATGTATACAAATACAAAACCTTTTTTTTTTTTTTTGCCAACCTGAATCAACCCAGGCCAACTGAGATGTTAGCCTCATAATCACTCAACATCTGATTTACTGGAAA
Source organism: Toxotes jaculatrix (assembly GCF_017976425.1). Taxonomy (NCBI): domain Eukaryota; kingdom Metazoa; phylum Chordata; class Actinopteri; family Toxotidae; genus Toxotes; species Toxotes jaculatrix. The sequence goes on along the minus strand of NC_054402.1, from coordinate 15,232,583 downwards.
GGTATGCAGTTCATATTTTTCATTTCCCCAACCTCCTCTCACACACGAGAAGAATGAAAATAAAGGGAGGAAAAGTTGGGGCAAGGAGGAAAAATACAATAAAACAACACAGTAAAATGAAGAAATGAAAAATTGTGCGTGTACATATACACATATATATAACATTCATGCACACTATGTATAGAACTTCTTCTTGTGGGAGATGCCACAACATCCACAAACCATCAATGGACTTATAAATGTTTACTTTTTCGGATAATTAAGAGAATAATGTCTACTTTCTGTCCAGAATCATTGTGCAAGAAGTGATATCAGTCTGGTTAGGTTTACGGCACACCCAATATGAACCCAATATGAACAGGGCTGTTGACTTTAATCAATAACCTTTGACACAGTGTTGAAGGCCAAGATTAGTGGCAAATTGTACTGCAAATTATTTGTCGTCATGTTACATTGCTTCTTGTTACATTTCTTTTCACTCATTTGTTTCTTCAGGCTCACAGTATGAATCCACAAAAGCCAACAGCTAATGTCAGACTGTAGTGATGTTACCAATAGGAAAAGTGCAATATATCGCATCTAAATGCAGTTACTGAGATCTATGAATGTTGTTAAATAATTAAGTTTTTACCTTTTTTTGAGAGAATTGTGCCTTTTCACAGATGTGAGTGGAAATGTCTCACAGGGACAACAAAGATTTCTGATTTAGAGGAGATACAAGTTGTCGATATTCCCCACTCTCTTGTTATAAATTCTCTGTTTCGATCATAATCGTCCTCCCCATCCTTAGGGCTTCTGATTTCCCCTGGTCTGTTTGCATATAACATGCTTTTGATTTACACCCAGTCCCTTGTGAGCATGTGTGTTCAGTGTTGGGGTTTTTTTGTTTTTTTTCCCTCCAGCCACAGACCGAATGTCTACATGTTTGGGTGCATTTTTCTTTGTGAGCGTACGTCTTTCTCAGCTATTTTCTTGGTTGTGAAACAGGAAGGTGAGCCCGACTGTGTCCCATGGTGACGTACTTTGTCATGTACAATGTCTATTCTGCTTCCAGAGATTTGTCTCAGTGGAACTACTGGGAGAGCCGGCCAAGCATGCGCTGCATCCCCCCTGATGCTCTGTTCTGTTCCGCTCTGAGAAAGATTAGATGCTGCAATACCTTAATAATGGATTGATGGTGCCTGAGGGCCTCTCAGAGATTTGAAATGCAACCAAACATGGTCTCTGTGAAAGGTTTCAAACAAAGATACTCCTTTTTTTCTTGGCATTTATTCAAACAGACATTGACTTTTCTGTGTAACGACTCCAAAGCAGACCAAAATCCTCATCAAGCAGAGGTTAGCTCTGACAGAGTCCATGTTTGGATGAAACCCTGTGCAGAGCGATCCACAGAGGGAGCATCAATCTAATGAGAGCTTGTTCTTCTCTTTCCCATTGCCCTGGACCACATATCTGGTGTAACACCTGGTGACTTGCTTTACAGAATTTACTGCTGTTGCTTTGCACAGATTAGGAACCTGCCCAACAGCATCATTTTAAGCGGGAACAGCCAGCAGAAAAAAAAAAAATTCCTTGATTCAACTTCAAACACATTTTGAATCTTTTCAACAACCTCTGCTTGTGTATGCCAGCGAAAACATGGTCTACTCGGAGGTCAGGAGAGCTGTGTCAAGCATTTCTTCATATGATACGTCCTTTTGTTTGAAGTTTACTTTTTATACATCAAGTTTGAATGTTCCCGTGACAACTGCAATGAGGGCGGCTGACTCCAAGAGAAGCAAGGGCTCAGAGAAGCTACAAGGTATTTAGGTTTTACTTTAAAGACTAATATGATGACAGGGTGGGTGTGGTAATTTCAATATATGGCTAGCTATAGAAATGCTAGCAGCTAGAAAGACTGTAATGTTATAACAAACCAAAAGACAAAATTGTTGCCAGGATGAAAAATGGACACACCGTGGAGTGAACTGTGGCATTAGGGTGGTGCTACAGGAAAGATTATGTTAACAAAATTAAAAGCATTTATTCTTGTGGCCATTTCAGACTCAGCTTGTTGTACTCACCTCCGTGGTAACATACTCCATGCACTCTCTTTCCATTCACTTCAGTTGTCTTGTGATCTTGTGTTTTATGTGCTGAATGAATCTTGGCCTTATATGTTTAGCCAAAGTCATAATTGAAACACAGAGCGTGGCATTTTCTTCCACAAAGTTTACTCATGTCAAAAATGCCATGTCATGCACTCTAAGGTAGTGATGATGTTGCACAATGTTTGCATCTGGGGCACACATGGCACATTCATCTCTGTCTCAGTAACTCTCTCCCTAAACATATATACATTATAGTATGTATTATTTTGCAGCGTGCACCTATAAGTATATAATCTATAAGACTGTGTTTTGTAGCGACTGTATGTGTGTGGGTGTGTGCTTGCAAATTTGCATTGCAAACAGTGTGTGATAATGTTATCCGCAGGAGGGCAGCTCTGAGAATCTGGTCTGAGACTCAAGCTAGAATTTATTGTTTTGACAACTTAAGGATTTAAACCTCAATCACACCTCTGAATTTTCACATGAGTGCACACACACATCACACACACACACTATCCCCTCACGCATTTGCATGCATGTGCTTGAACACATTCAGACAGCAAATGCAAGCAGTGGCAAACAAAGGTACGTGTGCAAATGCATTAGTGCAGTCATGCAAACACAGGCTTATGCACTGCAAACAAGTGCAGATTTCCTGTCAGTCTGTTGGGCTAGCACTCTCCCTTGGTCTCTCCCTTGGACACACACATACACACACACACACGTAGGGAGGGAGGGTTTGTGCCTGTCCCGTCCTCTCTGGTCTATTTCTGAGGCGACAAGAAAATGATCAAAGCTATGTGACCAGACTCCAGGAATGACCTTCTAACTGTCTCAGGTGTCTCTTATTACAAACATGCAAATACACACACACACACATACACGCACACCTTTATTTATTAGAGATCTACACATACAGTATAGGCTGACATACATAGTGGTCGTTGCTCTAATAATATGGGGTTTTCTCTGCATAGACTCCTTTTATGTGTCTCTGAATTTCAGGCAGATTAGGTTCTGAACACCCTGTCCCTCCTCAAATCCCTCATCACGTCTGGGTTGTAGAGATAAATTTAAGTGGAGGTTGCTGTAGGGACCTGTTGGTGTCAAGTGTCCCCAGCCTGCACAGCATGTCAGCCATTTTTCTTCACATCTTTTCTCAGTTTCAATTGCTCATTGCACCCCTTTCATTTTCAGCTCCTCACACAACAGCACACACAGAAACACATGAAAACATTTTTTAATGTTCCCCTCGCTAAACTTCTTTCTCCTTGCAACAGTTGATATGCAGAAGATACAGAGCTGTAAATAACTGGATGAATGTCACGCAGCTGTTGCAAGAGGCATCGCCAGAGGTGATGGTTTCCATGCAGCCACAAACACACACTGACACATATACAACACCTATATCAGTCGCATAACTGACATATTCTTGGTATTTACTGGATAAATTAAATTTCTGATACATGAGATTTATGAGTGAGTTTTGCTCGAAGATTAAACTGCACAATTGTTAACATTCAGATTGGGGCACTGATTTTAAAAAAAGAAATCAGAATCAGACTCTGATATAATGGAGGGGAAAAAAACAAACACCAAACTCAGCCAGTTATTAGCAACTTTATGGCCCATTACTGTTCACTGAAGTAATCTCCAATAAGCTGTACTGTCTCTTTAATGTACACTGGCTTCTTTATTCATGCGCATGAAGAGAAAAGCAAACAAGCCAAGACTCTGCAATTTATGGCCATGCAGTTGTCTTCTGCAGTGCAGCAGAAAATGACACAGTAGCCAAATAAGGTCACAGCAGTGGAATCTTCACAGTAGCAGACTGTAAAATGTAAATATCCATCCCTGGTTATCACACAGTGGAAAACTACTGTGAAGCAGAAAATAGGAAGAAGTGAAAGGTGGCAATTACAGCAAACATCGTGTTATAGTATGATGTCACTTTCAGTCTTCCACAACACACATCACAAACACTTTGATAGTCTTTGATGTTCAGCCTCTGCCGAAACATGAGGCTGCCAACAGTCTGTAGCCAACTGGGCATCTTACCCACCAATCCCTCATACTGGTCTTTGTTGCTCTCGTTGGCTCCCCTCATACGATCCTCCCACGGGATACTCGGCTTCAGTATGATCACCTGTCTGAGTGTTTCAGGCAGTAGAACAAAGTCCACTGTGCAGTTTCCCGAACAGAAGTACACACGGCATAGATAGATAAGGAGACAGGTGCATTGCATAGAATAAAAACTGTATGTATACAGTTGTGTTCTCTTTGTGCGTGTGCAGAAGTAAAGGTCACATCTTAAGCAGTTCTAAAAATATTCAAAGGAGATGTGACTGTAGTCAATGTCTGCTCAGATTTCGCTCATCTACACACACACACGCACACACACACACACACACACACACACACACACACACACACACACAACTTTAAGTATTGGGTCACAGCCTAGTTGAAAAGGCCTTGGCCAAGAACTCCTTTGGTGTATCACCATTACAGAGAGGTGTTAATAGTTCTATTGGGCCCCAAGCCAACGAACATCTCTCTCTTATTTTGTTTCAAGCTCTTTCAAGTCTCTGCTGATGACTTTTGGCTCAATCAAACATATACACTGGAAATGTTTTCATCTTCTAACCAAGAGAAATACTACTGTCGTTGGTGCACACTCACACAGCCCACACTGGATTCCAGCAGTTTCATAAACCTGCCACTATAATTTTCTTGAGAACAAAAAGGGAGACTTCTTGCAGAAATATGGAAATTCCTCTCATAAGCAATGTAACAAAAGGTTCTGTTTTATGAATTGTGTATAACAAATAGCTATTTATATATTGTTGCATGGGTCATTCCCTTTCCCATCTTTTTGCCCCCCCCCCAGTGTGTTAGCGCTCTTTTCCCAATCTCAGGCCACAGGTCAAGGGTCAGAAAGGACAGAGGTGATAAATGCTTCCAGGTCGTCTCTCCTGTCTCTGGGGGTCTCTGGGAGAGGGTTTCTGCAGTGACAGCAACAACATGATCACTCAACGGTAGAAACAGAGCTGACCCTCCTGACCTGGTTTGGTCCCTCGTTGTCTCTGCTCCATGAGCTTCACTTTTCATGTTTCTCTGAAAAACGGTGTCTACAAAAGACATCTACTAAAATCTAAACAAAGGGTCCACGCACCACCAAAATTCAAAGTACGAGATCTTAACTGACAAATGTACTGTCTTGTAATGCAGGGACAAACACTAAACTAACTAAATTTAAGTTATGTTTTCTGTTGCTGCTAATGGCTTGTTTACATCAGTAATGTTTGAGAATATAGCGGGAATACATGCCTATATTCTCATTTCTGATCAGTTCAAGAGGTCAACCCTGTGTTTGTTGTTGTTTGTGTTTAGGATTGATTGCAATAGGAGAAAATTAAATAAAATAATTTTTTTTTAAAAATGGACAAGATGCAGTGAGATTCCAGCAAAGTTTTAGTCAAGTTTAAGAGGCCCACCTGATGTATTACTGATCGCATTGTTACGCTGAACACACTACACACACACACACACAAAAGCATGCACACAGAGACACACTTAACTGATTCAGAGACAGTGAAATGCCTGCTGTTATTTGGAGAACGTTAACAGCCCAATCTCCCTCATGCTGATCAGCTCCCCTCTCTCGCTGTGAATCGATGCCTTGTGCTCTGGCTCCCCACACTAAAACTAATCTAGTTGACTTTCATAACTAGTATAATCTGATTATAAATCTCCTGGTATGGGCTCCACACAGAACAGTGTGGTAGAGGTCACACACCGCTTGCTGAGAAATACCACAGGACTGTGTTCTGACTGAAAGGGTTCTCCATGAAGCAGGAGATTACACACTCTGCTGCATCACTGGGAAAGAGAACAGTCTGCTTAGACTGTTCATGATTAGTACATCTACTTTCTTTGCCTTGACTCCTGATGTTTTTGTAAAGATCTTAATTCTTACATCCTTAACTCAGTTTGAAAACAAATAGTAACCTGAAGGTCAGAGTTCAATGTCTCAAATACACGTGTTTCCATTCTTTAAAATGTTGCTTTGTACCTTTTTAACAGGTTCACTGAACAAACCAATTAAAAAAAGGGTTTTTTATTGTTTTGGGTTTTTTTTTTACCACATTCCCTAAAATATACTTATGCCAGTATACACCAAAATATACTCTTCTCTGCTCTGATTTCTGTATATTCTCTGATAAGTTTTAGCATTAAGATTTCCTAATAGTAGCACTATCTCATGTTGAACGTAAGCACCTCATATCCTTTTCCAGTACTTCAAATTGTCTAATGTTTATGTTTAAACCAAGTCTGACATGTGGTGTGTTTCTCTTACAGCCACCACAGAGGAAAGTCCTCCGTGGTTTGTTTGGGTTAGACAGCAGAGGAATGAGGGGAGGGAGGACAGAGAGATGGGAGGAGGGGGTGGTGGGAGGTGAGGGGATGCTGACAGGGGGAGGGGTGGGGGTGCGTGAGTGATCTTGGACAATGCACTCTGAATTTTAAAAAGGGAATAGAAAAAGGCGAGGGAAAAGGGGAGTGGAGATTTGAGGGAGAGAAAGGAAAAAAGGGTGGGTAAGGGAAAGGAGGAGAGGAAGGTGGCAGAAGGAGAGGAAGGGAGGGCTGGGTAGGGATGATGGGGGCAAAGGAGAAGATAATTAGATGGAGGAGAGGAGCGGAAGGGGAATGACAGAAGAAGCAACAGAAGGAAAGTGAGGGGAAAGGGTGCGTCAGTGCAATGAGGGAATAGAAGAATGAAGGAGGGAAAGAAAAAGATGAGAAGGATGGAGGGGGGTGGGGGGGTCAGGGGAGGTGGATGGTAGGGACCTTGGGGCTACATTCCTGAAGTGCAACCAGCCTGGTGCTGCTCTGCTGCCCAGTGTAAACACAGGGCACAGAGGTGGACTGACAGCCTGTCAGAGTGACTCATGAGACAGAGGGAAAGCAAGTGAGAAAGACAGATGGAGGGTGTGTTTTGGAAGAATAAAATGTGTGAAGAAGGAGAAAGAGAAGGAAGAAGAGGTGGCGACAGAAAGACAGCTGTGATGTGTATCTATAACGTTAACAATATCCTCTGTTAGACACTACATCCTGTAGACTCAATAGATTTGTGTGAGCAAACGTTCTCACATCTCTTCTCCTTCCTCCTTTCATGTCACCTCACTTCTTCTCCACAAACCTTTCCGCTCTCTTGCTCTTAGCTCTCTTCTCTTTTCCTTCAATAAACCAGGACTACTCAGCCTTTTCCTGGCAGGTGACCACATATTGAGGTCAGAGGGACATTGTGTATCCCTGTTTAAAAGGATTGCTTTCACATTGCTCTGATTTATACATCATGTGCTGAATGCCTAAACATTGTTTGATTCCCCGGGCAGGCGGAAATGAAGTTGCTTTTGCAGGCTAGCTCATGACAAATGCGATCAGTCTCTTGGATGTGGTACTTCAAAATAATGTTCAGATGTTAAAGTATACAGAACACAACACCAACTACTATGCCAATCAGCCACGACAGCAGGGCATGCATCTTCATTCTGTGGTGCTAGTACTACATCTAGTGGCAATCAGACTACATTACAACTGAAAAAAATGTACAGCAAAGCTCAATTTTTATTTTTTTCTATGACTGAAAATCTCAGTCATGTCTCTCAAACAGTATAAATTGTATAATCTACAGCAGCAGGTCACATTCAGGAGATATACTGACCATGTAGTGAAGTAAGCAAAAAGAGAGTATAACACTTCGCACAACACAATAAAAATTAATTTACAGTTTTAATTGATTCAAAATTCAATAGAAAAAAATGTAATGTCCAAAAAAAAAAAAAAAAAAACAGCCATCAGACAAGTGTTTTGTACAGATAGAGGAAATGAAAGCAGCCCTTTCAGACTGTTCAGTAATTCAGTGGAAGGAGGAATAAGAGAAGTCTCCCAACCCAAAGCAGTGTAAACAGGGCAAATGATATATACTGTGATATTTAAGAAGAAAAACATAAAATGAAATAAATATTTACTAAAAGAGCATTTAGAATTTTTACATGAGAACAATCACCTGAGAAAAACATTGGGGAGTTGCAAAGAATACCTAAATATTACTAGCTAGGGTAACGGTAATTTCATTATAATAGAAAAACCTCTTTCCCTTTTTGTATTAAATATTGCACCTTGCAAGGGGATCTGGAACACTGCAATCTATCGCAGACTACAGAAAACTGAAGTTGAATGAAAGTGCAGAGGACAAATTCATGTCATTCTGACAGCCATCTTCTTTGCATTCACACTTTTTCCCCCCAGGTTTTGCTATAGATTATTTCTGATAAACAAAACTAATTAAAGAGTAAAACACTGGATTCGAATTAGGGAAATAACACTAAAAACAAAAAATAAATGGGTAGTAGCTTTACAAGACTAACATTCCTTATTCTATAATGGGAATTACATTAAAAAAAAAAAAAGACAACAGAATATTATAATGGGCTGATATCAAGGAAAATGGGAAATTTTAAAGTGCAACAACAACAATATACTGTATCACGTTCCAAAAGTGACACAGCAGGTGTAACAGTTCCCACTTCTGCCCATAGATGTCAGTGCAACAATTAAATATTCATTCCATCAGTCTTTCCTGATTTTGATTTTACTGCTCACATTGCTGGGAGGTGTTTCCTTCAGAGGCTATTTTCCAGTATGCAACAACAATCTCACCACAAACCATTAGAAAAGCCCTTTTTTTTTAAGGAAGTACGCTATTCTCTTTTGAATGACGCACTGTCCTTTTCCAGCTCAAGGATACTAATGATGAATACTTCCTCAAACACTGAAAGTCTCCAGTGTCATTGAAATGTTGATAGCGTGTGGTCCCCTGACTTATGTAGACACTGGCCATTCCCAGTTTCTGTGTGACCAGTCAATCACAAATGTAGATGTACACTTGAGTTACATACAGTTTTAATTCTACATTTTAGAACAAATAATGTTTTTGACCCGAATAAAAATCGGATACACTTCTTCACCAGTTCAGTGCTCACGATGCCTCTGTCCCTCCTTTGTTTTCATAGAGGATGATTAGCTCTCTGGAGAAAATGAAAAATATAAAAGAAAAATGGAGAAAGGGAGAGATAAGGCCAATGATGACAGAAAATTATTTGAGGTATCTTGAACATGATTTCCTCATTGCAGTTGTGGCTCATGGAGCTCTTTATCAGCTTACATTTATCTATGTCATCAAAATATTATGACTTTTTCAATGGTGGCAATTTTGTCAAGTAAACATCCACTTACTCCCCATTTACGTTCCTCTCCGCTCTTGGTTCTCCTGGTGCCACTCCTGGAAACCAACATAGAGAGTGGTGTGAGGGTTAGCACATTGTTGTACCAAGTCATTCATACTGACATCTTTGTATTCTTACAGACAGAAATGTGTGTAGAACAGCTACTTTATGACAAACTGTTCTTACCTTTCTGTTTTTTCCTGTGTTTTAAAAACAGCAGCAATGCCACCAGAATGAAAACTGCCACCGCAGAGCTGGCTGCTACTACTATCACCCAACCAGGACCATCAGGTTTAGAGGAGGAACCTTCATGATGAGAACGTGAGAATCTGTGTTAGTTCTTCTCTCAATATTTTATTACCTTTCTAACCTGTTTGTGGTGCTTAGCCGTAAACCCATTTGCTCTTACTGAAGATATAAATATTTATCAACAGGTCAGAAAAATATAGTTTCATTTAAGAGCTTAAATGATTTCCCAAAACAGGGTGTTCTATATGTGCATATACTTACTTTGTTTTTGATGGTTAAAAAATACATTTAAATTTAAAAAAGAAGAATTCTTATATTTGACTCTTTTTTTGGTTCTGGACAAAGCCTTAATTGCTTATGCTATTAAATATATCATATGTGATCCAGCATTTTGTTGTGAACAAGCTAATCCACTGCAGCGTTTTTAGCCATGCTAGTGATTATGTGGGTTGTAACCACATAACGCCTCAGCTGTACTTTGGGTTTTGTCCAGGCTAGGCTTTGTTCCAGTAGATTTTGTAACTCATTGCAGTTTCTCATTCAACACTTTACTGTTTTTCTGGAAAAACTGCATGTTCCTGATTCTGAGACAAATTGGTAGCCACTACAGCAGTTACTATAACTAAAGCAGAAAAAACTACAGCTCCCATGAAAAAACTACAAGCACAGAACTACTTATGCCATCGTAACTTGGTTTTATCTATATTTTTCTAAAGTCATTATTTGAGCTTTCTGGCTGTCATCTCAGTTGTCTAAAAGATTTTTACAGCATTTGCTCCTGTCTCTCCTGCTGATTTTACAGACATAAATCAAGTAACCATGACCTCTTGACTTCTTCATGGACATTTAGCCTACGAACATCTGGGAAATTGTGTTTGTTAAAGCCACCACAAAACATAAATATTGAAAAAAAAAAACAACAATATTAGATTGTTTCTCAAATATCTGCTGTCCTTTTCTAAACATATGAGGTGGGCCACATGACATACTGTTGAGAAATACTGGATTTTTAATTATTAATGTTTTTAATTTTTTGTCGCTCAAAATATGCGTCACAACCACCGATGTGCGACACCCGGCTGCAACATTTTCAGGTTGACAGCTGACTGCATGCTCCAGTACACGCGATAAAGTGATGAGGGAGCACAGAAGCACACGGCATTTTTGGTTCGCTGCAGGTGGATAATTTAAGTTTGGATTTTTATTTCATAAATACGAGGAGGAAGCGTCTTTTGTTCGGAGTTCAAAATGTTTTTGTTACATACAGAAATAAAATTTCATGATCTCTGTAGCAGTTCATTGATTTCATAAATGTAACACACTATAGTTTTTTATACATAGCATACAGGTAAAAAAAAAAAAAAATATATATATATATATATGCAGTGTTATCCTCATTTTAGATGTCAGAAGGGTTTTGTGGCTCCCAGTGTTTTCTTGTGGGAGACGGTCCAAATGGCTCTTTGAGTATTTAAGGTTGCTGACCCCTACTCTAGACCTACTAAATATTGGCATATCAGCATTTTTGCATTTTTACTGTTAGCGTATTGCCACGCTAGTGTTAGCATTTCTGCTCATAGCACTGCTGTGCCTAATTACAGCCTCACAGAGCATTTGGCTTTACTGATTTTAAAACTTATAGACTATAGGCTTTGAAATCACATAATAAATTTGTGTATAAAATTCCAAGTAAAACAATGACAAGATGCAAAAAGGACACGAAATGTTCACAGAATGTTCCAAGGGGTTCCATTGCTGCTCACGCTTCACAAAACTTGCCCATAGGTGGAATGCATAAAACAGATTTTGGTAAAGAAACCATCAGGACTTGTCCTGTCGATACTCACAAACTGAGAACATGTCTGAAGTAACGTCGCCCACAGAGCAGCTGAGATGCGTCAGTTCTCCATTGGAGCAGTTGAAGTATGCTGTGCTAGAGCTGTTGAACAACATGGTGCTTGGACTGGGTACGTTACTGCTGTTCACAATTTTCCACACCTGACTGCTAACATTTCCCGGCACAGATACGTTCCATGTCACCTTGGTGCTTGGGTACCCGCCATGTGAGGTACATGTCACATAGCAACTGCCTCTGTCATGGGACTTTGTGATTGTGGGTTTACTGTAGTTGGCTAGAAGAAAGAGAGGAAAAAGTGATCACTGCCAGCCCTCTGTTAAAATGTTGTATGCAGTATTATTCCATCATTGTGTTGCATTAGAAATGGAGACTCTTAACCTAACTTAAAACTTAGATGATCAAACTTTTTAAAATGTTAAATATAACACACTCACTACAACATACCTGTGACACTGAGGTATATGGATGTTTCCTCAATATTCGTTTTGCCACTGTACTGAATAATGCATTGATACTCCCCACTATGTGACACATTCAGCCCGTACATGTGCACACTTGTCTCGCTGCGATCCAATCTTGTGTTCTCCCATTTCGACCGTGTTATAGTTTTTGAAATATGATAACCGTTAATGAATGTTGTGTGGTTTTGAAAGTAGAACAATGTTATTTTTTCGTTATTGGCCACGGGGCAGTGAAAGGTCACATTTCCGCCGACCTCCCCTCTGAGGTGAATGGGAGGATTACGTTCTGGAGAAGAAAAATAAGCAGGAGTAAACGGTTAGAGCATACGGGGAAACTGTTCATGAAACAGACATGAAATTGTCTTGACAGAGAAATAAATACAAGAGCTGGTGCACAATCTGCAACAACTGTAGGCAATTGAAAATCAGAAATGTATTCACTTTAATCGCATGCAAATTGTGTTTCACAGGAACTGTATTTCCAGGTATAAATATTATTAGCTTTCATTAGTGGCATTTTCATTAAGTACAGAATGTGTAGTTGCCTAAATGCAATCTGAATGAAACAGATCAGCGTTTAAAAAAAGAAAAGAAAATTAAGAAGGGGGCAAAAGTTGTTTGCAGTATCAGTTAGTATTACTTCAATAATATTAACTTATGTTGCAGTTGAATTGTTATAGCAATAGAAACTCACCAAGCTCTTAATTAGGAACACCCGTACACCTGCTTATTCATGCAATCATCCAGCAGTGCAATGCATAAAATCATGCAGGTACAGGTCACAGTTAGAATGCAGACAAAATATGAACTCAGTGACTTTGATCTTGGCATGACTGTTGGTAACAGACGGACTGGTTTGAGTATTTCTGAAACTGCTGATCTCCTGGGGTTTTCACACGTAACAGTTTTTAGTCAGATTGGTGCCAAAAACTAAAAACATCCAGTGAGGGCAGTTCTGTGGACAGAAACACCTTTTTGATGAGAGAGGTCATAGGAGAATGGTCAGACTGGTTGGAGCTGACAGAAAGGCTACAGTGACTCAGATAACCACTCTTTACAACTGTGGTGAGTAGAAAACTGTCTCAGAATGAACAACACATCCATACTTGAGGCATTTGGGCTCCAACAACAGAGGACCATGTCGGGTTTGACTCCCATCAGTCAAGTACAGAGATCTGAGGCTGCTGAGGGAACAGGCTCACTAAAACTGGACAGTTGAAGGCTGGAAAGCCTGGTCTGATTAATCTGGATTTGTGCTGCAGATGGTAGGGTCAGAATTTGGCGTCAACAGCATGAATCCATGGACACAACCTGCCTTGTGTCAACAGTCCAGGTGGTCCTGGTGGTGATGATGGTGTCATGGAGAGGGGAATGTTTTCTGGGCACAGTTTGGGCCCTTTAAAACCAGTCAGTCATCATTTGAGTGTCACAGGGAATCTGAGTGTCTGCTGAATATCTGCAGGCCATGTTCATCACTTTAAGGCCACAATTTGCCATCTTCTAATGGCTACTCACAGCATGATAATGGACCATGTCACAAAGCAAAAGTTGTCTCAAACTGGTTTCATGAACATGACAATGAGTTCAATGTGCTTCAGTCAGCAGATATTAATCCAGTAGAACTTCCCAGTATTAGTATGGTGTTCCTAATAAAGCGCTTTTGATGAGTATTCGTTGAGAGAACAGTTTTAACTTTAAACTGTGGGTGGGTGTGAAGGTCAAGGGTTTTTCTTTAGGCTTTTTGCGAGCTCCACTTAATGACGCAGTAGACTAGTCTCAGTTCCCCTTTATTCGAGCTGCCCTTTTCCTTTGTGTAAAATACATTACTAGTGGTGTCCCTTTCATGATTTAAATGATCTAAAGGTCAATTTTGAAAATGATGTTACAACAAGCTAGAGGTTTTGTCTATGTCCTTAGCTTGATAGATGTTCAGCTTTTTTCATCAGTGAGTCACTAACTGTCTGAAGTTTGGTGGTTTCGATGGGCAGGTACCTCAGTAGCCGTTTGCTGTTTTTACTAAAAACAGAAAAGGTGTCAATGAGGGCAGTGGGACTGCAATAGTAAGTTTATGGGCCTTAACCGAGGAATGGTTAAAGAATAGTTTGGGAAATACCTTCTTGCTGAAAGATGAATGAGAAGACTGATACCACTTTCATGTGTATACAGTAAATATGAAGCTCTAATTTGGCTTAGCACAAAGACCGGAAAGACTGAAATAGTTGGCTTGTCTCCAGTTTCCAGTCATTACACTAAGGTAACCGGTTTGTCTCATAATACGTTTAGTGTTGATTTAGTCATGTGCGACCAAGTACAACACTGTGAAATCAGTTTTCCTTATTTGTGTAATTGAGTTATATAAACAACTAGTTTCACTATAAAACCAAGATGAAGTCATACTGATTTACTAACGTGACAGTTCTTACCTGTGACAGATAAGCCAGATGTCACAATCCAAACCAGAGCCAGCAGCCAGATGGAAAGCCTTGGAGTCCTTGGAAAACTGTGTAAAAATAACCATTTGTTGTGACATGGTTATGCAGGTAACGCTGGAGCATTACAGTAACACACAGAAGTACATACTGTATACAAACATTTGATGGTCACAAAAACTGCATGCTCAAGACACAAAGAATACTGTAAAATACACAAATTTGACTCTGTGTCTAACAGTTCAGTTCAGTTTCCTGCCTCTGAGGCCACATATGCTTGTATTGACCCATCATCAAATCCACCCACACTTGCCACTGAATGTTACCAATCATTATTCTTACTAAAGCTCACTGTGCCACCTCTCTACCTCCTCTCCAGTGAAAACACCAGAGCGTCCTCAAGAATGTGATCAAAGTCAAGCCCCTACACACAGTTCACCAGCATGGATATGTGAGTACGTTCCTCTGTGAACCCATGTGGTGCTTCACAACAAACGTTCCTCCTAGAGCTGACTTGTAACTTCAATTTGAGAGTCAGGATGGTAATGGATAGAAATACTTTTTACAAGTATTATCCCAGGAACCAAATCTAACTCTGTTAAGGTCTGAAAAAAAGTTTTCAGTATTTTTTCCCTTTTAGATACGTGGTGCATGTTGCTGTCATACACTTTGATGATGGCCCTTGACAGAGGCAGCCATCGCTCCACTGAATGATTCAGGGTCACAGACTTATACAAACCCAGATGTTTCAGGTGGTTCAGTCAGTTAGGTGAGACTAATAGGTACTGAAAGGATATTTTTAGTCATTTCCTGGCAATCTTTGGTGGGTGACTTACAGTAAATATACTGTTAGTATGGAGAGGGGGCGGTTTGAATCTTTACTTTAACACCATTATTTCCATGACCACATCACTGGCTATTCTTACATCACCCAAATAAAAATACCCATCAAAAGCACTGATAAGGGGTTGTGTTGTTTAGACTTCTTTTAATGCTAAAAACATGATTCGTGCAGGATGCAGACAATTTCCAAATATCTAACATTTGAGTCCTGTCACTGTCAATTCTACTGCTGAAATTTCAAAAGTATTTATACCAGCAGGATAGAAAGCTGGAGGGGTACTCACCGAAAATACTGCAGGTTGCTACTGGACGTCTGTTGAAAAGACAAACATCACAAATTAATCACTGTGATAGGATTGAGTATGTTTTCATTGTATTTGGTATCTTTTAAGTGAACAACCACATTAATCAGGCATGAGTCTGGACTGGTTCACAAAGCATTCTTGCAACGATCGAAAATGGGGAAATTTTTCGTTGTTTGTGTATCAGATTGAGCCAGTGAGTCACTCAACATTAGCAGGTGAATGACTGTATCTCAATCTTAGCCACATTATTGACTGTTAAGGCACAGAAGTGGAGCTAGCTGCAGCCTTTGTTTTACTGCAAAAGAATTTCACTCCCCCGCTCACTCACCACAAATCGTCACATGCACTTCTCAAATCACCACTAATTTGTGTACATTTGTTTACTATTTGTCAATACTGAAAATTATTATTGCAAATGATAGTGGGTGTGGACTCTCAAATCTATACTCAAACAAAGAACAATCATGTCTGAAATGGCTGGCTGGCTTTTCACAGTCAGTGTTGAGTGGGAAATTGAATTCTCTCATCCTGAAAGAACACACCCTAAAAGTGACTTCAGCAAATAACAAGCTTAAGGAAAGTCCCAGGGCACAGTGTCAGAGAAAGCTTGTTTCTGTTAATATGCAGAATGGTGTATTCCTGAATCTACTGGGGGAATCTTCAGGCAGTACCTACCAGCTTTCTGTTGTTTTGTACCAAAAGCTGAAAGTATCAGTTAGTATCAGTTAGTTTCTGTTACTATATTCTGTATATATGTCAAGTACTGTGTTATTCTATAAAATCCCAATTTCTCTCAAGGAGAAACACTGACTTCATTACAGGTTTTGTAAGCTATTTTTAAATGGATTGCTGTATCTAAAATTGTTCATGAGGAAATGAGCTGCTTTCATGACTTCTCTGCTATAAGCCAGCTGATAGTGACTTCAAGTCTCAGGAAATTCCCAGGTGGAAAATAATGTCTGAATTGTTTTCATTGTAGGCTATGGTATAACAAGATATATTAAAAGGAAAGAAAGAGTGAAAACTGTCTGCCAATCAAAATATATAACACAGTTTTATTCATAGAATGCAGAGTTTGCTACAAAAAACAACCTCAATACAAAAGTGGACTTTCAGGGGAAACACCCCTACATTTACCATGCATCATAATGAGAGGCCTTGCACCATGTGTCCTGAGGAGAAACCACATCAGAGGGAATTCCCAAGGCCATAATTACCATAAGTCATGGACATGAAGCCTTTAGTTTCAGAAAAGTGATACCACAAGTAAGGATTGTGAAAGTTATTTAAATTCCTATGGATCACTTGATCCAATGTGTGATTAATATAAGCTACAGGCGTCTTCAATAGTAATTAACTTTGATGTAGTAATTTTGACAGAGGTTAAATTTCCCCTAATTTCTGTGATTGCCTGTTACACCAGCAGCTTTAGTTTTGTTGAGACTGTGTCAGAGCTGTTGATTCAAATCTGTGACAATGCATTTTTTGCAGCTGCATTTGGTGGTTTCAGTGTGTTGTACTGCACTTCCACTGAAAGGTGTTTTTGGCCCAAATTTAATTTCATTTTCAGAAAATACAATATACAATTCATACAGGCAAATAAACTTTTAGACAACAATAGAAAAACAGAGAAGACTGTGTCTGTTAAGACTGGCTGTGTGTTATATTATGTGTGTTCAATCTGTGTTTTTTCGGTTGTAGATGTTTACTAACTTTATCATCCTACCAACACCTATAGTACAAGTAAAACAATGAGGACTTACTGGAATGGGGATTCCCACATGATGTAATAAGATTGCACAGACTGGCCTACTGTGTTTTTTTAAGGCAAGATGTGCATGCTCATTGTTGGCTGTCGAGTTAGTTGTCAGGTTAGTCCCACACATTTATTTGAACTCATGTCGCATGAGTATCACGCCTTTTTAATTTGGTAGCAATGTGATACTTCATGTAGGTTAAACATTTTGGATTGCAAAGAGCTTTGTAGGGTGGACCCAAGTGAGAGACTTGTGGCAGGACACGTGTATTTGTTTAGTTGCTATTGCTACACAGCTGAAGATTCTCACGGCTTTCTATTTCCTTTCTCATATTACAACTATTTCGGATCCCACAAATGACTTACAGGGTTAGATTACAACAACACATATACTTGATAACTCATAATCAATTCCCATTTTTGGAATATAGGTATACCCAACTCCAGCCACTTGGCCACAATCTCCTTTAGCTATGCAAATAATGTATGAAATCAGCAAATATATATACTGTACATAACAATTACTGTCATATACATAATGCTGATTAACTTTTTAAAGCTTCATTCTCGTCCAAAAGCACATATTTGCACATATTATTACCATGATAAAATAGTTTATCTTATCTAAGACTTACGACTCTTATGTGGCTAAGACTTACTTAATCATTGTGTTTACTACTTGTTCTTCTGAAAGCTGTAAACTAGTAAACTATCAACCAAATCAGATCTAGGGAACTGGGAACCAGGCTCTTCGCTGGAAGATTTTGGTTTTGACAACACAAGCGCAGACACACACACACGCACGCACACACACACACGGCATTCACGGGCTGCTGCTCAGTGACAGTATTTCTTTCATATAGGAAACTATGTCAATGCATGAGAGAATTCCTTTCTGACATCAGTATAACCTTATTATCCAAGTAATAGCCTTTATCACAACAATAAAGTGAATTGATTTTAAATAAGACGAGAAAAGAAAGAGATGAAAAAAGCTCTTACCATTATGCTGCTATTCTCTCTTTGTCCTGAGGTAAAATGAGAGCCGATCAACTTCCTTACTGTCTGTAAGCTTGAAGGGGTGGAGCTATAAATGAGTCATTCGACTTTTGAAATTCCTTTTTTTTTTTAATCTCCCGACAGTCTTCAGTGTATGAAAGAAACCTGAACACTTACAGTAACACAGTCCTGTTTTAATTGTACAAAACTTGATCTGCCTTTGATGCAGCAAAATACAGATGTAACACTGTGCCACTGATTTATTGTGTGTGTGTGTGTGTGTGTGTGTGTGTGTGTGTGTGGGTGGGGGGGGGCATGGGTGTAGATGTCTGCATTCACTCTGGGTGACGTCACACATCAAACTTCCCTGTTAGCCCTCAGGATCACATGACCATGTAACAAATTCTTTGGAAGAGATCACAATCATTTATCATGGAAAGAAAACAGAGTTGCATCTGTAATATTCTACTACTGTTTTTTTTTTTTTTTTTGGAATGACATTTTCACAGTCACAGTAAATATAACTGCGTAACTCACAAAGAAGTTTCGCTGTGAGAAGGAATGAAACTCAAAGGTAACAATAGTTTAATGGCATGATCAGCTGCTGCCACATAATCTTCCTCTAGACATGTCTTAATTTGCCGTAAAACAAGCTACGAGCAAGGGCATACTCTCTACTTGTTCCTTAAGCTACAAATAAAATTGTCTTTAGTGGTTAAAACAAAAACAGAAACATTAGATATAACAGGTAGTTTGAAGAATGTGAATGTTATACTTGCAGACAAACTGCCATAAAAACTATGACAGCAAAGCAACTATTAAAAATGATCATATGGGGGTAAGGGGGAAGTGGAACCAGTTAATTTCCTTGCTGAGAAAACTCTTTCCGGGACTGGTTAAGTAAGCTTCTTGCATCAATATAGTGAAACAAGGCAATAGTAAACATGTCATCTGGTCTGTTTCAGGGTCTGAAATGTAACCTCTTGATCTACTAAGAGCAGCTTTGAATGGTGGAATGCAGCAACAAGATGTGTAGTTTAATATTGTGAGAAAATGTGAGATTGCACTACGTGCAGTTTGTTCACCAGTCAGAACCAATACCCAGCCCTGTGTCCTATGATCTATGGTCTAAGGAGGGCACTTAAATGTCCGTATTCCAGTGGCATGATGTGACTTTTACAGACAGGCAAGCAGAGACGAAGAACCAGTTACACTAGCTGAATCAAGGGAAGCTCGACAAGCATACATATAGGTAATCATCCCTCAGAGATCCCAGGATTATCCCTGATGCGCATGCAAACGTTCAACAGATGCTGCCAGACCCTCAAACATGACCGAAATGATAGATGCAAGAAACCTAGCTTCCAGTGACAATAACCACAAGAGGGCAGTAAATTAATGGTAGATTAACGCGAAGAAGCAATATCAGATCCTTCAAGGGACAGAACGCTGTCCCTGTTTTTATGCCCCTACTGCATGCATATCATCATATTTTAACAAAATGTCACGTGGGCACTGCTGTCATTCACTGGCTACATGTTACCCCAAACTGCATCTTCAAAATGATGGTTTTTCAATCAGCGTGTTTTGAGTTTGTGTGTGTGTGGATGTGTATCTAATGCTGATTACTGTGAACTGTGGCTTTGTGGGCCAAAGTGGTTTGTCCTTGACATTTTATTACGGGTGATGTGGGGTTTTCTTTAAAAGAAGGTGTTTCACATTCACATTCAAATTCATGTTTTAGTCTTCAGTTACACTTTGTAGAGATCTTTTCACTTCTTTTCTTCTGTCATTTTGTTGTCCCTCGTACTTGTCCTGAATAAACATTCAAAACGTTTATAATTTGTTAACTGAAGTGACCTGGATGTAAGAACTGGGCAGAACTTCTAATGTATTAACTTTGATTTTAAGATGTAATTTAATAGTTCCTTTGACATTTGAGGAATAAAGATTTACATGATAAAGAGCGTCTGACTTACAATGCATGTTAAGTATCACTCAGTGTTAGCTCAGTGAGATTCTCTTCACATTAGTAGGCTTTTCATAGCTCCTTGTAAGTTCCTCTTTCCAATTGTCATTGACCTCATGACACTTTTCACTGAAGTCAGGGAAAGGTGGTTAGAACACAAAGCCATATGTTTTATAGCCCCAGTTATTAAGGGGTCAATTCGAGCTGGGTGGAAAACAGGGGAATGCCCTTTGATTGACCAACAATCTCTCATAGGGACAATCAATGACTTACACACAAATCTCTTTTGCACCTGGCTGATATACCTTTGGACTATGGCAGTACGTGAAGATAAGAAGAGCATAAATAAAACGTTGCTGGTTTGAGTGAAAATTGATAAGAAATTAGGGAGAGGGCCATAAACACAGATTTTCCATGTATATTCCCAGTAAATTTTTAGAAAACTGCCCAGAAAGTGAGCCTCCTCCTCACTTGCCCTTGACTCATCCCTTATATTTCCATTTAGCCTTTTGCAGCACTTTCTGTTATACTGTTGTACTGTACATCTGCTGTGCCTTTGAATCATTCGATTGCTAATGTTACCAGTAATGCTATTTATATAAAATGAATGTTACATAATCCCTTAGAATTTATATGACTTTAGGACAGAATCCTTGTCAAAGGGGCATTTATCATTCTGTCACCTTAGGGGCTTTGTACCTTATCAAAAAGATATAGACATGAAGCTATGTATTGTATACACAGAGGTGACATGAATGTTTACTGATGTTAACCTTCCTGTCGTGTTCGGGTCAAATCTGACTGATTTACAACTTAAAACACTCATAAATATTGTGTTTTACATCTGATTGCCTCAAGGCCTTATGATATCCTCCACACTATGCACTTGAACATATAAAAGTGATGATCACCTCTTTCACTGAATTTTGAGTGTTTTAATCAACCTTGTTACAACTGTGGTGTTCCCGGTCAAAAGTGACCGCCATTGGAAATGAATGGGTATCCAGACTATATTCATCCATCATACAGAAAACATCCCCATACACACCACCCCAACTCACTCACTCACTCACTCACTCACTCACTCTCTCACACACACATTTCAAACTGAACAATGTCTTTTGCGGGTACACATCTCTTTCCCACGCTTATGTGCTGATCCTCCCAACCTCCTGATGAAACATTGTTTAGTCTGGAAGGTGTGGTTCATGTGGGGGATATGTGATAATATAACCAGTTGACTAGTTTTAGACATAGATACAATTTTGACATCCAGGCAAACTTTACACAACAATGACATATGAATCACTAGCTTGCATATTTTGTATAAAAAGATGACATGACATCATGAATATTTTCTGTACAACCTGATATCAATTTGAACACCCACAGGCCCTCCTACTCACAGCCCTTCTTAGGCGTTGAACACAAATTTGCTGGCCAGTGGGCAGCATGTGGGAGGAGAGACTCTGAAATCCTAACCACAACTTCTAAAAGAGTTCATAAACAAATCAGTTCTCATCATTGTGGGAGATTTCAGCTTTCTTCATTAACTTCCTTTTTGAAAAGTGCCCCCCTAAACTGAACCAAATACAAGTCTGCAGTTGCCATCTATCAGCTACCTGCCTGTCTCATTAAAGCACTATTTAAAGCTGTTCGTACTCTTGCATCTAGATTATGTTGCTGAGTTATTAAACTGGAGTGTGTGTTGCTCCCAAATGGGCTTGTAATCAACTGATTATTGCAAGGGGCAATAGTGAGCACTAGCTTAGACGCTGTTTAGATAAAATCATTTCCTCCACAGTATTCAGACCCCTCCACTTTTTGCACACTTTATTGTGTTTTAGATTTTATTTTAAGTGTATAAAATTGCCATTTACCGTCGAAATAAAAAATATTTGCATTCAAGTATTGAGAGCCTTTGATGTGGCACTCAAATAGATCAGGTACATCCTGTTCTCGCTCTAAGAAGCGGTCCAAGTGGGAACACAGCTGTTTTTGTTCTGTTTATAATAGAATCAAAATTTCCTGTTTGTGTGTGTCTTTCAGTTGACTAGAATCTTTGCTTCATGGGCTAAAAATGTCACATTTTTCTTCTTTTCTTCAACTTTTTCTCCATTTTCCTAAAAAGCTTCTTTTGACATCTCGTCAGCAACCACTGGACCAATCATTACAAAACTTGAGCAAGATCATCAATGGACTTTGCTGATCTTAGTTTGTTAAAGAAATGTCAATCCATTTCAAATTTACAAGCAAATAAATCTCCATCTAAGTAGAGTAGATGTCTTATATCTAACCAATGCATAGATTTTTTATGGAACTCATAATGTTAGGTCTGTACAGTATTCTGTGAATGATCCCCGAGTTTAACACAAATATAACATTACAAGGTGCCGTAACTAAAAACTCAGTTTTTTCACTGACAAATTATCGGAAAAGTTAAATCTTGGAGCGAATGGCTGCAGGTTGTTACTAAAACAACAACAACAACAACACATAGAGACATATGACATATTTGAAGTTGCCAATTACGCTACTGTTTCTGGACTGTGGGAGGAAATGGGAGTACCTGGAGGGAACCCACACAACCACAGGGAGATCATGCAAAGTCCACATAGAACTCCTGCTGATCATCACACTGATCCCTCATTTCCCGGAGCTTTGATTTTTTTGTGAATGTGAAGTTGAGTGTGTGACCACAGAGTTCCCTTTCTCTGCTGTACAAGGTCAGTGACAGAAATAAAACTGTAGTGGCATATAAAGAGAATCCCTGTTTCAGAATGGTTTTGCATGCGTGACTTTGTATTTGAATACTGAATCAATTCTGTGCATGCTTTAGGACCATGAAGTATGATTTTTTAAAATGATTTCGGGATTAATGTTTTCATAAGCAGCTGTGTTTATATAGGCCTAGATTAATCTTACCAAAAATCATTTCCTGAAGTTTCTGACCCAAGACTGGGAATTGTAACAAAGACTTAACTCCCTTCTCTGCAGTTTAACCCAGGGATTAATGCCAAACAGCTATACACATACATCTATTAGCCATCAGTTGGATCACCAACTAGGCAAAAACCAAGGGCCCCTTACCCCAGGGACACTAAGAGCCCATTGATTGCAATTGGTTTGTGGTAATTTTTCAATTGTAAGCTTATAGGCATATTCATTAACAACAACAAAACTAACTATCAGCTGACATGATACAAGCCTTAAGGTAGGTCCTTAGGGCCTTTTATCTGACTTTGAAGCCCTGTCTTGAACAGGTGCCCTATGTATTTCTTATATGGTGCATTTTTTCTTAAATTAAATTGTGTTAAAGTACCACTCAGCAAACCTGGGGCTGGGTTAATCAAGCCTAGAAATTCTTTACACAATACATACACAAAGGGGAACAGAAGGTTACTGGGAACACTTAAATCCATTTTTGCCTTAGAGCCTCCTTGTAGGTTAATCCAGCCATGATCACAGACATTCAGCTCTGTGCTGGAAATGGGCATACTTTTAGGCCTGTTTCAGGAAATACATTTTGACATGCCACAGTGGAGTTTTGTTTCTGAAAAAGCAACCAATAAATTATATTAAAACAAAAAACAAAACAAAAACGTTTTGACTGTCATTTTTGAATTGAAAATTCGTGACATGACACAAGCCGCAAGACCACAGGTGTTAAGAACCAGGAAACAGGTGTCGGAAGGGGAAACAGATGTTCTGCTCTCTCAGAGTTTGTGTGCACCTATTGTAAGAAAATGGCGTAAGCAAATTGCGTAGGATTGTCGGTCCTGCCACTGTCACGTGGTACAAGGGATCGCAGTTGCTACCTGGTAACCACGCAAGCATAATCTTGAAGAGCACACACAGACATGACCAACAGATTGCTACAGCTTCACTCCATGGGTTAAATTACCAGAAGTCTAAGAGTGGAGTATCTGCTGGCCAACGGTATGAAACCGAGGTTGCCATTAACTTGGTGGAACGCTGAAGTGAAGCCTGCTACCTAAAATGCTTAACTTTATTTCACAGAGGCAGTGAGCTAGCGTTAGCTTGCTAGCGGATGTTATTTGCTCGCTCTTAAAGCCATTGTTTCGGTTAGCTATAATGCTACACCATAAGTTTGTTAACATTTTGAGTCGTTTCCATACAAATAGAAGATTCTGCTTAAACAAAGAAGACTAGTTTAATGACTGCTGGCTTGATAAGCTTACGGTATTAGCGCATGCGCTTTTAAGATAGTCGCTAATAGTTTAGCAACGATATCACCAGTATAAGCACTGGTGGCATGAATCACTTCAAAGACTAAAGGTTACCTAAAACCAGGAACGTGAATGGGTTTGACGAAAGACAATCTAAGAGCTGCTCTACTTCCTTCTTTCTGGGTCGGCCGCATACAAATTTCCATTACGTATTAGGTTAAAGAGCTGAACAACGCGAGGTTTGGCTAAAGTTAGAGCCTGATATGTTCCCAGTTTGTGCCCTTTAATGGGTTATCAGGCTCAAACTGTTACTAGTCCCCATGCAGGAGTTGCTAACCAAGTCATAAGATGCCATAATAATTACTAAAACGAATAAGGTTTGAAAATAGAAAGTTAAAAGTCTTAAGAATCTGGATAAATACACACACACACACACACACAGATGTGTGTGTGTGTGTGTGTGTGTATATATATATATATATATATATATATATATATATAAATACTTTTGTGTACAGCTTTCTCACTGTCAGTACATTGCTTCCAGTGGAAAGATGCCTCATGGTTCAGATGATGCCCGCAAGACATTTATCCTGACGACAACTGGAAACTTCTATGGAATAAAGCCTTCATCATGCCTGGCTGACAGCCCAGAGCTCAATAACTTCTTGGATGATGGAAATGAATTTGTCCTGTCAATCAGCAGACATGACAATGATCTCCACTTCTCAAATAAGGTAACACAAAAGCTGAAAGCATCATTACAATGCTAAACAAGGAAAAGATTTGCCTTTAGGCTCAAAGGGCACAAACTGAAAAAATGAGATATTACTTTAGGAAATACTCTGCTGGGAGTAATTCTTCTATCGGGTGAAATTTTATAATGTACCTAAAGCCTGTGATTCTAAATAGAAATTCCATGAAGGGCAATTTGTAAATTTTGTCCTTTTTCATTTATGCACGATATTTGAAAGCCTAATGTTCATCAAAGTGCTGTACAATTAACTGTTGACTTGAAAATGAAACAATGCCTTTTTATTTTTTGTTTGATCATCTCATCCTCCTTTGACAGATTGAAGCTTCGGGGAACAGCAAAGAGAAGGTGTTGGTGTTCTTCAAGCTGCATCCCACAGTGATCACCGAAGATAACCTTCATGGGAGCCTCCTGGTGTCGTCCATGCTGGAGTCTCCCATCAACACCCTCTACCAGGCTGTCAGACAGGTCTTTGCTCCTGTACTGCTAAAGGTGAGCCTGTACTTGTGTACTGAAAAAAAAATCCATAGGTACTCTTAAAAATGTAGGCTCTGATAGTAACTAATTTTTTAAACTGTTAACTATAAAAACACACTCTTTGACTAAAGTGAAGACTGAGAAATTTGAAAACAAATTACTGTAAATAAATATTACAACAGAATTGCAAAATGTATTATAAAATAATTTTAAATATATTTAAAATATAAAATATAAAAAGTGCTTTCTTCTGAAGCTTTTGATAGGGAGTTTTGGGTGCCCAAATGATCTTGCATGCAGGAGCAGAAAACAAGTCTCTATTTTTCTCCTCCCAAGGATGAGCGGTGGCGTTCAGCATTTGATCCGAAGTTGGCAGGCCTGCTGAGTGAGCTGGAGCTTGGCCTGGGCTCAGTGGTCCGCCAGTCTGGAGCTCAACCTTCTGCCAAAAAGGGCCGCATGGAGGAAGATGTCCTGGGTATACATAAATATATTTTTACAGAAAGAAATACATAGGTCAGGGCCTGCAGAATGGTCAGTGTGACAACAGATGGTTTTTCAAATACAGGAGTCAGCATTTGAAGTGGGTCAAAACTTTTCATCAAAGTTGTCCTAAAACCAAAATGTTTTTTTTTTTCGCAATTCATGCATAACATGTAAGTCTGTTATTAGTCAATATTTTCATTAATGAAATTTCATCCTTCGTGGCTTTTGATGGTCTCCAGACATGGTTCTTTGTCATTAGTTACTAATTGACCTGTCACAGGTGACCTTAATTGGGAACTGGTCATCATTTAATGCTCTGAAAGCTTCACTTGAGGTCAGAAAGCACTGAAAATGCCACATTTAGTGAGATTGCAGGATGCTGACCTCAACAGGACCATTGGGATGCTGCAAGGAGGCATGACTCAGCGTGACGCTGCAGACACAGTGGGGACGTCATTTCCAGAGCCTGGAACAGGTTCAGAAGGCCTGTTAGTGTGAATTGAGGGCATGGTGGAGGCAGACAGCGGGTCACAACACGGAAGCAAGACCAATACTTGACCTTGTTCGCCTGCAGAAATCATTTCAAGCCTGCAGTCAGCCTGCGAAATGACCTTCAGGAGGCAACAGGGGTGTGAGTGGCCACTCAAACTGTGAGGAGACGACTTCATGAAGTTGGCTTGAGAGCCAGAAGACCAGCTGTGAGGGTGCCTCTTTCCAGAACACAGCCCGGTCACCCGACTTGAACCCCACTGAACACATTTGGGAGCAGCTACAGTCAAGATTGCAAGCACAGCAGGTCCCTCGAGGAACCGGTGTGGAATTACGAAAAGGATGGAAAAGGAGGAATGGCAAGCCATCCCTCAACAGAATATCCAAAACCTAATATCAAGCATGCACAGGCAGCGTTAGTCCATTGTGACTTCATTTTTTGATCCACTTCAAAGGTTAACCCTAACCCTGTAGATTTAGGAGGGAGGTAGCATTATGCATGCCAATTGGTAAAATGTCTTGCTAGTATGTGTGAAAGGAAAGTGTTTACCATACATGTATATTATTTTGATATAAGCATTATTTGTGGGAAACTCAATTCTTACTTCTGGAGGGGGGAGACATACTCCATCAGTTAAACTGTGATGGACAGCTGCACTTGAATTTATTAATTTACTTACAACTCTTTGGCTTATGACTGTATGCTATACTGTATTAGACAAATATATGCATACAAAGAAAATTTATATGCATCTCTCACTGTTGCCTATCAGGAAGAGTAAATGTGTGTATTGCTACACTTAATTTGTATAAGGAGGTTATCAGGTTAAAAAAATAGCTAAATACAATAGATTATAATTTATAAAAAAATAATATACTTATATTTTTTTCTCCTCTGTGCAGGCATCCTGACTCCTAGTGATGAATTCCAGTACTGGGCAGATCTCTCTGAGTCTGCAGAGAAGAACAGTGTGAGAGAAAGGGCGACATATTTCACTGAGCAATTTAAACCCATACAAAAGGTATGCTGGCAAATATTTATGTATCAAAACTGTCTACACGAAAAAAATAAAATTAAAATGTTTTTATATGTTTAAGTGGTGGTTGCTGATTGCATTACAATTATTGGAATTTGAACTATAATCTGTTAAAAAAAAACATAAACAAAAACAATCTAAACTAACATTATTTCGCATACAGTTGTGACAGTGTTTTATAATTTCAAAGCAAGAGGGAGAAAACCAAAAACTAAATCTAACCAACACACCAAACTTTGCATCTCTGTGTTTTCACCAGGAGTATGGTGGTCTTGATGGCTTGCCCATGTCTGATGTCATGGATCTGGTGGAACAGAGCAGAGAGACTCTGGATGATATTTGGCGACAGACCGATTTTGAGCCTTATCCAGAAACACGCATGGTCCGACTCATGGATGTTATTGGTGGGACTTTCTCACACTAACACAAACCAAAACAAGGAAATGGAAAAGAGAAAATGGTTCATGCTGGTTTTGTGACGCAGTGTACGTCAAGACTTGCCAAAGTTGCATGTGACGTTGTACACCAAGTTGCAGACATTTTGCCGCTCTGGTTGTTGATGAAATTACATCTATTGAGAACTGAAACCACCTACTCAGCACACAGTAATACTAAATATAGGCTGGTATACAAGCAACATGGCCTTGTTGATAATTAAATGTTGAAATGCTTGAGATTGCAGTGCTTTATTAAAAACGTTAACTCTGCATTCCAGACAAATGGCAATTGGTTTGGTAATCTTAGAGTAGCTGTGTGTGCATGTGTAATTTTTGTATATATGTTTGTATGTTAACATGTGTGTGGGTGCTTCGGTGAGTGGCAGTTTTGTCTTCTTTTCTTTATGTGTCTGTTTTTGCATATACATGTACAAGGTGGAGCTCTGGGAAGATATGTGCAGAGGAAGCTGAGTGGTCTTAAACTTTTTGAGGAGCCATTTGCTGTGGTGAGAGAGAACCTGAGAATGGGTGTCGCCATCTGTGAGCAATGGGTGATAGCCTGTGATCATCTGACAGGACAGGTATGGAGTAAATGAAAACTTGTTGAAACCCAATGAAAACCCATCAAGATTTTGTAAAAAATTGTTACTTTGATTTTGGAGAATGTTGAAAACCTATTTAATTTTCTCAGGTGTGGAAGAGACATGCACCCCATGCCTGGAAGGGAAACAAGCACTGCCCGCAAACTCTTCATTGTCTTGCAAAGAGATTGGACGAGGTAAGATATGGTTCTGGGCAAGTATGTAGGAAGGAGGCCATGGTTTGGGACTCTATCTTTGCTAACCTTTGTTTTGTCCGTTCTACAATTAAATTCAGTGTCCAGCTGTGTTTGTCAATTCCCTTATTAAACAGTATCAGAGTTTGTGCTACAACCACAGTGGAAAAAGTCAGTATCAGGTTATTTTGACTCCTGTGAACTTGATAACCAAACATGTAAATAAAATAGTGGACATAGATAACGTGAGTACACGCTCTCTGTTTTTGTCTACCAGGTGGTGACCCTGCGTATGGTTCATGAGAAACTGCTGCGTTTGCTACCAGGAGGGAAGCAGCAAGCTCTGACTTCAGAACTTGTTTTTGAACCTTTCTCTGGACTCAACCCTCTGCACTACAATCCCTACACTGAGGTTAGTAATGGGGAACTTCATGTGCATATGTGCGCGCATGTGTGACTTATACATTGCTGTTTCTGCTTTGTTAATTGCAAAGCCTTCATGGAGGCAGGATATAGTATGAGTGTAGGTTCTGCATTGTGTGACTTGATGAAACATCTTCCTTTAACCTGTTTAAATCACGGCATCAACATCTTTTATAGACTCAGAGTACGATTGTTGTTTTATTTTTTGTAGCCTCTTTGGAGAGCTGCCGTGGCTCAGTTTGAGCGCCTAATGGCTCCGTCAGAGCAGGAGGTAGCTGGCAGACTAAAGAACTACATTGCTGATGTGCAGGATAACCCACAACAGGTAGTGAAACACGCTACTTCAGCTCAGGTTATTAAATATTTTGTGTGGGTGTGCGTTGATGTGTTAACTTACCGTATGTGACTGGGCATACATGTTTCCTGCTGTTGTAGCTGTTGCAGGTGTTTCAAAAGCACAGGGAGTTGATCAGACGTCCCACCATCAGCAAAGAGCTGCAGTCTGAGAGAGAGACTCTACTGGCCAGACTACTGGATTACAACAAGGGTACACAGTTCTGTCTCAAAGCACATATGTTTGGTTTCTTTTGTCAGAGGTACTGTGACAGTGAGTTACTGTGTTTACACAAAGGAGCAAAACATGTTAAAGATGTAAAATCTGAACGAACTTAGTTCATTCTCTTTGTTCGTGTACTTAAATTATGATTATTGACCAGACCAGATTGTAAGGGGGTAGAGTTGGGGGGAAGGCATGGAGGTAAAAATGTGATAAACAAGTGCACTGTGTGCCAGTGTTCTGAAAGCAACAGGCAGTTAGTTATTATAATTTGGCCTGCTGATATTGCCCACTTATCAGCACGGCAGTTAAGGTACTTTAAAACCCTTATTTTCCAAATGCCTGCAATTTGAGTCAAAAATCACAGAGTCATTCCTTCACACAGTCAGGACTTCACAGAGTCATGACTCTGTGAAGTCCTGACTGTGTTCACTCAAATCTGAACACTCAGGCGTGATACAGATATTTTTAGTTATCTTTAGACACAGCTGTCTTCACTCTGTCTGAGGGGGATCCCCACAATGTCAGACCTCGATACTCCCTGGCCCAGATAATAGACTTACATTTCAAGATACACACTCTCTTTGGTTGTTTCAGATTTCCTAGTGGTAGGGTGTATGTGTTGTTGTGGAACGGCTGTGTCCATAAAACTGAAATAAATTCCTTATCTGAACCACTACCTGCTCACTCATAGTAAGTGACCTGGAATAAACTGAATAATAAATGTAAAAATGAATAATAAATAGAAAAAATTTGAATTTTATTTTCTGCAGTTAATAGATTTGTTTAGGGAAAGGCACTGTTGACACATTGTTGTTCCTCATCTTCAACCCTGCTATATTAATTCTCTTAGGCCTGAAGACTGACTTTGAGAATCGTTGCCATGGAGGCCCCGGAGACAAGTCTGGGCCACTTATTGGCAGGAATCTCCCAGAAGTTGTCAACAAAATTGTCTGGGTCCGACAGCTCATACACAAGGTGACTGAGTAGTGTGTACGTGTGTCTGAATATGCTCTCATGGGCGCATATTGTGCATGTGGCTGACCACCAAATAGCATGGACCTTTTGGTTTATCACTGATTTTCCATTCAAGAGAATAAGGTTTTAATAATGTTTGTCATCAGATAATTAGACTGCAGATTTTCGCTGATGTCAGAAATACAAATAATCCACATGACAATGCAAAGAATAGTGTGTGGTGATTCATTTTTCTTTCGTATTTCCTTGTTTGCTTTCTTACATTAGATGGAAGACTCTGTCCGCATAGCTGAGGCTCTGCTTTCAGACCTGTCTGGGTTCAAAGGGTTTCTGCATTTCTCTGATGACCTGCTGGAAATTCTGAGGGCGTATGAACAGGAACAGTTTGAGGACTGGTCAAGAGATATACTGTCTGGATTGACTGACCCAAAGTCAGGGATCAGGTTGGAAACACTGCACATTGTGTCCTTTACTAACAACACATATACAAGGAAAGTTCAGGGCAAAACTGAATTTCATCTTAACTGCCTTAATTGTATTTATACTGTATGCATTTATTTATACTGTCTGTTGATTGAAACAGCATACCTACATCTCACTGATAAACTCATTCATTTTTGAATATATATACTACTTCTTCCTTTTCATTTAGCTTTATGAATAAGGGCACTTCCGTTGCAATGGATGCTGTTTTGAGTGGATGATTCAGTCTCTCTCTCCAATGTGACTGTCTCGCCGTGTATAGCCTCCAGGCCAGTAACCGTGTGATGGACCTGGACCATGTGGATGGCAGGCTGAAGATCCAGTACTCAGACAGACTGGTCAGTCTGCTCAGGGAGGTCAGGCAGCTCTCTGCCCTCGGCTTTCCCATCCCAGCCAAGATACAACAAGCTGCTAATACTGCCGACAAGTTCTACAGACAGGCCATTGTGCTAAAACAGGTCAGAGTGTAGGTCAAGACAGAATAAATAACACAAACGCGTGTTCTTTCCTAATGTATTTATTTATCTTGTCTCAAGCTAATATTGACACAAAGTGTTACTGCGCCGTAGGTGGCCCATTTCTACAACACCATTGACCAGCAGATGATCCCCTCTCAGAGACCTATGATGCTTAGTCTTGCACTGGCCTTTGAACAGGTCATCAAGGTACAAATCACAGCTGGAAACCTTTGTTTTTATTTTCTATGCCTTGTATATTAAATGTTGTAAAAATGCTGTTAGAACTATTAGTATTACTACTGTTATTATTGTCTTTGTTTATGAAAGTGTAATGTTACAGAAAAAAAAAAAGAATCAGATGCTGATGACTCAACAGTGCCTTATTCTTTTGTGAGCATAAATCATACCACAGAAAAAAGTATGATCCTTTTCTGTACTTCTACATTTTTACAGTTCAGAGAAATTTATGGGAACCATAGTTCCTGCAGTTTCTTTAACACAACAACACATGAGACTTACCTATAAATTTTGCCTGCTGCTTATTTTGTATCTTGCGCTGGAAATAACCTTACTTTTTTTTTTATCATTGTTAGAATCCTCGTTCTCAGTCAAAGGAATTTGGTGGTAAACTGCAGATCACTTGGGACAACCCCAAAGAGTTGGAAGTTTACATTACAAAGCTGCAGTCTGCTGCTGAGAAACTCTCCACTGAGAACAGGAAGCTACGCAAATGGCACACTGACTTCATTGACAAGGTGGTTGCTTGCCATTATATTTTGACCTAATTTATTTTGCTATATGACTGAATACAGTGGCGGTTAGCTCTAATTTGAATCATTTTTCGTGAGCAGATTTCTTCAGAAGCATAATGTGAGATTAGTAACTAAAGTCTTGCTTTTCTACGTATTTGTCCGCAAACATCTCGGTGCATTTCTCAGGTGGTGACACTGATGAATGTCGACCTGCTGAGACATCAGCAGCGGTGGAAGGATGGCCTTCAGGACCTCCGTACAGGCTTTGCCACTTTGGAGGCTCAGGTAAGGATTAAGTCAGAAGTATCTGTATGTTTTTTTCCTGCTGGTCTTAATGTAAAATTTCTATACATATTTTTTACTGAATAAGTAATTTCTATATTTATGACTACAGCATAAACATTTTAAGAAAACAACAAAAGTCACTAAAGGAGCTCTGTGGTTACTGCGGTTATCATTGTAAATAAGCATGATACAAATTTATTTTAGTTCCCATTACTAAGCTTTTCATTGGAAATACTCAACCTGTACAACAAATATGGATTCTCTTCCTTTTAAATCTAATACATGTATGTGTGTGTATAGGGCTTCAGGTCTGATGACATGCAGGCATGGCGTCAGCACTGGAACCATCAGCTGTACAAGGCTCTGGAACACCAATACCAGACCGGACTGGAAGCCCTGAATAAAAACCTGCCTGAAATACACATAGACCTCACTTTCAAGTCAGTACACACACTTCCAGTTGTCCAACCACTCTCTTGTTTAATCTCTCTCTCTCTTCCTTATAATTCTGCGTGGGCTATCTTCTTTTTCTCTTCCTCTCACACATATACATTATTTTCCCCTCATCTTGAACCGCTAACACTGACTTCTGACTTTCTTTCCCCACCTCTTAATTTTCACACTTGCCCATGTCACCATTTCTCTTTTTGCCCGCCTATCTTTCGGTCCCCTACAAAGACCTCAGTGACTAGTGTGGATTAAAGAATAAAATGTACCTTTTTTTTTTGTTTCTCCTCTCCTCCTTGTGAGTAGGCAGGGCCGTTTGCAGTTCCGTCCTCCATTTGAGGAGGTACGAGCACGCTATTTCAGGGAAATGAAGCGGTTCATCTCAATCCCAAATCAGTTCAAAGGGGTCAGTGCCCAGGGGGAGGAGATGATCTTCAACATCATGATCGATAGAAATGCATCTGGGTTCCTCACCATCTTCAGTAAGGCCGAGGACCTCTTTAGCCGCCTGCAGGCCATACAGCACAAATTCAAGGTGCCTGAACTTATGATTTGTATTTTAATAATTATTATGGCAGTGATTACTATTTACCTCTGTGTATAATGAAAAGTATTAATATGGCTTTTCTTTGTGGGATAATTATCACCATACGAAATGAAACCGTTGATGTGAGCCTGGCCTCAGAAGTTAGGATTTGATCATTTCTAACAGTTCTACGTGGTGAAATATTTGTTTTTATAACCCTCATAGCTCTACTGTGATGGTGTACTGCAACACTGATACATGTTCATTCATTGAACATTGACTGATTAACCTTTTCCCACCTTTTGCTCAGTGAAGCATTGAAATTAGATGCAAGGTTTTCTTTGAAAGAGTGCAGCTTGGAAGAGTCATGCTTCTGTATTTACATACTGAAGCTCTCTTGTTGTTATTATCAGCAATCTCCCTTTCATACCATGCTGATAGTACAGTGAGCCCAGTTTATTATGTGTATCGTGTGACCTTTGTCTGCAGCCATGCATGTCTAAGTCATAGGGGAAAGCCCTAAGCCAGCAGCAGACTTCTCCTTTTTCACTGTGATTTTTGTATGTATGTGTGTTTTGTAGGAGTGGGTGGTTCTGGGACAGGTGGATTTAGAGAAGTTGGTGGAGAAGCATTTGAACTCTGTACAGGACTGGGAGAGAAACTTCAAGGCCCTAAAAGCCCGGGGGAAAGAGTCAGAACGTCTCCCCAGGTGCACATCACACATCATATACTTGAGAACGTGTAATAAAGTTACACTTACTCAACTGAAAAGCCAACACATGCAAAATACTCATTCAAAAGCAATGTTAAACACTGTTACTTTTGTAAATACATATTCATTTCAAAACAGTGGGGAAAGTCCATAACACCAGGACATCTAAGATTTAACCAGGGCAATCACTATCAGCTACTTCATGAGCTAAAGGCAGATCACTTGAGTGATTGAATAATGAAGCCTTGTTACATTTTACTATCAGCACAAGCTGGGTCTGTTCAACCAGGTGACAATCCAACAGCAACAGAAGTTTTTTTTTTTTTTTTTAAATGTTGTTATCATAATTCATAATGTTGAGGATTAGACATAAAACTGGTAACTGGTTTTCGGAGCCCATTAAACATTTCCACATGTTTACTGTCCTTTCCACATCCCGATTTGTTTTTGGTAACTGAAGCTAAGTGATAATACTCACCTTCTTAGTCTGTGATTCTGAAAATTCTTTGTTCAATTTTTAAGAAAAGACTCATGTCATTTTTTGTGAGATTAAATAAGGTTTAATGGAGTTCTTTTTTAGCCATTTGTAGCTGATATTTTCGAGCAGGATTAAATTCACCTCTTTAACTCTGTTCTTAATGTGAGAGGTCCTAAATTAAAAAAGCAAATTGCTACAAATTACTCTAACAACTGAGCAACAGGCACCGATCCTCTCCCTCTTCCTCTGTCAGTCAGGAGAAAGTAGACTGTATCACAGTCAACTGTGAGCCAGTAAAAGCCGTCATCGATGACCTGATCCAGAGGCTGTTTGACATATTGCTCTTATCGCTTAAGAAGTCTATACAAGGTAAAGACAGATACCTCAAATGTCTTTTTACTTTAAGTTTTATTTTTATTACTAATTGTGGAGTAATACATCTACTCTGACTGAACTTCTACTTTTTCACTCCTTAACAACATTAACTTTTTTGACTGAAAGTAATTTGAATATTTTACACCAAGTCTTTCCCCATTTTCTCTATTCTTGTCTAATTCAATTTTGTTTTCCATTTGTTGGCCCAATGATATTTCCCTTCACTCTTACTTTCCCTTTCCTTTTCTCTTTCCTTTTCTCTTTCCGTTCCTATGTGCTTGCCACTTTCTGCCTTGCTTTCAGGCCACACGCAGGCCATAGACAGTTTTGTGTCAGAGTCAATGGAGGCCTTGTCCTCTCGACCAGAGAACATGGAGGAGATTGGTGCGGCACGTGGGAAATATAAGCAGATACTATCCCGCAAACCTGAAGTAAGACACACAAAACCTAAACTCTGATTAGGAACTTTCTTGAATGATAGTAGTAATGCTTGACAGTTGCAGTTGAAACTAAGTCTCTCAGTTCTTAATTACTGGTGAGCATGGTGACATGACATGAAATTCGAAACTAGCTAACCAACAACATTGCATGTATTGTATGTCTATAGATCTTACCACAGTTCCAGTTTGCTGAGGAGAAGAACCGCTTGTTGCGGGCAGTGGCTGGGGCAGGCCTGGACTCTCTGTCCTCTCTCAGAGCCAAGTGGGACAAGCTGGAGCTTATCATGGAGAGTCACCAGCTCATGATAAAAGAACAGGTGACATAAACTCAGCAACATTTTGGTTCATGGTTTAAAAATTTCACATCACCAAGTTTCTGTAACAGAAGCTTTCTGCTACTATTCATTTATCTAAAGTGGTTCAGCTCTTCTTTTCTATCTCTGTCTTTGCCCATTTACTGCAATCACCTTTTCTTTCTGTCTCTCACTGTTCCTCCCTTAGGTGGAGGTAATGCGAAGCAATGCAGCTGGCCATATCGACACCTACCGGGCGGATTTGCAGCGGTTTAAGGCCCGTTGGGACCAGCTGAAGCCTAAAGACGAGATGCTTGAGACTGGTGATCATGCTGCCCTTCTTGCGTGTCTCCAAACCATCAAGGACAAGCAGCAAGAATTTCAGGAGCTAGAGCTTGTGCGCAATAAACTGCTGTAAGTTCTTTTTAATATGCTGAATTTACAGCTTTTTTTAATTCACTTAGAAAGTCAGGACAGCTGATAAGGATGTTGACTTCATCTTTTAAGAACATGTGCTTAGATAAAATGTCGTTATAAATCCTTCTTCAGTTGATGGGATTTTTGGTAACTTTGCTATTTCTGATGTAATACTCTTACAGCCATTTAGGTAATAAAACATTTGGATTATAGCCACAAGCTTGACCAGTAAACTTGTTCAGATACACCACAAAAGTTTGGCAGTCAATAGGAAACCGTGTTTTTTATTTATTAATGTCCTTTTGGTTTCTGTTTTGTGTTACCTAGAGATATTCTTTGTAAAGCTACTCAGTTTTATTACTGATGCATTTCGATCTACACACGTAAACCTGAAATGACAAGAGATACTGTATTATTCATGGCCTCTTTACTACTTTTTGCGTCGGGTCTGGACACAATCAAAGAAATAACAAGTGTGCATTTTACTCTTCTCTCCTCAGTGAGGACTGTGCCTATTTTGACTTGGAAGCTCCAGATTTCTCTCTGGCAGAAGAAACAAAAAGAGACATGGAGGAGTACAGCCAGATGTGGGGTCTGTATGAAGAGTGGCAGCAAGGCTTCACAGAGAAGGCCCAGGAGGACTGGATCACATTCAGGTAGAGTGACCCTCTACCTCGGTTTGCAATTGATAGATAGTATTTACTTGGAGATGTTTTTCATTTCTGGTCATTACTATTTGTTCAGTTGTGTGTTATGTTTCTGATGTTTTATAGGAGTAAGACGTATGTGTTTGAGGAGTTTCTTTTTACGTGGCAAGACAGACTTAGGAAGCTGGAGCAGCCTACTGCCATGTCTGTTAAACTACAGGCTGAAGTGGACAAATACAAGGTAGACAGAAGTCCAGTTGAAGGAATGTCATTGTCTTCAGTTTGTCGTTTGTCTTCAGTGTTATTATATTGACTTCATATACTCACGAGGTGCACTCTGATCTGGATCGGGACCGAAATACAATTTAATTTGGACCTGAAGCAAAATGTCATTTTCAGCTCGACTGAAGTCGCTTGTGAGGGTCACATGTCACACACATATCTTTTATCTGCCAATAGTTGGAATTAGAAAGAATATTATTTGTTTTAAAAGTTTTAATTAAAGAAGTGAAGCAGCATGTTGAAGACTAACTGATGCAAATAAATGTTAACTTTGAAAACCTTGTTTAAGAAGGAGTAGGCTAAGAACTCCTTGTGAGACTAAGAAATCTGTGTTCATTTTATTTGGGAAAATGATGAGACCAATTTGTTTATTTTGCAGTAGAACAGCAGCCTTTTTGCAGAGTGGTAAAACATCACTATTCAAAACCTCACAAACCTGGTAGAAATTGCAAAACCTCACTGAAGTTGTTACAGCAAGTTGCCAGTTTAATAGCAGCATCAGTGTTGTAAAAAGTATAGGTGGTGCATGATAGTGGTCAGTGTTTGAAGTAAGGAAAGAATGTCACAACCACTCATTATGATTTGATAGGGGATCTTGCTCCAGATCTTTGGGTCTTTTTTTTTTTTTTTTTTTAACTGTTTGCGTTTTTTTTTTCACTCTTTTCCATCTGCACGCCTAGAACATGGTCCCGGTGCTGAAGTATGTACGTGGGGAGCACCTGTCCCAGGACCATTGGTTGGACATGTTCCGTTTGCTGGGTCTCCCAAGAGGGACAACGTTAGAGAGACTCACCTTTAATGACCTCCTCAGTGTGGCAAATACCATAATAGAAAAGGCTTTGGAGCTCAAGGTTTGTACACACTCATACAGGTGCATATACTGTAGAAAAATACTGGGTGGAAGCACACAACTCTCTATATGGTTAAAAAATTTAAAGTATGGGATGATGATAAAAAAAAT
The DNA here is from genome assembly GCF_017976425.1 of Toxotes jaculatrix. Classification (NCBI taxonomy): domain Eukaryota; kingdom Metazoa; phylum Chordata; class Actinopteri; family Toxotidae; genus Toxotes; species Toxotes jaculatrix. The sequence continues at coordinate 15,194,177 of NC_054402.1, read as the reverse complement.
ATGAACTGTTCTGTTTTTAGCCCATCATTAACGCAGTAGCTGATAGGGGACACCAGGGGGCAGTAGCAAGTTAGAAACTGGAAACAGAGAATATTGACATAAGAAAGCTTGTATAAGAACATTACTTGCCCAATTTGAAACATTTGTCCATATAGATTTACGGACATATTTGCATGCAGTATAGAATTAAAGAGTTTGACGTGTAGATAAAATATATAATTATCAAAGTGTTTCTGGACTGATCATAGTTGAAAGTAGAAAACTATTTTCTGCTGGTCCCACATATATCAATCATTTAAACAAGTCTTTAAAAGCATCAGAAAACACTGAACATCTTGTACTTGTACTTACATACATGTACATACAACCTGTCAATTAATTTGGGAGAGATAGACGGTTTCCTGTGTGTGTTTTGAGGTTTAGTCGTCAGCCAACCCTTATTTTTTATTGTTCGACGCAAAAAAAAATTGTTTTTCAGTCCCTAACATTTTATTCCGCATTATAAGCCACCTTGAACATTTCAACTGTTTATAGTTTTAAAATTTGGCTGAACAGGGCACACAGGGGGTGCAGAGCGAGAAGTTCTTGCCTCCCCAGAGGAGTCATACAAGTATTTTAGGATGACTTGTACTTGTTTTATAAAATCTATATAAAGTGGTGAGTGAATGCAGAATATCTTACTGTGTGTGTGTGGGCTTGCTTTTAGGACCTGAACAGCCGTGCCCAGGCCGAGGTGACGATCAGAGAAGCACTGAGGGAGCTGGATTTGTGGGGAGCTGCAGCTACCTTTAACTTCACAGAGTACAAAGACAGCAGTGGCTGTACTCTCACTCTCATCAAGGACTGGAAGGATATAGTCAACCAGGTAGACCAATATGTAGTCATAAACATGAACACAAAACACAGATTCTGTTTTTGTGTAGTCAAAGTGATTCAGGGTTTGTCTCTGGATTCTTCAGCATCTGTCTTGTGTTTTGAACAAGTGCCAAACACTAACTTTTAGCTTTTTACACCAAACACTATCTTTATAATATCCCTGTCATCTGTAGTACCAAGTCACATGAATGTCTTCCTGAACACCACCCTTTGTAATAAGTCTGAAATAAATCATCTCATCCCTTTTCAGCCTGATCTCCCTTTACACTGGTTCTATTTAATTCATCTTTTCTCCGTTAGGATTTTATTGTTTCAAATAAACTGGATTTTATCTTAATTACCGAATCCAGGCTGGCTCTGAGATGCAATTGGCCTACATTATATACTTATAATATCAATGATATTTGTTCCAGCTCTGCATGGGATTAGGAAGCTGAAGAGCTGTTTCAGCCTTGGTTAACTAAAGAGATACTGCTGTTAAGTTGAGTGAAGGCAGAGACAGGCTAATTTAACTGTTCACTTTGATGCACTAAAGATTTTATGAAGTGGTTTAACACAGCCTATAAAATGTGAGGGCTCAATATCTTTATGATCTTACAGGAATCCCCCCCCCCACCCACCCACCCACCCCAGAAAATAAAACCCCCTTTACTCTCATGACGGCATGACAGTCCCCCTGCAAAATTCCTTGAGGAAGTCTTTGCAAAAATGGTTGCACTTTAATTTTGTCTTGAAAATGTCTTCAGGAAAATGCAGACATATCTACTGGCACATTAAATGAAATCTAAAGGATTAACAAACATTGGCTTTATCACCAGGTGGGAGATAACCGTTGTCTGCTGCAGTCTCTGAAAGACTCTCCCTACTATCGCAGCTTTCAAGACAAGGTCAGGTCAAAGGCTTGAATCTATGAATACACTTTGTGTGCTTCATTTTTATTTTCGGGAAAAGTAAATTTCCCCAGACTTTCTGTTTATCAGAGTTACAGCATGTGTTAACTTAAATAAAATAAATGGCTGTTTCTTATATTGGTGCATGTTTTCTGTTATTTGTGGTTCACCCATATATCAACATTTACAAATCCTTAATGAAGCGACACTAACCATTATTACTATATTTATTGCGTGTATATTCAGGTCAGCCTGTGGGAGGTTCGTCTATCAGACTTAGATGAGTACCTGTTGAGTCTGAATGCCATCCAGAGACGCTGGGTTTATCTGGAGCCTATTTTTGGACGAGGGGCATTGCCCCGGGAGGAGGCCCGCTTCAAACGGGTTGATGAAGACTTCAGGTACTTAACGTGTGTGTGAGACTGTATCACATATAGTGAGCCTTTGCTCTATATTGTAAATTAGTTGTCAGCTGAAGTTTTACAGCCCAAACATAGATCTGCTAAATTGACCAAGAGGCAGAAAGAGCATTGCCCTTCCAGAAATGCCCAGTCTGAAATAAAGCACTATCCATCAGATGTGAATAGAGACACCCTCAAATATAATCTTAAAGTTGGCACTGTCAGATTCTCTCTCTCTCTTTGCATTTACATTTTCTTACTTATTGTAATATATTGGCCACCAATACCATGCCTCCCCACCATTTCTGTTCATGTTCCAGGTTTATTTTAGCTGATATTCAGTATAACAGTGAGATTGTGTCTCTTTTTTTTTTTGGAAGAAATGGAAAAATACATTAGATTATTGCCCGAATGTGTTTGATGAGTAACAAAACACTTTCTTGATATGTATAACAGGTCTATAATGTCAGACATTCATAGAGACAACAGAGTTGTTTCTCTGAGCTCAAGGGCCGGCATCCGAAACTCCCTGGTCACCATACTGGATCAGCTGCAGCGCTGTCAAAAGTCACTCAATGAGTTCCTGGAGGTACACACATGTATTTTTGTGTGCACAGACGCTTACATATGCATAACATGTGTTGCATCAGAGCTTCCTTTTTTAACATTTTTGTGTGTGGTTATTGCAGGAGAAGCGTTCGGCCTTCCCACGGTTCTATTTCATAGGAGACGATGATCTGTTAGAGATTCTTGGACAGGCAACCAACCCAACAGTCATCCAGTCGCACCTCAAGAAACTCTTTGCAGGTCAGAAACCTATGTGTTGTTCTGTTCTGTTTTGTTATGCTTAGATCTATTCTGTTTGTCTCTGTTCTCTTCTGTTTTCTTATCCTCTGTTCTGTCCCCCCACTTCTCTCTTATGTGGATCTCTTGTAGCATACTCTCTTGGGCAGGGAAGGTAATCTGCTTATGTACTATTTGTGTAGGCATCCACAGTGTTGTGTTTGATGAGCAGTGCCAGCACATTGTTGCCATGTGTTCTTTGGAGGGAGAAACAGTGCCACTCAGAAACCTCATACGCATCTCCAGCCTCGTGGAGGTAAAGCTGTTGGGCAGAGTTTTATGTAAAAATGTATATTGTGTGTCCTCTGTCACACGTATGTTTTGTTGGACACTTGAAGCTTTGCGTGATTGTGTGTCATTTTGTCAGTACATTTAAAGAAAAGCATAATGTATTAGTATTGAGAGTTTTGTACAGTGCTTTTATCTGTACATGTGTTTGTGGCAGTGCATGAACTGTTTTTCTTCTTTCTAGGTGTGGTTAAGTGAACTGTCTGTGGAAATGAAGGAGACTCTGAAGCACCTGCTGTGTGAATGTGTGTCAGCAGGGAAGAAAGGGGAGGTGGACCCCTCTCGCTACCCATCACAGGTACATACACATACTTATTATATATAGTTTTTGTATATGAAGATACAATATCTGTTCTTTCTGTATATTCCCAAAGGCTTTTGAGGTAGCTAAATGTTTCTTCAGCAGTAGAAACAATGCTACATTTATTTGTTGTAAACTGCAGGTGTTTATAGTTCTTTATTATAATGTTTTGTTCAAGCTGAGATCCAAGACCATATGCCAGTAATTCTGCAGCTGTAAGACGGTGTGTCCTGGGATGTGATATTTTCCTGTTTCTTCTTAATTACTCTGAAGTGTCTGAACTTTCTTATTTTTGATGTAGATTCTGTGTCTGGCGGAGCAAATCCAGTTCACTGAAGATGTAGAAAGAGCCTTAAAAGACCAGAATCTGCAGCAGCTGGAGCTGGAGCTCAATGCCAAATTAGAACACTACACTACAGTAGATACCAGCTCTGATGATCCTGCTAACACAGGTAGGCCTGTGTGTGTGTGTTTGTTGATGTGTATTGGTGAATATATGTGTTTCCTTTCAGACTAATGTAACTTCTCCCAGAACTTTGAAATTACTTTCTTTTCGTAATGTTGAGCGATCCTACTAGATAAAGAAGCTTTGCCACTGTGTCTTCATTTGAGCTTGAACAAAATACTGACGTGAAAGTGCAATTTTAAACCAACAGCAGCAGTTTAGAGACACAATTCACCTGGAGATATGTTACTGAAATAAATATTAAGTGGCTGTTTTTTTAAACACTTCATTCCCTAAGTTTGCTCAGCCATATACTGTATCATCTTGTGGTGTTAATAACCAAATTAGTATTAGTCTGTGAGACTAATACCCAGATAGAAAGAGGAAGCTGAGAGACAGAGTATCACTGTTTGTACGATGGTTTTTGTCAAAAGGTCATTAAATGTTCAGATGTATCTCCAGCACACGCTTAACCTCATTTATATCTGAAGCAGATTCCTCAACCGTGTCCTGCTTTTTCATGTTTCTGATCACATTTGACAAAATTAACATATCTGCGGCTGTCCTTACAAACAGTTGCTACTTGACACTGGTGCTTTGTTCCACTATCAGACTCCCTCTTGTGCTGTTAATGATTGCACTCTGATCATAATCTTGGGTTGTTACTTAGGACTGAGAGATTAACACCAAATGACTGCTCTTGTGTGAATCTCTTGATAGCCAGTCAGACACAGGAGCCTGCAGAGGGGCAGTACCCTTTAAAGCTGCAGACAAAGTAGCTGCCAGGCTAATTTAATGACCTGGGGCTGAATATATAGCTATGTGAAGCATGACAGCAGTTTTTTTTTTTTTTTAACAGAACTTGAATTTGTAAAAAGGACTTTTTAAATTTAAATCAAGGTTTCTTATTCATGCATGAGATGAAAAGCTCCTCCATAACCCTGGTAGTGGCATCATTTCACGGGACATTGCTGCCAAATTCCAAATTTCTCTGTCATATAAAAATGCATCTGTGAAAGCAGATGCATTCACTTGCACAAAGTATTTTAGCAGGCCGGTCAGATTTGGAGAACAGAATACCAGATATTTCAGCATGACACTATGATAAGGACTATTATATATTTCCAGATGATATGGTTCATTTTGTGACTGTCTTCCATGCAAAACTTTACCATCCACTCTTGAAATAGAACTCATTTCCATGATAACATCTCATCAAATTACCAGCTCCCTTAAAACAACCAGGTAGGCTGAAGAGGCTGTGGAGTGGTGGTACTGATTAAAGCAGCTAAAGTAATGACAAGAAGGATAATCTAATTACCCAGTCTACATAAATGGGCCATAAACCCAGGCGGGGAGTGGGAGCTATCTCCCCTTTTGGCAGAGAGATAAGACAGGATGGTGTACATTTGGCAAGGTGTTTTGTACGCCTCTGGGGCAAGACTGTGGCATCAGTGATGCATTCCTAAATACAAGGCACCCAAAGCATCCACAGTACCTAGCAGATGGCATTTGAACCCATAATAGTTTACAATATCAAATCCCAGCTTCAGAGATGGATGTAGAAAAGTAATCCACAAAGAAGATTTGTGATTCAGACATCTAAGCCTAAAATGTCTGTATATAAAGTACTTCCTCTCTATAGCCATACAGGATTTTTGGGGTTGTTGCTGACGTTTAGCAGTAAAAAGAAATTCTGTTTATTACGTATGGACTATTAGATTAGTAATTTTTATATTTGTATCTATAAATAAACATACATAGTTATGCATATGTGTATAGTTATGTATTATTCTTACTACAATTATATTGTTCTTCTCTATTCTCTATCTTTTTTGTTATTTGCTCAGCTGTGACACTACCCTCTTCTCAAACTACTAAATAATTGGGGATGCCAAACAAGTTTATAACAATGACACCTTTTATAAATTACTTCAAGTGCCTTTTGTTTTTGTACAGTCATTGACAGTTAAGCCAGTATTTGTTTATGATTTTGACTTTCCAGGGTATCAATGGAGCTGCATTTATGTCTGACAGAGTTTCCCTTTCTAAATTGTTGTTTAAACATTTCACCTGAGATTTTGGGTGTGTTTACACAGTGAGTGGTCCCATTTATTCTGCTCATTGATCAATACAATTCTGCATTTTTACTTCAAACAGCTTTCCTTACACAAGAGCTTCTGTTTTATGGTAACATAGAAGCAATTTCTGTGTGCTTACAATTAACATCTACCATCTAGCAGCTAAAAGAGTGCCTGCCAGGGTTATCTGTCTTATTATTTAATGACCTGGGGAAAATATCACAAAACAAAGAACACTAAACAAAATAGTAATTACTGTGTTAGATTTTAGTGTAAAGATTGTTAAGAATTTTACATTTATTGTAACTGATAAAGAAAAGGGACAAAGAGGAATTTATGTTACAGAGAGCTTGCATTGGATTTAAAAAACCTGCCGTTTTACCGCTAAACCATAAAATATAATACAGACGTTTGTGTTTACTGGTGTACATATATATCTATATTTTTTTTATATACAAGTGCCAAATAGGTTTGGCCTTGATGAATACTGTAAATGACATCCTCCTTTATGATCAAGTTTTTTTATGTGTGTCATTTTACCAGTCCTGCCACCCTGATATTCATGCATGACTTCCTGCACAGAGTCCAGTGTCCTGCAGTTGAAGCTGAAGGCCTTAATCCTGGATATCATCCACAACATCAGTGTGGTGAAGGAGCTTAAGCAGGCAGAAGTTACCAGTCCTGATGCCTGGGCCTGGAAGAAGCAGCTTCGCTTCTACATGGGACCAGACAAATGCTGCCTCATACGTATGGTGGATGCACAATTCAGCTACACTTATGAATACCAGGTGTGTTGGCATGTAGTTACTGTATGTACTCTTCTTTTTTGTAGCTGACTTGACAAATACTTTCAAACATGCCCTGATGTTGCTAGGACTGCACCTAATAATTAATATACATACTATAGTCTCTTTAAATGTAGTATCAGGCATCCACACGTTTGTAAATGCTTTATTTTAATCCTCAACCACAACTGAGAAGGAAACCGTTTAACTACAAAATCCAGGTTTACATGAACTTTTTTATTTTATACCTATTGGGGGCAGTGTTTATGCAGAGATGAGGAACCCTGAAGATGTCATGCTGTGTTTCCCCCACTGCAGTTCCTTTTAAAAACACATGCTAGAATCAGTCTCACTCTCCTTCATTTTCTCTTTCTTGTCCTTTGTGTTTTTCATTTCTCACTCTTTTTATCCATCATCTCTCTGTTTGCCTTTATTCTATGCTGGCCTCTATCCTCCTATGCCCTTCCACCCTTCTCTCACTCCTCATATCTTTACTTCTGTCTGGTCATCTTACTGTGTTTCTGTCACATTCTTTCTCTTGTTATCACTCACTTTCTTCTCCATCCCAGGGGAATGCAGCTAAGCTGGTGCACACTCCACTGACTGATAAGTGCTACCTTACTCTGACCCAGGCCATGAAGATGGGGCTTGGGGGGAACCCCTACGGACCCGCTGGCACAGGCAAAACTGAGTCGGTCAAAGCCCTGGGGGGGCTGTTTGGACGCCAAGTGCTGGTGTTCAACTGTGATGAGGTGAAAAGAGGCTCTTAGAGAGCATGTGAAGGATTTAATTTCTGCATATTCTGAAAATATGCAGGTCCAGATATACACATTTGAATGAACATATCCATTGTACGCACATATGGATGTATGCTATGCAGGTGCTTAATGACGTTTTAATTTCTCATCATTCAACATATGAGCACACACTCAAGCACACACATGCACAACAAGACTGGTAATTGAGAACAACTGTCGGTGAGAGCACGCAAGATCTTTTTTCTGGTTTGTCTGTTTTTCAGGGAATCGATGTGAAGTCAATGGGGCGAATCTTTGTGGGCTTAGTGAAGTGTGGAGCGTGGGGCTGCTTTGATGAGTTTAACCGTTTGGAGGAAGCAGTACTGTCTGCAGTTTCCATGCAGATTCAGGCCATCCAAGACTCTCTCAAACATCACAAGCACACATGTGAACTGCTGGGGAAGGAGGTCAGAAAATACAAAGAGAGGCTGATAAACATGTTAATGTTTCCAAGTACTGATGTCAGAAACCTTTTCAATTATTATATTTTTCTGTTTAATTCATGCTGGTATACATACATACATGAACATACACAGTGCAAGTTTTAACATTAACCTGTAGTCCTTGCCTTTCTGTTTAATCAGTCTGTTAATACATAATAAAGATAGTTATTGAGTAATAATTTATCTATTGTGGAAGAGTTGGCTGCGTCATTAGTCGTCAATCAAAATATATTCATGCTATGATAAGACACTTTTTAATCAATGAAAATAACATAACCTTTCCTTCCTCTCTTCATACTCTAGGTGGAATTAGACCCAAACTCTGGGGTGTTCATCACACTGAACCCTGCAGGAAAAGGCTACGGAGGCCGGCAGAAGCTTCCAGACAACCTGAAACAGCTGTTCAGGCCTGTGGCCATGAGCAGGCCAGACAACGAGCTCATTGCTGAGGTCATCCTCTACTCTGAGGGCTTCAAAAATGGAGAAATACTGGGACGCAAATTGGTTGCAATTTTCAACCTGGCCAGGTAGAAACTGTGGAAATACTTTCCACCCGAATACTAATTATATGTGTATCACCTATCTGGTCTTCTTGTCTGTGTGGGTCTAAAGTGCCACTACTGTCTAATGCACTCTATTGATTTTGTGGATAAGTTATCCTCTACCTCCCGCCCCTTAGTGCTACTACCAGTGCTAAAGTTAATTGAGAATGTGTGAGAGTATGTGTGAAAATGTGCCTTTATTTGTATGTCCAGGGAGCTGTTGACTCCCCAGCAGCACTATGACTGGGGTTTGCGTGCTCTGAAGACAGTGCTGAAGGCCTGTGGCAGTCTCCTTCAGCAACAGAGGAAGAGTCACGACAAGGACAAGAGTAAGACCCCCTCTGGTTATTTTTTTATTTTAAGATACAATATCTCTGTAAGGCTTTACTTTTCCAATAGTGGAGCGTGACTGGAAACTTAGCAGAAAGTGGGTGCATCATGGGCCGTGACCTCGAGTCACATTCATGGCTGCCAGTAGTACACAGTACCTGAATATTTTTTGTGTTGGGGAAACAAAACTACATGACACAAAAAATGTGACACAGAAATCTAGCAAAGGGGTGGATGTTTGACAAATGTGACTAATGCAAAGCATAAGGATTAACTGAATTAAAAATACACGATGAGGTGTACGATCTCATTCCATCAGGGGCCTAAAAACAGGCAGGCTTCTAGCCAAACACAGTGCCAGGTGATTTAACTGATGACTTCTTTTGGTCTGACGTAGTGCTAATCAGTGAAGTCAGTTGGTATGGACTATGGTTTGAAATTAAAACTTAATATAAATAAAGAATAAACATTCTATAGCCCAGTCCTCATTTCTGCTTGAGGCTAGAGAGACTTGGCTTGAAACTGTATTAACTGCTACAAGCACAATACTCCCAAATCTCTAACTGAACTGTCTGCAGTTGAGTTGAATTGTTGGTAATGTAGGTGTCAGGTTCTGACAAGGAAGAAGAAGAGTGCATGGAATTAAAAATTCTGCTGCATCGAATTTTTTATCTCTTTTTTTTTTTATAGCTGTCAAAATTGATGGGTTACCGTTATGTGTTCTCTTAGCCCTTCATGACAAATTTGAATGACCCTGCTACAGATGATTTATCTAGTTAAATTTAAGCAGGGCACAGGCTGCTCTTTTTAGAGACTGTGCTAATAATATAGTTGAGATGAGATCTAAAAGCTGATGTGTTCTGAGGGAGTTAATCTTTTAGACAACATAGAGACACAATTATTTCAGGATATGCAGACAATACGTATTTAAGCAACCATTCTACACAATGTCCTCATATCAATTTTGTTTATAAGGTGTGTTAGAAAGAATATTTCCATGGTCATTGTTGTTGGACATTAGGGGGAATTTGCTGTAAATAGGGATTTAACAATTGTTTGCAGTTTTACTTAACACACTTCGTGGGTCAGG